>NC_133462.1:63759159-64400068 GCF_048565385.1 Saimiri boliviensis
CTACTATCAGGGTGAGACCCCTGGCAGTTGTCCACAACCCCCTGAGATCCAGTAGCTCCCTGTAAAATGAGGGAAATAAACCCCTGCCTCACGGGGTTTCAATGAAGGGTAAGTGAAATAAGATATGTAATGTCTGACTGGCTTAGATGGCCCAGACACGACAGCTATTAGAGTTGTTGGTATAATTATTTGGGGGAAGGGATGAAGTCATAGAGGAAACATAGCACCCCAAGCTTTCTGCTGACTGTTGAGGCACCATGATGAGCATTTTACACAACCTGCAGCAGGGCCGCCGGCCAGCGTGTCTGAGGGTGCACACCTCCCCAGCCGGCCTGGCTCTGTTGCCTGACTTCTGCTCTGCCTGTCCCCATGTGTCATCCTGCCCTAGGAGGGTCCTCAAACCTGCATTTAGGGGCATTTGAGTGTGTAGCTGTCCTGTCACCCAAGACAAGGGGAGTGAGGCCAAGGCATGAGCTTTCTGAACAGGGTGGTTTTCAATACACTCCCTAATCAAGAAGCAGGTGTGAGCTGCTCCCAAGCACCCACACCCTCCTGCTGCTCCTGCCTTCTCTCTCTCTCTCTCTCTCTCTCTCTTTCTCGCTCTTTCTTTTTCTGTCTCTTCTTTCTCTTCCCCCTTCAGCTACCCATTTAGGGCAGAGAGGCAGTCGAGGGGCAGCTGAGGAGAGGCAGGCCTTGGTCCATGGCCCTCCAGACCTAATTTCTTTCCTAACAGGCCACAAGTTCCAGAACGGCCTCACTCAGATCTGAGACATGATGCAGAGACCTCTGTCTCTCTTCTCGTCTTTTTCAGGAAACATCTGGAAACCCCTTGTGGAAGATCTGCCACATGGCCTCAAGTGAATTTTAGATTGCTGCATATCCTTCCAAAGTTCTTCATTTGATGAATATTATGAGAAATGACACATATGTCTTTCACCTAGATACATAGCTTGAACCCAAAGTACAGTGAAATCAGAACTAACCACACAGAGTATTTGGGGAAGGGAGTTATTTGTGACACAAAGACTTCATCACTTTGTAAAAGTATTTGCTACTGATTACATTAAATACCAGTCTTCCTGAGTGCCCGTAAAACATACTTTTTTTTTTTTTTTTTTGAGACAGAGCCGCACTCTCTCGCCAAGGCTGGAGTTCAGTGGCACGATCTCGGCTCACTGCAACCCCCGCCTTCTAGGTTCAAGGATTCTCCTGTCTCAGCCTCCCAAGTAGCTGGGATTACAGGTGCCTGCCACCATGCCCGGCTAATTTTTTTTTAAATTTTTAGTAGAGGCATGGTTCACATGTTGACCAGGTTGATCTCGAACTCCTGACCGCAGGTGATCCATTCCCCTCAGACTCCCCAAGTGCTGGGATTACAAGTGTGAGCCACTGAGCCTGGTCATCAAACATGTTTTAAATTAGAAGATGTTCTTTGCAGTCTTGTCTGGAGGAATGTCATGGTACACAGAGAGAAGACCTAACTTAGGGAGGCCTTGGAGCCTGTCAAGCATACAATGATTCAAGCCTGTGCTGGGATATAGCACTCCTTCTTCACTCCCCTCCACCCTGGGGAGTGGCAGAGGGTGGGAGAATCTGCTGAGCTGAGGCCACATGTACACCTGGCGTGGCTGGTATGGCCCACACAGCTGGGAATGATAAAAGTACCACACTCATCTGTGCCAGGTCCAGTGCTACTCACACTTCTCCTTCACTCTTCACCACATTCCCAGGACTGAAGCATTGGTTTATTCCCATTTTATGAAAAAGGAAACTGAGGCTTATAGTGGTTAAGCCTCAAGCCTCAGGCCACCATGAATACTTCTCATCTGAAAAAGAGAACACCCAAATATGCCTACCCACCCTACAGATTCTTAGAGGTCTGGCTCACTTATCTCTGAGAAAGCCCCCTCTGGACCATCCGGAAGCCAGGAGATGGTTAACAGTGCCTCCTCGCCGGGCGCGGTGGCTCAAGCCTGTAATCCCAGCACTTTGGGAGGCCGAGGCGGGTGGATCACGAGGTCGAGAGATCGAGACCATCCTGGTCAACATGGCGAAACCCCGTCTCTACTAAAAATACAAAAAGTTAGCTGGGCATGGTGGCGCGTGCCTGTAATCCCAGCTACTCAGGAGGCTGAGGCAGGAGAATTGCCTGAGCCCAGGAGGCGGAGGTTGCGGTGAGCCGAGATCGCGCCATTGCACTCCAGCCTGGGTAACAAGGGCGAAACTCCATCTCAAAAAAAAAAAAAAACAAAAAAAACAGTGCCTCCTCTGCAGGGGCTCTGATCAACCTTGGGCCTGCAGGGGGCAGCAGTGAGAGGTCACTTGGCCTAGCTCACTGGGTGTGCCCCTCACACTGGATGGCCACATGCCGTGGGTGGGCCTGTATACACAGAGGAAAAGGTGCAGGTGGGGATAGAGGTCATTTTCACAAACAGAAAAGCTGCAGCATCTCCATAACTCAGCTTGTGGGCTAGACCCTCACCACAGAAAAAAGGAAGCCACACAAAAACTGAACCACTGGACCACAGCAAGCCCACCCCAGGAGGGAGCCGGTGCAGGACTCCCTGTGAGAAATGGGAACTCACTGTACTATCTTTACAGCTTTTCTATACATCTAAAACTCTTCAAAAATAAAGGATTTATTAACAGCCAAAGCATTGACTCATCTTTAAGCTCTGTGAACTGAGAATTTTGTTCTCTACCAAATGGGGATTTCTAACACATCTTTTGAAGTGGTTTGGCAGCATTTTGGAGCTTCCTGTTGCTGACAGTGTGCTAATGACAACTGCCCTTAAAGGAGGCCCCGCAGAGTGCCTGTCATGCCAGGCGACCCTCCTCCAGCAGTCTGTGAGAAAAGGAGCTGCTTTTGAGGGAGCATTGACTGTGTGCCCGCCAAGGCCCAGCGACCCCAAAGAGGATGCGTTTTTACCGTCTCTAGTTTACAGATGAGGAAACCCAGGCTCTAGAGGGGGAGAAAATGCCAGAGCTGGACCTGCAGTCAGATCTACCTGATTCCAAAGTTCAAATCTTAACCACGGCTAAAGAAATAAAGCTGCGCACACACACACCCTGACACACACACACACACATACACACATATACACATACGCACACACATACACACACATATGCATGCATATATATATATATATATATATATATATTTTTTTTTTTTTTTTTTCTTTTTTAATTGAGACAGGGTCTCACTGTTGCCCAGGCTGGAATGCAATGGTGCAATCATAGCTCACTGCAGCCTCCAACTCCTGGGTTCAAGCAGTCCTCCCACTTCAGCCTCCTGAATAGCTGTGATCACAGGCACACAATCCCATGCCCAGCAAAGTTTTTATTTTATTTTATTTTAGTAGAAACAGGCTCTCGTTATGTTGCCCAGGCTGGTCTCAAACTCCAGAGCTCAAGCAATCCTCCTGCCTTGGCCTCCCAGAGTGCTGGGATTACAGGCGTGAGCCACCATGCCCAGCCTTATATATTTTATAATTAAGAAGCCTCCCTTAGGCCGAGCGTGGTGGCTCATGCCTGTAATCCCAGCACTTTGGGAGACTGAGACAGGTAGATCACCTGAGGTCAGTTGTTTGAGACCAGGACTGGCCAACATGGAGAAACCCCCTCTGTGCTAAAAATACAATAGCCAGGAGTGGTGGCATGTGCATCATCCCAGCTACTTCGGAGGCTGAGGCAGGAGAATCACTTGAACCTGGGAGGTGGAGGTTGCAGTGAGCCATTGCACTCTAGCCTGGGCAACAAGAGCAAAACCTCAAAACTCAGGTTTATTACAGTGGTAATAAACCATACCTTTTGGGATGAGGTAGAGGGAGCCTTCTTTTTTTTACACAATCAGGAAATCCACATACTTTGAGTTCTAGGAACCAAACCCATAGGCCAGAGTATGGCTGCCCTCCAAAAAGTACTGTGTGCAGTCTTTGTTGTGAAATGCTTTCTCAGGGTGGGCAAGACGTTTTTCCAGACTCATATATTGGCAAGGTTCTGTGTGTCTCCAGGGCTTTCAGAGCCCTCATGCCTCAGCCATTCCTGTAGAGGAAGGGGGACAGGTAGATGCTGACTCCCTTCCTACTTAGGTCACATGGCACACGGCAGGGCAGAGACAGGACCACATCCAGACCAGGGCTGTGATCACCAGAGAAGGCCATTAAACCACTGCATTATGTGACATTCTGTAGAAGCCACCTGGGCATGGAGGCCAAGGCAACTCAGGTTTAGGGCCAGGTTAACCGCCATGGCATTTGGGGAGAGAAAGTGGCCTCCAATACATAGATACAGGAATTTAATACAAATACAGCAGCACACACTTGAATATGATTTTAATGGTCTGGTAGGTTCTGACAACCCAGATGAACTTGGCTTTTTAGGAAATCAGTGCTAAACAAAGCTGGCATGGGAGCCCTTTCCTTCATCCCAGTTTAGATCATTCCCTAATCCCTTTTCTTTCCCATCCCACTCAGGCTCAGTTCCCAAGAAGCTCAGTTCACAATGACCTTGAATTTAATCTGCCTTCCCAAGGTGCTTTTTAATTTTTTCCTTGACACGGGGTTTTTGCCCTTATTGCCTAGGCAGGAGTACAGTGGCTCAATCTCAGCTCACTGCAATCTCTACCCCCCAGGTTCAAGCAATTCTGCCTCAGCCTCCCAAGTAGCTGGGATTACAGGCACCCACCACCATGCCCAGCTAATTTTTGTATTTTTAGTAGAGATGGGATTTCACCATGTTGGCCAGGCTGGTCCTGAACTCTTGACCTCAGGTGATCTGCCTGTCTCAGCCTCCCAAAATGCTGGGATCACAGGCATGAGCCACCGTGCCCAGCCCCCTCTGTACTTTAAGAGTATTTTTTCTACACTAGATTGTAATACCTTGTTTCTTTGTAAGCATTCTTGAGCCTTTCTGAGATGTCTATGTCAAGGCTTTACCTAAACAAATTGTATTGGCCCATGTCTTTGCACAGGGTAACCAAGAATTCTAGTTTCCCTGGGACCATCCCAGGTTTCAAGTCTGGGCAAACCCCTGAGCCCCAGGCAAACTAGGAGGGTTGGTCAGCATAGTTATGGAGCTCCCCTTCGGAAGCCCTTACAGCTGGTCATAGCTAGAGCAGGTTGTCAGTAAGTGGTGTAAACCCTCACATGTGGGCCTTGGAGAGCAGCAAGATGTCTCCTGGGAGCTTGTTAGAGATGCAGACTCTCAGGCCCCACCCGGCCCTGCTCATCAGAATCTGCTCTTCAGCACAGTCCCCCAGGGCTCCTGTGCTTGTCACAGTGGAAAACAGCTGTGCTGGGGGGGGATGCGGGGTGGGGCGACTTCCTGCTGAGAAACACAATGTGGACGGCATCTGCTTTTGAGGCATACTTCCAGGGGAGTCCCCCACTTGAACTTAGCCCAAAGCTTTTGGGAAGCCAATAAAGCACTAGAGTAGACCGATTTGAAACCATCCTAACTGGGGGCAGAGGTCAGTGATGGTCTCCAGCAGGCTCAGGAGGGCTGCAGGCTTGTAGGGCGCCGGCAGAGCCCCCACACTGGACTTTACTCTCCAAGAATGCAAGGGAAAGAGAGAGTTAGAGGAATGGCCTCATTATCTGCTCTAATGATACGTGTGTGTGTGTGTGTGTGTTTTGTTGTTGTTTTTTGTTTTGTTTTGTTTTGTTTTGTTTGAGACAAGATCTCAATGTTGCCTAGGCTGGAGTGCTGTGGAGCAATCGCAGCTCACTGCAGCCTTGACCTCCAGGCTCAAGCAGTCCTCTCACCTCAGCCTCTCCAGTAGCTGGGACTACAGGTGTTCATTGCCAGGCCTGGCTAATTTGCTTTTATTTTTGGTAGAGACAGGTTCTCACCATGTTGCCCAGACTGGTCTCAAGCTCCCAAGCTCAAGTGATCCTCCTGCCTCAGCCTCCCAGAGTGCTGTGATTACAGTGTGAGCCACTGTCACAGGCCTCTAATTTACATATAATGACAAATGATTCGCAAGTGTTGGCACCTTAACTATTATTAGCTGGAAGCCATTTGTGACATCTCATTTCTGATCTTAACACCCTGCAGTTCTCAACTTGGGTGTTGATCAGAAGCCCTATAGAGCTTTTTTTTTTTTTCAGTGCCTGGGGCACACCTGGTACTTCCTGATTCAGGGTCTGTGGTGAGGGTCCAGGTTTCTGTAATTTGGGGATGTCCCGAGTGGTTCTGAGGGGCACCCAGGGACAAGACCACCAGGAGAGGCTCCTGCTTTCTTTCAGCCCTGGCCTCTTGCGGCCATCCTGACTGTCGCCAGGTGGGGGTGCACTCTCCCTCCCGCCGCTCACCTACCTGGACCCGCACGCTCTTTTTGCAGGGGGAAGGAGGTGTGGATTGAGTCTGGACTCCGGAGAACGCAAACCCTTGGGAGACCTAAAGACTGCGCAGTGTCCGAATATAGAAATATTGGCCCCGTTACTGAACCAGTAACAGCAGCCTGCAGCTTTTCATGGACAGAGATGTTCCCGAAGGTGCCATGGGGCCTGTTGGCCCAGGCCTGGGAGCGTTTGCTTGGAGCCCTTCACTCTGCACGTCAGTTTCGGCCCCCGCCCCCCACCCCTGCTGTGACTTTGAGACGAGCCCAGGTGAGGTGAAGGCTCAGTCCAGGGCTGTGGGACTTTTCCGCATCAAGTGTCATGAAAGCTCCTCCTAGAAGCCTTTGTGGACGCAGCCGCCGCCCCCCACCCCCTCCGCCTCCACGGTGCCCTTGGGCCTTTAGAGGTGAGCTTCCAGGGGCTGGGCGACCCCGCACCCCCTTCCCTCTAGGCCAAATGAGACTGAAGGCGCTGCGACTGGGGAGTTGCCTGGGCCACACAGCGTGGGCCACAGCGACAGAGAGGGCAGGTCAGGGGCCTGACTCCAGCCCCAGCTTCCTAGAAAGTTGAGACCCTGCGCTGTGGACCGTCCCTCCCCTTCTCAGAGCCTCCGTTCTCCTATGTGGTGTGGGTGGTGCAGATGATCTCTGCCTTGTGCTCTGCCTTTAGCCAGCCATGATTCCCTGAGTGCTTCATGTGGACAAGGGTCCCCGTCTGCCAATGCGAGAACACACACAGGGCACACGAGTGCAAACAGACTTAGGATCCAGGTTCTGAGGAGTACATTCTGGAAGGCTCATCTGCCCTCCTTCCCTGCTGGAGGCACAGGCCACTCCCACCCCAGCAATAGTCCCAACACTAGGGCTCTCAGCCGTCAGTGTCCTGGGTGTGCCTGGCACTGTGCAAACTCTGCATACGAATCTCACTCCACACCTTCCACAACTCCATGAGGAAATAACCACTATCCCCATTTTATTTTATCTTAGTTCTAGAAGACAATTTTTATGTCAGTTTAAGCTATCAAATGTACCAAGTCTGCTGAACTGTATAATTTTTGCCTTTTTCTCTGTTGGACTAAAATAGGGCCAATTGCGTCACCATTTGTCATATAAAGCACCAAGCATTTTTCCATTAAGAATGAACAGATCTCCCTAGCATTTTGGGAGGCCCAGGCAGGAGGATCGCTTCATCTCAGGAGTCTGAGACTAGTCTGGGCTACATAGTGAGACCATGTCTCTACAAAAAAGTTTACAATTAGCTGGACCGGGTGACACACACCTGTGGTTCTGGCTACTCGCAGGAGTTGAGGAAGGAGGATCTCTTGAGCCCAGGAGATCCAGGCTGCAGTGAGCCAAGATTGCACCACTGCACTGCACTCCAGCCTGGGAGATAGAGTCTGTGTCTCAAAACAAACAAACAAATGAACAGATCTGAAGGCGGGACCAAACTGAGATTGGATTTTAAATCATTGCCAAGTATTCAACACCTCTTTATCATATAATTGATTGCCTCGAGAGGATACTGAACTCTTCTGGAACATCAGGCACAGGCATGACTCAGTGTGACTCAGTGCATCCCAAAACAGTGAAGCCTAGGGCTTGTTTGGTTTGGTTGTTTGGCTGGTTGTTTTTTGTTTTGTTTTGTTTTGCTTTTTTGTGTGGGATTGGTTGTTTTGTCTTGCTTTGTTTGTCAAAAATTCTGGACATAAATGGCTCAAGATTTTATTTAAAACTGCTGCAGCATCATCAATACGTATGTTTTCAAACCCAACCCCACCTACCCCACCCACCCTTCAGCCTCTGGGAATGGGAGTTGGGTGCTGGATTTTGAGGTCTGTGAAAACTCTTAAACAGTGGGATCCAATGAGCTTCTAGACTGCAGAACACGTGGAGGTGCTGGAGGGTGGGTGCCTGGAGAGGACATGGAAGTCCCACCACCTCCCCCACCCCTACCTTGCCCTATTTGTCTCCCATCTGACTGTTCCTGAGTTTCGTCCTTTATAATAAGCTGGTAAATGTAGTAGCGTTTCTCTGAGATTCATGGGTCATTGAATCTGTGGGCCATTCTAGCAGATTATTAAACCCAACAAGGGAGCCATGGGAACAGCTAACTTACAGCTGGTTGGTCAGAAGTACTTGAGGCCCAGACTTGTTACTGGCATCTGCAATGGGGACAGTCTGGTGGGACTGGGCCCTGAACATGTGGGGTCTGACGGGAACTGCAACTTGATAGTGTCAGAATTAAATTGTAGGACACCCAGCTGGTGTTGGAAAATTGGTCACCAGGGGAAATAACCCACACCTCTGGTGTCGGAATGTTGTGTGAGGGTAAAGAAACTTTTTCTCATCTATCCAAGACCTTGTTTTTTGGCTAACTCCTACTTGACTTTCAAAACCCAACTCAAGGCTCACCTCCTGGGCATCCTTCCCTGATCCCCGAGGCGGGGGTAGGTGGTGCTCTTACATGCGAGCACAAGCACATGTACTTACCTCTGTCAAAGCACAGAAGACACTAAATGGCCATAATCGATTTTTTTCTTTGAGTCTTGGAGAGCAAGACTGTGTCTTAGGCAACTTGGGATCCCAGCACCTGGAACACAGCCTGGCACATCACAAATGGGTAGTTTTGATTTGTTGGTTCGATTACATTGCATAGAACCAGTGCTTGGATCAGCATGAGGTGCGGAAGGGAGCTCATGTGCTCACCTCATCACTAAAATGGCACAGCATGCTGGTAGAACAGCATGGGCTTTGAGAACAGTCACACTTGGGTCCAGATATCTGCTTTACCATAACTCACTAGCTGTGTGCCTCTGGGCAAGTGTTTTAACCTCTCTGAGCTTCAGTTGTCTGGACAAGCAACCAGGCGAGTGAATAGTGTCACTTGCCATAAGGAGGAAGGAGGAGCAGGTCTGGGGAGGAGGACATCATTCCTGCAGCCTTCCAACTGGAAATTGCTGTAGGCAGTGGACAGATGATCTGGGAAGGAGATACTAGAGATCTGGGGTCACCAATAGGTAATGGCAGTGGAAGCCACAGAGGTGGGTGTGGAGGAGGTGTCTACAGGGGCAGGTGGAGAGGAGCCTGCAGGGTAGAGTGAGGTGAGCAGAGGGTCACAGGTGGACAGTCACCAGCAAAACAGAATGTGTGAGGAGGGGGGTCTCTGTCTTCATGACTTTGCCAAGCTCCTATTCTGATGAATCTGAAACCAGCTAAATTCTGCAACATTCATTAAATGAGGAATCTAAAATAGCTCTCCAATAAATGATTTATGTAATTGCTGGCTGTTGCTGTCATTAGGAGCTGTTGTTAAGAGTGTTAAATGTTTTTTTAGCCTAATTGAATGAGAAAGAAAATTAGAATAGAGAAGCAAATTAGAGATGTTCTCCTCTCCACACCCCCCTCCCCGCCCTGCCATCCTGTGCAAGTATAAACACTGCCCACTGTGACTCTTGGAAGGAGGAGATGGGGTGGTGAAAGGGGGCTGAAATAGGACCCCTAGGGTATGCGAAGGTCAGGCACCAGACTGCAGCAGCTCAGCCTGGCCTGGCCAGTACCATTCCCCAGAGATGATCTTTCTTTCTTCCTGTGCCAAATGAAAGAGGTAGCAGCAGGGAGCGGGGTGGGGCTGGGGGGGGGCGTTGGATATTGTAATTTGTACCCATGATGGGACAGTCCCAGAAAGGGAAGTCCAAAATTCAAGGAGGAGCCCTTCCTCTGGCCACTTTGCTCTTGCCATGAGTGCAGCGAGCAAGGCTCACTGAGGCAGCCTCCTCGGAGGACAGCTGTGTCCAGGACCTGCAGCACCTGGGCCAGCAGCTTTACCTGGCCCCTCAGGCCCTCAGTCCTTATCTACCTGTCCCAGGGAACAGCCGCAGCTGCGTAAAAATTCCTGGTGTGCGCCACTACACTCCAGCCTGGGTAACAGAGCAAGACTCCAGCTTAAAAAAAAAAAAAAAAATTCCCGGGTGTATGCAGTAAATTCGCTGCCTGGGACACAGTCCCTGCTCTCACAACCTGGAGGCAAAGAGCTGCAGAGAACAGGAGCCTCCAACCACCTTCTCGGCAGGTCTCACAAGTCACAGCATCCCACTGCTTCCAACAGCGCTTCCTACCAGACGAAAAGGCATTCAACAGAAAGCCTCCAGAAATGAAGGGAAAAAAACCTATGTTTGCAAATTGTGCCTAGAAGCACAATTACTAATTACACCTCTGATATGGGTTGAATTTTGTCCCTCAGAAAAAAATGTTGGAATCTTAGCCCCCAGTACTTCTGAATATGACTTTTATTTGGAAGTAGGGTCTTTGCAGATGTATTTAGTTAAGATGAGATCATATTGGAACAGGATAGGCCCATAATCCAATATGACTGGTATCCCTATAAAAAGGGGAAATTTGGCCACACACACACACACACACACACACACACACAGAGCCCCATGTGAAGATGAAGACAGATTGAGATGATTCATCTTCGAGCCAAGAAACTCCAGAGATTGCCTGCAAACCACCGGAAACCAGGGGAGAGGACTGGAGCAGATTCTCCCTCACAGCCTGCAGAGGAAACCCACCCGGGATTTTTTTTTTTTTTTTTTTTTAGATGGAGTCTGGCTCTGTTGCCCAGGCTGGAGTGCAGTGGCACACACCAGGAATTTTTACACAGCTGCAGCTGTTCCCTGGGACAGGTAGATAAGGACTGAGGGCCTGAGGGGCCAGGTAAAGCTGCTGACACCTTGATTTCAGACTTCCAGCCTCTTGGACTGTGAGACAATAAAGGTCTGTTGTGTAAACCTCCCATTGTGTGCTACTGTGTTACTGCCATCCCAGCAAATGAATACACCTCTGTCCAGATTACTGTGTGAGCAAGAAGAGCGCCACACCTTTTGCACCTGTGAAAAGGGGGCCTCTTTCAGCTGGGAAACTCAGCTTTCCCTCTGGTTTCTCTGTCCAGTCAAGGTTTGCAGCTTCTCCCAGCAAGTCACACGCGTCCCTACTCCACGGTCTGCCCATGGCCCTCTCTGCACTTGTTTCCTCACTGACTCATGTTTCTTTGTCCACCTGTGCATTTGTTTTTTTTGTTCATCCAACACATTTTCTTGCCCACACCTGTATGCCAGCCGCTGGTCCGGTTGCTGGGCACACAGCAGGAACAAGACAGACAAGATCCATGTCCTTGTGGAATTTTCATTACGGTGGGAGGAAAGGTCGCTGATTAAACAATACTGACATCAGTGTAACATGACAATGGTGATAAGTACTGCCCATGACAGCAAGTGGGTGCAAGAGTGATTAGCTGGCGTCTTCATCCCCCAGCTAACCCTGAGGTTGTCCCTGGCCTGTTTGTGAAGCCTGTTCTTCCATGTGAGGACAGAGCCTGCTCGGGTATGGAAGAGCCTCATTGTGCTGTCAAGTGTTTTGCCAGTTGCAGAACATGCATCTTGAGCACAGATGTGTGCATTAGTTTGTGCCTGTCCCCACAGCACATTGTTTTTGGCAGAGGACTGAGGGACGCTCTGGCTGAAGTGTCAGGGATGCATGACACCTTTTAGGGAGTGGATTTCCTGGATAAGGACCAAGCAGTGATAACACTAGAGGGTTGTAAAAGTCCCAGGTGGTCTCTACAGGAAGCTTGGGACCCCAGGTGTAGTGCAGGGCACTGCTCTCAAAGGGCAGACCAGCAGTACTGCCTGAGCTTTTGAGAAAGTCGAATCCAGGCCCCATGCAGACCTAGTGAATCAGGAACTGGGAAGGCCCAGCAGGTGGATTTATCATGCCCTCAGGGGTCACTGAGGCAGGATGTTGATGCTCCTGGAAGTTGAGAAACCTGGGACAGGGTATAAGCATGGCTCTGGGGACAAGTGGACTCCAGCTTAAGAACTGGCCTTCCACTTACTGAGGCTTAGTTCTCATCCTTTTTTTTTTTTTTTTTTTTTGAGACGGCATCTTGCTGTGTTGCCCAGTCACCCAGGCTGGAGTGTAGTCGCATGATCTCGGCTCACTGCAACCTCTGCCTCCTGGACTCAAGCAATTCTCCTGCCTCAGCCTCCTGAGTAGTGGAGATCACAGGTGTGCTACCATGCCCAGCTGATTTTTGTATTTTTAGTAGACACAGGGTTTCGTTATGTTGGCCAAGTTGGTCTCGAACTCCTGACCTCAAATGATCCACCCACATGGGCCTCCCAAAGTGCTGGGCTTATAGGCATGAGCCACTGCTCCGGGCCCATTTCTCTTACCTTTAATAAGGAGATAAAAATAGTGCCTAACTTCTAGTACGGACTTCCAAAATTGCAAAGATTCCATTAGGTAATTCATGTCAAGTGCCTGGGACCTATAAACATTAGCTAGTTATTATTTTATTAGAATGATTAGCTAACCATTAGCTAGTTATTATTTTATTAGAATGATTATTCACCTGTGTGCTTATGCAGAACAGGCCTACTTAGCCCGAATGATTATTCACCTGTGTGCTTATGCAGGCTTACTTAGCCCAAACACTGGAGCATTAGGAGGTTATCGAGCAAACCTCAATGTAACCAGAGCCCCTTCTTGAGCTGGCTGCCTGCCTGACTCTGTGCTCGCTGCCCACCAAACAGAACTGGTGAGGCCAGAGGTGCTTCCTGGCTCAGCACCTCCTTAGCCTGAGGGCTTACAGGACAAGGGTTGTCAGGAATCTGGGCCTCAACTTGCTCCAAGAACTGCAGCCTATGATCAGGTTACATTTGCAAACTGTCATCACAGCACCAGACAGTGCAAAATCAGTGCCTCATGCATGATCTAAACAAGGGTGTTAGCTCTGTGGGGAGAAGAGGGCATGGGAGGGTGATGTGCTAAATAGATATGTGTGAAGGGCAGAGTGGCATACAGTTTTCCACAGAAGAGCTCCAGCACTCCAGGGATTCATGTGCCAGGAAGAGCCGGGTTTGTCTTGCCTCTTTGACTTCTTGAATAGTTTGTCCCTTCAAGCACCCCTATTTGTTTACTCAAATAGGAGGTTGTTCTAAGCCGTAATAAAGCTCTCAGCTGTGCCACTGCAGGGGACAGCTGCAGGGGAAGGTCATAAAGGCCAAGGGAGGTTTGCAAATGCACTGAGCTAATTTCCAGAACATGCACATTCTGCCCACCCCATTCCTGTGCACCGAAGTTTTCACTGAGTAATGCTGGAGGAGGCCTTCTGTGTCTTGAAGACTTCCAGGGCCTACAGGGTTTGGTGGCTCATGCCTGTAATCTTAGTACTTTGGGAGGCCAAGGCAGGCGGATCACATGAGGTCAGGAGGTTGAGACTAGCCTGGGCAACATGGCGAAATCCCGTCTCTACTAAAAATACAAAAATTAGCCTGGCGTGGTAGTGCACATTTGTGATCCCAGCTACTTGGGAGGCTGAGGCAGGAGAAGTGCTTGAACCCGGGAGGTGGAGGCAGTGAGCTGAGATTACGCTACTGCACTCCAATCTGTGTGACAGAGCGAGACTGTCTAAAAGACTTTTGACTTTCAGGGCTGATTGCACGGTGCAACTGAGTCATAGACACACCTGCTTCCCCCACTTGGGGTCCCGGGTGCAGCCTTGTCAGAGAAGACAGAAAAGGGTTTTCCTCAGAATTTCCTGGGAGATGGTCACATTGTTGGACCATCATATCAGGTTCCCAGGTTCGTCCTGTCCCAAAGGGGGAGACATAGGCCAGTTTGGGGACTGCCTTAGTCTGTGTTGTGCTGCTATAACAATACCTGAGACTGGGTACTTTATAGAGAACAGAAAAGAGCTCTTACAGTTCTACAGGCTGGGAATTCCAAGTGTCAGAGGCGTGTGAACCAGAGCAACTCCATCTTAAATAGGAGCTGGGTAAAATGAGGCTGAAACCTACTGGGCTGCATTCCCAGACGGTTATGGCATTCTAAGTCTCAGGATGAGCTAGGAGGTCAGTACAAACATAAGTCATAAAGACCTTGCTGATAAAATGGGTTGCAGTAAAGGAGCCGGCCAAAACCTACCAAAACCAAAATGGTAATGAGAATGCCCTAAAACTCTGTACCCCCACATATTTTTTTTTTTTTTTTTTTTTTTTTTAGACAGGATCTTGTTCTGTCACCTACCTGAAGTGTAGTGCCATGATCACAGCTCACTGCAACCTCTGCCTTCCAGACTCAAGTGATCCTCTTACCTCAACCTCCCAAGCAGCTAGGACTACAGGTATGTACCACTATGCCTGGCTAATTTTTGTACTTTTAGTAGAGAGGAGGTTTCACCATGTTGTGAAGGCTGGTCTCAAATTCCTGGCCTTAGGTGGACTACCTGCCTCATCCTCCCAAAGTGCTGGTATTACAAGCATGAGCCAGTGCACCCGGCCACCTCATTTCTTTTTGCCTCTATTTCTTCATCTGTAAATTGGGGATAATGAAAATGTCTACCTCCTAGGGTTGTGGTGAGGATTGGCTTGGGTAATCATTTTTCTTGGTGCCTGGCCATCTAATTGCCCTTGTGTTGGCCATTACTTCATTTTGAGAAGGGCAGGAAGCAGGTGGTATTAGACAATGGATTTTTCTGAGGAAGGGTATGGGGGTGGTGTTGTGGGAAAGAAGTCCATTCTGAGTCCTTGGGAATCAACTCTGCAAGGCAGAGGAGTTCATCAATGCTTATTTGAACATCTGGATCCCAGGAGAACTGCTGACTCTTCCTAATTATGCAGACTCCGATAATTTTGAATTTGTGATCATTTATAAAAAGAAGGCAGATGTTTCTGAGTCATTTACCAGGCAAGAGTGAGGTTGACCTCATTTTTGACATGTACTAGACACACACTAGGTTGAGTGCAGAAAAGATTTCTAAATTTCTTTCTTTTTTCTTTTTTTGAGACAGGGTCTCACTCTGTCACCCAGGCTGGAGTACAGTGGCAATCCTGGCTCACTGCAACCTCCACCTTTTGGACTCAAGCAATCCTCCCACCTCAGCCTCCCCAGTAACTGAGACTACAGGTGCACACCACCACACCTGGCTACTTTTCTTTTCTTTTTTTTTTTTTTTTGCATTTTTGGTAGAAATGAGGTTTTACCAAGTTGTTCAGGCTGGTGTCGAACTCCTGAGCTCAGGTGATCTGCCTGCCTCGGCCTCCCAAAAAGCTGAAATTCCAGGCATGAGCCACTGGAGGCCAGAGATTTCTACATTTCTTAAACTGCCTCCCAGACCTTCGGCAGGAGTTTCTAGGAATACAGTTGCAAGTTATCTCACCTTCTAATTAAGCAGATATTCACATTATTTTTTTCTTAATTCATTATTTAAAAAAAATTAATGGTTAATTTTGGTAAAATACACATAACGTTTACTATCTCTTTTTTTTTTTCTTTTTTTTTTTTTGAGACAGAGTCTTGCTCTGTTGCCCAGGCTGGAGTGTAGTGGCGCAGTCTCTGATGACTGCAACTTCTGCCTCGTAGGTTCAAGCGATTCTCCTGCCTCAGCCTCCCAAGTAGCTGGGACTACAGGTGCACACCACCATGCCTCACTAATTTTTGTATTTTTAGTAGAGACGGGGTTTTACCATGTTGGCCAGGATGGTCTCGATCTCCTGACCTCACGATCCACCCACTTTGGCCTCCCAAAATGCTGGTATTATAGGTGTGAGCCCAGCCCGGCCAACATTTACTATCTTAACCTTCTATTTATTTTATTTTATTTTTTTTGAGACGGAGTTTAGCTCTTGTTACCCAGGCTGGAGTGCAATGGCGCGATCTCGGCTCACCGCAACCTCTGCCTCCTGGGTTCAGGCAATTCTCCTGCCTCACCTCCTGAGTAGCTGGGATTACAGGCACGCGCCACCGTGCCCAGCTAATTTTTTGTATTTTTAGTAGAGATGGGGTTTCACCATGTTGACCGGGATGGTCTTGATCTCTTGACCTCGTGATCCACCCACCTCGGCCTCCCAAAGTGCTGGGATTATAGGCTTGAGCCACCGCGCCCGGCCCTATCTTAACCATTTTTAAGTGTGCAATACAGTGGTGTTAAGTGCATTCACATTGTTGTGCAAACCATTTTAAAATATACAACCATAAAAAGTCTTACAAAACTATAAAGTGTAATTACATTTAATAAAAAATTTTATTAAAAGGAATAAAATAGCCAGATATGGTGGCGGCACACCACCACCATAGAGTAGACCTTCCAGAGTAGCTGGAAGGTAATCCCAGCTACTCTGGAGGCTAAGGTAGGAAGATCACTTGAGTCCAGGTGTTCAAGGCTATAGTTAACACTTCTAGCCTGGGCAAAACAGCAAGACCCTGTATCAAAAAAAAGCAGGCCGGGCGCGGTGGCTCTAGCCTGTAATCCCAGCACTTTGGGAGGCCAAGGCGGGTGAATCACGAGGTCAAGAGATCGAGACCATCCTGGTCAACATGGTGAAACTCCGTCTCTACTAAAAACACAAAAAACTAGCTGGGCGTGGTGGTGCATGCCTGTAATCCCAGCTACTTAGGAGGCTGAGGCAGGAGAATTGGCTGAGCCCAGGAGGCGGAGGTTGTGGTGAGCCGAGATCGTGCCATTGCACTCCAGCCTGGGTAACAAAAGAGAAACTCCGTCTCAAACTCCGTCTCAAAAAAAAAAAAGCAACAAAAATCAAAAACAAACAAAAAGAAAAAAAAAATCACATATTTTAAAAGCTGGAAGACGTAGACCCCAATTCCATTAAATCTCACTGTACCAGCCAGAGGCCTGGACTCTCCCCTCCTCCCAGTACTCACTACACGACTGGGAGGAGGAATCTGAGCAGAGTCCCCAGTCTCAGGAAAGATCCAGCTGTAGATGGCCAGCAAAGGTAAATGAAGCAAAGAAAAGAGATTACTCCAAGGGGTTTTATAGCATCTGTTGGCAATAACTCTCTTGGGATCTTACTCTGAGGACTCTAATGGCCTAATTTCCCCTAATTTCCTCCTCCAACCAGCCCTCAGGCAAGCCCAGAACATTCTCTTGCTGGTGAAGGGACTGACAGAGCCTGGGGCCGAGAACAGTGAGGGGCAGGAGGTGCTGCCTGCCGTCCATCCAGTCCTGCAGGTGTGTATGTGCAGGCACAGGGGCTGACGCTCTGCCGGCAGGGAGACCTCCCAAGCCCCTCAGTGCTTCATCCTCTCCCTCTGCCTCCATCCTAATGTTGTGGCCAGAGCACTCATGCTGGGAACACTGGAGACATCAGCTTTTCATTTTTTTTCTCTTTCTTTTTTTGAGATGGAGTTTTGCTCTGTTGCCCAGGCTGGAGTGCAGTGGTGTGATTTTGGCTCACTGCAACCTCTGCCTCCTAGGTTCAACCAATTCTCCTGCCTCAGCCTCATCAGTAGCTGGGATTACAGGCATGCACCACCATGCCCAGCTAATTTCTGTATTTTTAGTAGAGACAGGATTTCGTCATGTTGGCCAGGTGGGTCTCAAACTCCTGGCCTCAGATGATCTGCCCACATTGGCCTCCCAAAGTGCTAGGATTACAGCCCTGAGCCACTGCACCTGGCCAACATTGGCTTTTGTCTTTTGGTTTATAGCTTTACTGAGGTATAATTGATATTCAATAAACTGGACATATTCAAAGTATACACTCTGGTAAGTTTTGACATATGTATATACCCACGAAACCATCACTACCAGATAGTGAGCACATACATCTTCCCTGAATGTTCCCTCCAGCCTCTTGTAATCCCTTCTTCCCCTCTGTATCCCAGTCCCATTCCCCTACTCTGAAGTAACCATTGATCTGCTTTCAAATTATAGGCTGATTTTCTTTTATAGAATCTTATATATATGGAACAGCACATTATGTACTTTTTTCAGTCCAGGGTTTTTCACTCAGTATAATTATTTTGAGATCCATCCATTGTTGCACATATCAATTGTTCATTCCTTTAATAGCTGAGTTGTATTCCTTTGTATTCATACACCATAATTGGTTTATACATTCAACTGCTGATGGACATTTGGGTTGTTTCCAACGTGGAGATGATAGATCTGTGTCCCCACCCAAATCTCATCTTGAATTGTAATCTGAATTGTAATCTCCACATGTTGGGGGGAAGGACCTCGTGGGAGGTGACTAGATCATGGGGCTAGTTCTCCATGCTGTTCTTATGATAATGAGTGAGTTCTCATGAGATCTGATAATTTTATAAGGGACTTTTCCCTGCTTTCCTCCCTGCCGCCATGTGTGAAGAAAGATGTGTTTGCTTCCCCTTCCACCATGATTGTAAGTTTCCTGAGTTCTCCTCAGCCATGTGGAACTGTGAATCAATTAAGTTTGTCTTTTCATTTTCTTAATAGTGTCTTATGAAGAACAGAAGATTTATTTTTAAAAGTCCAACTCATCTATTTAAAAATTTTATGGACCATATTTTGGTGTCATATGTAAGAAATCTTTGCTTAACAGAAGGGCATGAAAGTTTTTTCTTATGAGTTCCTCTGGAGGTTTTATAGCTTTGGTTTTATGCTGATCCGTTTTGAGTTAATTTTTATATACTAGTCCCTCCTTATCTGAAGTCTTACTTTCCACAGTTTCAATTACCCATGATCTGAAAGTATTAAATAGTAAATTCCAGAAATGAACAATTTATAAGTTTTAATGTGCATGCTGTCCTGCTCCATCTCACTGTAGGTGTGAAGGAGCCCTTTGTCCAATGTATCCACGCTATGCAGTATATATGTATAGGAAAAAAACATGGTGTATACACTATAGGGCCCACAACTATCCCTATTCAGGCATTCACTAGGGGTTTTGTAATGTACCCCATTTGGATAAGGGGGGTGCCTACTGTATATAGTAAAAGGTATGAATAAAAGTGTATTTATTTGTTTGTATTTGCATATCCAATTGTTGATCATCATTTGTTGGAAATACTTTTTTCTTCATAGAATTGCCTTTGCATTTTTCTTAAAATCAGTTATGTATTGTATTTGTTTCCTAGGGTTACATAGCAAATTACCACAAACTTGGTGGCTTAAAACAACAGAAATGTATTCTCTCTCAGTTCTGGAGGCCAGAGTCTGAAATCAGTATGTCGCAGGGCCATCCTCCCTCTGGAGGCTCTAGGGGAGAACCCTTCCTGGCCTCTTCAAGCATCTGGTGGCTCCCAACATTCCTTGGCTTGTAGCAGCCTCCATTTTGACAAGGCCTTCTAGCCAAGTGGTTCTCAGTGTGGCCCTCTTCTTATAAGAATACCTGTCATTGGATTTAGGGCATATTCTAAATGCAGGATAATCTCGAGATCTTTAATCACATCTGAAAAGATCCTTTTTCCAAATAAAGTCATATTCACAAGTCCCAGGGAACACATTTTTTTGGGTGGGACACAAGTCAATCCACTTCACACATTTATGTGCAGGTCTATTTCTGGATTCCCTTTTTTTGTTCCATCGATCTTTTTTGGCAATATTACATTGACTTAGTGTAAACTGTAAACAAGATCTGTCTGTTTTGTTTTGTTTTAGACAGAGTCTTGCTCTGTCGCCAGGCACCAGGCTGGAGTGCAGTGGCGCATTCTCAGCTCACTGCAATCTCCGCCTCCTGGGTTCAAGCAATTCTCTTGCCTCAGCCTCCTAAGTAGCTGGGACTACAGGTGTGCACCACCACGCCCAGCTAATTTTTGTATTTTTTAGTAGAGACAGTTTCACCATGTTGACCAGGATGGTCTCAATCTCTTGACCCCATGATCCACCCGCCTTGGCCTCCCAAAGTACTGGGATTATAGGCGTGAGCCACTGTGCCCGGCAAAAGGTATGTCTCTCCATTTATTCAGATCTTTCAAAATTTAACTCAGCAATATTTTATAGTTTTTGGTGTACAGGTCTTTCACATCTATTATCAGATTTATCTCTTAAAAAAAAATCAAACCTTTTATTTATTTATTTATTTATTTTAGAGACAGGGTTTCCAGCCTGTCACTCAGGCTGGAGTGCAGTGGTGCAATTGCAGCTCACTTTGGCCTTGAACTCCAGGCCTCAAGCAATCCTCCCACCTCTGCCTTCCAAACCTATTTCATATTTTTTATGTGCTTGAAAAAGATACCTGATATGGTTTGACTGTGTCCCCACCCAGACCTCATCCTGAATTGTAGCTCTCATAATTCCCATGTGTTGTGGGAAGGACTGAATTGAATCCTGGGGGTGGTTCCCCCATACTGTTCTCATGGTAGTGAGTAAGTATCATGAAATCTGATGGTTTTATAAGGGAAACTCCTTTCACTTGGTTCTTATTCTCTCTCTTGCCTGCCACCATGTAAGACATGCCTTTCAGCTTCCACCATGACTGTGAGGCCTCCCCAGCCATGTGGAACTGTGAATCCATTAAACCTCTTTTCCTTTATAAATTATCCAGTCTCAGGTATTGTCTTTATCAGCAGCATGAAAAGGAACTAATATAATACCATTATTTTAATTTCAATTAATTGTTAGCATATACAAATACAATTGATTTGTGGATACCCACCTGATATTTGTGAAAATCCAGTGGCTTCTTTGTAGAGTCAGTCAGATTTTCTTCCTTGGCGATTACATCATCTGAGAATAAAGACAGTTTAACTTCTTTCTTTCTAATTTGTGTTTCTTTTCTTTCTTTACTTAGGCATTGGTTGAAGTCTCTAGCAAAATGTTAACACAAGTGGTGAGAGCAGACATTCTGATGGGCTCTTGATCTTAGGAGGGAGGCATTCAGTCTTTCACCATTAAGTCTGCTATTAGTTGTAGGTAGGGTGACCAGTGAGCTTGGTTTTCCTGGGACTGAAGGGTTTCCAGGGATGCACAACTTTCACTGCTAAAATTGGGATAGTCCTGAGCAAACCAGGACAGTTGGTCTCTTTGCTTGTAGGTTCTTGGTCTATTTCAAGGATTAATTTTCCTCCTCATTATGGGTTGCATTTTTCAGTTTCTTTGCATGCCTGGTAAGTTTTTTGTTGAATACTAGACATTGTGAATTTTACTTTTGGATGCTGGATTTTTTTTTTTTTTTTTTTTGAAACAGAATCTCACTCTGTCACCCAGGCTGGAGTACAGTGGCGCAATCTTGGCTCATTGCAATCTCCACCTCCTGGGTTCAAACAATTCTCATGCTTCAGCCTCCCAAATAGCTGGGACCACAGGTGCGCCCCACCATGCCTGGCTAATTTTTGTATTTTTAGTAGAGATGGGGTTTCACCATGTTGGCCATGCTGATCTCAAACTCCTGTCCTCAAGTGATCCACCTGCCTTGGTCTTCCAAAGTGTTGGGATTACAGGCTTGAGCCACCGCACCCAGCCTGGATATTTTTTGTATTCCTATAAATATTCTGGAATTGGAATTTTGTTCTGGGATGCAGTTAAATTAAATAACTTGCCAGGCGCGGTGGCTCAAGCCTGTAATCCCAGCACTTTGGGAGGCTGAGGCAGGTGGATCACGAGGTCGAGAGATCGAGACCATCCTGGTCAACATAGTGAAACCCCGTCTCTACTAAGGCTGAGGCAGGAGAATTGCCTGAGCCCAGGAGACGGAGGTTGCGGTGAGCCGAGATCGCGCCATTGCACTCCAGCCTGGGTAACAAGAGCGAAACTCCATCTCAAAAAAAAAAAAAAAAAAAAAAAAAAAATTAAATAACTTGAAGCAGTTTTATATTTCAGGTCTTTAAAATTTGTTAAGTGGGATGAAAGCAGTATTTAGACTGGAGCTAATTCTTTTCCACTGCTGAAGCAAAATCCTTCTGAGTACTCTTCCCAATGCTCCATTGACGATGAGTTTTTCCAGGCTGACTGGTGGGGCTGGAAAGTAGTCCCAGGCCTATGTGAACTCTGGCTCTCTTACCCTTTTGGATGGTTCTTTCTTTGCGCACATGCTGGTCAGTGCTCTGCTCAGTACTTGAAAAGAAGGCTTTGCAGATTTCTGGGGTTTTCTTCTGTGTGACCCTCTCCTCTTGGGTACTCTGTTCTGTGTGCTGCAGCTGCCTCGACCTCCCCAGACTCCCAGCTCCTCTTCACTTACAAAATCTGCTGGGCTCCACTTTGGTGTCTCTTCCCTGCACATTTCTCTCCCAAGGCAGCAAATAGAGCACTGTAAGACTTGCCTAGTTTGTTTCCCATCTCTCAGGTGTCACTGTCTTTTGCCTATATCCCACCATTGGGCTAGGAGCTCTCAGAAGGCAGGGGCTATGCTTTTTTTTTTTTTTTTTTTTTTAAATCAGACTAGGTGCTACTTGAGAGCAGGCAAGATCTAAGCCTCTTCCTTCCTCCTCATCCTTCCCTTAAAACATGCAAAACAAGCCCATTCCAACAGATATTTAACACCATAGCATTTTACGGAGTGGTTATTCTCACCCAAGTTCATCTTTGCTTTTGTGTGACACAAATTAAGCTTCGGTCCCTTCAGTTTGCTCTTTCTTCCACCAAATGGCTTCTGAGGTAAGACATCCTCCAGGAAGTCTTCCTGGATGGAGAAAGATGACACTTCTTGCCACATTATCAGCCCAGGAGTTTGCAAATGCTCTTTCCTTTGTTTTCCATTATCACAGAGAAATCCTTAGAACTCCTCTCCCCAATCTTGGGTTTCTCCAGGAAAGTTTTTTTTTTTTTTTTTTTTTTTTTTTTGAGACGGAGTTTCGCTCTTGTTACCCAGGCTGGAGTGCAATGGCGCGATCTCGGCTCACCGCAACCTCCGCCTCCTGGGTTCAAGCAATTCTCCTGCCTCAGCCTCCTGAGTAGCTGGGATTACAGGCACGTGCCACCATGCCCAGCTAATTTTTTGTATTTTTAGTAGAGACGGGGTTTCACCATGTTGACCAGGATGGTCTCGATCTCTTGACCTTGTGATCCACCCGCCTCGGCCTCCCAAAGTGCTGGGATTACAGGCTTGAGCCACCGTGCTCGGCCCTCTCCAGGAAAGTTTTAATCAACTCTACCAGCCCTATGAAACATATGTGATTTACAGTTCAAATAACTTTGGGAAATATTGTTGGCCACCTCTCAATGGTAGTACTGAAACCTGTTTGCTTTGTTGACATGTTTCCTAAATGTATTTGATCCTATTAACTCTTTTTTTTTTTTTTTGAGACGGAGTTTCACTCTTGTTACCCAGGCTGGAGTGCAATGGCGCGATCTCCTATTAACTCTTACTTGCTCTCAGAACTTCTCTGGATTGCCGGGCGCGGTGGCTCAAGCCTGTAATCCCAGCACTTTGGGAGGCCGAGGCGGGTGGATCACGAGGTCAAGAGATCGAGACCATCCTGGTCAACATGGTGAAACCCCGTCTCTACTAAAATACAAAAAATTAGCTGGGCATGGTGGCACATGCCTGTAATCCCAGCTACTCAAGAGGCTGAGGCAGGAGAATTGCCTGAACCCAGGAGGCAGAGGTTGCGGTGAGCTGAGATGGTGCCATTGCACTCCAGCCTGGGTAACAAGAGTGAAACTCAGTCTCAAAAGAAAAAAAAAAAGAACTTCTCTGGATTATTTATTATTCTGAGGAACATACTTGAAGGAACATTAAGCCAAGTCATCATGAACAAATATGATATTATGATTTTCTTCCCTTTTCCCTGAGAGCTCCAGAGATTGCATCATATGAATGTTTGTTGGGTAAATGATTAAATGAAATAAGTGAAATCATTCTCAATAACGCATTGTGATTGTAACTGCCCTCATAGATTGTGCTAGATTTCCACAGGACTGCCCTCAGTCTCTCCCACTGCAGGTGCAGCTGCTCCCCCCGCCCTTCTTCAAACCCCACTTTAGTTCATGTCCTCCCATTTGGAATTGGTTGAATGCAACATGAGTAAGGCTTATAAGGCTGTGTGCACAGTCTGATAAGAACACAGCTGAAGGGCAGGACCACAGCATTGCACAAGCTCAGGGGACACCCTGAGGTGTCCCTTGGAGTTGTAAGGGAGTGTCTGCAAGTAGAAGCTCCATGGCTTTGTCATCTCTAGATCTTTGATCACACCATTCACCTGCTTGGAATGCTGTTCTGCTCATTTACTTGTCAAAATTCGATTCAACTTTCATGACCCGGCTGAATGTGAACTCAATGAAGACTTCCTAGCTTCCTCAGGGGGCATTAGAATTTTCTCTGTCCTTCCATGGTTTATCAGAGTCTGTCTTTGAACTTGATTAGCTGTGTCCAGGCTTTTCTTCTCGACTAGAGTATGCATTTCATAAAAACAGGAGCCATGTCTTACTTATTTCTGTATTTCTGTTTCTTAACACAGCACCTGGCCTGGAAGAAGCTCAGTGGTAGTTTCAGGATTGAATGAATGAACAAGTGAGCCGACATCCAGTGGAAACACAAAAGAGGAGGCGTTCTCAGCCCTTCTGGGAAAGTCTTGCGTGTAGCATACAATAATTTTAAGGAACTCATGGCAGACTGACAAGCGAGGAAGAAAGTTTGGGACATTAGAGTACATGTGCAAGTGTCATCTCTGGGTAAAGCTAGGGAAGTGGTGAGGCTCCGTTCAATGTCCAGCCTGCTGTGTTGATGTCATCATGCTGCTGGACATTAAAACCTCATACATGAACGCTCAGTGTGTTTGCGAAAGAGGGTCCAGAGTGCACACAACCATACACACTCATTTATGCACAGGGACAGCTTAAGCAAAAACAGAAATTGTCGCACATGATCACAGCCACATGGATATCTGCAAACATACACTTGGATGGCCAGCCACACAGAAATACTTGTAAAGTGCCCATGAACACACAGACACTCAGCAATCTTTGCAGCCCAAGAAACAAAGCTGAGCGTGATAACAGGTGTTAAGAGGCAGACACGTGAGAGCTCAAAGCAAACATCTGCGCTCTCTCTTGATCACCAAAGTCAAAGAAAGTTGTAGAAGCTGAATGTTGAACTATTCTTTCTCTTTTCCAGAAAGTAGGACTTCAGGCAATAGGCAGGCGAGATCCTTGAAGCTACTGCCTCCCATAAGGACCACAGAATCCTTTGAGGATGCCCAGAAAGCAGCAAGCCAGTTCAGATCTTGAACTGGCTCAGCTCTGCACTAGATGGTAGGGAGGCCTCAGGGAGGTGGGCAGCTTCCATGCTGACCTTCACCTTTGGGCCATGCCCCTACTGCAGTGGGGTTAGTTTTGGCCTCCTGTTCAGTGCTTATACTTAGCCTGTAATTTGTTTTAGCAGCTATCAATTGCAATCATGGTGTCGTGTGTGTGTGTGTGTGTGTGTGTGTGTGTGTGTGTGTGGTGTGTCCATGTCCTCTATCTGGCCAGGAGCTTCCTAAGAGCAAGGGTCATGCCTCCCACAGTTAAGCTGAGCATCTCTTTAGGGAAGACCCTGCCTCTCCTGGGATCCTCCAGTGGGGAAAAAAAGTACTGTTTTTTTGTTTGTTTGTTTTTGAGACAGTCTTACTCTGTCACCTAAGCCGGAATGCAGTGGTACAACCTCAGCTCACTGCAACCTCTACCTCCTGAGTTCAAGTGATTCTTATGCTTCAGCCTTCTGAGTAGCTGGGACTATAAGTGTACACCACCATGCCTGGCTAATTTCTGTTTTCTTTTGGTAGAGACGTGGTTTCACCATGTTGGCCAGGCTGGTCTTGAACTCCTGACCTCAAGGGATCCTCTGGCCTTGGCCTCCCAAAGTGCTGGGATTACAGGTGTGAGTCACCATTCCTGGCCAGAAAAAAAGCACTGCTTTTTCCTTGTCTTCACACTTGCTGAGGGCCCCGAATAAGCATGGTTTCTGAGTTGGGTTTCTATTAATGGAATGTTGCTGTCTCAACCCTATAGATCTTTTGAGAAATCCTGGCTGCAGAGGGCTTTTCACATGGGGCCCTAGTGAGCCATCAGACTTTGGGGTTTAATCATTGGCAGGCTCGGAGGCCTGCAGGCCTGGGAAGTAATGCCAGCTCAATCCTAGCTGCAGCACCCCAAGGGCTGAGCTCTCTCAGGTTTCTTGGCATAGTTGAATCTCTAGGGAATTGTTGAGAACCTGAGATTTCCTTAATAATTTACATCCATGCTCCTCCCTTTACAGGATCACAGGGCCGTGGACAAAGTCTGTGAACATTATCCTGGGGTAACCCAATCTCCCAGGTCCAGTGACAACAACAAGGGGAACAATCCAAAGGATTACCTTGAACTCTGGCCAGCACCAGGGGAGACTTGGACCTAGTGGAGGCCAGTGACCCAGAAGGGCCCCTTAAGCTCGGTAATGGGCCTCCACTTGCTGGGAGGTAAAGGGTAATTGAGAAAAAGAAAGCCGAATGCTTTGGAAGCCTTAGGAAAAAATATGGAGGCTCTGTTTTTCCCTACCTTGTGGCCTGGGGGAGGCTGAGTGAGGTTACTCTCACCATCTAAGGCATTGTCTAAACTGGAGTGTCTGTTGGTCACTCTTGTTCCTTTTCCTTCCACCTGTGCTCTGGGTCCATCCCCTCCCCTCCCCTTGTCCTGTGGTCTTGCTTCTACTTCCTCCTCATCTTTTCTCTCCACTGTCTCCATCCCATCAACATATAAATACTCCAGGTCTTTGGAATCTTCTTTTTATTTTTTTTAAATATGGAACGGTCACAAATTTGCTGTCATCCTTGTGCAGAGGCCATGCTAATCTTCTCCGTATTGTTCCAATTTTAGTATATGTGCTGCCGAAGTGAGCACAGTCTTTGAAATCTTAAAGTCTCTTTTGTCTTTCCAGTTGCTACTCTACCTCTGTCCTTCCCTTCCTGGATAAGCCACTGGAAAGTGACTGAGGGCTGTACCCCCTTCCTCTCCTCCCACTGCACACTGCCCCCTGGTTTCCTCCTCCTGGTCCACAGAAGTGGAGCCTCACTGTGATTTATTTTATTTCTTTTTCTTGAGATGGAGTCTCGCCCTGTTGCCCAGGCTGGAGTGCAATGGAGCAATCTCTGCAACCTTTACCTCCCGTGTTCAAGTGATTCTCCTGCTTCAGCCTTTCAAGGAGCTGGAACTACTAGTGTGTGCCACCACACACATCTAATTTTGTATTTTTAGTAGAGATGGGGTTTCACTATGTTGGCCATGCTTGTCTTGAACTCCTGACCTCAGGTGGTCTGACCACCTCGGCCTCCCAAAGTGGTGGAATTACAGGCCTGAGCCACTGCACCTGGCCCCCCTCTGTGATTTAAATACCTAAATACATCACAGACACCTGAGTGTTCCAAACAGAAAACTACAAACTTGATTTTCATCAAAAGCTGATTGAACACCTCCTCTGCACCAGACATTTAAATATGAAGTCAATACACGAGGTTCAAGAAATTTATGACTTGATGGGAAACAGAGATGTGAACTGCCTATTACCAGTCTAGTTGCTAAGGGATACAAATGATATATGCACAGATGTTATGGGGACCCAGGGAAGAGCATTGTAGTGGGAGGGGAAGAGCGACTGGTCCTTCAGAGAAGGCTTTCTGGAGGAAGAGGACTGGGACTAAGGTTTGAAGAATGTGTAGAAAGTGAGAAGAAACTGGGATTTGGCTATGGAATGGTTTCAATTTCAAATGTCAGAAACCTTACTCAGGCCAGATGAAGCAAACCAGGGAACTGTATAACTGGGACAATTGTCTGAAGCTGGCCTCGACACACAGGCATTCGGGTTTGCTGCGCCTCACACTCATCTCTGCTGCTGCTTCCTCTGTATTGGACTCATTCTCTCCTAATCAGATTATCTTCCTCCAGGTTGCAGGGGCAGGAGGGCCCTGGCCACAGGCAGTTCCAGGCTTATAGCCACCCGGTTTTTTTGGCTCCAGAAAAAAGAGAGAATTATCCCAGCACCCACATATAAAATCCCAGGGAAGGGCTCTGATGGGCCCAGCTTGAGACATGGGCCAATCCCGGGTCAATCACTGTGGTCAGGGTATGTGATTGAAGAGGCCTGGATCTGCTACCCAGCACTGGGGCCAGGGGACAGGATGCTGTGGTTGGCAGTTCCATTAGGATCTCATGGAATGAGGCAGGTGGTAACCAAAGGGCGGATGCTGAGAACACTAAAGCAACAGATGTTCATAACAGAGAGCTTTCTAGGCAGAGAGAATCACACATGCAAAACCATTCAACAGCCAGGGAATGTGGCTGAGAATTACTGGTAGTTTTATGTTGCTGGATCTAAGGATGAACTTGGGTGGGTGACAAGAAATAAACCTAAAGAAGAATGAATGTACAGAGCCATATGTGCTAAACAATACAGTTTGAATGTTATCCTGAAAGCTATAGAGAATCTTTCAAAAATGTTATATCAGATATTTATATGATCAGATTATATTATTTGGGGAAAAATCCTTTTGCCCATAGATCTATTCTCTTTCCTTATCTATTCTTTCCTTATTTCAGTTAATGGTATCCTCCATCCCTGCAACGTCATGAACTGCAAACTGCGGGAATCCTTGGGGTCCCTCTCAAGGAGCCATTCCATTTTATTCTGTAGCATTGCCTGTGTCTGTTCAGGCCTGTGCCTGTTCTTGCCAGGACTACTATCATGGGCCCTCCTAACCTGTATCAAGGCATCTGCTCTTTCAGGGAATTTCCTGTTCCCCAGCCTAGCCTGAGTCAGACCTGGCTTTGGTAGCTAATATGGTTGGACATTTGTCCCTTCCAAATCTCGTGTTGAAATGTAATCTCCAGTGTTGGAGGTAGGGCCTAGTGGGAGGTGTTAGGGTCACAGGGGTGGATACCTCATGAATGTCTTAGTGGCCACCTCACAGTAATGAGTTCTCATTCTGTTAGTTCACAAGAGAGCTGGTTGTTTAAAGAGCCTGGTACCTCTTCCCTTCTCTCTCTTGTCCTCTCCCCCTTCACCTTCTGCCATGATTATAGGCTTCCAGAGGTCTCACCAGACGTAGATGCTGGTGCCACACTTCCTGGACAGCCTGCAGGCCTATGAGCCAAAATAAACTCTTTTCTTTATAAAATACCCAGGCTCAGGTATTTCTTTTCAGCAATGCAAACAGACTAACACAGTAGTCCACCTCCCTCTCCTAGCAGTCATCACCCTGCCTCACAACCGTTTACTGTCTGGCTCTGTGTGCTGTGTGCATATGCTCTAAGGATGCTTCAGGGGCAGGAGCTCTGTTTTTCACTGCTTAGCCCAGCTGCAAGGATGGCACCTAGTGCACTATAGACACTGGATACATGATGAAAACAACCCCAGCCCTTCAGTAAGATTGGCAAATAAAAGCACCCTATAGCTAAAAAAAAAAAAAAAAAAGAAAAAAAGGAAAAAAAAATCTAAGGCCTTAGTGAACCACTCTGAAACAAAAGTTTTTCCTCATCAACTCCCAATGCTCATTTTTTTTTTTTTTTTTTCTTGAGACGGAGTCTTGCTCTGTTGCCCAGGCTGGAGTGCAGTGGCATAATCTCGGCTCACTGCAACCTCCACCTCCCAGGGTCAAGCAATTCTCTTGCCTCAGCCTCCCAAGTAGCTGGGATTACAGGCATGTGACGCCATACTTAGCTAATTTTTGTATTTTTAGTAGAAATGGGGTTTCACCAACATAGAGACCATGTTGGCCACACTGGTCTCTATCCCCTGCCTCAGCCTCCCAAAGTGCTGGGATTACAGGTGTAAGCCACTGTACCCGGCCCATGTTCTATTTGTCTGTCCTTCTATCTCCTCTCTTTCTGTAACTCTCTACCTTGTCCAACTATGCATGATATAGAACTGAAATCTGCAGTGTGTGTGTATGCATGTGTGTGTGTACATGAAATGCTTTATGTTACCTGTTTTAATTTGAAAATGTCAGCAGTCACATAATTTTTCTGAATTGTGAATTTGAGTTTTAATTTTCATATTACAGTAGCCCTTGGTGGAGTTTTGCCCCTACAGGTTCTGTATTCCTAACATAGCTGTATGAAAAACATTCCTTAAGCTAGGTATACACACACACACACACACACACACACACACACACACACACTCATAGTCACCCACTCTATCCTTGTACACATTACAGGTATTGATGTAAAGTCCTTTGAGTATTTTTCTAAGAAAACTTTTCTAAGTTGAATCCTCTGAACTGAATATTGTGCCATAGAAAAGATATTCTCAGAATCATCTCTTTGCAGCTCATGGGACTGAAAACATCCATGGGCTCAGCACAAATGCAGCTAACACATTCCAGCTCTTTTTCAGAGGTAACCATATGAAAATAAATGATAGGAATAACGTTGAATATATTTCGGTTTTTTTAAAGTAAGGAATTTTCATACTTAAGTACTTTGAGTACACAGAGCAGTTCCTTGACTTCACTTCTATTTGTTTATTCTGTTGATTTTTTAAAAAATTCTGTCTGCTTGTTTGGGCGTGGTGGCTCACACCTATAATCCCAGCACTTTGGGAGGCCAAGGCAGGCAGATTACCTGGGGTCAGGAGTTCGAGACCAGTGTGATCAACATGGAGAAACCCCATCTCTACTAAAAATACAAAATTAGCTGGTGTGGTGGTGCATGCCTGTAATCCCAGCTACTTGGGAGGCTGAGGCAGGCGAATCGCTTAAAAGTGGGAGGCAGAGGTTGCAGTGAGCTGAGATTGCGTCATTGCACTCCAGCTTGGGCAACAAGAGCAAAACTCCATCTCAAAAAAAAAAAAAAAAAATCTACCTGCTTTTTATATAATGGGACTTTCATTACTAGGGTTGAATTCATTATCTATTGCTTTGTAACAGATTACCCCAACATGTAGTGGCTTCAAACCAGACATGTGTTATTATCTCCCAGTTTGTGTGTGTCAGGAATCTAGGCATAGCTTCGCTGGGAGTCTGACCCAACTGCAATCAAGGTTCAACTGGGCACTGATCTGCTTCTAAGCAGTTGGTGGCAGGATTCAGTTTCTTAGAGGCTGCTGGACCGAGGGCCTCAGTTCCTGGCTAACTGTTGGCAGAGGCCACCCTCAGTTCCTGGCCATGTGGGCCTCTCTAACATGGCAGCTCACTTCATCAAAACAAGCAAGAGAGAGCCTGCATCACAATCTCTTGTGACCTAATCACAGACATGATATTCCATCACCTTTGCTATATTCTACTTGTCAGAAGCAAGTTACCAGATTCAACTCACCCTTTTCCCTCCCCTCCCCTTCCCTCTCCTCCCCTCCCCTTCCCTCCCCTCCCCTCCCTTCTCCTCTCTCTCTTTTTTTTTTTTTTTTCAAAATGGGGTTTCACCATGATGGCCAAGCTGGTCTTGAACTCCTGACCTCAGGTGATCCACCCACCTCGGCCTCCCAAAGTGCTAGGATTATAGGCGTGAGCCACTGCGCCCGGCCTCCCCTCTCCTCTCTTATCCTGAAAAGGGAATTACACAGGATAAGAGTTTTGAGATATGGGGATCACTGGGAACCATTTTATAAGTCTGCCTACTACAAGATGAAGCCATTAAAAAAATGAGACTATGGTCGAATACAGTGGCTCAGGCAGGTAATCCCAGCACTTTGGGAGGCCGAGGTGGGCAGATCACGAAGTCTGTAGTTCAAGACCAGCCTGGCCAACATGGTGAAACCCCATCTCTACTAAAAATACAAAAAATTAGCCAGGCGTGGTGATGAGCACCTGTGGTCCCAGATACTCAGGAGGCTGAGGCAGAAGAATCACTTGAACCTGGGAGGTGGAGGTTGCAGTGAGTGGAGATCAGGCCACTGCACTCCAGCCTGGGCAACAGAGCGAGATTCCGTTTAAAAAAAAAAAAAGAGAGAGAGACTATTTAAACATGTAACCTTTGCTCTTTCATACTGAATAAACAATACTTTTTTGTTAACCCCATGATTAAAACACACTAATTTACTTAAATACTTTATTCTCAAGTATTAAATTGAAAACCAAACATGATTTCCTTGTTTTTAATTTTTTTAGAGATAGAGCTCTTGCTCTATCACCCAGGCTGGAGTGCAGTGGTGCAACCATAGCTCACGGCAACCCTGACCTACTGGGCTCAAGCAATCCTCCTGCTTTAGCCTCTTGAGTAGCTGGGGTTACAGGTGTGCGCCACCATGCTCAGCTTGATTTCTAACATTGTCCAGCTTGATTTCTTTCTTTCTTTTTTTACTGACCTCTTTATTACCAACATGAGCTAACATTTATTTTTGCACTGAGATGATAATTCAGACTGCTGTGGTTGCCAGTGACAGAAAACAAATGTGAACCTGTTTAGGTAAATGGGGTAAAAGAGGAAATATGTTGGCTCAAGTAACCAAAGCATGGGAAGGGCCTTGGGGACAGCTGCAACTAACATCTCCAGGTCCACCAGGCCTCCCTCTGTACGTCCTACATCTGCTCTTCTCTCTGCGGGCCTTGTCCTCAGGGCCACCAGCAGCTTGATCTCCCAGCTTTGCCATTAGGACAAGACTGAGACTTACCCAGTCAGGCCCTGCGGTCTAAAACAGAACTAATTGGCTCTGTTTTCCTCAGTTTGAATCACACACCCATCTCTGGATCAGTCTAATGCAGTCAAGGATGTCAAGTGTTGGGCCCCAGGGATCCCCTGTGCCAGGAAGAAGGCCCTCCCAGAGCTTGGTTGCCTCCATGGAGCCACATGATTGGAAAAGGCCAAAGCTGATTTGCCAGAAGACGAGAGAGGAGAGCTGGACAGACAAGACCAGCAGTTCTTTCCTGCCTCACTGTCTGTCTCTCTTCCTTGCACATAAAATACATACAAGGTGTATGTATGTGTATAAAACTTGGGTGGGGGCTGAGCACCATGGTTCACAACTATAGTCACAGTTACTTGGGAGGCTGAGGCGGGAGGATCACTTGAGCCCAGGAGGATCACTTGGGCCCAGGAGGTCGAGGCTGCAGTAGGTTGTGATAGTGCCACTGTGGTCCAGCCCAGGCGACAGAGAGAAACTTCATCTCACAAAAAATCAAAAAACAAACAAAATCTTGGGTGGGGAAACAGTCCTGGAGGAGGAATTTAAATCTGGGATCTATTCCCACCAACTAACTATATAACCATAAGCCAGTTAACTTCTCATCTCTAGACCCTGGCTTTCCAGCTTATATATAGGCAGTAGTAGTACTTGTGTTTCTTGCTCCAGTGGGCCATGGCAAAGTGGGTTGAATAGTGTCCCTCTAAAATTCATGTTTACACCTCAAAATGTGACCTTATTTGGATTATTTGCAGATATAATTAATTTCAGATCCTAAGAGGGAATCATCCTGGTTTTAGGGTGGGCCCAGAATCGAATGACTAGTGTTCTTAGAAGAAAAAGAGAGGGCCCAGAAAGACTCAGAGAAAAGGGGGATGGGCAGATAAAGGCAGAGGTTGAAGTGATGTGTTACCAGCTGGGGAAAGCCAAGGATTGTTAGCAGGCACCGGAAGCCAGGAGAGGCTGGATGGTTTCTCCTCAGCAGCCCTCAGAAGAGTCCAATCTTGCTGCTACCTTGATTTTGGACTTTGGGTCTCCTGACCTGTGGAAAAAAAGAAAGATTATTGTTTGAAGCCACCAGGTTTGTGGTCATTCACAAACCCTGCACTCCTCATCATGGCAGAGCTAGGAGAGAGCTTAATACATAAGACAGAATGAAAAGTGTGAAAAATGCACAGTGTTATGGGATCAAGGATGTCATTATAGCAAGCATAGTGATTACACAGGCTCTGTGAAACTCACCGTTATTGTGCCTGATTCAGAGCTCAGGTGTGTGCCTATCACGTTGTCATCACACCCTAATCCAGTCAGCAGCCACCTTTCATTTGTGCCAGGAGTGACCTGCAGCTTGGAAGTCATTGTTGAACTCAGAGAGAGATGTGAAATGGGCTCAGTACTAGCTCAAGATTATGTTTACTGAGTGTTTGCTATGTGCCATTGTTCTAGGCACTCCATGAGCACACTATGTGCTTGGTGCTCTTCTGCAGACAGAAAAGGCACAACAATTAGTAAATGGTTGAACTAAGAGTTGAATCCAAGTGGTCAGGCTCCAGAACTTGTGCACTGACCACCTTGCCATGCTGCCTCAAGGCAGTGAATCATCCTTTCCCGATTCACTGGGCACAACACAGCTACTGCCAGAGCCCTGGGCTGCCAGCTAGTCCTTCCTCCTCCGTCTGTCTCTTTCCCCATTACCTAAGGGTAATTACTCCATTCCTCTCACTGGATGTCTAGCCCAGTAGCAAACAATCTTTTACATAGGGAAATGAGCTGGTTAGAAATAGAAGCCAGCTATAATCCAGCTCAGGTGCTTAGTATCAGGTGGGACAGAACAAGGGCCTGGAGGAGCTGTGGATGGGCCCCAGGCTGGGTGGTAGATCCTGTTACTCACGGGAAGGCTGTGTTCCTGGCAGCTTCTGTAGAGCAGGGCTGCAGGGGGTGCCTCCTCAGCTTCTAAGCCCTGAGATTCCACATTTCTCAGATCCCGTTTTACCACCTCCACAGCCAGAAACATCAGCTACCTCTCAGCCTGTACTCCCAACTCTGTGGACCCTGTCTGCACACCCAGCTCTCTTGCCACAACCCACTTGTCTGAGTCCTTCAGGGGTTCCCAACTGCCCACCAACCTTCAGTGACCTCACCCATTTTCATTGCTTCTGAATTTCTCTCTCCAATTCTGACCTGAGTTTGATTCATGTATTCAATCACTCACATGTCCTTAGATATTTAGCAAGTGTCTAAAACTTAACATGTTCATTATTGTCCTGCCCTAGTCATCCTCATCTCAGCAAATGGCCACACAATCCATCGCTGTTTCAGCTCAAAACCCAGCAGTCATCTTCATTCCTCCTATCTCTTTCACTTTCTACATTTAATCCATCAGCAAATCAAGCTTAACTCTTCATCCAGAATACACCTGAATCTGTCTCCAGTGCCACGACCTTGACGGAGGCTAAGCCATCTCAAGCCTGGATGCTGCAGTCACCTCCCAATGGGATCCCCACTTCCAGCCTGGTCTCTTTGGCTCATTCCCCACACAGCAGCTGGGCATCGGTGAACACCACAGATCAGTTCCGTTGTTCCACTGAAAACCTTCCAGTGACTTTCGTGGGACTAAGAATCAAAGCTACAGTCCTTGTGTGGCCCTGAGAGGCCTTCTGTCTACCTCCTCTTTTATTTTTATTTTTATTCTTTTGAGATGGACTCTTACTCTGTTGCCCAGGCTGAAGTCCAGTAGTGCAATCTCAGCTTACTACAACCTCTACCTCCTGGGTTCAAGTGATTCTCCTGCCTCCCTCCCAAGTAGCTGGGATTACAGACATGCACCACCATGTCTGGCTAATTTTTTATTTTTATTTTTTAGTAGAGATGGAGGTTTCACCATGTTGACCAGGTTGGTTTCAACTCCTGACCTCAGGTAATCCACCCACCTTGGCCTTCCAAAGTGCTGGGCTCTGCTTCCTCTTGTGTCATGCTTTCCTCTCCCGGTTGCTCCACTGTCCAGCCAGGCTCTCAATCTTCCCTGGCAATGCCCACCACAGCTTTCCCACCCTAGGGCTGATGCCCCTGCTGTCCTCATCCCCTGGAATTTCCTGCAAAGGTCCTCATGTGGCTGCCTGCTTCTTGTCATCCCAGTCTTGGCTCAACTGTCACCTCCCCGAGAGCCTCCTGGATTACCAGCCCCCTTCCAATCATACTCTAATCTATCCCCATTTGTTCTTCTTTATGGCACTTATAAATAAAATTACTGTCCTTCCTCATTATTTGGGGTCGATATGCTCTGTAAAGTCACCATGAACACTGAGCTAGTGAATACTGAACTACTGAGGAAATGCAGGGTTAGGTTTTTGCAAGCCTCTGGCTACAACATTTCCATTGATCCTTCAATATATAACCTTTTTTTAATGTGTGTTTCTGCTTAAGTTAATTATACCTTAATTAATACAGTTGACCCATGAACAATGAGGGAGTTTCGGGTACTAACCCTTGCTGTTTAGTTCAAAATCCATGTATAATTTTTGACTCCCCAAAACTTAAATTACTAATAGCCCACTGTTAGTTGGAAGCCTTACTGATAACATAAACAGTTGATTAACACGTTTTTGTATGTGAATTATATATACTGTATTCTTATTACAATAAAATAAGCTAGAGGATAGAAAATATTATATTAATATCATAAGATAAAACATATTTACTATTCGTTAAGTAGAAGTGATCATCATAACAGCCTTCATCCTTGTCTTCACCTTGAGTAGGCTGAGGAGGAGGAGGAAGAGGAGGGATTGCTCTTGCTGCCTCAGTGGTGGTGGAGGTGGAAGAGGTGGAGGTGGTGGAAGGGGCAGCAGGTGAGGCAGGCACACTTGGTGTAACTTTTATTAAAAACAGTTTGCATATAAATGTGCCCATGCCGTTCAAGCTCATGTTGTTCAAGAGCCAACTGCGTATACTGCTGATTCATTAGCAGTGAACTCACGGCCAGCAGCGCTAACTCACACCTGAACAAAGCTTATCTAACATACGTATTTTCTCCATCAGGCCTGTCACTGCTTCCTTGCATTCAGAGACACAAGACACTTCGGCACTATGCTTGGGGGCCTTTTTAAATAGCTAACTCACCAAATAAAAACACAACAATGCAAAAAAATAAAATAAAACTGTAGCATTAAACAGATTGTGAAAAGCATGCTTGTTTATGAGAGCAGAAACAAGAAGGTTCGAACTTATCTGATGCGATCAGGCGCATCAGGCGACTCAAAATTGCTGCTGTCCTGCACTTCTGCGAATGAATCCCAAGGTCTGTGAATATTGATTTTGGTGTCCCAGGTAAGTTTCATTGAGTAGGCATATTTGCAAATATGGAATCTGCGAAGAAGGGGAATCAACTGTATTTCATTCAGTTGTTTTCCATCTCTCCTGAGTAGAATACATGCTCTAGGAGACCTTGTCTGTTTTGCTCCCTGCCGTATGCCCAGTGCCTGGCACAGTGCCTAGCACCTAGTATAAGCACTTAATACATATTGACTGAGAGAAAGGAGGGAAGGAAGAACAAAAGAATAAAGTCCAGGCTTCCTTTCACTCCCGATTGTTGGTGATGCCTGTGCAGGAAGCTCCTGCTCCCAGAGAGACCAGGGTCACTGCCCTCCTTGTCCCTTCACACAGTTATATTCCCTTCCAAACCACCACCATGGTTCTTTGGCTCCTTCCAGGAAACCTATGTCTTCCCTCCTTCCTTTGTCTCTCTACTGCCCATCCACATGTGCCTGCATGTGCCAAGGAGTCAGTGGCCCCACGCTTGGGAAAAACTGCCCACCTTAGCTTTCTGCTTTCTTAGCTTTCCCTCCTTCCCTCTACGAGCTTCCTGGGTGGCACAGGAATGAACATGCCACCTCCTTAATCTGGCCACCTCCCCAATCCCCTGCTGTCGTCTGGCTCCTCCCTTTGGGTTCCTGCCAGGTCTCCCAAGACTTCTTGTCATTTTCTTCTTCCTTTCCTGGGACTCAAATCCCACTCTATCCCCTCCCCTTTTCTTTGTTCTGACCTATAATAACCTTAATACAACATCCACCACCACAATGGTAAGGACTAACATGCCCCTGCCTAGGAAGAAGTTGAATATTTGTTTTTGTGCACTGACTCTCAGATGTTCCTGAAAATGGTTTAGGATCTTGTCTCTGCCTCCCCTTCCACATTAGGCCTGATGGGAGGATGTGTGCTGTGGCATCAAGGTAGAAAGCTTCCCCCCGGCCCCCAGTTACAACCCCCTGCATCTCTGCAGTGCTTGACCATCTAGCATGCCCCTATGAGGAAACATTCACATCTACTGTGACCCTCATGGGAACCTGGGAGGCAGACAGGGCAGGCATAATAACCTCCTTTGTCAGATGAGTCACGAGATGAGTCATGAGAGGTGATAGAAAATCAAGGAGTTTGCCCAAGGCCACAGAACTCTGAAGAGCTGGATCTGCGCATTCCTGGCTCTGAACCAGGATCAAGTGCCCCTGCAAGCCTGAGACAACCCATGATCAGCCTGTTTGAGTGTCCAGTTTAGACTCCAAACCAATGGGACTTTGCCAAGCTAACAAGTTCCACATAACAAAGCCCACTGTGTGTGCTGTGAGAGAGCACAGGAAGAAGGCACAACAGCAGCAAATGGTGGTAATTAAATGTCATGTTTACGTAAAACTCCATTAGTTAGAAAACTCAATTCTCAGCTGCAATTTCATTTGATCTCATGGCAGCCGATTATCGTCTCAAGATGTGGAAACTGAGGAAATGTAACCTATCTGGCAAGAAAGGAGCTAAGCTGGGGTCATTCCCTAAGATTCCGGTTTCCTCTGGCCGGGCTCGGTGGCTCAAGCCTGTAATCCCAGCACTTTGGGAGGCCGAGGCGGGTGGATCACGAGGTCAAGAGATCGAGACCATCCTGGTCAATATGGTGAAACCCTGTCTCTACTAAAAATACAAAAAATTAGCTGGGCATGGTGGTGCATGCCTGTAATCCCAGCTACTCAGGAGGCTGAGGCAGGAGAATTGCCTGAGCCCAGGAGGCGGAGGTTGCGGTGAGCCGAGATCGCGCCATTGCACTCCAGCCTGGGTAGCAAGAGCGAAACTCCGTCTCAAAAAAAAAAAAAAAAAGATTCCGGTTTCCTATGCCTGGATCCTTCCATCTTAAAGATTGATTAATAACAATGATCAACTTGCTTCTCTGCTCAAAGGTTCAGGGGTTCTGGCCTGGGCAATTTACCAACCCATTTCTCAGAACAATGTGGGAGGCAACAAGGGCCTAGAAAGTGGTTTTGAGGAAATGTGGCCAAGAAAGAGGGCCTTGGGGAGGGAAGGACTTGGCAAAGAGATCCGAGTTGGCCTGCTGGACCCAGGGCAGTGTAAGGTGTGCAGCCAGGGGGAGCCTGGAGGTGAGCTGCTGCCTGGGCAACTGAGGATGGAGGCAGCACATGTCTCCAGTGTCCTCCTGCCAGCAGGGACATGTGCTCTGAACCCTTTCCTGCACTTTGCGCCTCCCTCTCTAGGCAGGGCTTCAGCACTGCCACAGCTAATCTCTGTGATGCCATCTGCGCATGTCAACATGTGACTGCAATGGTGGCAGAGCTTGTATACTGTCCCCAGCCTCCTTTCCAGTCCACTCGTAGACACACTCTGTAAACACTAGCTGACTGATCCCACCCGTTGTCCCACTCTCCTGTGCAACCTGGTGTTCGTTCTTGGTGTGTCTGCACAGTGGGTAGTAAAGGAGGCAGCTCAAATAATGGAGAACTGCAATCAGTGAGGAGAGGAAGGGCACATCAATTCACAGAGCAACGTAAAAGTTATTTTGTCCATAGACCTTGCAGCACCTACCCCATGCTGCACTGGGAGGCTGGTTCCTAGAGAAGTCTGTGGCCCCTGTGCAGATACCTTAGGTGCCCCTGGCCATGTTCCCTTGGCTCAGTGTTTAGCTGCCCTGTGGCGGGTGGCTCCTCCTCCATAGGACTCACGCTCACCCTGGAAGCATCTTTCACGTTGAGCCTTTCAACTTTGGCCTTGAGGCTTCTCTGGCACCATGGAAGCCTTTTCTACCCACTGCAGAGGCAGCCCTTAACCACTGGGGGATGGTGGGTGGATGCCTGGTCTCCTGGCCTTCGGGGCACAGTTCTGGGAGGCCTTGGTGGGCTAAGCTTCCACAGCCTACAGTTTGCTACTCTCATCTCCTCCTAAGAGCATCTTGTGCAGTGCCTTAGTAGGTGGGACAGTGAGGGAACATGGATGACCCCCAGGGGCCTGGCTCCTTCCCATTCCTCATTTCCTCCTTTGTGGTCCTCCTGAGAGGGCAGACTTCATGAGCTGCCTGTGTTTTACTGCTCTTCTGTTGCTGACTTGAAATTCATAATGTTTTTTGAACAGGGAGTCGAATTTTCATTTTGTACTGGGTCACACAGATGATGAAGCTGGTCCTGCCTGGTGGTTTACTGCTTGGGGAGAGGCCTCTGCAAGTGACAAGAGCAAAATGAGTCCTGTCCTCTGGCCAAGCTGAGCTCATTGTTTCTTCCCTCCTCTGAGCACAACAGAAAACCCAGGCACAGTGGGAGCTTTTATCAGGGTCCCTGTGACAAGGGCACATGGAAGTTGGGGGCTGGGGGTAGAGAGACCTTAGGGGCCAGCTGGTCCACCCTCCACCCAGAGTGTGTTCTCCCACCCAGCACCCTGGCACAGGCTCACTCAGCCTCTTTGTGAATTCTTCTAGCGACAAGAAAGGGCCTTTTTCATCATGGACTCAAATTGTCATTGCCCCTTACTCTGGTGAAGTGTTCTAAGGTTCTCCAAACCCTTCCACAAGGATTATCTCACTGGATTCTCACCACCCTCTCCTTGCAAGGCAGGCATTTTCTAAAGAGTGGAAATTGAGGAAATTGCATTAATTTTCAGATTACCAGCCCTTGCACCTCCCACTCATCCTTCTCCCTTCCTTCAACCAGCAATGGAAATCTCTTCTCACCTAGGAAGGCTTTCAGCCTGTCAAAAGAGAAGAAATGCCTCCTAATTCCTTGTACTATTATTCCCCACCCGCTGGGCTATAGGTAATGTATTTTTTTCAGATGTCCTTCACTTTGAATAACAGTCAGAAAATGGCATGAGATTGGCAGCCTTTTCACAGGCTTGTTTTAAATGTATTAGAGCCCTGTAGAAAGATGGGAGAATAAAGGAGGGTCACAGAGCCCCTCCCTTCCCTACTGATGAGGGTAGAGCACACACCTGTTAAAGTGCTAGTCAAGGAAAGAAAGAGAGGCTTCTCGAAGTCTGTGGCTTTTATGCCACCCTTACCTGGAGGAAATACACCCACAAAGAACATCCTGAGCACTTCACCAATACCCCTCAGTTAGGAAAATGGCTCCCAGAAGGGATGAGCAGGGAAGATACCCAGAGTGGAGGTCCTCACCAGTTTTGGCTCGTGTTTTCCCAGTGGTGTGCAGGGATGAGGGGAAAAGCTGGAATCCACTCCAGGAGTAGCCCAGATGGAGGAAGTCTCACCATGCACCCCCACTGGGGTGCACTGGCAGACAGACAGACACGCTGAACCTCAAGATATCTGGGGCTGAGGCTGTGGCAGGAGCCCCTGGAAGGAGACACGTGTGTTTTCTCCCACAGGCCCAGTGCTCCTCCTGCTAAAGAACCTTACAGCAAACCCTCAGGTCTTTCACTTCCTTCTTGTCTGTGGTTTGCAGGTTCCTAGTACCTATGCTCTGCTCACCCGAGCCTGCCTCTCCTCTCCTCCCACTCTCCCCTAATGATAAATACCTTTCAAATGAGAAACCGTTTGGGCACTCCTGCTTGCCAGCCCCCTCAGTGCTAGAATCTCCCACTGCAGTCAGACAGGTACCTGGTGGGTGGGGGCAGGAGCTGGTGAGGTGACCCTGCTGTCCTTCCCCTCCTTCCTCTTCGAGGCCTAATAAAGAGGAAGACAGAGTCTGAGGCAATGCTCCCTGTGACACCAGGTTTCCACATCCCTCAGACATCACTCCAATGACTATTTCAATTATTATTCCTGATCTGACACGGCACAGATTCTGAAGGCTGGTTTTCAGCAGTCAACTATTCCATTTCTCTGCCTCCAGGAAAAAACGCTTTTTAAATTCCACATTCATTAACTTATTCATTCCCTTGCTTTTTCCAGCCATCCTTTGGGAAAACAAGGATGGGTCTTCTTTATAATAAGCCAGCCAAGGACCACTCTGAATATCGTAATGCCTCAGCAGCCATCTCCATATCCATGAGCTGTTGTTTATGCCAAGCTTCCCTGCAGCCTCTCTCTCCTGGAATTCCCACTTTATGATGTTGCTCTGAAGTTCTGCGAATGGTGGGGTGGAAAGCCTGTTGGATGTTTGGTTGGGGAGTCAAAGGTTCTTAGAGCTAGAATAGGCTTGAAAAATCACCTGCTTCTCATCTCCTCACCCCCACCTGCAGCAGGCAAGGCTTCAAACACACATCTGCTGATGCAGCTTTTCCTTGTTTCTTTGTGCTCTACTATGATCACCTCAATAGCCATAAGCAATATTTGATTCTAATCTCTCCACTTCCTTCTGGTACCCACTAAGAACTGAGCACCCAGAACTTACCACTGGAAGGTAAAGCGACAGTTCTCAAGATACAAACTTCTCAGGCTTCTGCAACTAGAAAGGAGAAAGGTTTTCAAAATTACTTTCAATTTCCTGATGCATTAAGCTACTTTCAATGTAGTTTTATATTTAGAATCATATGAATTATACAGAGAACCATGGCTGATGGACAGCTTCCAATTACTAGAAATTATATTTCCCTCCCTTTTGATAATTAGCTCAAGGTCTTCACCACAAGTGACATCATGTCTCAGAAGCAAAAATAGGTCCCTATTTTTAATGTAATGTCTTGTCTAGCAGATCTGATTTCTTTATGCCCCAGTCTCCTCACCTTCCTATTTGGCTCTCCAACCTCAAAGCTTTTTCTCGCTGCTAACTGGAGCCTTAGATATATTAGTCTGACTGTGTGGGGTTAGGGATTTAGCTATGCTGATTGCATTTGTTTAACTTAGAAACCCAAGGAACCCAGGGCATGATAACAGCTCTTGCAGCCTCAATTCCCCCAGGCTTAAGTGATGCTCCCACTTCAGCTTCTTGAGTAGCCAGGACCACAGGTATGTACCACCATGCCTGGCTAATTTTATTTTTTTAAGTAGAGATGGGGTTTCACCACATTGGCCAGGCTGATCTCCTGTCAGTCTGGTGTCAAACTCTGGGGCTCAACTGATCCTCTCACCTTGGCCTCCCAAAGTGATTGGGTTATAGGCGTGAGCCACTGCATTGGGTAATACCACTTTTATGCATGGAACACACCAATCACTCAGAGTTTAAGTACATCTCAATATAAGAATAATGTACATCCTCTATTAGACCCAGTTGGGGCGGGATAAAAACAGCCTCCTTATTGCACATTTGGTAATACGTGCCATTCAATGTCTTATGTGCTTCCTGTATATAATCTCACTTAATACTGAAAAGAAGTCTTTGAGCATTTCCCTTTTAACATGTAATAGCGTGAGGTTGAGAGGATAAGAAACTTGCCAAAAGGCCAAAGTCGAACTCAGGTCCCTGGTTCTGCTGCTCTTGGGCTCCTGACAAGCCCTTAAAACTTGATGGTGGCATGACAAAGGGGTATTTGGGCACTAGTGGCAATCACGGCCTAGAATTTATTATCCACTCTAGTTTCACACCCAGAATTCAGAAAAGAAAGGAACTATTGAGATTGAAATCTGTATTCCCTTCAGTCTAACATAAAAATGTTCTCTTTTATCTTCTACTATGTAGGGCAAATTTTTTAAATGTGAAAGTGCACTTCACTTCCACATCCAAAAAAATAAAAATCTTGAATTTCAGGCCCTTTTTCTACTTAATTCTATCTCTGCAGCAGCTGAGAGGAACATTAATCAAAAAATTATCTTCTGGGGTTTTGGGATTATTAAAATTGAGGATAAGGATGTTATGGAAGCTTTAGCTTCTAGATCCATCACCCTTTAAATAAGTATACTTGTTCCTTTAGATTTAACTCTTATTTACTAAATACATAAATCTGAACCAAAGCAATCTGCTGTTTTGGGGAAACTATATGAATGCAAATAAAAGAAAGCTGGTTCTAGTCCCCACAATTCTACCAAGTAGCCATTTGATGCTACCAGCAATGCATCAAAATTGTACCAGAATGAAATCTGCCATCCCAACAAGGTGATTACTAGCTCTGAAATTCTAAGGGCCAATGAGTCATACATCCGTTGGTGCCAAAAATAATATGAAGATTATGTCCAAATAAAACCTCTATTCTTTTAGCTAGGTGTCCATTTGATTAATATGACTTATATGAATGAGATGAGGGATGGATCAACAAATCTAATCCTCTTAAAGTATTTGGGAATTCAAAATATTTCTAACTAATGGAAATTATGGGCAAGGCTTCCAAAGTGCAAGAACTCTTTTAGACCCATTTTGTGTTCTTTATTCAAATAACTTAGGAATTTTTTTTTAAACTGTGGTAGCGATGTTCAAGACAGCTCTCAATGAAGCATGCCTCTCTGTATGCAACAGTATTGTATCCATTTACAGACCTTCCTACCTTGAATCTGGACCAGCTCTGTAACATGTTGGTCTTGATACCTTCTACTTTTGTGAGCCCTGAGCTGCCATTGCTCACTGTCCCACACTAAATATATCAGAATTCAATGTAGCCAATAGAAGCCCAAATGCACCATTTCTAATGCCATCCTTTGTCCTTACTGAAATGTATATAAATCAGAGAAAGACAAAAAGCCTGATTGTGGACCAAGATGCTTGATTGAAAGAAGCTTGTGTCATATTTCGAATTGTCCCTTTGTTTGTCACCCTGGAGGGGCATCCCTACTGGCTGAGGTATGCCTTTCCTCAGTAAAGTGGGCAATTAAATAAAATGGGAGTTGGGATCCTTTACAGGTGAGTCCCCAGGGAAGGAACTCTTAGGTCAGAGATCTCAAGGAAGTTGATTTCCTTCCTTGGAAGTCTTCGTGTATCAAGGACGTGTGTACCTGTTTGTGGACAGCAGCCTCTGGTCTTCCTTTTGTCTTCCAACACTCCTGGCTTCCTCTTCCTAGCACTCCAAGGTCTTCTGATCTCTCCACTTCTAGGTACCTATTTGCTTTTCCCTCAATTGTCCATCAGCTTGTCCTGATGCAGTGTCCACTTGTAAGAAACTGAAGGTAAGATCCCTTTCAGAGAGTTTTTCCATCAAAAATGAAACAAAGGAATAAAGATGCAACCAACAATATTTTAAGGGAAGTATCCCAGAGCCAGGTTTTTTTCAATGACACCACACGGGCAGCTGCTGCAATCAAAGAATGGCTGACTGTTCTCTCACCTCAGGTAAGTGAACAGTGAGAACTTTACCATATCCATCTCCAGTGCTCCCACACCCCAAAAGGCACAAAGTATTCCAAAGCAGGGGCACTAAAATCTTTCCAGAGGAAAACTCAGAAATGAGCTCTGTGATATGCTCCCTGCTCACTAGTAGAAAACATTGTTCCAGTTTCTTCCTTTGTACTTACTAGAGAGTGCTTTTCTGATTACGAAAGGGGCCCATCTCATTTCCAGTTGTTAGCCAACCCTCTTCCCACGTTCCATTTATGTGTCTGTTTCTATGTGATCTGAGCTACTGAGACTTGGTTTATGTTTCTCAAGCCTCTAAGAGTTTAAGAACAAGGTTACCCGGATCCTGAGAGGTAAAAATTTATTGATTTCTATCATATCAGCATGTTATGATATGGTCACGCCTGCTCATACAGCTGACTTCTTAAGAGCCAAAAGAGATTTTTTTTTTTTTTTACTTTTAAAAATACATTTGTTCAGCAGGAAAACACATTTTAAAAACAAGCATTTTCATATTAAGTGAAAATTTAAAACAATGGCTTCCCCCCCCACCAACTCATGAGGAATAGGGCTGGTCAGCAATAGATCTCTGAGTGCTTCCAGTTTGTTTTCAGGCCTCTGTCCTCAGTCTGTTCCTTGTCTTCCACAGAAAGTACTTCCAGGGGAAAAAGAAATTAGAATCTCACCAAAACAGCAGCCTAAATACAGTTAGAAAAATAAGAGGTAGACACAACTGTAATAATTTAACTCATTTGGTTGACTGTGCAAAATATTTTAATATTTAAATGTTTCAGTGGGATCAACACGTTCTACAAATACCTAAACAACTGATGTTTTAAATGCTGAGATGTTTTAAATGCTAACATCTTACAGACATCTATACCACAGTTTACTCAGCTTTGAGAAATGAAAGTATAAAGCCAACTTTAGAAATATGCAAGCTTCCCATTTATTTCAATAAAAGTTTTCTTTCTGTCACATTCTTCAAAATCAAAAGCTCACTGTGTAGGACTGACATTAATGCTTTTCCAACCCTTTAAAGCCCTTGCCAAGCTCAAAGATAGGAATTTCCTGAGTTCAGTGAGTAGATTAACTATGAGAAGTTTATTTAATAATAATAGTTAAGAAAAAAACCATGGGGCAGTGGTGTGCTGGACACAGCTCCTATTGGCTCCGAAGAGCCAATGGTTACATTTCAGAAGTTTGCCTGCAGTTGTTAAGCATTCATTATTAAAATTGAATCATATAAATTTAAATGTTAAAGCTAAAAGTGATTTGAGCTTAATGAGTCTAATATGTACCATAGTAAGAAACAGTTTTAACAGTAAGTCATGTATCAGATTGAATGACAATAAATTTATTGGGAAATGAGTTAGATTAGGATGATCTGCCGTTTTTTCAAATCAGTTGAAATACAATCATAGGCTGACTGTAAGAGCTCAGCAAAAAGCAATTAAGCATCCTTTTAAAAAAGCATTTTCATTTTTTTCTGAGCAACTAGGTATCCTGTGAGAATCCACTGGCTATATGGGATTTATAATAAACTACTTATATCTTATTTGTTAATTGTGTTATATGTTCTTGCTATCAGCAAAATTTATAACAAACATGTATAGTTGTATACATGAATACATTATTTTATCCCAGGAGAATGAAATGCTAAACATTTACCAGCACACCACTGGATTGGGAGAATGGGGAGAAAGGGAAATATTTTTAAACCAAAGAAGGAAGTCCAATGTTTTTTCAACTGGTTTTTCAGTTTGCTTTCAGCATCCAACTGCCACAGTGTGCTTTAAGTACATGCCTGCAGATGTTAATGCCCAAATAGCTCTGGTAAAGCACACATGTCCCATTCCCACTACTAATGATTAAAAGCACTTTACTTGAAAAAAATCAACTTTATTTTTCTAGGTTAAAAAAAATAGAACCAGCTATTAATTTCTGTTGAGAAAATGCTTCTTTTGGTGTTCACATCTAAATTTCTGAAAAGGTGATCTGGTTACTAAAATCATCCCAAATGCATTCATAAACCAGATCCACATGTGACCAGCCCTTTACAAAAATTAATTACAGTTGCCACAGCCTTTACATTCATTCTTATCACGTGTTACAACATGCAGATAATACAAAGAAAGGTCAAAAAGCTGAAGTAAACATTACAGCATCAGGAAAATGAAAACCCATCTGTATAAAATAAATATAATTTTGTAATAACTGTGAAAAATGAAAGCACTTAATAAAACTAATGGCAGTTGAATGTATAACTGTCTCATTACCCAATCATAAAATAAGTTACTGTAAAATGCATAGACTCTTTACATGTAAAGAATTTGTGCATCACAGTCAAGTGTTCAACAGTTTTACACAAAAATAAAGCCATTCAAGATATGTGTGCATACTTTGCAACTAGAATAACTTTAAAAAATTTTTGCTCTTTAAACTGTCTTAAAAATATATTAAACGTAAAAACCCTCAGATGGAAATTTTGCAGAAAAACCCATATTTTATCTTCCATATGGCTACAGTCACCCTCCCCCAACAGTTCAGCACCCTCAGCTTATTCCCAGGGTCCAGTTCCTAATTGTTGGGGATTGGTGCAAAATGATTACAATATAGCACCAATCAACGACTGCTCCAGAGAATACCCAGCCCCTCTGTGATCTGGAAATCTCTAACTTAGATGGTTTTGGTCCCAAATGTATTAGTCTCTGCCCCTCCTGCTGCTCACTGCTGCTTTTGACTTTGTCTTTCATGTTAACAGATGTAAGGCTCATAGCACTGCAGAGCAAAAACCGTAACAAACCATTTTTTATCCATCCTCTGTGGACCAGAGCTGAACACAATCATAATGGTAACTCTGGAGTGAAGTCCTGTATAATGACTTCAAAAAAAGAACAAAGAAAACAATTAACTCTTCGTATTCAGTAGTGCAAATAAAACATTTTTCTTTTCAAATATAAAAATAATCCAAGAAGACTACCTATGATTAAAGATCACTCTCTATGATCATAACCAGGTCCAACTAGTTCAGAAGAGTCTTTAGGGAAGTGATTGTCAAAAAAACATTACTCTGACAAATCCACAAGAAGTGGGTAACATGAGCAAAGAATAAAGAGGAATTCTTAACATGAATCCAAGACAGTAACACTAGAATGTTTCCCGGTTTACATTTGATTTCAGATTTCATTTTCATAAAAAGGCTTGAGAACAATGCCAATACTGCCAACTCTTGATTATTCAGGGATGCTTTTTCTAACCCATAGATTATTCAGGCTTCTGTATTTCCTCTTCCTGATAGCTGTCTGTCTTTCCATATCTCTTCACCACTCATTAACACAGTCATAAATATATAGGCAAAAACCCCCTAAGAAACAACTGAAATCATTTAATTAGTAAGCATCCCTAGAAGAAAAATAAGTCTGATGAGAATAAGAATTCAAACTCCTAAATAAAAGCAATTTTTTTTTTTTGAGACGGAGTTTCACTCTTGTTGTCCAGGCTGGAGTGCAATGGCATGATCTCGGCTCACCGCAACCTCCGCCTCCTGGGTTCAGGCAATTCTCCTGCCTCAGCCTCCTGAGTAGCTGGGATTACAGGCACGCGCCACCATGCCCAGCTAATTTTTTGTATTTTTTAGTAGAGACGGGGTTTCACCATGTTGACCAGGATGGTCTCGATCTCTTGACCTCGTGATCCACCCGCCTTGGCCTCCCAAAGTGCTGGGATTACAGGCTTGAGCCACCGTGCCCGGCAATAAAAGCAATTTTTGATTTACCTATCATTTATTACCAGATTAACTATCCAGAAATTAATCTAGTAATACTTCCTTTACAGTGGAGAGTTAAAGATTGCCTGTAATATTAAAAACTAATATAACAGATCTGAACTCATAGCTATCTTCTTTTTAAATATACTTTTGGAATCCTCAATGAATTTGTTTGCTTACCCAAAACATTATTTTCTGTTCTGTGATATTTCTTTACCTTCCATTGCTTATAGGTTTCTCTGCAATTTATGTATAGCTCAACACCAATAATTGCTTCTGAAGTCAAGAGTGACCTGCTGGCTTGGTCACTTTTGTAGTGACTGGACCTGCCTGTGGCCAAGCAGATGCTCCATCACTGTAACTCATCAATACCAGGATTTCAGCAATGGATTCTCAACCTTGTCTGCTGTGGGAATCTAGGCAATCTAGCCAAGTCCAAGAAGACCTGAGCTTCTACAAGGTACTGGTATAAAACTGGCACAGTTTTATTTTCTTTCCTCTTGACAAAATATGTATAGTTTAAATGTTATTTCATCTCCCTTCATGAAGTATAAATTATAAATTTTCTTCTGTTTTATGTACAGTGGCATATTGCTGCTTCCTCAGATTGCCATATAAGAACACAGATTCTCTCTTTACCATCTCTAGTGCAAGCAGGAGAACTCCAGTTACTGATAAAGAAACCACTACCCATGCTTTCAGATAAACAGATTTTGCAAACAGAAGAGAGAACATGTTAATACAGAATCAAAGAGGGATAGGGCAGATCAAATACACATCTATTTACAACTCACAGAAATATTTCAAAAATTAACTCACATACTATTGGTACTTGTCACCCTGGAGACTGTGAAAATGACACTGCACTTGAAAAGTAAAGCATCTTACAGGATAGTTTAATGTGTACAGAATATTTAACAATATCATGTTCCTTTGGAGCACAGTGATGGCAAAAGTGGCCCTCAGCCACATTTATGTATGCACGTATGCATTTATTTTTGGAGAGGAGAACTGGTCACTCTACCCTGTGGCTTGCTGAAGCAATGAGGAAAAGGTCTATCAGCTAGGACTGTGCATGCTGTATTTGACAGTGAGTAACTTCTCCCCCAGATGGCTGAACTGATCTCTCAAGTGAGCAATTTCATTTCACCCAGTAATTTAGTGGTGCTTGCTGGGCCATAATGAGAAACATCACTATGGTTCTATTTGGCTTTCTGTCATCATCCATACCTCTAAACTGAGATTGGTTTCACTTATTCACTGTCACTGTAGAACACACAATGAAATGCTTAGACTTCAAAAACATTGCATGTTATAACAACCAGTCCCCAAACCAAACACATTAACACTGTCTTCTGCATTTTACCAGTAGTATAATAATATTCAATGAGGTATTTCAGTTAATGCATCTTTCTCCTTCACATATGCACTGAGTTATCCTAAAGATGAAGCTGCTGTGGGCTTTTATTTGGTGTTGCTTTACCTTTCCCACATAACTGGGGAAAATTCACATCTTTTCTGTTTGTTTTTTTCTTTTTTGGTTTATTTAAAAATAGAAAACATTAACCTTTATTTTTGTTTTATAGCCTACTCCTCAAAATTGTTATTTGTGTGATTAGTGACAACAGGGGAATCTACAATGCTCACATCACAGTAAACTACCACTGACTCACTAGGATCCTAATAGTTTTACAATCCCAAACAAAAAACCCACTCACCTCACTGATTTAGTACCAGCACTTTTGGAGAAGGGTATGGTTCCCTCATGAGGTAAACTGCATAAACATAGCGACACATTGCTTTAAAAATGTTTTCTAGAAATAGAAACTTGACTTTACCCTCTTCAAAAGCAACTGGAGGATGGGCGCAGTGGCTCACGCCTGTAATCCCGGCACTTTGGGAGGGAGAGGCAGGTAGATCACCTGAGGTCAGGGGTTCGAGGCCAGCCTGGTCAACATGATGAAACCCCGTCTCTACTAAAAATACAAAAATTAGTAGGGGATGGTGGTGGGCACCTGTAGTCCCAGCTCCTCAGGAGGCTGAGGCAGGAGAATTGCTTGAATCCAGGAAGCAGAGATTGCAGTGAGCCAAGATCATGGCACTGCACTCCAGCCTGGGCAACAGAGTAAGACTCTGTCTCAAAAAAAAAAAAAAAAAAAAAAAAAAGCAACTGGAAAAGATTGGGGAGCCTTTTGTGCTGATCTCTTTCCTAATTCCACTAACATTGACAGGGGCAGCTACTTGATGTAATGATTCAACACACTACAGGTCCTAGGGATGCCACATGAGAACTTGTTACCATTACAGGCCACTAGCTTTTATTTTTCGTATTTCCCCTTAAATTAATCATTTAAATGTCCTATATTAATTTGTTTCAACTATCCCCAAATGCATTTAGTGCCAATACCAAAATGGAAAAAATAAAGCCTCTGAGCTACAATAGAGGCATCACATCAGGGTGGTGCCTAATGTAGGATGGCACTGGAGAGCACTGGCAGGCAAATAAACACGCAGACAAGACAGCTCTTGAGAACCTCACACACTGCTATGCTCCCATTTGTTTTCAGGCTATATTATTAATCCTTTGCTATATCTGCATCTGATAAAAGTGCATTTTATAAAATTATCAATTTATGATATGCCTTCGATACAAAATGAGAAATCATATAAGGAAAAGCACGAGTGCATGTAAACACAGTGTTGGACTGAGCTAGCCTTTGTAAAGAACACATCCAGTACCAGAAGGGGTCCAGTGGACACTGCTTTTCCCACACAGAGAATGCCAATAATGTACCTCAGTTAGCTGTTGAAGACTAGAGTTTGTTACTGCAAACGACAGGGAAAGAGTTCTTCACAAGGTGCCAACCAGCTCCCCTCAAGGTTACTGAGTTGGTGGAAATGTAGGCGTTCTAGAGTACTGCCCTAATATAGACTACAGCTAAGAGGGACAAATATAACTTTCTGAGCTTGAACTAAATTGTCAAGTATAACTGGTGGCAACAGAATTTCTTTCAGATAGTCTTCTAGGATGATTTTATAATTTCATCTTCTCCAAATGTGATGTTTGCTTAAATATGTGACAGAGTGTATCTTTTTAAAATATGTTCTTAAAATATATTAGCAGGTCATTATATTACTAATCCTCATTTTAGTAGAGTTCTAAAATATCCCAAAGGGGGATAAATATTAATCCATCCATTGAATTTCTTTTGCTTTTTTTAAATATATTCTGATTTGTACATGTAAAATAATGCACACTTATGAAAGAAAGTCTGAATTCCTATGGTGACCTTGACAAGTCCAAGTCAATTTCTAAAATAGGCAATGGTAAAAATACTGAATGATGTTGTACCACATATAGCCTGACAAAAATGCAAAAGACTGTATGAGAAATATCCACATGTTGCTGAGGGTCATCTCCCTGGAAACAGCTTCCTTATGGCCCTTGGAAGGTGGAAAAGCTCCTAAAAGACAAGATAGAAATATTAGTTTGCTTTACTGTAGTGGTAAGTCTCCAGGAAAAAAGTTGAATATTAGCTTAAGTAGAGTTGTACCTATGTAGGTTAAAAGATCTTCGGTGACTTTCCAGTGCCCCAGGAGAGATTTCATTTGAAATACAATTTCCATGCTACTTAACCCCTTCTTGCCTCTTTGCCTTTGCCTTTTCTCTACCTGCAATGCTCTCCTCCTCTACTTAGTGAATAGCTGGCCCATGTGCGTCCATTCTGTATCAGAAAAAATACTACCCCTCCCATCTCTGTTTATTTCCTTCCTGGAACTTTTCCCAATTGGTCATAATCCCGATTCTCTTTCTTTCTGCAGACTTGTTTGCCATGTCTCCCACTGGAATATAATCTGTCTGAGAGCAGACACTCTAGCTGCCTTGTCTCTGCTGAATCCCTATAGATTCCCACAGTCGTCAGGACCGAGGATGTGTGAGACTGACATGAAATAATTTCTGAAATAGCATACTTTATGCTAATTCCCTCTATTTACAAATTGTTTTTCATCAAATAACTAGGTATATAACACTGACATTATTTTCAAAAGGCAATATGCTTTATGAAATATATCTTAATAATAAAAATAAATGCAAAGTCAGCAGATGTCTTTAAATTCATTTCTGGAAAGGAATCCTAGATCACTTCAGAGAGCAATATTACCTAAGGTCATCTTGATAACACTCTTCAGGGCTGGGCACGGTGGCTCAAGCCTGTAATCCCAGCACTTTGGGAGGCCGAGACGGGTGGATCACGAGGTCAAGAGATCGAGACCATACTGGTCAACATGGTGAAACCCCGTCTCTACCAAAAATACAAAAAAATTAGCTGGGCATGGTGGCACGTGCCTGTAATCCCAGTTACTCAGGAGGCTGAGGCAGGAGAATTGCCTGAGCCCAGGAGGCGGAGGTTGCGGTGAGCCGAGATCGTGCCGTTGCACTCCAGCCTGGGTAACAAGAGTGAAACTCCATCTCAAAAAAAAAAAAAACACTCTTCAGCATTTCAAATAGTCTTTGTCCTTGCTGATAATCCCCTGGGTAAGCTGATTCATAAGGGGATTTGCTTCTCACAAGCAATTTACAGAGTGCATTTCCAAGTTTCAAGATCTCATGTGCAAACAGTTTTGTTTAAAAGAGGTTTCCATTATTGTTGCTATAATTTAGCAACTATTTAAAGGATACTGTGTACCTGTTTCATAAAAATGAGATAAGAGGTCCTCTTTTTCAATAAACCGTTGATAGAGCCAATTGTTAAGGTCATCAGTCTCCAGGGGTACATCTTTAATTGGAAAGATCCTATTAAGGGTTAGAAGAAAAGGACAAAAACTACTTTAATTCAGAAATCAAAATCATTCAGAACCACAACTTATGATGAAAAGCTGAATAAAATTGTGTTTTCACCTTTTGCTTTAACAAGGGTTGGTTTCTTCAGCTTTTCAGTTATCTTGGTTATTAAAAATTATTAATTACACAACAGAGTTCATTTATGGATTCATTCAAACATTTACTAGCCTACCATGTTAGGTCCAGTGTTAGATGCTAAAAACATACTATTAAATTACCTTATATCTATGAATAACTACAGAGAATAACTATCTTCCCATGTTTGTGGGTTTAAGTAGAAATGGTATTTAGAACAGGTGAAGTTTTAAAATGCAGCTAAATCAGGATGTTTAATTAGCTAAATGTCAGGCAATGTTCTTTTGGTGGTAAAGTCTGAGAACCACAGAAAATCTGCCCAAATTGGTAATATCAGTAGTATCAGAGATATTTCTTTCATGAATAAGGGTAACTTTTACTGGTTGGGAGTGGCTACTGGAACACTATTCACAAGATCTGAGACAATGTCCTGACTCACCAGGAAATATGACTGTGATTAGTGATACCCATGAATTGAGAGGAGACATGCATCATGAGGACTATGTATATGCTGACCTTGAAAAAGAGTTTTCTGTTTTGTTTTCCAATTTAGTGGGGGATTTTATTTTGTTCCCTTTATCAACGGTATAAAGGCACATAATTTAAAAAGTCAGCAAAAATGTATTAATATGAAAAGTGGGAGTCCTGTCCCTCTCCCCTTCATTTCTGCCCTCCCTAGAAGAATTGATTTTCACCCTTTTAGTTGATTATCTTGGTATTTATCATCATGTTTTTTTCAGTTTTAGTTCTTCTCTACTGACTTCCCACTATGGAAGATGAGGACAAAATTCTTTCCTCGTCCTAGTCCCACAGCATACACACATTCTTTCCATCATCCCAATACAGTTGTATAGTAATTTCGGTTAGCTCAATATTAGACATTTATATTACTATAATCATGTAAATATATTCATTGCTAAGTCACAAAGTAAATCATGGCTACTTTTCCATTCTTGGCCAATTTTTATTTTCCCTGGATTGAGCAATTACTTACCGTTTTTCATTTGCTTAAATTTCCATGTAGTACGTGTAATGAATTCAACCACAAGCTCTCAGTCAATTGTCTATTATCAATGCTCTAAACCAGGTCTGCTAGCTTTTTCTTAAAGGGCCAGATAGAAAATATTCTACACTTTGCAGGTGTGAAAATAAAATTTAAAAGCTATTGAAATCCTGAAAACACTTTAAATCTTGAGAGATGTGACTTTGATCTGAGTCACATAGCATGTAGTTGCAACTTCTGCTTCTTATAGATTAATTCTCTTCCTTACTGTTCCTGTTCTGTAAATGAGTAGGAGACACCAGAGACCAGACCTCCTCCCCTTCTAATCTCCAACCTTTGTTAGAGATTAACTACCTCCTTTACTGTCCTGTACCTAACTCGGACCAGATGGTGCAAAAGAACCCACAACTGTTACATCTTTGGTGTGGAATGCTAAATATACCTTTCTGGAAAGAAAAAGACCACCTTGCCCAATCAGATCATTGTAACTATGCATTAAGCCTTATGTAGAAAAGTACTGAAATTTTGTTAACCTTCCCTAAACTGTGTCTATATAGGTGACCCCAAGCTTCTATACTTTGGAATACTGACTTCTAATCTTTGAAATCTGTGCTTCCTGGGTGGCTGTCCTCCAGCTTTATGCTCTAATAATCTCTACATTTGACATACTTCCTGAATCTTGTTATTTAAAGTTGACACAGGTTATATGATCTCTGTCACAACTACTTAATTCTTCCTTTGTAGTACAAAAGCAGCCAGAGACAATGTATAAATAACACACAATAGCTGTGTTCAAATAAAATGTTATTTAAAAAACAGGCAGTGGGCAGACACCTGTGGTCTAAATCTTTCTCCTAAGCGACCCCAAGCTTCTATACTTTGGTATACTGACTTCTAATCTTTGGAATCTGTGCTTCCTGGGTGGCTGTCCTCAAGCTTTGTGCTTCAATAATCTCTACATTTGACATATTTCCTTAGTCTTGTTATTTAAAGTTGACACAGGCTATACGATCTGTCTCACAACTACTTAATTCTGCCTTTGTAGTACAAAAGCAGCCAGAGACAACGTATAAATAATACACAATAGCTGTGTATCAGACATTCTTTCAATTTCACCTTCCTAAAGAATTTTCACCCAGATGCTGCCTGTAGTCTCCCATTAGCAGTTCCCTTCACCATTATCCTGGTGATTCCCTCCCTGTACTCCTAAATAGAATAGAATGTTACCTCTATACTTCATGTCTTTTTCTTTCACTGATTACTTTTGATGAGGACATCCTTTAGCAGTTTCTTGAGAAAGAGTACTTGAAATCTTGGATGTCTGCCAAAGTATTTTTTCTATCCTTAAACTTGGTTGATAGTTTGGCTAGATATAGGATTCGAGGTTAAAAACAATTTTCTTCCATCTCTTATCTTTCTGACCTCTTTTCTGGGAGATTTCTTACTTCTAACTGTTTTATGGAGTTTTTATTTCCTTTATTGTATTTTTTTAAATAAATGAATAAATTGCTCATACTCAGGTATTTTAAAGAGCCGATTGTTCTGTTTCTTTTTTATGGTACGCTATTGTTTATTGCTACCGTATTTTATATTTACAATAAGTTTTTAAAATTATAATGGAAGTTTTTAAACATTCACAAGAGAAGAGAAAAAAGTTAATGAACTTCCATGTACTATTAGGAATCCTAGAAGCAGTGTTTGCCTTGTATAGTCTGGTCCTCTATGTCACCTTCTTATGTTTGCTTTAGTCTTTTTCAGAGTTCAGGTCCATTAGATTACTTAGTTATATGACACTCTTTGTTGTTCCATCACATTTATAGATGTGGGACCGAATGGCTGATTGAAAGCTCTCAGCTTACGGGTGGAGTCTGTTGCCTGTTACCCTCACTGAGGATTATCTTGGCTCAGCCATTTAAATTGGTCTCTTCTCTTAAACTCACCCCCTTTCCCAGAGAAAGATACTCTGATTTCCTGCTTACAGAGTGAATGCCCAATTGCTAGCTTTCTGGTAGCCTGTGATATAAAAGGGCCGGGAATCTTAGCACTCAGCAAACTGACATCACTTCACCATGCTGTTTTCATTACAGGACCTATGCCTCAGTTGTATCTGTTGTTCCTCAGCCCACAGATCCCCTATTTTCCTCTCCAGAGTAAGCCTCCAGTGTTAGCCAGGGTATGGAAAAAAAAATTACCCAGCTGTGGGGGGATATAGGGTAATCCGTGTTGGGGGATCTGTGTTCCTCTTAAACAGATTTCAACCAGCCTTCCCAAGTTTGGTAATGCTTTCAACCTCATTTCCACAGGTACTGATGCTGCCAGACTTTTGGAAATTCTGTGGTATAAGGCTGGCTCCTGACTTTCCCATAGCTGGCTTGGGGTTCTGTTACTTACGGCTCCTTTTTTCCAACTTCCCAACTTTTATTGCCATTGTCTTTCAGGCTGTCCTCCTGATCTTTGTGGGTATACACCTTTTGAAAACCCATTTGGTGTTATTTTATGGGGGTTTTAGGAGAGCAGGAAGTAGACATTAGTCCAATCTACTATGTCTTTTGAAAAGTTCACCTGTTATTTATGAAAGGTCTAAGATGATTTGCTATCTTTGGCCACAGCCTACCACTTGTCATTCTTAAAGGGGCTGCCGTTGCTATTTTGGGTTTAGGCAAAGTGAGTGTTGGTTACTTACTAGGGATTTGAAAATTAGAATGATGTATATCATTATAAAAATATTTTAGGCCAAGTGCAGTGGCTCATGCCTATAATCCCAGCACTTTGGGAGGCCAAGGCGGGTGGATCACAAGGTCAGGACTTCAAGACCAGCCTGGCTAAGATGGTGAAACCCCATCTCTACTAAAAATAACGAAAATTGGCCAGGCATGGTGGTGAGTCCTTCTAATCCCAGGGAGGCTGAGGCAGAGAACTGCTTGAACCCGGGAGGCAGAGGTTGTAGTGAGCCGAGATGGTACCGCTGCACTCCAGCCTGGGTGACAGAGCAAGATTCTTTCTTAAAAAAAGAAAAAAATTTAAAAAATTCTTTAGTATAGTCAGTAAACACAATATTTAGACCAGAAAATACTGAAAAAAATTCAGAAAAGAATGTTACTTATAAGTTACATCATAATGATACCTCTTCCTCTTGTTAATTTTAAACATTTAAATATCAAATTGGAGGGTATTTTAAAACCCAAATTTAAGTGTGAGTAGAAAGAAAAAAGAACAGAGGAAAGAAGAAAGGAATGTGGTACGAAAAATCTATTAAAAATTAATTTCAAAAACATACACAGGGCTGGATGGTGGCTCACACCTGTAATCTCAAGTACTATGGGAGGCTAAGGTGCGAGACTCCATCTCAAGTAAGCAAAAAAAAAAAACTCACAGTTTTGATTAAAATTTTACTTTCAAAAATTTGAAACGATAAAAGATAACCAAAATAGTTTTATTTACACAGAAAATAACTCTCCCATTCTTAATAATTTTCTATCTCCCCAAATACAAGACTACACTACTCTACAGCAGTAATATAAAAGCATTTTGGTTGATGAAATATCTTAATGGAGTAGGAGATCCTGAGGTTCAGAAACCTCAATTTTCAGCTTGCTGCTATAAAATCCCCTATCATCTGGCTCAAGCCTGTAATCCCAGCACTTTGGGAGGCCGAGGCGGGCAGGTCATGAGGTCAGGAGTTCAAGACCAGCTTGGCCAATATGTTGAAACCCTATCTACTAAAAATACAAAAACTAGCTGGGTGGTGTGGTATGCGCCTGTAGTCTCAGTTACTCAGGAGGCTGAGGCAGGAGAATTGCTTGAACCTGGGAGTCAGAGGTTGCAGTGAGCAGAGATAGCGCCACTGTACTCTAGCCTGGGCAACAGAGGGCAACTCCCTCTCAAAATAAAAAAAGATTCCCTACCATCCCTTAGTATCACAACTTGAATTTCCCATTGCGCTGAATAAGCTAACAACAGAAACATGAATTAAAGAGTGTCTTTCACTCAGGCTGGAGTATAGCGGCATGATCACAGCTCACTGCAGCCTTGAACTCCTAGGTTCAGGTGATCCTCCTACCTCAGCATGAGTAGCTGGGACCACAGGTGTGCACCATCATGCCCAGCTAATTTTTCTGTGTTTTTTGTAGAGACAGGGTTTCCCCATATTGCCCAGACTGGTTTCAAACTCCTAGGCTCGAGATCACCCTCTTCAGCCTCCCAAAGTGGAATTACAGGCATGAGCCACTGTGCCATCAATTTTTAAAAAGAGAAAAAAATATTAAAAATGCTTATAGTACATAAAATAATCCTACAGGTTAGTATTTATAGCCCTTTTAAGACCATTACTCCTAACTGAAAGATCTCTTTCAAATGAAACATTTTTCCTCTGCATTGTCCAGCTCAGATTCTTATATGCCTCACTGAGTGTGAGTAGGACTCCCATGCTGAGATTCCCTTCTACAAATAGTGTTTGCTTTGGTCTTTTTTTTTACACATGGAGAGTCTTTGCTTTTTAGGCACAATTAAAATAATTCCGGAAGACAGTGTGGGCTAGTGATTAAGAATATAAGCTATCAGGCCAGGAACCATGGCTCACACCTGTAATCCCAATACTTTGGGAGGCCGAGGCAGGCAGATCCCAAGGTCAGGAGTTCGAGACCCACCTGGCCAACATGGTGAAACCTGCCTCTACTAAAAATACAAAAATTAGTCGAGTGTGGTGGTGGGCGCCTGTAATCCCAACTACTCGGGAGGCTGAGGCAGGAGAACAGCTTGAAAGTGTAAGGCGGAGGTTGCAGTGAGCCAGATCGTGCCACTGCACTCCAGCCTGAGCAACAAGAGCAAAACTCCATTTCCAGGGAAAAAAAAAAGAATACAAGCTATTGGGCAGACTGCCTGGGGTTGAATCCTGACTCCACTATTTGCAACCTGTGTGGCCTTGGGAAAATTGTTTAACCTCTGTATGACTTAGTTCCTTTGTCTATAAGATGGGGCTAATCATATTACTTACTTTACAAAGTTGGTATATATGTAAAGTGCCTACATATATACATATACTTGGCATATGGTAAGCACTCATACAAATGCTAGTACTGGTTCTGATGATTAAGTGCCAGATCATTTAAGGCCAGCATTTCTGTGCTTCCAGGTTCTTTGGTTTCAGTAACAGTTGTAGTGACTACATAGGTGTCATGGGTTTGGCATTCTATGACTATTTTCATATAGTCAGATAATAAAGTCAATACCAATAATTTGAAAGATGAATTCATGTCAGAGATTCTAAAGACACTTTTAATATCAATATTGATAAAATCAGAGTAACAGCGACCAGGAGATAAAATTTCAAATGAAGAGTCTCTGCCTAATTAAACAGGTTTATCTTTCCATCTCTTCAAAGGGTAACTTCCATCTTTTGAATTGTAAGAAATGGTCATGTTAGAAAAGATGTCCCAAAAACTTTATTGTCTCTTCTTTGTTCGCCCTACATTTTAACTAAAAATTCCTATGGGGGGAAGTTATATAGGATACACAAAATCTTAAGTTTGCTTTAATAGGCTACTTTGCTTGCAGTGTATATGAAATTCTACAGAATTCAGTCACCAGGCAAACATGTTTCCATTGAAAAATGTTCACCATGCTAGGTTCACATCTCCTCACCCTGCTATATCTTGGTTCCTTGGTTGCAAAAGGCCAAACTCCTGCCTCAAGCCATCATCTCCATTTGAAGTGAATTTGAAAAGATGATTAAAAATAGTCACTTTCATAAAGTGCCTTTCCTAACTTCTTTTCTAAGAAGTTTCTAGATATCTGGATATATGAAATAGCCATTTACATATAAGGGTTAGGCTCAATTTGAGTCAGTGAATGATTAAATGTTTATACCTACCAAGGAAGATTACAATTTTAATTTTCAGGTAAAAGACAAATTAATGCAAATAATGACAATTTTGTTTTTACCTTTCCTATGTTTATACTTTTGTTTTCCTTGTCATATTGCTCTGGTTAGAGCCTCTAGTACAATGTTAAATAGAAGTAGTGATAATAAGCATCCTTCTCTTTCATTCTTAATCTTTCAGGGATTAAATATTTAATACAATTAGCCAGGCGCAGTTGCTCAAGCCTGTAATCCCAGCACTTTGGGAGGCCGAGGCGGGTGGATCACAAGGTCAAGAGATCAAGACCATCCTGGTCAACATGGTGAAACCCCGTCTCTACTAAAAATACAAAAAATTAGCTGGGCATGGTGGCGCATGCCTGTAATCCCAGCTACTTAGGAGGCTGAGGCAGAAGAATTGCCTGAACCCAGGGGGCGGAGGTTGCGGTGAGCCGAGATCGCGCCATTGCACTCCAGCCTGGGTAACAAAGGCGAAACTCTGTCTCAGGAAAAAAAAAAAAAAAAAAAAAAAATTTAATACAATTAAGTATATTACTTGCTGTATTTTTAAAAAATAGATACTGTTTATCAGATTAACCTTAAATTCTATTTCCAATTTGCTAAGAGTGTTTTCTTTCTTTTTTTTTAATCATGAATGAGAGGTGCATTTTATCAAATTCTTTTTCATCTATTGAAATGCTTATGTAATTTTTTCCTATATTCTGTTAATGTCATGAACTACTTTGATTGATTTGAATTTTAAACCAAACTTTCAATCCTGGGATATGTGCCCTCACTATATAACATTACATATTTTAATATATATTGGTGGATTTATCTTGCACCTATAACCATGTAAGAGGTTTGCCTGTACATTTTCCTTTCTTATAATATCTTTAGTTCAGGTTTTGGTATCAATGTTATGCTAGCTCAATAAAATAAGCTTAGCTTAACCCTTCTTATTCTATGTTCTGAAAGAGTTGTGTTTAATGTTCCTTTACTATTTTGTTTTGTTTTGTTTTGTTTTAGAGATGGGGTCTTGCTATGTTGCCCAGGCTGGCTTCAAAGGATTCTTCTGCCACAGCCTACTGAATAGCTGGGAATACAGGTGCACACAAACCATATCCAGCTCCTCTTTTTATTAACTATAAGATTTATAGCGATATCCCCCTTTTCATTATTGATATTGGTAATGTAGTTTATAGTGTTTTCAAAGAGACAATTTTTTGGCATTATTTCTACCATGTTTCCTTTTTTTATTCAATAAATTATCCTTTGTTTTTCCTGCTTTCTCCTGTCATGGGATTTAATTTGCTTTTCTTTTTCTTACTTACTGTAATAAATATTTAGATTACTGATTTTTAGTTACTTTCTATAATAATATTAGCATTCTAAGGCTATAAATCCTTCCTATACATAGATTAAGCTATATCTCACAACTTTAGATAGATAATATTTTCATTATCATTCTGTTAACACTATTTTTGAATTTCATTGTAATCTCTTAATACACAGTAAACATTAAATTCCTCTTATTCTCTACTGATAAGGAGTTTCTCATCTTTTGTTATTAGAAATAATGTGGCAACAAACAACATTATACAAATGTCCATTCATATGTAAGTTTATAGGATACATTTCTGGAACTGAAATTGCCATGTCAAAAGTTAAATGCAGTAGTAATTTTGAAAGATATTGCTATATTATCTTAATGAACATTATACCAATTTATATTTCCATTATCAATTTCTGAGACTGACTCTTATGGAAAGATTTTTAAATTGGAGAACTACAAAGTCAGAAGGCTCTCACTTAGGTATAGAGGATAGCTGTAGTGTTTCTCAACTGGGCTATGCCTGACTGGGGACATACTCTTGGAAATCCATCCATGAAGTCACTTTAAGAATACAGGTATCTTGTGTTTTAATTTCAACATTAATCTTTATTAATAAAAACATTCTGAATCATAAAGATAAGTATCTGTAATTAAGTACTACCATGGGATTTTGGTGCCCATATTTTTAATAATTTTGGTATAAAGCAGTACTACTTTAAAAAGTAAGGTCCAGAAAAGTAAACGGGTGCATACTTAAAAGCAAACTCTATTTTCTTGCCTCTTAAAATTGATGACCTCTGAACTATGTATGCATGGGGCAGGCTCTGAGCAGAATAAAGCTCCACAATTCTTAGTTAGCTAACACATTATCGTTCTAGACACAAGGGTGCTCAGAGCTATGCAGGAAATGTTAACTATTCAGGAAATCTAATTGTTCCTTTCTCTTTTCTCCAACTTAAATGTCCTTAAATGTCTGGATGTTTAGGAAAGTCAGTTCACTTCACCTTGATATTAGAGACATGTCTTAAAATTTAAAACTCAGACTTTTTTTAAGTGAAAGATATTATAAATTACCAAGTTTTCACTTTTAGATAATATGGTCTTAACACATTTTTGCAGCCTATGTTGTACTTTTTAACTATTCACCTCTGCCATCCTGAGTAGCAGCCAAATATTTGCCTTACTTTTTGACTCCTAAAACGATTCTATTTCTGCCTTATTGACACTTATTGCTTAAAAGGCTTATGCATGCTACCACTTGCAGGAATCCTCTCATCAAGGGAAAGGATTCTCTAGCTCTTCATTAAAAAACTAAATAAATTATCCAAAGCAAATGTCTGCCAATCTGTTATCACTCAGCCAATTCTGGTAGTCTTGGCACCCTTCTCATTAAGAACTCATGTTAGACTTGTCATCATATATCATTCTCTTCATGATAAGTATTGGGGTTTAGGAATGGGCTCATAACCAATTAGGGCCAAGGAGATGATAATGAAAGTTCTGTAGGGGCTTTAGGGAAAAGTTTAAGAGAGATTGCAAGAAAAATAAAATCTATTTTTTCTCTTGTCTTTATCTTCATGGAAGTGTGAGGTCTTAAATTTCCTCACAGCTACTAGCTGAGGATGAAACCAACTCAGAGAGGAAAGCAGAACTGGGAGAAACAGCTTGAGTCACATTGAGATTAAGATTAAGTACATCATCCTGTCCTATTTTCGATGTCCAGTCATGTGAGCTAATAAATTCTATTATTTTTAAAGCCTGTTTGAATTGGAGCTACTTAGAGATACAAATAGCTAGCTTGGCTTTTAAGGTATACCAAAATCTGAACTCAACTTTCCGATCGTATTTCCTACAACTTCGATTTATGCATGCATATTACAGACTACTTGTTTCCTACACATGAGCTGTACTTCCATAGTTCTGTGTGTTTGTTCATAGTTACTACTGCACAAAATGCCCACCCATCTACCCTTCCCATCTCTACCTACCTAGATTCTATCTACCATCTTCTAAAGCCTAATATAAATAAACCCTCCATAAAGTTTCCTCTGGTCTAAGAAGGCATAAGCTCAGTGGTTAGCACAGAATAGGTACTCTTTGTAAGACAGACAAAAACTTGTTGAATCACATCAGATAATACTTGCAGCATGTAATTACTATATGATAAGATTAATTTAGCTTCTGTTAACATAAAATCAGATCTAAGCAACTTAAGGATAATTTAGCAAGGGCCACAGGGCTAAAAGAGATCTTGAAATAGTACCTAAAATGTCTTTATAAGGATAAAATTGACATTAAAAAGAAGTTGAACGAAACAGAGGAACATTAAAAATAAGGCTGAATTAAACAGAGGAAGTTTGGGTTTACTAATTGAATAAATGAAGGAATACTGGTGAAGTATCTATTGCTTCAACAGGGTTGAATATAGGGGCAGGGATATGTGCTGACAGAGAATCTACTCTACTGTCTGCCCAGAATAGCTGGGATATTCTCTTCCCTTAGGAGACAGCCAGGAGGGCAGACCAAATGCTCCCTCAAGAGCAATCTACTATTACTCTGATTGGTCACCATAGGATTAAAATATTAAAACGACTAATCCCCTAATATGGTAAAGGATTAAATACATTGAATACCAGTCCTCTTGAAATCAAGTAACAGAAGTGCTTGTGGGATTTAAATAAGTAAATGCATACACACCAGAAATAAACCTTTATAATACCAATAGCTACCCAAATGAAAAACTAGGTCCTAATTTTCAAGAAATGAACATTCTTATTATCAACAATTCAGAAAGTACTCTTAAATAGAGAATATACTACCAAAATCCACAGTCAGATTTAAAAGCACTAGATGAAATTACACTTTCAAAAAAATGTAAAATAATACTTAGCAGCTGGCACCCCTACATTAGAATTGAAGCGTTTGAATTTTTATGCCAAGACTCCACAATGTGAGCTAACAAACAACATGGCAAAACCCTCAATTCAATTATGTCAAGATTGTGTAAGGTACTAAGCACTGATGATTCGGAAGTAAATAGTTCCTGCTTTCAAACAGCTAATCATCTAGCAGGGGGAAAAGAAAAGTAACAACCAGAATATGATAAATGCTGTGTGAGGATTTTAGAGAACTACTGCATGAGTTTAAATGAGGCAATATGTGTATTTACTTATGGCACAAGGCATATAAAAGAGATATCAATTGATGTAGCCTAAAACAGAAGAATGCTGTTGTTTGCATGTGTGTGTCTCTGAAACTCATTTTCAAACTTAGTCCCCAATGTCAGTATTAAAACATGGGGCCTTTAAGAGGTGATTTGATCATGAGGGCTCTGCTTTCATGAACAGATGAATCCATTCATGGATTAATGGGTTATCACAGGAGTAGGTTGGTTCTCACAAGAGTGAGTCTATTCTAAAAGCCACTTTGGTGCTCAATGCACTCCTCTCACCCTGTGATACCTTCTGTCAGGTAATGAAGCAGCATAAGGGTCTCACCAGAAGCCAACCAGATGCAGTCACCTGATCTTGGATTTCCCAGCCTCCAGAACTATGAGAAAGAAACTTATATTCTTTATAAATTACACAGTCTCAGATACCTTAACAGAAAATGAACTTAGATAAAAGATTTTTTTTTTTACTTTGTTAAGTAATATATGCATATAATTTCTAAAGGTCAAAGCATACCACAGGGTAGACAATAAAAAATAATGGCTCTATACTTTCCTTCCTCAGATGCCTATTTCTCAGATACAACCCCTTCTGCTTCTTTTGCTATTTACTTCCATATAGATTATAAATGTTTTAATAGCACCATTTCTAGATTATCCTATAAAATTTACTTGTTGGCTTCTTATTATAGCAGGTAAGGATTTGACTATCTTAAACCATTGTCCTCTTCTCCTTCAGCTTCCTCCTTGTCCTCTCCTAGATAATTAAAAATTCCTTCTCAGGCCAGGTGCCCTGGCTCACACCTGTAATCCCAGCACTTTGGGAGGCCGAAGCAGGCTGATCACCTGAGGTCAGAAGTTTTGAGACCAGCCTGGCCAACATGGTGAAACCCCATCTCTGCTAGAAATATGAAAATGAGCTGGGTGAGGTGGCATGTGCCTATAATTCCAGCTACTCTGCAGGCTAGGCAGGAGAATTGCTTGAACACAGGAGGCAGAGGTTGCAGCGAGCTGAGATTGTGACACTGGACTGCAGCCTAGGCAACTAGAGATAGATTCTGTCGCAAAAAAATAAACAAAAAAAAAAACAAATTTCTTCTCAGTGCCAATTCTGTCTTTTATAACTATGTCTATGATTATACCTATTAGTTTGTGTTCTATTTCTTATGTGCCTGTTTCATCTAACAACTGTGCTATTCTCAGCTTTGCATACCCAGTGTATAAATCAATGCCTAAGCCCAGGTGCAGTGGCTCACGCCTGTAATCCTAGCACTTCAGGAGGCTGAGGTGGGTGGACCACAAGGGCAGGAGTTCGAGATCAGCCTGGCCAAATGGTGAAACCCCTCCTCTACTAAAAATATAAAACAATTAGTCTGGTGTGGTGGCACGTGCCTGTAGTCCCAGCTACTCGGGAGGCTGAGGCAGAATTGCTTGAACCGGGAGGTGGAGGTTGCAGTGAGCCAAGATCACATCACTGTACTCCAGCTTGGGTGACAGAGTGAGATTCTGTCTCGAAAACAATAAAAAAATAAAATAAAATAAATCAGTGCCTAGTCCTTAGTAGGAACTCAGGTTTGCTGAACAGAATTACATTACAGTAATTTGTGAGCACAAAACTTTATGTAGTATCATCTGTAGACAATCATCAATGTTCACTGACACTACCAGGGTTAGTGTGGCAAGAATAACTCAGAAATCCAGAAACTACTTATTACAAAAAACAGATTTATGGATAAGAACAGAAACTGTCAAATTTAACATATGAGAATATCTCCCAGCATTTAATTCCCAGAAGTTTTACTTTGAGCCATTATCCTGAACTAAGCTTCTTAGGCCTAACAACACACTAAAATGTAGTATTTATAGCTTCCCCCGGAACTATTAGAAGAGTTTAAAAAAGAAACCACTCAGTTATCTGAAAATCAGTTTCAGAAACTCAGATATAAACTTTTACCTACTTTAATACAGGAGATAAACCAAGGCAGATATTTCCAAAGACTCTACAGGTTAGCAAACCTAGGGATATACCAGCAGATACTTTTGAGTGACTTCAAAGTTTGTGTAGATAGGAAGATGGCAAGTACCACCTATGCCACTGCTTCCCCTTCTCAGTCAAGGATAACTGAGCCCTACTCTTAAGCCTTATTCCTTGCAACAATTAAAAGCATTCAAAATACCACTTGGAGATATAAAAAATGAGATGGCATTTTTAGAAGTGGAATTTATTATATCTTCATTCATTTTATATCCTTTGAGACACACAGTAAGATGCTTAACAAATGCTTGCTGAGTGAGCAGAAGTGAACTCTCCAGTAAGTAAAATATGACATTGGTTTATCTGCTTAAGAAAATCACTATTAGGCCGGGTGCGGTCGCTCAAGCCTGTAATCCCAGCACTTTGGGAGGCTGAGGCGGGTGGATCACGAGGTCAAGAGATCGAGACCATCCTGGTCAACATGGTGAAACCCCGTCTCTACTAAAAATACAAAAAACTAGCTGGGCATGGTGGCACGTGCCTGTAATCCCAGCTACTCGGGAGGCTGAGGCAGGAGAATTGCCTGAACCCAGGAGGCGGAGGTTGCGGTGAGCCGAGATCGCGCCATTGCACTCCACCCTGGGTAATGAGAGCGAAACTCCGTCTCAAAAAAAAAAAAAAAAAAAAAAGAAAATCACTATTATACTTTCCATGTGTCTAATGACGTCTGTAAACTTATTATTGTGAAATAATTTCAGACTCAAAAGTTGTAAAAATAGTATAAAAATTCTCATATGCTTCACCCAGATTCCCCAAATGTAAATATTTCTCATATTTGCTTTATCATTCTATCCAGATCTATTTTTTTCTGTCATTTTTTCTCCCTCAAATTTTGAGAATAAGTTAAATGAAAAGGCTAAACAAAAAGATCTAGGTAGTCCTTCCATTTCTCAGATTCAATGACTAAAAGATAAACAGCAATTATCAGTGAGAATTACGTTTAAACATTATTCAATTAAAATTAAATGCCTGGGAATTTTTGTATTTGGGGGCATAATATTTCCAACAAAACTAAATTAGAAAGTAATAGGTATTTTTGGAATAACAATGGCACTTTGCTAGGTCTTAAGGAGAATTGAAAGTGAAAAAGACATGGTCAACCCCCAAAGAGTCAAGGAGGTGGGGAGAGAATTCTTTACTTCCAATGCTTATTTCCAGTTACTTACCAAATTATAACATTTTCAAAATCATATTATGTCCACATTCATCTATTGATAATATCCCAGTAAATTAGCTTTATCTGTTACTATTTTAGTTCTGTGTGTATAGGTTAATTTTTGACATCTGAGCTAAGTCTTGACTGGGCTAAGGGATGCCCATAGCTGGTAAAATGTTATTTCTGAGTGTGTCTGTGTGGGTGTTTCTGGAAGGGATTAGCATTTGAATTGATGAACTGAATAAAGTGGATGCTGCCAACCCCCCATGTGGCAAGGCATCATTTAATCCATTGAGGGCCCAAAGAGAACAAAAAGGTGGAGGAATGGCAAATTTACTCTTTCTACTTGGGCTGGGCCATCCATCTTCTCCTCCCCTTCAACATCAGTGCTCCTGGTTCGTGGGCTTTCAGACTGATACTGGGACTTACACAGTTAGTACCCCAATTCTCAAGGGCTTTCAGACTGAGACTGGGACTTACACAGTACCCCAATTCTCCTTTCGACTTGGACCAGGACTTACACCATCAGCTCCCCAGTTCTTGAGCTTTCAGACTCAGACTAGAACAGACAACATTGGCTCCCTTGGTTTTCAGGCCTTCAAGGCTTGGACCAGAATGACACCACTGGCTTTTCCAGGGCTCCAGCTTACAGACAGCAGACTGTGGGACTTCTCAGCATCCATAATCACATGACCCAATTTCTCATGATAAATCTCTTTCTATATATCTTTATACAGATGATCCTTGACTTACAATGGGGTTACAGTGTGATAAACCCATTGTAAGTTGAAAATGCATTTAATATACCTAACCTACTGAACATCATAGCTTAGCCTAGCATATCTTAAATGTGCTGAGACCACTTACATTAGCCTACAGTTGGGCAATCATCTAACACAAAGCCTATTCTATAATAAAGTGTTTAACACTGCACACAGAAGGGCATTTTGTAGAGATGATGGGATGTGAAAACACAAAACACAATATCCAAAAAGCACTAGTACACTGTGGAGTATTGGTTGTTCACTCTCATGATCATGTGGCTGACTGGGAGCTGCAGCTTACTGCTACTGCCCAGTGTCTCAAGAGAGCATTGTACCACATATCACCAGCCTGAGAAAAGATCAAAATTCAAGATTCAAATTGTGGTATCTACTGAATGTCTATTGCTTTCATACCATCATAAAGTAAAAAAAAAAATCATCAAGTTGAACCATCGTTAAGTCAGGGACCATCTATATGTTCTATTAATTCTATTTCTCTGGAGAATCCTGACTTCTTATGGTAACATAAAAAATTTAAATTTCTTTCATGTAAAGTTTTTATAAATATCTTAAATTAGCCATATCTTCTAATTAGAGAATGAAATTTTTACCTTATTTATAATGATGATTCACTTGATTCTTCAGCATCATTACAGAGATACGGAATTTGATTCACAATATAGCCAAACCTCATTACGACCACTTATTTCATGTCTCCATCCTGAATGGCATAAAACTTTTTTTTTTTCTTTGAGACAAGAGTCTCACTCTGTCACCCAGGTTGGAATGCAGTGGCACGGTCTTGGCTCACTGCAACTCTGCAACCTCTGCCTCCTGAGTTCAAGTGATTCTCTTGCTGACCTCCCAAGTAGCTGGGATTAGAGGCACACACCACCATGTTCAGCTAATTTTTTTTTTTTTTTTTTTTTTTCAGTAGAGATGGGGTTTCACCATGTTGGTCAGACTGATCTCGAACTCCTGACCTCAAGTGATCCTCCCACCTTGGCCTCCCAAGGTGAGGGGATTACAGGCATGAGTCACCATACCCAGCCTGACAAGTTTTATTAATTTTTTTTTAAAGGAAAGTAGGGGAAACCTGCTGGTATAGAAAATACAAACTTCTAGGTGGGGAACATCAATAACAACAGCAAAGCAGAAATAAAAAGTTGATTAAATTTAATATGTAATTTTCCATTTTTCCAACTGGAAGCTCTGAACAGTGACTGATGGCAAAAAACACAGACTTTTCTAGGGAAATGCAGGATATGGATGTAAAGCAATAGAAAACAAGCAATGATAAGAAAAGCAGACAAGAAGAAAAAAATTATTAGACAGTGAAGGATGAAATTATCAATAATTATAAGAAATTAGAAAGAAAAGTCTTAGCATAAGAAAAACTAAAGATAGGATTCTGTTTCCTTCTGCTAGAGGAAAAAATGCAACTATTAGCTCAAAAATCCCTAAAGGCAATATTATCATTAGATGAGTAATTTTGGGGCTGGGCTAAGGGTGATGAAGCCCTGAACATATATCATTATTGTACCCAAGGATGTATACCTTAGAGTTACTCACAGTTATTACAGAAAGTTCACCTAAAACTTGGTCCCCAATATATTAACTGATTTTTACCATATTAATTTTATTTTACTTTGTTCTAATTTTTATGTCAAAAAAGAATTATGTAAATTAAAATGTCTTAAAGCTCAGTTTTAAATTATGGATAAAACACTAGAATATGAAAATCTAGACTACGTAATTTGAGTATTTCAATATCCTTGATTTAAAAGGGAAAAATCTATTTAGTATCTTATTAAATAGTATGCATTTTAAATGTAAGCTTATTAAATTTTTATACCTACCAGGTGAAAATGCTTTTCTTGCAATTATTCAAATAGTCATTAAACCAAAATCCTAAATTCTGTGGGCAATTTCTTTTTTCAATTAATTACTTTTAATTGAAGAATACATGTACATTGTAAAAAAACACTCAAATAGTACAATGCAAAGTACGAGTCCCACCCTAGAGGCACCCACTGTCAACAGTTGAACTCTAACCGCATGGCAGCCACTATGTTGCCTGGCCTTCTTTGTGGGGCAGGGAAAGGAACAGCATTTATCGTTTAGACTTGTTTGAAGTGCTGCCTGTCAAATGTCCAATTAAATTATAACCAATGCATTATTACACTGATTTTAAATTATCTCCCAATTTCAGAGATGTTAATATGCAACAAAATACACAGCTCTACTGTGTGGTTTTCAGAGCTTAATTCTGGTATCTACGGTGTGACATTATCTCTATGGAATGGGCTTTGAATACCATTTTTGTAACCCTCAAATACAAGAAATATCATTAGAAAATCATCCCAAATCCACTTATGCATATTAGACTGAGAGGAACAGGGTAGAAGGGAGACATCTGAGCAGGCCTGAAGGGAGTGAGGGTGATCCTCACACAGACTTCCAAGGGAAGACTCTTCGTGGAAGAGGAAACATTCAGTAGGAACATGAGGTAGGAATACGTTTGGGATGTTCAGTAACAGCAAGAAAGCCAGTACAGATACAGGGGAATGACTAAGAAGTAGAAGGAAGAGGTCAAATAGGGCCTTACATACCATTGTAAGACTTCCAGGGTTTTTAGATGGGAAACCATGACGGAATTCTGAACCTAGCACTGATATGACTTGACTGTTAAAAGGAGCACCCAGCTGGGCGTGGTGGCTCATGCCTCTAATCCTAGCACTTTGGGAGGCCAAAGTGGGTGGATCACAAGGTCAGGAATTCAAGACCAGCCTGACCAACATGGTGAAACCCCATCTCTACTAAAAATACAAAAATTAGCTGGGCACAGAGGTGTGTGCCTGTAATCCCAGCTACTCTGGAGGCTGAGGCAGAAGGAGCACTTGAACTGGGACCCAGGAGGTGGAGGTTGCAGTGAGCCGAGATCATGCAACTGCACTCCAGTCTGGGCTACAGAGTCTATGTCTGAAAAATAAATAAATAAATAAAAGCACTCTGGATACAATGTTGGAATTCTCCAGGGGACAAAGGTAAAAATAGGATGATAAATTAGGAGGTTATGTAGCAATCCAGGAGTAGGGTTGAGGTGATAGTGGCTAGGACCAGGGTGAAAAGTAGTCAGGGGATATATATTTAAATTTAGATGCAAAAAGATTTCCTGACTGAGTGGGTGTGGAATATGAGAGAAAAAGAAGAGCCACGGATGACCCCAAGGCTTCTGATCTGAGTGATGGGAAGGATGGAGGCTGCTATCAGTAATGAGATGGTAAAGGCTATGAAGAAGTATATATTTTTAGGAAAATCCACAGTTCAGTTTGAGAGTGTTATAGAAAAGGGGTCCTGATCCAGCCCCCAAGAGAGGGTTTTTGGATCTCACATCAAGAAAGAATTCAGGGTAAGTCCATAGACTAAAGTGAAAGCAATGCTATTAAGAAAGTAGAGGAATAAGGCTGGGCTTGGTGGCTCATGCCTATAATCCGAGCACTTTGGGAGGCTGAGGTGGGTGGATCACAAGGTCAGAAGTTCAAGACCAGCCTAACGAATACGGTGAAATACCATCTCTACTAAAAATACAAAAATTAGTTGGGTATGGTAGTGCGTGTCTGTAATCCCAGCTACTTGAGAGGCTTGAACCCGGGAGGTAGAGGTTGCAGTGAGTTGAGATCACACCACTGCACTCCAGCCTGGGCGGCAGAGCAAGAAAAAAAAAAAAAAGGAAAAGGAAAAAAGAAAATAGAGGAATAAGGCCAGGCATGGTGGCTCACACCTGTAATCCCAGCATTTTGGGAGGCTAAGGTGGGTAGATCACGAGGTCATGAGATCAAGACGATCCTGCCCAACATGGTGAAACCCCATTTCTACTAAAAATACAAAAATTAGCTGGGTGTGGTGGTTCATGCCTGAAATCCCAGCTACCCAGGAGGCTGAGGCAGGAGAATCACTTGAACCAGGGAGTCGGAGGTTGCAGTGAGCTGAGATCATGCCACAGCACTCTAGTCTGGTGACAGAGTGAGACTCAGTCTCAAAAAAAATAAAAAGAAAGTAGAAGAATAAAAGAATGGCTACTCTATAGACAGAGCAGCCTTGACAGCTGCTGGTTGCCCATTTTTATGTTTATTTCTTGATTATATGCTAAACAAGGGGTGGATAATTCATGCCTCCTCTTTTAGACCACATAAGGTAACTTTCTGACATTGCCATGAAATTTGTAAACTGTCATGGCACTGGTGAAAGTGTAGCAGTGAGGACAACCAGAGGTCACTCTTGTTGCCATCTTGATTTTGGTGTGTTTGATCCAACTTCTTTACTGCAACCTGTTTTTATCAGGAAGGTCTTTATAACTTGTATCCTGTGCCGACCTTGTATCTCAACCTGTGACTTAGAATGCTTTAATCATTTGGGAATGCAGCCCAGTAGGTCTCAGCCTTATTTTACGCAGCCCCTACTCAAGATGGATTTGCTCTGGTTCAAACACCTCTGACAAGAGGACTATTAGACTATTTATACTAGCCAGGCATATATACTAGTGGCAGAGTCAAGCACTCAGAAATAAAAATCTGTTTAGTATATTCCTTTGAAGAATACATGATATTTTAATGCTCTCTGCTTTCACATTCACTCACCACTCACTCACTAACTCAGCAACTTCCAACAAAAAATAATACATAATATTTTATTTAGCCATCCCTCTAATAATGGACATTTAGATTATTTTTAATTTGTTACTCTTACAATATATCTTGCGGTAATACCTCTGTCCTTCTCTAGGATATATAGTCCCAAGTAAAATTGATTTTTCATAGATAACTTAAAATAGTGCTAAACTGCTCTTCAGATTGACTGCATCGATTTGTGTGTGTTCATTTCTCTAAAAGCTCACCAATATTTGATATTGATGAGTAAAAATAGTATTTTCCCTTGTTTTGCATTTTCCTGATCTTTCCATATATGTTTATTTCTATAAATAATGAAAAGTCTTTGTTTCTTTTGTACATTTTTCTTCTGGGTTTTAAATATTATTATTATTTGTAAAAAACTGTTGAACTGTTTACATATACAGTCATGTACCACATGACATTTCAGTCAATGACAGACTGCATATTATGACAATGGTTCCCATAGATTATAATGAAGCTGAAAAATTCCTGTTGCCTAGTGATGTCATAGTCATTGTAATACCATAGCACAATTACTTTATTTTTACAATAAATTTAGTGTAGCCTATGTGTACAGTGTTTATAAAGTCTACAGTAGTATACAGTAATATCCTAGGCCTTCACATTCACTCATCACTAATTCAGAGCAACTTCCAGTCCTGCTAACTCCATATATGATAAGTGTATAATTTTAAAAATCCTTTATACTAGCCAGGCATGGTGGCTCACATCTGTAACCCTAGCACTTTGGGAGGCCAAGGTGGGTGGACCACTTGAGCCCAGGAGTTCAAGACCAGCCTGGACAACATAGTGAAGCCCCATCTCTACAGAAAAAATACAATAATTAGCTGGGCATGGTAATGCATGCCTATAATTCCAGCCACCTCAGGAGGCTAAGGTGGGAGAATCGCTTGAGCCTAGGAGGTGGAGGGTGCAGTGACCTGAGATCGTGCCACTGCACCCCCACCAGTGTGACACAGATAGACGCTGTCCCAAAAAAACACAAAAAAAACAAAAAAAACCCACTTGTATACTGTATTTTTACTGTACCTTTTCTATGTTTAGATACACAAATACTTACTATTGTATTCCAATTGCCTACAGTCTTCACTACAGTAATATGCTGTACAGGTCTACAGCCTAGGAGCAATAGGCTTTATCATATAGCCTAGGTGTGTAATAGGTTACACCATCTAGGTTTGTCCAAGTACACTCTATGATGTTCGTACAATGATGAAATCACCTAATTTCGCATTTTTCAGAAAGCATCCTTGTTGCTAAGGGACACATGACTGTATATGCAATACTTATTTTCGTTATGTGCATTTCAAACACTACTTTATTGTGCTTCTTGAACACTCTAGTTTTTAGTTTTAATTGGACATTTTATTTTTATTTACTTATTTATTTTTATTATTATTATTTTGTAACAGAGTCTCACTCTGTCACCCAGGCTGGAGTGCAATGGTGCTATTTCAGCTCACTGCAACTTGCACCTCCTGGATGCAAGTGATTCTCATGCTTCAGCCTCTAGAATAGCTGGGATTACAGGCGCCCACCACCACACCAGCTAATTGTTTGTATTTTCAGTACAGATGGGGTCACCACATTGGCCAGGCTGGTCTCAAACTCCTGACCTCAAGGGATCCACCTGCCTCAGACCTCCCAAAGGGCTGGGATTACAAGCATAAGCTACCGTGCCCAGCCTAGTTTTTCATTTTGATGTACTCATATTTGTTTTTTCCTTAATGATTTATGACTTCTGATTTTTGTGTCTTGTAAGGAAGGGCTACCTCACTTGAAGACATTAAGAATCTCCTATATTTTTTTCAAATACTTTTTAATTTTTTTTAGAGACACCCTATTTCACTATGTTGCCGAGGCTGGCCTCAAACACATGGGCTCAAGCGATCCTTCTGAGTAGCTGGGAATACAGGCACAGGCCACTGCACCCACCCAAATACTTTAGGATCTCATTATTGTTGTTGAGATTAAAATCCACCCGGAATTTATTTTGGTATATAGCATGGAGTAAAATTCTAACTTTTTCTCCCATATTGTGAATCAATAGTCCCAAAGCCATTTATTGGATAGTTTGTCCTTTCTCCCTTGGTAGGAGAGGGCTACTGAATCATACGTGAGTTCACAAATAAATCTAGACCTGAACTTTTTAATCTCTCTGTTGATCTAGACTTCCTCCTATAACTACACTGTTTTAATTGCATTAGTTTAACTAAACTTGACATGTTAGGAAGAACTCCTTTGTTTTGTTCATCTTCAGAACTATCTTAGCTATTCATTTATATTTACTCTCTCAAATGAATTTTAGAGCCAAAATTTTGTCAAGTGTCTTGAAAAACGATCCTGAATTCTGTTTGGAATTATATTAAATTAGTAGGTTAATTTGGAAGAACTGTCATCTTTATAATATTGAGTCTTCCCCTCTATGAACACATGTATTCTCTTTCTAAATACTCTGGTCTTTTATGTTTTTACATTTTAGAGATATGTAATGAAATGAAATATTTACAAATGACATTATATGATATATGAGACTTGCTTCAAAATAATCCACTGGGATCTGAAAATAATGTAGAGGAAATAACATTGACCCTAAGTTGGTAATTATTGAAGGAGTATGATGTGTACACGAGATTTCATGTACAGGTCTGAAAGTTTCCGTAATTAAAAATATTTTGAGGGAATAACTATTTCTGAAATTATGGCCCCTAAAACTTATGAAAACTCATGAAGTTTTTGTTTCATTGTCTTAGAGAATAAGGGTAAAATAGAAGGAAAAATCAAAATGATATATTAATCAAAAATACACAATGGTTTAGCCATAAAATTACTAAATATTATTCTCTGTTTTTAAGTGTTGGTAATTTTTCTCACAAATAACCTCTCCCTTATCTCTCTGACAATAATTCTCACTGTGTAGATGTAATCAATAATACTTTCCAAACTAATGTAGGCTATGTATGTGCCCAGCCACGGAAATTGCTAGATCACAGAATATGTGCATTTTCATCTTAATAAGTACAGTCAACTAGTTCTCAAAGTGGTCACAGTACATTATAATCTCGTTAGCAGTATATAAGAGGTCACCTTTTCCCATATCAGTGTCAAAGTCACTATCTTTGATTTTTCCATATCTGACTGGCTTGAGTGGTGTATCATTTCTTTTATCAACTACAAATGCCCTAAAGCAAATATGTCAAAATGTTGTTTGTCTACTCTTGGTAGAGAGCATATGTATCTTTAAATTAAATATTAAATATTTCTTTTCTAAATTAATTCCCCCCTCCCCAAATTGAAAATAAGTTATTTCCCAAAGTTCATGGTTGAATACCTTCTCCCAAGTAACCAAAGTCCTAATCAATTTAGACATGAAAACAACACCTCTGCTTTTAGTAATCTATCTATGCCACTATGCTTACGGTTATATCGTTTCTCAAGATTTTAAACATGAAAAGATAAGCTACTTCTGCACAAGGATCATTTCCTCTAACTCATTGTCCTAATTGAAGTGAAACAGACATTTATATTAAAGGACAGATGTTACTTTTGCTTTTACCTCTATAAATAGTCTCCCCATAATTAAATCAAATCATGTTTAATTTTCCTATTAACCACTGAACGGCAGTGAACTGTGCCTCCTACTTGCTTAATAGGAACAAATTGTCTTCCAGTTTGATAGAAATATAAAGAGGAGAGGAGGAGAAGACAGTTCTTTACTTTCAGATATTTCCCTTAGGTAAGTCTTAGTTCTTTTAAAACAAGCATTACTTTTGAAAAAGTTCAATAATGTAGTTGTATGCATACTAATTAAAAATATTTACCTAAACAATCAATAATATTGGTAAGAAATGAATTTTTAAAAAAGCACCTTTTCTCTTAAAGATGATATTCTCCATATATTGGCTGAGATCCAATATATGGAGAATGGTGATTTATAAATACCAGTTTTATCAATAATCTATCATTTTTTCTATATCTTAATAATGGTGCTTTATATTTACAAGGTGCTTTGTGTTTGTTTAAAGTCTTTTTTTTTTTTTTTTTTTTTTTTTTTTTTTGAGACAGAGTCTTGCTCTGTTGCTCAGGCTGGAGTGCAGTGGTGCGATCTTGGCTCACTGCAACCTCCAACTCCTAGGTTCAAGTGATTCTCCTGCCTCAGCCTCCTGAGTAGCTGGGACTACAGGCACATGCTACTACGCCTGGCTAATTTTTGTATTTTTGGTAGAGACGGGGTTTTACCATGTTGGCCAGGCTGATCTCAAACTCCTAGCCTCAAGTGATCTGCCCACTTTGGCCTCCCAAAGTGCTGGGATTACAGGTATGAGCCACCTTGTACAGCCTAAAAGACTCTTTTACCTGTATATTATTTGCAATTCATAACAATGCATCTGCTAAAGTCAGGGCAACTTCTGGCCACCAGAGTCCCAGCATTAGCAAAGTTGCCTGGGCACTTAACCATCATTTGCCACAAGTTTTCTAAGAAATATGCTCTAAACACATGCCCTAAAAGTTCAACTTCTGAAACACAGCAATACTACCTATTTGTAAGATAGGCTTTAGTATATAACTCTGCCACAAATGTTTACTTTCTCATATATGTGGTATTTTAAGTACTTAAGTAGTATTTTACATAAAAATAACGTGTATTTTATGGTGTTTTATATATAACATGTCATCTCCTCTAGAAATCCCAAAAACCAACATAAATCTGAGTAGTAAATTAATCTGGAAAACTGCTATTATTGGAAGAAATAAATAGTTTATTTCAGAGTATTTAAAATAAATTATTACATTCTTATGCTTTTTTCTAAGTGTCAGTACAGAAATTTCGAATCAAGAAAAACATTCTGCTGCACGTTCTGGCAATCTAGATATTCTTTTTCTATTTAAATAAAGAACTTTTCTTTCTTTTTTTTTTTTTTTTTGAGACGGAGTTTCGCTCTTGTTACCCAGGCTGGAGTGCAATGGCACGATCTCGGCTCACCGCAACCTCCGCCTCCTGGGTTCGGGCAATTCTCCTGCCTCAGCTGCCTGAGTAGCTGGGATTACAGGCATGTGCCACCATGCCCAGCTACATTTTTGTATTTTTAGTAGAGACGGGGTTTCACCATGTTGACCAGGATGGTCTCGATCTCTTGACCTCGTGATCCACCTGCCTCGGCCTCCCAAAGTGCTGGGATTACATGCTTGAGCCACCGTGCCCGGCCTGCAACTTTTTTTTTTTTTAAAGAACTTATTAACACAGTACGAAGGGAGTTACTCTGTGGGAAAATGCCATTTTTGCTCAGTGATCTCTATACACTCGCTTGTCATATTATGTTCCAATGAGGTACAGAACAGGTAGTGAAATTTATTTGGCATATTGGACTATAATTTATAAGAAGTGAAAATAAATGTATTATGGAAATATGTAATCTAGCCAGGTGTGGTGGCAGGTGCCTGTAAACCCAGCTACTCGGGAGACTGAGGCAGGAGAATTGCTTGAACCCAGGAGACAGAGGTTGCAGTGAGCCGAGATTGCACCACTGCATTCCAGCCTCGGTGTTGCAGTGAGATTGTCTCAAAATAAATAGATATATAAAATAGACAAACTACTGATTAATGTTAAATAAATTATGCTAACTATATTGTTTCCCAAGTGAATTCTGATGGTAAGGAATGCTATTGCATAACAATATAATACCCCAGCCACCCAGAGCCACATTTTGTGGCTCTCGGCAGTCACCAAGATGTACTGCATGTAAGAGCACAGTTATTGCCCTCTATGAAATCTACCTAAAATATGATAAAAGTATCTCAAATATATAGAAACTTATTATAGATTTAGTATTTATGAATTATTAAACTTTCTCTTAATCTGAACTTTCAACTTGGGAGTTTCTCTTAGAATTGTGTTTCATTTAATTACTACTACCTATGAATTTGTTTTGATTTGATCCATAATAACTGCCTTTTAAGTGGTACTAGTGTTCTAGGATTTATCTATGTTAGCTCTTTTTTTAAAATTACAGAACTCTCTAGGCTTCTGATGCTTGTTTGTCAGCTCTATTGATAAAATTTTACCAACTAAACTATTTCTTTTAAAACGGAGAAATTAAAATACACGAAATAACTTAAGTGGGATCTAATAAATGCTGAGCAGGATGGAATAATGACTTTCTGACTGTCATATGTCATATTCCTCAAGATTACACTAAAAAACTAGCAACAGGCTAGGCTCGGTGGCTCAAGCACTTTAAAAGGCTGAGGCAAGCAGATCACTGGAGCTCAGGAGTTTGACACCAGCCTGGCCAACATGGTGAAGCCCCATCTCTACTAATAATACAAAAATTAGCCAGGCACAGTGGCAGGCACCTGTAATCCGAGATACTTGGGAGGGTGAGGCAGGAGAACTGCTTGAACCCAGGAGGTAGAGGTTGCAGTAAGCTGAGATTGTGCTATTACACTCTAGCCTGGGCAACAGAATGAAACTGTGTCTCAAAAAAATATAAAACAAAACAAGCCGGGCGCGGTGGCTCAAGCCTGTAATCCCAGCACTTCGGGAGGCCGAGGCGGGTGGATCACGAGGTCAAGAGATTGAGACCATCCTGGTCAACATGGTGAAACCCCGTCTCCACTAAAAATACAAAAAATTAGCTGGGCATGGTGGCGCGTGCCTGTAATCCCAGCTACTCAGGAGGCTGAGGCAGGAGAATTGCCTGAACCCAGGAGGCAGAGGTTGCAGTGAGACGAGATCGCGCCATTGCACTCCAGCCTGGATAACAAGAGTGAAACTCTCCATCTCCAAAACAAAACAAAACAAAACAAAACAAAACAAAACCAAAAACAAACAAAAAAACTAGCAATAGTACTGACTTGCCCAGCTATATACCATACTCACTAAGTGATCACTTCAGTTAAATTCTCAAGAAAGAGGGCTGCTTTATTTATTTATCTTTTTAAGTCTGCTAAGACAAAAACAAATCCTTTCTACATCACGGGGAACAAAATTGGCTGGTACCATATGGGTTAATAGTTCCAGAGTTCTGGAGAAATTATGCTTAACTGCAGGAAAAAAAAACCAAAACCTTCATTAACAGTTTTTCAAATCTGCTTATAGGTGAAGATAAGCAAGCCAACACTAAACAAAACAACTGTTTTTTACTGAACTTTATAGTTTCCAGATAACCTTTTCTTATGTTTTGGGCACCCATTCCCCACTTTAAGCAGTTGATACTATCCAGTTTTTCTTGCCAATCTCCTCACATTAAAAGAGAAAGGGATCTAACCCCAATTATTTATATTATTCACATTTTTATATATAATGTGATTTCTAATGCTGCATTTAAAAACTTTTATTTAAAAACTAATTGGAAACATCTTTTCCTTGTTTAAAATTTTTAAAATATAACCCAATGAATGAAGAGTCTGAATTAAAACCACTCTTTCTTTCACTATGCCTCATGGTGTCCTGATGGCCAAGAACAATACGTGAGAAGTCACTCTATGGTTGATAGAGACTATTCCTGGAAGCTACTAAAGATATGGCCCACATCCTCTCTCACAAGCTTCTTGCAAAACCACAGTACCATCCTGACACCAAGACACCTCTGTTCTTTCTTGCCCTTTTCATTTGTTCTCCATTTCTGAATACAGGTCCTTTCTCTCCCCTGACATTGGTTAGACAATAATATCAGTTCCTGGGAAGAAAAGCATTTTCCTTACCTGTCTCAAGACTCCTAGGGCTTGTATGTATGTGTATATTCATAAATAATCAGGTATAATTTGTACTTTACTATCTTGGAGTATGATTATCATATGATTTAATCTGTACCAGTCTAACATTGAATTTTCTTTATTAGAAGTATTTTTCTGTATCAAACTGATCATTCCTCATCTTCTATCTCTTATGGGGTTTTCATCTCTAAGTCAGGGGTCCTTAATTTCTTGAGGTCATATATAATTTTGAGAATAGAGTGAAAGCTATGAACTTTCTCTGTAGAAAAGTATAAACATTCTCAAAATTTCATATATTCAGTTAAAAAATTACCTGAGGTCTATCCATGAGCCCCAGCATAAAAACCTCTGTTTCAAGTGAATTTTTTTTTTTTTTTTTTTTTTTGAGACAGAGTCTCATTCTGTCACCCACAATGGAGTCCAATGGCACAGTCATGGCTCACTGCAACCTCTACCTCCCAGGTTCAAGCGATTCTCCTGCCTCAGCCTCCCAAGTAGCTGGGACTATGGGCGTGTGCCACCACACCCGGCTAATATTTGTATTTTTAGTAGAGACGGAGTTTCACTATGTTGGCCAGGCTGGTCTCGAACTCCTGACCTTGTGATCTGCCCGTCTCGGGTTCCCGAAGTGCTGGGATTATATGCGTGAGCCACCGCGCCCAACCTCAAGTGAATTTAAGAGCCTGTTAAAGTAATCTTGCGTAAGTGGGCCATTTCTTCCATTTCCATGATCCTTTATGATTCATTTTTTCCTGATTATCTATAAACTAAAATTTCCTCTAGTTATTGACTAAAAGAGAAAAGCAGGGTCACCTATACTAGACTGCCTATACAACAGAATGTTTTCTTCCTCATCTGTTCTTTTTTGGGTATGATTTGCTAGGAAGATCTACATATATCCAATGCACATATATCAAGTGCACATACAGTCATACACCCAAGAGCCATATTCCTAGCTTGGGCATTAACATTGTCTTTCGTTTATAGATTACAATTTAAAAACTTACTGAAGGTTTGCTATATTTCAAATATGTGGAAATAAAACTGTTCCTAGAGCAATTTCTTCCAGGGCCTAGCACATTGCCTTATACATAATAAGTCCTCAATAACTTAAGTAAAAGGGACAACCTGTGGAAAGGACTGAGAAAACAGACATGAAGAATTACACTCCTGCCTTACTCAATGTAAGCCACACACCAGAATCAACTGTAATTGTACAGTCATTCCTCACACAACAAAAACCCCAACTATAACTATGTAATTTTAAATATCAGAATTTAAGTTTCAAATTCTTCCAACTCTGTACTTATATTTGTATTAATAAAACTCTGAAGGTTTACACATATAAAAATATGCTACCTATATACTATCAATGGGTATATAATTTGAGTTGTTTTCCTCTAGAATTGAGGGATTTTGTAACAACTGTGATCTTGCTTAGGACCAATTCCTCATCTTTGTAAGGTAGTCGTCATGGGTTGAGGTCTTTCACATGGAAACACAGTAAGACTAAAAGGCATATAAAGCGATAAAAACCAAACAGGCCTTATCAGCCTGTGCTTCATATAAATACCTATCTTATTTATATAAACTCCTTAAAAAAAACCAACATTTAAAAAAAGCTAGCACAGATTTCAATAAATGTTTTTGCTACTGTTTATGCAAATGACAGACATATTAAAGTATTAAAAATTTAAAAGTGTAAGTCATAGCTATATTACCAACTTAATCATTCAGAAAATCTATGTGGATTAATGATTTAAAAACAAATTTAATTTCTGTCAGAGGTGTGTGAAACAGAGTAACTCTTATCTTGAATAGGAGCTGGGTAAAATGAGGCTGAGACCTACTAGGCTGCATCCCAGACAGTTAAGGCATTCTAAGTCAAAGGATGAGACAGGAGGCAAGCACAAAATACAGGTTATAATATCTTGCTAATAATACAGGTTGCAGTAAAGAAACCACTAAAACCCACCAAAACCAAGATGGCCACCAAGAGTGACCTTTGGTCATCCTCACTGCTATGCTCCCACCAGTGCTATCACAGTTTACAAATGCCATGGCAATGTCAGGAAGTTACCCTATATGGTCTAAAAAGGAAGGCATGAATAATCCACCCCTTATTTAGTATATCATCAAGACATAACCATAAAAATGGGCAACCCCTGAGGACTGCTCTGTCTATGGAGTGGCCATTCTTTTATTCCTTTACTTTCCTAAAACTTTGCTTCCACTTTATGGACTTGCCCTGAATTCTTTCTTGTGCAAGATCCAAGAACTTCTCACGGGGTCTGGATTGGATCCCCTTTTCTATTAATACATACCTTCTTAACCAAGTGAGTATATATTTATCCTTGATGTTTGCCCTTTAACTTTTACTGAAAAGTGTCAGACAACCAAATAATCATAGTGCCTTTAGAATACAATTTTTAGAGGTCTCTATCACTGAGTGAAATAGCTACTTCAAATGGTATTTTAATATTAAAAATGCAGCATAAAAATGAACTTGAGCCAATTATTTCTACTAAGATTAAAAACTAAATATTAAAACATTCCCACTGTCCTAAGATAGTATTGTTGAATATATTATGAGTACTAATATAGAATTCTTACCTGTAATGTACATGTGTGACTGTTGGTTTCCTGTATCCAAGGATCCAGGTTTGAATATCTATAGGTTCAGCTTTGGGATAAGCTATTGTTGTATCTATTATCCACTGGAGGCCTTTTGATTTGCTGTCTGAGACCAAAGAAAAAAAGACTTAAAATTAAATAAACTTTTATATTATCTGCAGCAAATGACATAGTACTTGACCAGTGTAAGGTATGTCAATATACCTTTTGCTTTAAGAAAAATTCTAAGGATGAACTTTAGTTCTGTTGTTCTATAATGCTCTTCAGAATAAACTAAGAATTGGCTAATATGTTATAAAGTAGATGAACCTCAAAACAAAGAACACTATTATCTACTGAACATGAACCATTCAAGTATCTGATACAATTATGCACTCACTATGAAGGTCTAATTTATATTTAACACTCCTATAAAAAAACTGACCTATGAAAAGGTCAGAAACTACACTCACATCATAAAAACAAAAACCAGACTCCAAAACAAAACAAAATCCTTCACTAAATATAATATAATATAAACACCAAGATTTGTGATACTAGGATGGACATTAATAAATACTGAAACATGGGCACAAAATTAAGCATTCTTTTTTTTTTTTGAGACGGAGTTTCGCTCTTGTTACCCAGGCTGGAGTGCAACAGCGCAATCTCGGCTCACTGCAACCTCCGCCTCCTGGGTTCAGGCAACTCTCCTGCCTCAGCCTCCTGAGTAGCTGGGATTACAGGCGCACGCCACCATGCTCAGCTAATTTTTTTGTATTTTTAGCAGAGAAGGGGTTTCACCATGTTGACCAGAATGGTCTCGATCTCTTGACCTTGTGATCCACCCGCCTCGGCCTCCCAAAGTGCTGGGATTACAGGCTTGAGCCACCGCGCCCAGCCAAAATTAAGCATTCTTTATGGATACACTTTATTTGTTGTTGCTCTTATTTAAAACAAAGCAGTCCAGGTGCAGTGGCTTATGCCTGTAATCCCAGCACTTTGGGAGGCCAAGGTGGGCAGATTACCTGAGGTCAGGAATTCAAGACTGGCCCGGCTAACATGGTGAAACTCCATCTCTACTAAAAATACAAAAAAATTAGCCAGATATGGTAGCATGTGCCTGTAGTCCCAGCTGTTTGGGAGGCTGAGGCAGGAAAATTGCTTGAATCCAGAAGGTGAAGGTTGCAGTGAGCCAAGATAGCGCCACTGAACTCAGGTCTGGGTGACAGAGAGAGGCTCTGTCTCAAAAAATAATAATAAATAAATCAATAAGTAAATAAGTAAATAAAATAAAGTAAAATATCTCCCCCAATTTTAGCAAGAGTTATACATACATAAAGCAATAAAGCTTCCTGTCCTTTGGAAGGTACAACTGGTGACTACTGTTGTAAAGAGGGGATGGTAAGTTCTTCTAAGTTTGATCCTTAGCACACTATTTTTATCCCAGCATGGGGTACAAAGGTGAGTGAGAACTGAGAAGGGAATCCTCACAGAGGATACTGATGGCCAGAGTTTAGAGTAGAATGGTCCATTATTTATTTGATGTATGTAAGAGATCCCTAAAAAAAGAAAACTCATTTTTAAGTGTTAAGTCCAAATGTGCATAAGGAATCAATGACATACTACTTTTGTATGTCAAATAATTTAAAACCTGGCCTTAAATTCTGTAAAGATTTTAGAACAACATTGTGCAGAAGAAAAATATACTTGTAAAACAAGTAAAAAAATTAATTTTTAAATAACATATTGCTACATGAATAGGGTTTATGTAAAACAACACATTTTAACAAGCTACCAATGATACACCTGCTGAAATGTTTAGGAGTAAAGTATACTGTTGAAGCTTATTTTGAGATGCATTAAAAAATGAAACAACCAAGATGGATTAATGGATGGACAGAAGGATGAAGATATTTTTAATATATTTGTTTGAAATATATATATATATATAAAAGTAAATATACATATTTAAAATTTATATATATAAGTAAATATATATATATTTCAAACAAATATATTAAAATGTTAAGTATAGAATCTAGTTAGCTCACAGATAATCGTTATAAAATTCTTTCAACTCTTATGTATGTTTGAAAATTTTTATAATAAAATGATGAGAAAGAAACACCAAAATTCAGTTTAGTATCTGTTAAATCATGTGATAACAAAAATACTAATCCTTTTAAAGTTAATCAGACAGAACTTAATTTTGGTATGTATGCATGGATCACACATTAAAACAAACACAAAGGCACAGTTTGTGTATACATGGAATAAAATGCTAGTAAATACGGACAGGAAAGAAAATAAAATGCAAAGTACCAAAATATAGGAAATAATAAAATATAGGTAAAACTGGTTTTCAGATATGCTTATGATTTTTTTCTAAACAGGAAGAATGAAAAATTTTAAGACAGGATTAAAAAATAGATTGCTTTAGTTATAAACATAAACTAGTTCTCTCTAAAAGAACAAACCATTTTTTTTCATTATTATGCAATCAGTATAACAATTGCCCCACCTTTGAGATCTAGAACACCACAGGGTATTGACTGGGTGAAACTATTTTAAAACAGAAGTCTTTATTAGTGCAACTAATCCTGTTTGGAAGGCATTTGCCTTCAAGCTTTGGCTTGGCTGCCATTGCCAGTGTCTCTACAGTAGTGAGGCTATTCTGAACTTCCCTTTTCTATTAAAAGACTCTTTCAATTTGTCTTTTTAATAGATGATGAAAGATTAAAAGAGCTGACTGCCAAGCAGCTGCTTGGGAAAAACAAATAAAAGGAAAACTTAGTTAAATCTCACAGGCATTATTTCTACGTCTGGTCCTCATTGCCTTTTAAAAACACATTATTTCTGAAGGGCAATCATTTCAATTCTCATCTAAAGAATATGAAAAGAAACAGCAAAACACTACAAAGGAAACAGGCCTAATGAATGCCTTTCAGCTTTTTAGTTTATAACCAAACTTTCACGGTAGTATCTTAAACTTGTTCAAAACAGTCTTCATACTATGGACATAAACATCTTCTGCAAAACTTGCAATTTACCAGGCTATCTCCAAGGTAGTTGCATCTTTGACTATGATTTGCTTTTCCTGGTAAGAAGGTAATACATACACATTATTTTTAAAAACAGAAAATTCAGAAAAGCATTAATAAATAGAGCAAAATAATCCATAATGTTGTAACTCAGAAAAGCAATCACTGCTAACATTTTGGTGTCTTTCCTTTCACGCATTTCCTACTGCCTTGTTGTTTACATATTTGAATTCAAATTGTTTTCACCAGAGTTGTATGTTTCCTCACCCTATTAACATTAGAACATAAACATTTTTCCAAGCCAATACAAATATACTCCATAAACGTCATTTGTAATAGCTGTGTTGTATTCCATTGCATGGATATTTGATAATTACTAATCCATTATTGCTTCTGGCTAATTCCAGTTTTTTGGCTATTGCTTCTGGCTAATTCGTTTTTTGGCTATTATCTGTAATAAACTTCTTTGCCTGCATTTCAGATTATTTCCTTTTGATAAATATTATTTGTAGTGTAATAACAGAGTCATTTATTAACACTTAATGCTCTTAATACTGTCAAATTGCATTAAATTAGTTCTCTGTATTTAAAACAAACAAGGTGGGACATGGTGGCTTACACCTGTACTCCCAGCACTGTGGGAGGCCGAGGCAGGAGTATCACTTCAGGTTAGGAGTTTGACACTAGTCCCGTCAACATAGTGAGATCCCATCTCTACAAAAAAACTAAAAAATTAGCCAGGCATGGTGGCATGTGCCTATAACCCCAACTACTCAGGAGGTTGAGGTGGGAAGATCACTTGAGCCCAGGAATTCAAGGCTACAGGGAGCTATGATTGTACCACTACACTCCAGCCTGGATAATATAGCAAGACTGCTTCCCAAGAAATCCCAGAAACAAACAAACAAAAGAACAGAAAACCAAAAAGCTTTCTCAATTTAATAAATGAAAATACGTATTATTTGATAAATGAAAAGATTAGTTTTTCAAACATGTCATTTCTATAGTTACATCTTTCAACCTAGCAATTCCACTTCTAGGAATCTGTACTACAGAAAGAGTTTCACCAATATGTAAAGATATTTATAAGAATGTTTACTGCAGCCATGGAAATGGCTCCATACAAGCAGGACAGGAGAAAGACATCTTTGACTTTATGCATTTCTGTATTATTTGAGAAGATTATTATAAGCATGGACTACTTTTGTAAACAGAAACTTTTAAATCACAGTTTCATCTTCCCCTTGAGTATTATTTTTATTTAACAAAAATTACAAATACAAAAAAACAATGATCTTCTGTAACTCCAGAAAATCCTTTAATTCCAACAAGGTAAAAAAAAAAATGCTAAAAACCATCATACCTATTTCTTTAGCATCTCCTCCTGCTGGACTTCCATTTTCCTGTTGTGCTACAAGTGCATTCAAAATAATTTTTGTTGCCCCAGACCTTGGCAGAGTAACATGTGTAAGAAATGGCAAGTTATTTTTCTTGGCAAATGCCTGACTTGTTTCTCGCCTCTTCCTGAGGAAGCCCCCTTCTGGAAACAAAACAATCCATTTTCGATCTCTGCTCCTGTAATTATTTTCTAAGTGCTTCCTGAGAAGCAGCAGCTGTTGGTCACGGTAAGATCTTCCCTAGAAAGTACACACACATATAATAAGTACAGGTACATCCAAAATTAAAATGCCATAAAATTAATAGAAATTACAGCTTCTAAATTAAAATCCAATTATACAATAGAATAGTGACTCTCACTCCCCTTACTTCCCTTTTTGACCACAGTGGTAAAAATAAGGTATTAGGACTTATATAAATAAACCATTATTTCCAAAGGAAAAGCAAATTGTTCTGATTGCCCTTGAAAGTTCAGTCATTCATCAATTCATTGACTGCTTACTGAGTGCCTGTTATGTGCCATGCACTGTCCTAGGCACCAGACATAGAGGAGGAAGTAAGAGAACTTCATGGAGCTTACACTCTAGTTTGGGAAGCTGGTAAATGTGGGATGCAAATTCAACTAGTAATATGTGTTAGGAAGAAAAGAGTAAACGGACAGAAAAGGTCAAGAGAGTCAGAGAAAGCTCCTATGAGGTGACATTTGAGCAGAGTTGATAATGTGAGGGAATAAGTCATGTGAAGATGCAAGGCAGAATATTTCAGGTGACAAGAATGAAAAGGACAAAGGTCATTTGGTGGGAAAGAGTTTGGCATGTTCAAAGAACAGCACCAAGGCTAGAGTGGCTGAAGTGTGATAAACAAGAAAGTCAGTGGTAAGAGATAAAACTGTAGAGCGAGGTGGAGACAAAATGAGAAGAGCCTTATGCATGGTAAGTCATTTTGGAACAGACATCTTTGGATAGTTTTGCACAAGGAAGTGTTATAATCTTATTCATGTTTAAAAAATCTGACCAGCCTGGGCAAATGGTGAAACCCCATCTATAGAAAAAATACAAAAATTAGCCAGGTACAGTGGCACATGTCAGTGGTTCCAGTTACTCAGGAGGCTGAGGTGGGAGGATCACCTTTGCCCACAAGTTCGAGGCTGCAGTGAGCCCTGATGGCACCACTGCACTCCAGCCTGGGTGACAGAGTGAGACCCTGTCTCAAAAAAAAAAAAGAAAAAAAGAAAAAAGAAATCTGCTGGCTGGCTCTTGTGACCAAAAGACTATAGGACCTAAGTCAGAAGACTGGCAGTATTCCACACAAGGGAATTTGATGAGATTCAATTATATCGTATTGATGATAAGTAGTTACATTTGGGGAAAAATGTGAAAGTAAGGCTAAAAAGACATTCTAATGGACTGTATCTTAGTTGAGAAGGAAATAGAGAAAATAAAATAATCTGAAATATAAAAAGAAGAATCCAGAAAAACTTGCAGGAAGGCCCAAAGCTTACAACTAAATATCACAAAGATTTCTTTGTCTTTCAGTGTGATCAGTTTGCCAATAATCTTCCAGCCAATAAAACTACAGAAGCTCTTCAAAATAATTAGTATGCTTTCAGTCTTTACATTTCAAATGTATGCCAAACGGAAAACAAGTAAGACATTTTCTTAGTTTACTGAGGTGAATTAATTATGATTAAAAGTTATTAAGTTCTCAAGATGATATGTAAAATATTTTTACTATTCTTGGAAAAGGCTTGTCAAAATGGTCTAGTAGCAAAGTCTTAAGAGAATTTTTCTTTTAAACATTAATACTTTTTCCCTTTCTTCCCCTCATGTTATAGATTTTTATTACTAATTTATCAGGGGAAAAAAACGTTGCTCTTTAGACATAAATTTGCAAATTTTCCAGATACTTTGAAATGTAATCTTTATGTAAACAAAACTTCACATAGTAATCACAAGAAAATATTTTGGAGTACCTAATTTTCGACTTTTATCTAAAAGTCCACTGATAATTTAGTATAATTTAGTCTTTCTTTTTCTTTTTGAGACGGAATCTCACTGTGTCACCCAGGCTGGAGTGCAGTGACGCAATCTTGGCTCACTGCAATCTCCACCTCCCAGGTTCAAGTGATACTCCTGTCTCAGCTTCCCAAGTAGCTGGGAATACAGGTGTGTGCCACCATGCCCTGCTAATTTTTGTATTTTTAGTAGAGATGGGGTTTCACCATGTTGGCCAGACTGGTCTTGAATTCCTGGCCTCAAGCGATGTGCCCATCTCAGCCTCCCAATGTGCTGAGATTACAGGCATGAGCCACCATGCCCAGCCTCTCTTCTTGATGCCTGAGGATCATCATTAGGGTCAACTGTTACACTATACTGTAAATTCAACCATTTCCTAAGGGTGGAAATGAGGTAAGGTGCTCAACTAGCTTTTCCACTGGATCCCTGAGACTGCTAAGGCTTTCTAATTGTTGGTTCTGCTGCCTTCTCTGAAATATTAGGCTAGGATCTTTGTTAGGTTGTCCTAATCAGTTTATTTTGTCTTGACCCTGTGTCCCATCCTCATTGCCACTTCTTGTGGTTCCAGGCTATGCTTATATTTGTTTCTCTGCTCAGAAGAATGAAGGGTGTTTCCAAAAAGAAATGATATGATGCCCAGTACATAAAACCGTCTGGAGTCAAGTGTATGTGTTCTGTGACACCTATTTTCATTAAACTTATAAGTTTTTCTGCTCACTTCCAGTTTATTTCTGAATTTGTGGTTCTTGGAAAAGGCTTAATTAGATTCACCAGTTATTTATGAAATAATCATTATGTGCAAAGCACCATACAATCCAGGTTGTTAAATATGTAAACACCAAATGAGTGTGGTATTATCATACACAAAATCTCTTACATACTGTATTTCAGTTATCCATTTTGGTGAAAATAAAGCATGTAATACTAGTAACAAATCAAGAAAATAATGTAGTGCTGATAAAAGACTATGATTCTTCTTTCTACATTAAACTATTTCTTATGCTTGGGACTTCCCAATTCACTTTCCTCCATCAAATTCGTACCCATTCTTTAAAACTTGTGCCAAATATTATCTTCTTCTCTAAAGTTTTTCTGGATTCACATAAATCTGATATACTTACTTTTCCCACTATGAACTCCCAAAACATCTCCTATTATTATTATATTATTTATTGGTTAATTTATTTAATAATCTGCTTATTAGTAATTTAGATATCTTCTATATTACATAACAGTGCCTTGTAAATAAAAATACTAGTGATACAACAGTAGTAATCAAGATAAAAATGACGATGAAGGTAGCTGACGCTGTTTTGAGTACTTTGAGTGTTTATAGATATTACTTCACTTAATCCCCACAACCACCATTGAGGGGGATACTACATATTATTCAAATTTGGAAAATGAAGAAACTTGAGTGTTTTAAATAATCTGTCCAATTCACATAGCTAAGAAACTGAATAGTTGGGAACGCTTACTCAACTAAATTATACCTTCTAAATGGGAGAAGAGATTGGAATATTTGCATTTTAAGCATTTTAATATTTATGCATGCTTAAATTTAGATTGAAAAAAGTGGTTAGGGAACAAAGATTCAGAGAAAGAGCTCCCTGAAGCAGGCACCGTGGCTCATACTTGTAATCTGAGTACTTTGGGAGGCCATGGCCAGGAGTTCGAGACCAGCCTAGCCAACATGGTGAAACCTCATCTCTACTAAAAATACAAAAATTAGCTGGGCACAGTGGCATACCTATAGTCCCAGTTACTCCAGAGGCTGCAGCATGAGAATCACTTGAACTCAGAAAGTGGAGGTTACAGTGAGTCAAGATGGTGCTACTGCACGCTAGCCTGCTCAACGGAGCAACACTCTGTCTCAAAAAGAGCTCCCTGAGATCAGTTGGAACTAGCCCTACCTATTATAATTGATTTTGTTATACCTCTTTTTATAATAAAGAATCAAATTGACCAGGCTATCACTGTGGGAAAAAAATGCTTATTACTTACCTGTCTTATAAAGAAGTCTCCATGAACTAGAGAAACAATTCCAAAGTTTGTGTACTTAAAAATATGATCCATCAACCACATCATTTGAGCGACAACCTAAAATATTTAAAAGCAAGAAATAATATTGGATAGAAGAAACGTCACTATAATAGTCTAGCCAAGTCTCCAAGCTTTAAGTATAATCATCCAAGCGTACTTTTAATTAACCAAAATATATTAAATCTAACTCTATTTCTACAAATAAAGCATAGTTACTAATAGAGTCTACATGAAAAATTACAGGTCTTGATTCCAAGTCTTCAAATCCTAAGTCACAGGTACATAAATCACTGTATAAAAAATGAAACTGAATCAACTTCTTAAATTTGTACTTAACGGTTTCAAACGTGTTCTACCTAAACAAAGTCTCTGGTAATTCTTACATAACTTGTAAAATTATTTTGAAACAATACAATAAAATGGTTATCAAACAAGACTCTACATGTAATGAACATTCACTTGTGGTTTTTTAAAATCTGAGTGTAGCTTCATAGCTAAAATATAAAAAGTTAGTGTCTGAAATAAAACATTAAAAATTAATATATTGATTAATTTTTAATTAATAAATCATTTAATTAATAAAAATCATTCTAAAATATAGACTGATTTACATATTCTATTATGAAGAATATTTGTTAGTTTATGCAAACATGCTCTTTGCCAGGATAAAAATATTTGTAGTGCCTCAGTCCTTAAACCCAAAAATATTATACACTGCTGATAAGATTTAATACCTATATCAAGAGAAGAAGACTTTCATGCAAATTTAAAAATTAAAAGTACAGGCCGGGCACAGTGGCTCACACCTGTAATCCCAACACTTTGGGAGGCCAAGGCATGTGGATCATTTGAGGTCAGGAGTTTCAGACCAGTCGGGTCAACATGTGAAACCCCATCTCTACTAAAATGCAAAAATTAGCCGGGCATGGTGGTGCATGTCTGTAATCTCAGCTACTCAGTAGGTTGAGGCAGGAGAATTGTTTTTTCTTGCTGAGGAAATAGCATTTCTTGTTATAAGCCTTAACTAAAGTGAAAGCTATAAACTCAATCAAGAATGCATCGAGTTCTACTTCGGTTTCCCATGGGAACAATAGATGTAAACGTCATCCCTAAGAACCAAATTATGTGAACTTGCACATATGGAAAAAACTAAAACACTGATATCCATGTGCTGCTTTTATAAAAGCATTGTAAAAGCCCACAGATAATATAATATTACAGCTTCTGCCTTAGTTTTCCAGCTACACAACTCCTACTCCATCAGCTTTACTATATTACATCACTTTTTTAAAAAGTGAAGATATGTGCCTAGTAAAGAAAGAACTGATTCCTCAAGCAACTAATACAGAGTAAGATAATCACCAGCATCCCATGTTGTTTTGCTTTGCAATGATGATTACAGTACTTTGTTTAAATAAACTGAGATTTGGACTAAATAAAATTTGTTGAAAAGTGTCCCCCAAGCAAACAAAAAGCAGTGGATTCAACCTATAAAGCATTTTAGCTTTAGACACATTATGAAGTGCAGTTGTAATTTACTGACTTCTGGGTTTTAAATGCCAAATAAGTAGCTTTTATATTTAACCTTTCATTCATAGTGGATTTATCTCTTCCGTTAGAAGGGTCACTTAAAACACATAAATTCAGTAAAGACAGCCACACTATCTTCTGGATTTGTATGAATAGCTCTGTTCCAACTTATTTTAGGGCAAATGTTATAAGTCAATAAATGTTTATAAAACATTTAATAAAGTTCTTTTGACAGAAATAAAAATGCTTAGCTTTATCATGGGCCAAGACAATTCACAGACACTTATTAAAAAGGTACTAACACTTTCAGAAAATACAATTAATCCTTTATTTCATATTTTTCAAAAAAAGGATCAGTAAACGTAAGCTGCCTAAATCAACTCTGTCAATGTTTGATAGGTCTGTCACTCAGAGCTTTTCCATTATTTCTAAGAGACAAAATCAATCTATATCAATTATTCTTTATCTGGATGCACAGATTTTCTACATATCAAAACATCGTCTAGAAAGGTTAATAAATGACTGCACTCTCTTTGTCCTTTTGAAATTATAATAGGGCCAATGGTTTTCCATTGGGTGAGTATGGAAACTGCAGGATAATTTCGGTTGTCACAATGACCAAGGAGTGCTACTAGAATTTAGTATGTAGCAGTTGGGTACACAAAATATCTGGCAATGCCCAGGCACAGTTCTGAATAACAGTGTTTGTTGTCCTAATAAAATGCCAACAGTACTCCCACTGAGAAACTGATGGGGGCTTCAAGAAGTCTCTTGAATTCAAAAGCTGTGTTACAATTACATTACTATCCAAGTAATATTTTTTAACTGGCCCACAACAGCCTTCCTTCTTTGAATGTACCCATAACATATAAAATAAGTAAATACTCCTACTAGTAAATACAAATTAATATTGCTCTGTAATTATTAGGCAGCAGGGAAAAATTATAATGCTTCCGCTCCTATATTTCTCAGTTACTCCTTTATGAAAAAAATTAAAAATCCTTCTATATTTCAAATTATTCAATATTATCAGAGCATTATTTAGAATACTCAGTATTAACTAATCTGAAAATGGAAAATTACTTGGGACAGAAAAATGAACCTAGAAAACTAACTCAAATATTTTTATAAAGGCGAACAAACCAGCCAAACTTTCTTTTGTCCACATGACTGGGGAATTTCAAATTACCTAATACTCTGGTTAATACAGTTATCATCCATGCCAAACTGGTGTTAGAATAGTTAGACCTATTTATATTGACCATTTTAATCATCCTTTTAGATTCAAAAAATGCTTAAGGACATTGTAGGCCCTAAGGATAATCACTATAAATGTAATGATCCCATCTGTAAGAATAACAATGTCAACTAATTGAAGATTCTCTTTTATACAAAGCCAAATCAACTAGTTGTGCAAAATTTTAACATTATGAACTTAGATGAGAGGCAATAAATCTCATAATAAGTGCAAATATAACTACACAGTGATACTTTTTTAACAATTCAAGATCCATAATATAAGAAAGGACTTAATTTATTCCACATTTCAACGAGATTATGCCACTGCTTTTCAGATAAATAAGAAAAACAGATACTACAATAATCAAACATATTTTTCTTCAATCTCCTCTTATTTTCTGACCCTACCCTAACCTAGTCAATCAAAATCTCTGGAACCTAAACACACCAGAGCTTGTTCTCACTTAAATGTTTTTGTCAAGATTGTTTCATTAACAAAGAAGTCCTTGCTTTACCACTCTACCTAACTAAATTCTACTCGTCCTTAAAGGACAAGTTTATGTTCTCTCTCCTTCATAAAGTTTTCTGCGTCCATCAGTATACAGTGAACTTAACCTTCACTGAAGCCATCTCACTTTGCAACTAAGTATTGTTTATGGCTCATGCCTGTAATCCCTGCACTATGAGAGGCTGAGGGGGGCAGATCACCTGAGGTCAGGAGTTTGAGATAAAGCAGCCTGGCCAACATGGCAAAATCCCATCTCTACTAAAAATACAAAAATTATCCAGGCATGGTACCTATGCCCCTAGTCCTAGCTGCTTGGGAGTCTTAGTCATGAGAATTGCTTGAACCGGGGACATAGAGGTTGCAGCAAGCCAAGATTGCACTACTGCACTCTGGCCTGGGCAACAGCGCAAGACTGCATCAAAACAAACAAACAAACAAACAAACAAAAACATTGTGATACCCTTTTCCACCTGCCACTAAGGTATTGGCACCTTGATGAGACGAATGGTATCTTACAGGACGGTGTTTACACGTCTTATAGTCACTGATCATAACTATTAAGCCCTTAAAGAACTTCCATCGATTTGATTATTTACTATTAGGTCACACATTAACTCCATTAATTTCTTTTTTTTTTTTTTTTGAGACGGAGTTTCACTCTTGTTACCCAGGCTGGAGTGCAATGGCCCGATCTTGGCTCACCGCAACCTCTGCCTCCTGGGTTCAGGCAATTCTCCTGCCTCAGCCTCCTGAGTAGCTGGGAATATAGGCACACGCCACCATGCCCAGCTAATCTTTTGTATTTTTAGTAGAGACGGGGTTTCACCATGTTGACCAGGTTGGTCTCGATCTCTCGACCTTGTGATCCACCCGCCTCGGCCTCCCAAAGTGCTGGGATTACAGGCTTGAGCCACCGCGCCCGGCGACTCCATTAATTTCTATACTTTCTATTTATGTACTTTTCTATGAACATAACCTCTTTAACTTCTAAGGTGACAATTCTCTTAAGGCTAAAAGCTGAATTTATTTTTTAAATCCACTCGGTTTATAAATATTTATTCCATCTTAAGCATTCTCCCCACCTTTTGCTTTAGAGATGGGGTCTTGCTGTGTTGCCCAGGCTGGAGTGCAGTGGATCACAGGCATGATCCCACTACTGATCAGCACAGGAGTTTTGGCCTGCTTCATTTCCAGCCTGAGCTGGTTCACCCTCCTTGGGCAAGCTAGTTGTTCCCTGTTCCCAGGAGGTCACCATATTTATGCTCAACTTAGTGCAGACACCCTATCACCATAGAGAACTACAGCCCAAACTCCTGGGCTCAGGCAATCCTCCTGCCTCAGCCTCCCAAGTAGCTGAGACGACAAGTGGCACCACTTTGTAGGCCAAAGCTGCTTTTTGTGTTTGTAGTTTTCAAATTGGCAATTCACTTCTTCCCCTCCAGATAGCCCTCAACTTGAACTATATTAACCTGCTTTCATCCCAGTTACTATTTTTAAAAAGTCTTATTGAAACATAATTCACATTGTCCCAGTTATTTTTTTTAAAGTCTCTAAATCCCCCTTCCAGGTGACTTAGAATGATATATTTTTCCTTTTAATATTTTCTAAATTTTTAGTTAAAGTATACATATTAAAGTCTATGTATATATTCCAAAGAATAGTAAGATATTTGAACAGATTCCTTTTTTTTTTTGAGACAGAGTCTTGCTCTGCAGCCAGGCTGGAATGCAGTGGCCCAGTCTTGGCTCATTGCAACCTCTGCCTACCCAGGTTCAAGTGATTCTCCTGCCTCAGCCTCCCAAGTAGCTGGGACTACAGGTGCACGCCACCATGCCCAACTATTTTTTGTATTTTTAAGAAGAGACAGAGTTTCAACATGTTGGCCAGGATGGTCTCTATCTCTTGACCTTGTGATCTGTCTGCCTCAGCCTCCCAAAGTGCTGGGATTACAGGTGTGAGGCACCACGGCTGAATTAATTACTTTTTATCTTCCTTTCTGGATTTCTACCTTCTGCCTTGAGGGTAGCTTACCAGTCCTTTGTCCTGGAGGCACATCATCAGTGTGCACACATCTCCTGTTGCCTGATGATTCACCAACATCACTGCTTCATCTTTTGAAACTGCTTTAATATCTTCTCCCCATTCCATCACTGTAAGAATAAAAAGTTTCAAAGCTGTCATTTTAAAGATTTTTATATTATCACAAAACTTATCTTAGAAAAAACTGATGTACATTAATGATGATACATATTAATGATGATACATCACCTAGCTAAAATGTCTGAAAGTTTAGAACTAAGTGTATTTCCTATACACTTAGAATGTTGATACAACTTTTATAGAGCCCCCAAATAGACATTAAAATATAAAATAGTCATACTTTTTTTTTGAGACAGAGTCTAACTCTGTCACCCAGGCTGGAGTGTAGTGGTGCAATCTCGGCTCACTGTAACCTCCACCTCCCGGGTTCAAGCAATTCTCCTGCCTCAGCCTTCCAAGTAGCTGGGATTACAGGTGTGCATCACCATGCCCAGCTAATTTTTGTATTTTTAGTAGAGATGGAGTTTCACTGTGTTGGCCAGACTGGTCTTGAATTCCTGACCTCAAGTGATCCAACTGCCTCAGCCTCCCAAAGTGCTAGGATTACAGGCATGAGCCACCATGCCCAGCCATGGTCCTACCTTTTATCTAGAAGTTCTATTTCCTAGAATTTAGCCTCTGGAAACTTTTGTTCAAATAAGCAAAGATATATGTGTAAAGAATGTTTATCGCAACTTAAATGTTCACCAACAAGGGAATGAACTAGAAAATTATGATGTAATAGGAGAGTATAAATCCACTAAAAGAATAGAGGAAATCTCTATTCACTAACTCAAAAAACACATATTATGAACAAAACAAATCACAAAACAGTAAATATAGCATGATCCCATCTTTTTAAAGCAGAAATACAATTTACGTGTCGTTCAATGCACTGAAAAAAGTCTAGAAAAATAAATTTCAAACTGTTAATACTAATCATTGATGAGAGGTGGTTCCCAACCCTCCAAATTCTACTTTAATAAGAAAATATTCAGACATAATAATACATATTTTTATTTCAAAATAAGAAAACTAATAAAAATGCCAATTTATTTAAAGTTATCAGATGAAAAGTCACTGCACCAAAATCTCTATGTATACTCTAAGGGAAACAGTGCTATTTCCATGTAGTTATGCCAAATTTCATTTATTTATTTTTTATTTTTTTTTCAGACAGGATCTTGCTGTATTACCTTGGCTGGAGTGCAATGGTGCAATCATGAATCACTGCAGCTTCAAGCTCCCTGGGCTCTGTGATCCTCCCACCTTAGCCTCCCAAGCAGCCAGGACTACAGGTATGTGTCACCATACCCAGCTAATTTTCTTTTTTTTTTTTTTTGAGACAAAACTTTGCTCTGGTTGCCCAGGCTGGAGTGCAATGGCACAATCTCAGCTCACCACAACCTCCATGTCCCAGGTTCAAGTGGTTTTCCTGCCTTAGCCTCCCCAGTAACTGGAATCACATGTATGCACCACTACCCCCGACTAATTTTGTATTTTTAGTACAGACGGGGTTTCACCATGTTGCCCAGGCTAGTCTCAAACTCTTGATCTCAGGTGATCTGCCTTCTTTGGCTTCCCAAAGTGCTGGGATTACAGGTGTGCCCATGGCACCCAGCCGTAATTTTTGTTTTTTGTTTTGCCATGTTGCCCAAGCTGGTCTCAAACTCCTGGGCTCAAGCAATCCACCAGCCTCAGCCTCTCAAGGTATTGAGATTACAGGCATGAGCCACTGCACTCGGCCACCTCATTTTATAGTAAATTTACTTCAAGCATCAGTTTTCAAACATCAGGATTCCACAAAGAAGAGTCTAGCATTTTTTGATATGAATTACCAAAGGCTGATTATACGTTAGTATTCTCTTTTACCCTATCCTTATCTCACTCACTGCTACAAGAAAAGAAGTCAAGCCACCTCTATGTAAAAGCTCTGGATGAAATAGGGATGGGGAGACCTGTTTACAAGTCAATTTTGCACTATACTTCAAAATTAATAAATTTAATTTTGCACAAACTTTTTTACCTAGCAATTCTACTTCTAGAAATTTACCCTACAGATATACTCATTTATGTGCAAAATGACATGTACACAAGGCTACTTATCACAACTTTGATTTTAAAAGCAAAGAGAAAAACAACTAGAAAGGGAGACTAGCTCAAATTCACAGAAACAGTAGAATGGTGGTTGCTGGGGGAGGGGGTAATTGTTGTTTAATGAGTACAGTGTTTCAGTTTTACAAGATGGAAAAGTTTTAGATATTGGTTTCACAACAATGTGAATATACTTAACAAAACTGAACGGTACACTTAAAAAATTAAGATGGTGAATTTTATGTTAGTGTATTTTACCACAATTAAAAATATTTTAAGGGACACAAGCTAAATAAATTATGATATATGTATGCAATGAAATATTATGTAAACATAGCACTTATGTACTAATATGGAATGATATACTTTAAGTAATAAAAGCAAAGTTTAGAATAGAAGAGAGATGCCATAGTTGTGTTTTTAAAAAGGAAAGAGAATATACTAACCAAATGAAAACTCCCCATATGCCCGTTGACAACCCTCCAATGGAGACACACAGACATACAAACACACACATGCACGCACACACACACATATTTCATTAACTCATTCTTCATTCAATAAATCAGCATCAGGCACGGTTAGATGTTGTGGATATAAAATAAATAAGAACATTTCAAGTATTATTCTGAGGTGAACAGCAGTTAAAACTCAAGAAAAGTCTAGCTTGTTTCTATAAATAGTGGGCTATTAAGAGGTAATGTGGAAAGTTTTCTGGCTCTCCATCTGTACTAATAGATGTTTCACAACCAAATAGTCCTTTAATGCAATCTGTGCTACATAAATGGAAAAAACAAGATACCTAGGCCCACGCAGTGGGAAAGCAGATACGTCAATATAATTGCAAATAAAAATAATTTTTTTACATAAAATGTATCTTACCTGTTTGCTTTATATAAATCAGATACATCTAGTAAGTATGACTGGTTTAAATATGAAAATATGAATTGAATTTGGATCCCTCTGTAATGGGTTGAACAGTATACTCCAAAAATTCATGTCCACCCAGAATCTGTGAATCAAGGTGAGGTCATGTTGAATTAGGGTAGGCCCTAAACCTAAATTCAATATGATTGGAGTCCTTTTAAGAGGAGGAAAATATGGTCAGAGAGACACACAGAGAGATCACCATGTGACGACAACAGAGGCAGAGACTGAAGTGACAAGCCAAGGATGGTGAACAGCCACCAGAAGCTGAAGAGGCAAAGGAAGAGCCCCTCGAGAGTCTTTTGAGAGAGCAAGTCCCTGCTGATACCTTGATTTCAAGACTTCTAACTTCTAGAACTGTGAAGCAATAAATATCTACTGTAACCCACCCAGTTTGTGGTAAATTGTTACAGCAGCCCTAAGGAATTAATATAATCCCTCCCTCAATTTTCCCCATCCTCTCTCTCCCCTTTCCATTCTATTTCCCCCAAAATTATAGTCTTTCTTATCAAGTATAGAAAAAGAATTGCATTATACTTTTAATATTCAGAACATTATACATAATCTAACATTATATATTACAAATGGTTTTTAATGTTCACTTCTACTTTCAGAAATCATACTTTAAAGTATAATTATTAAGAGTTAATCCACAACATGTTTTATCTCTCAGCCAGAACTTAGCCAAAATTTATTTTCAGACTAAATGTCAATTTACGAAGACTCATATAGCATGTTAAATCAAAAAGTGAAGACGGTTGGGTTGGTGGCTCACACCTGTAATCCCAGCACTTTGGGAGGCCGAGGCAGGCAGATCACATGTTGACCAGCCTGGCCAACATGGTGAAACCCCATCTCTACTAAAAATACAAAACTTAGCAGGTGTGGTGGCATACATCTGTAATCTCAGCTACATGGGAAGCTAAGGCACAAGAATCATTTGAACCTAGGAAGCAAAGGTTGCAGTGAGCCGAGATTGTGCTACTGCACTCCAGCCTGGGCAACAGGGTGAGACACTGTCTCAAAAAAAAAAAAAAAAAAAAAGAAAAGAAAAGAAAAGAAAAAAGGGAAGGTACCAGGATCAACCCGTCTTTTCTTTTCTTTTTTTGAGCCAGGGTCTCACTATGTTGTCCAATCTGGTCTTGGACTCCTGGGCTCAAGCGATCCTCCTGTCTCAGCCTCCCAAAGTGCTGGGATGATAGGCATGAGCCACCGTACTCAGCTTTGATTAACTTTTTACCAAGAAATTATCCTGAGGTAGCAATAAGGTCATGTTGAATTTTACAATAATCCTAATTTTATTCAACAAATATTTCTAATATATATGGTATTCTTCTTTTAGAATATAATTTAAGGACCACTGTTAGAAAGTTAAATGGCTAACAAAATCAAGATTAAAATGTTTGTAGCAAAAAGGCAATTTATTACACAGATGAAGTAGCTATGCTCCTCAGATTATGCCCAACAATCCCAGGACCTGTACATACAGTAATAAAGCTAATATCCTAACCAAGAGATAGAAAAGAAGTTATGGATGCCTGCCAGTTCTTACAATGCACTTGATTAGAAGAACAAAAATATTCTAACACATTGCTCTATGAAATGAATTATCAAAAAAGAAATGGGTCAGGTCCACTATTTCCAAAGGAATAAAGGACAACTGAATAAAAACTGGAAGAAAAATTTTCCAATTATAATACATTTTAAAATTCTTATTGAAAAACCAAAGCTAAAGGTTATCATCTACTACATACACATAACACACACACACACACACACACACACACACACACACACTCTAACATGTATATCAATACACTTTCCCCAAAAGTTACAGATTAGAATTAATCTGGACACTTCACATCTCAAAAAGAAAACAGAAACAACAACCCATCAAAAACTCTTTAAAGACAGTGACACTAAATCCATTATACTGACCTATGAAACAGAATTAACGTAGAGAAGAAAGGTTGCCTATTATACCTGCAAGCTGATGCAACAAACTATTTTACCATTCTGTGCCTTCATTTGCTCACTTATAAAACAACAATAAAATTAATGCCACTTAAACATGTTGCAAAAAATTAAGGAGATATAACTGATAGTATCATAGAGATCCTGGGTAATGGTAATGGGATTATATGATAGTAAAGTCACTTTGGGAATCACTAGTAACTGAAAGAGCCCTATGCCTACTGTGTTATATGAAAATCAGTTTAATAGTAAAAAGTAAAGAGCTAGCTGGGCACGGTGCCTCACACCTATAATCCCGGCACTCTGGGAGGCTGAGGCAGGAAGACCCCCTGAGGCCAGAAGCTCAAGACCAGTCTGGGCAACAAAGCTGAGAACCTGTCCCTATAAAAATTTTTAAAATTAGCCAGGTGTGGTGGCACACACCTGTAGTCCTAGCTACTCTAGAGACGGAGGCAGAGGATCTCTTGTGCTCAGAAGCTCAAGGCTGTTGTGAACTGTGATCATGCCACTCACTATACTCCAGTCTGGGTGACACATATAGATACTCTCTTAAAAAAAAAATTAGCCAGGCGCGGTGGCTCAAACCTGTAATCCCAGCACTTTGGGAGGCCGAGGCGGGTGGATCACGAGGTCAAGGGATCGAGACCATCCTGGTCAACCTGGTGAAACCCCGTCTCTACTAAAAATACAAAAAATTAGCTGGGCATGGTGGCACGTGCCTGTAATCCCAGCTACTCAGGAGGCTGAGGCAGGAGAATTGCCTGAATCCAGGAGGAGGAGGTTGCGGTGAGCCGAGATCGTGCCATTGCACTCCAGCCTGGGTAACAAGAGCGAAACTCTGTCTCAAAAAAAAAAAAAAAAAAAAAAAAAAAAAAAAAAATTAGACAGCCAAAATAATCCGTAAGTGAATTTCACATAGCTGAAGAACTATGGTTTTAAGCAGTCTAGGTTTGAGGCAGACAGGATTGGATTCATCTGAGGGAGGGTGTTAATAAAGAGTTAAGGTGTTAAGCCATGTGAAAGTGGCTTAAAGTACTGATTAATGGAGGGGAGACTGGTAAGGAAAAGAAGCCTTGCAACAAATGGCAGACTACCTAGAAAAGAAAGGGACGGAGGGCAATCACACATAGAGATGCTGATGCCACGCCCATCTCCACAACATTCTAGTAACACTTCCCAAGGGAAGACCCAGACTTTTCAAAACCCTCCTGATACATACTTCTGAATAAGAACCACTGGAATTGAAGTGCTGATAAGTTTAATTTTTTTTTTAAAGCAAGTACATTGTATACACTAGGAAATCATGGTCAGTGTCCCTTTGGCACTTAAATTTTAGGAGGCTAAAATTTGAGAGGGAAAGGCTCAAGAGGTAGCTTTCGGAGGGATTACATAACTAAAATAATAATAGTAGCAGATATTATTACATAAACATTTAAGTAATAATAGCTAACATTTATGGAATGTTTATTATTTGCCATGCACTAGTAATTAGTAATAGAAAATAATTTACATTATTTTCTGATTTAATCTTCACAAAATTCCAACCGTACAGATACTATCAACCCCAATATGCAAATGATGAAAATGAGACATAAAAAGTTAAGCACTGTTTTCAAACTTACATAGTTATAAAGGAGGGGTACTCGGATTCAAAAGCACAATATCATATTGTCACTGCTGGCATGCTTCAGGTCAAAGAACCTTAAGGACAGGAACTTGGATAAATTGCCCTTGCAGTCCCTAAAGTTGCCCATGATTATGCCAGGGAATAGGGTGGACAAGCCAAGTCCCAAAGTCTTCAACAAATAAGGATGCCAGATAGCAGCAATAAGGAGGGGTAGAGAGGCATATAGCCAAATAATCAAGTATTTTTTTCAATGACAGTTGAATAATAACCAAGTCTAAAGGGGCAATGGATGTCCATGAAAAAAAATCGACATACTCTTTGGGTCCAGATGGGACATCTTAAATATAATATGCTCAATACAGAATGGCTCTTTTCTCTAGTCTTCCCCATCTTAGCAAAGAACACTGCTGTTCACCCAGTCATCTGAAGATGAAACCTAAGACTATTTTTCACTACTCCCTTTCCTTAATCTTCCACATTCAATCCGTCTCTAAGTCCAGTGGACTACCTTCAAAACATATTCAGCATCCTCTATTTTTCTTCTTCTCTACTACTACCATTCTTTTTTCTTAATGAGACAAGAGTCTCAGTCTGTTGTCCAGGCTGGAGTGCAGTGGTATGATCTCAGCTCACTGCAACTTCCCCTCTCAGTTTTAAATGATTCTCCTGCCTCAGCCTCCTGAGTAGCTGGAACTACAGGCATGTGCTACCACACCTGACTAACTTTTTTTAAATTTTTATTTTAGTAGAGATGAGATTTCACCATGTTGGCCAGGCTGGTCTTGAACTCCTGATTTCAGGTGATCTGCCCACCTTGGCCTCCAAAGTTCCAGGATTACAGGCATGAGCCATAACACCTGGCCTTCTCTACTACTACCATTCTAATCCAAGCCACCAATAATTCTTGCCTGGACTTCTGCAATGACTTCCTAACTCCACATACCTATGTAAAAAAAATCTTTAGAATTCCAATTTCAAATATCATTAAAATCAGAAACACCCCTGGCAAGCATGAATTAGGAAAGAGAAGGAAAGTCAAAGATAACAACTGGAAATTAATGTTAACTGGCATTAAGATTTGCCTTAAGTTAAACTTGCACTGTTTTCAAAGGGGAGCTAGCGGCATTTTAGGTGCAGCAATTCTTTCTCCTACAGCTCATTAGTATTGCAAAACTTTTAGCTTGCCTGCCCAACAGACTGTAACAACCCAAAAGGTAATTCTAAACATCCTGACTCCACCCCAATCTCCTTTGAGAACCACTAAGTTAAAGCGTCAAAATGAATTTAAGCCTGTGGCAAAATCAAGGTGAGGTTAAATAATAAGTGAGAATCATCCTAACAATATTAGGACTAAATAAACACATATTGGAAACAAAGATCTATCTCTATGATTCCCTTCCCTTCAACCACTAAGCTCCCAGGATATGACAGCCAAGAGTTTGGAACCATCTTCTCTAGGAAATCTGATTACCTCAAGACGAAAGACCTAAAAATATTGAGATGTGGGGTTCCCCAGTGAAATATTCCAGTAAGATCAACCTACAATGAGGCTCAATGTTGATCAGACATAGCCACTTGCTTGTAGAGGTTTTATGTTAATCCCTTACTCTTAAAACAAGAACAGACAGCTGAAGGGAATGAGAAAAGCAGATGTGTGAAGGGCTCTCTGTAGTCCCCACTTCTGGCTTGAAACAAGGCATAAACTCCCCATGAATAACTTAATCTCAAGACACTAGGAAGAAAACATTCTTATCACCAGGAATGGGGAGTCAACATGGAGATGAGTCTGCATAACAAACAATACTAAAATAATCCTTTCCCTCCATTAGTTTTTCCCATGTAGTTCCTACTCACTTTCCTACAGTTTGCCACTCTTAAAAGCTCAAACCCCTTTCCTTCATCTAGTCACTTCTCTTCAATTTATTATCCTTCATTAAAATGGTATATAAAGCCAGGCTTGGTGACTCACACCTGTAATTCCAGTGCTAAGACTGACATGGGAGGATTGCTTAAGACTAGGAGTTCGGCCGGGCGCGGTGGCTCAAGCCTGTAATCCCAGCACTTTGGGAGGCCGAGGCGGGTGGATCACAAGGTCGAGAGATCGAGACCAACCTGGTCAACATGGTGAAACCCCATCTCTACTAAAAATACAAAAAATTAGCTGGGCATGGTGGCGCGTGCCTATAATCCCAGCTACTCAGGAGGCTGAGGCAGGAGAATTGCCTGAACCCAGGAGGCGGAGGTTGCGGTGAGCCGAGATCGCGCCATTGCACTCCAGCCTGGGTAACAAGAGCGAAACTCCGTCTCAAAAAAAAAAAAAAAAAAAAAAAAAAAAAGACTAGGAGTTCAAGATCAGCATGGGCAACAAAGCAAGACCTCATCTCTACAAAAAGATTAAAAATAAACAAATTAACTGGGCATGCTAATGCAAGCCTTTAGTCCTAGCTACTTGGGAGGCTGAGATGGGAGGATCACTTATACCCAGGAGTTCAAGGCTACAGTGAGCTATGATCACACCACTGCACTCCAGCCTGGCAGACAGAGTGAGACCTTGTCTCTTAAAAAGAAAAGAAAAGAAAGGTCAGGCACAGTGGCCACCCTGTAATCACAGGACTTTGGGAGGCAGAGGAGGGCAGATCACTTGAGGTCAGGAATTCAAGATCATTCTAACCAACATGGTGAAACCTCCTCTCTACTAAAATTAAAAAAAAAAAAAATACAAATACAAAAAAATTAGCCAGGCATGGTGGCACACAACTGTAGTCCCAGCTACTTGGGAGGCTAAGGCAGAAGGATTGCTTAAACCTGAGAGGTGGAGGTTGCAGTGAGCTGAGATTGCACCACTGCACTCCAGCCTGAGTAACAGAGTGAAACTCTGCCTCAAAAAAAGAAAAGAAAAAGGTATATAAAATCCTGAATCTAAATGCTTCTTTGGAGTTTTCACTTCTTTTCTATGAAGCTCCCTATGCCACATAAAAAATGCTAACATCAAATAAGATGTATATGCTTTTCTCCTGCCAATTCACGGGCCATACCTATGAAACCTGAGGGCAGAGGAAAAGTTTTTCCTCCCCTACATAGTCACATATTGCCAGAGACCTAAAAAAGGCTCTTAATGTGGAAGACAGAGCAAAGCAAACAGAAAAATAAAGAATCTGAGAAAACAGAGGCGTTACACAAAAGAGAAAACTTCAAAAGAGACCAGCATTAATATCTATAATGAGGTAAGAGAAGAGATGATAATATCCATGAGACTAGAACAAGAAAAAAAGGACCTGTTAGAAATTAACATGATTGTAAAAATAAAAGTATCAATAGAAAAACTGAGTGATAAAGTTGACATAATCTTCCAAACAGGAGATTTAAAAACAAGATGAAACACAAGAGAGAAAAGACTTGAACATTAGAAGACAATTCCGCAAAATCCAGCCTTCAAATAACAAGAGTTCCAGAAAAAAGAACAGAGAAAAAGAAATCAAAGATATAGTTAAAGAGCATTTGAGTATGTGGATTTCCAGACTGACATGGGACATCAAATAGCTAGCACAACGGATAAAAACAGACCTATACCAAGACATACATCCCCATGAAATTTCAAAACAATAAATCAGAGACGATCCAACAAACTGTACGAAAGGAAAAAAAGGACACATGTAAGGATAAGGATTCAGATTAACTTTGAATTTCTCAATAGCTACTGAAAGCAAAAAATATTGTGGAGATTATTATTAAAATAATAATGATTGTCAAAATCCTGAAGAAAGGCTGGTCCAAAGGTAGTGAGTTATTCCAATTGATTGTTCACAAAGACTAAACTTGTTTTAATGCTTCCCTCCTTCTCACTATTGCACTTGACTTGGGGAAAAAAAAAAAAGATAAAAATAAATCCTAAAGGAAAACTACTTTCAACCTAGAATAACCAGGTGAAAGCACAGAAAAATATTTTCAAATGTATGAACCTCTTGTTCTCATGAAGCTATTGGATGATGTGCTTCACCAAAATGAGAAATAAACCAAGAAAGAGAAAGACATGTGACAAAAGAAATTGGGAATGCAACAAGGATTTCCGGGATGACAGGGAAGGAAGATAATCAAGATGTCGGCTGTATACCAGGTTTAGTATACCAGTCCAAATTGGAGCAAGTTGGGCATTTCCCAGACAGACTTTCCAAAAAAGATGAAATTGGCAGAGCAGCATCTGAATGACTTAAGATCAAAAACTGAAAAGGAGTTGGGGGTGAATTAGTGATCATTTCATACCAAAGTAAGCAAAAGAAGAAACAAAAATTATTAAATCTAGGGAAAACTCTGTGCAGGAAAGTAAAAGTATACAGTTTCATACATAGCCCAGCTCTAAGTAGATTTACATATTCATAATAAAGAAAAACTCCAAATACTGATATCACCAAAATTACAATAAAATTCAAATACAACCTAGAAAATGTGCTTATTTTTCAGTCTTTTTTTTTTTTCTTAGACAGTCTTGCTCTGTCACCCAGACTGGAGTATAGTAGCACAATCTTGACTCACTGTGACCTCCATCTCCCAGGTTCAAACAATTCTTGTACCCCAGTCTCAAGTAGCTGGGACTATCGGCATGCACCACCACATACACCTAATTTTTGTATTTTTAGTAGAGACAGGGTTTTGCTATGTTGGCCACGTTGGTCTCAAACTCCTGACCTCAGGTGATCTGCCCACCTCAGCCTCCCAAAAGGCTGGGATTACAGGCATAAGCCACCGTATCCACCCTCAAAATTGACCTATTTTTATTTTTATTTTTTTAGGTAGGGTCTTGCTCTGCTACCCAAATTGGAGTATAGTGGCGCAATTATAGCTCACTGCAGTCTCAACCTCCCAGGCTCAAGTGATCCTCCTGCCTTAGACTCCTGAGTAGCTGCAAATTACAGGTGTACGAAACCACGCCCTGCTAATTTTGTAGAGACAAGGTCTGGCTTTGTTGCCCATGCTGATCTCAGACTCCTGAGCTCAAGCAATTCTCCCACCTTGGGCTCCCAAAGTGATGGGATTACATGTGTGAGCCACCATGTCCAACAAAAATTTATTTTAAAAATGTTATTTTAAATAGGTTTCAAAAAAGATATGGCCTTCTGAATATTAAAATAACATACATTCATTGTAGTAAATCAGAATACTAAAAAACGCAAGGCAGAAAATTACCCCAGATCTCACTATCCAGGTGTAAGAAAACACTGGTATTTATCCTGCAGCAAGACTCAGCAAACTTTTTAGCCACTAGGGAAATAAAAATTAAAACTATGACAAGCTACCTTTATACATTTACTAAAATGAGTAAAATTTAAAAATATTGGCAATACCAAGAGCTAGTGAGGGTGCAGAACAACTAGAACATTGCTGATGAAATGCAAGATGATACAGCCACTCTAGAAAATAGTTTGGCAGTTTCTCATGAAAGTAAACATATATTCACAACTTGACTCAGCAAACCCACTTCTGGATATTTATCCTGGAGTAGGACTCAGAAAACTTTTTCTGTAATGGGCCAAATTGTAAATATCTTTTTCCTCCAGATCAAAGTAATGATGGGGGACATTACTAAATGGACTGCACTCTTTTTGTTTCTTGTTTCTTTTCTTCCATTTACTGTCTAACAACCTCTCCCCTAAAGTAGCCTGGTTCAAATAATTATGTTAAGCCACTGAGAGTTGAGGTAGCTAAGACTTTACATCTTAAGTTTCTTTCTACAGTATGTCCTCAATAACAGTACTTCCACCTGTACAAAATCCCCAACTTGCTCAAATGTTTCTTGTCTCATCCTTTTAAATAGCTCCTTTCATTTATGTATAAGTTGAGCAACAGAACACTACACTGAATTCAGAGATTCAAATGTAAATCAAAGGTCCTTTAATTTTATAACATTGGGAAAACTTTAAAAGTAATGGAATTTAGTAGTATCTGCTTTAGATTCCTCATATGGTTTGGCTGTCTCCCTGCCCATATCTCATCTTGAATTGTAGCTCCCATAATTCCCATGAGTAGTGGGAGGGACTGGGTGGGAGCTAATCGAATCATGAGGGGTGGGTCTTTCCTATGCTGCTCTCATGATAGTGAATAAGTCTCACAAGATCTGATGGTTTTATAAAGAGGAGTTCCCTTACGCAAGCTCTCTCTTGCTTGCTGCCATGTAAGACATGACTTTGTTCCTCATTTGCTTTCTACCATGATTGTGAGGCCTCCCCAGCCACATGGAACTGTGAGTCAATCAAACCTCTTTCCTTTATAGATTACTCAGTCTTGGGTATGTACTAATACAATTCCTAAAATGAGTAAATGGAAAAAAGAATATTCTCTCTTTTTTTTTTTTTGAGACGGAGTTTCGCTCTTGTTACCCAGGCTGGAGTGCAATGGCGCGATCTCGGCTCACCGCAACCTCCGCCTCCTGGGCTCAGGCAATTCTCCTGCCTCAGCCTCCTAAGTAGCTGGGATTATAGGAACGAGCCACCACGCCCAGCTAGTTTTTTGTATTTTTAGTAGAGACGGGGTTTCACCATGTTGACCAGGATGGTCTCGATCTCTTGACCTCGTGATCCACCCGCCTCAGCCTCCCAAAGTGCTGGGATTACAGGCTTGAGCCACCGCGCCTGGCCGGAAAAAAGAATATTCTAACCTCTCCTAAGGGTAAAGGATCACACCAAATTGCCAGGAAAAAGTGTACAACATGGATACCTCTCTGCTTTGCTCACAGAGCTCTAAAAAGCTTTAGAACTGAACTATTATATACAGCAAGGGTTTTGATCTTAAAGAAATTTAGAGCCAGAAATGAATTCTGAGATATTTTAAATCAAGTAGAAGAAACATAACTCTATGGTTCCTCCCTGCCTGATTGAATTAGTTGCAAAGAAAAACACAGATGGTAAATGTAATTAATTTATATCACCTCCTGTTCACTATCCCTCAAAGCACTTATTGATGTATTCATTCATTCAACTAGTTTTATTTTCTTCAGAGACACAGGGTTCCACCACTGCAGAAGATAAAAAAGTATACTAGAATTCTATCAAGAAATAATTAACTAATGTAATTCAAGAGAAAGTCAAAAGTGAGGGAAGATAGAAGGTGGCAAAAAAAAAAAAAAAAAAAAGATAAAAACAGGTAAACATTTTAAATAGCATACGCAATTTGCCTGCCTTTCTAGTCAACAGATGTATACCCTGGAGTACACGAGACTGGAATCTTGAATATGCTGTTCCCTGTCATTTTCAGCTCTCATGCCCATCACCATGCCAGTAACTCACTTAGCTGTGTGCCTTTTGTTTTTTAAATATATGTTTTCTTCTATATAAAACTTAAGTCAATTTTTAAACTGAGGTAATACAATCCCTGTCTTCAAGAAGTTTGCTCACTTACTGGGAATAAAAAACAAACTGTGAAATAACACAATATACATGAAAATATGTACCACAGAATCTAGGAAAAGAAGTCATTGTCAGCTGAAATATGAAGGGAAGAGATACCAAAGACATGGGGAACATACCCAGGTAGAAACCTTCTTGGGGAGATAGCTGGTACTACGAATAAGAGGAAATAAGATTATATCTTTAAATACAAATTCAGATTATAGGATTACTTTTAATAGTCAGATACTAGACTTTAGGCCAGGGAATACAAAATTCCTGTTTTATCACCACACAGGTGACATCAGAGGGAAGTAGACTTCCTATATGACAACAGGGAACAGTGGGACTGTGCTTAAATAAAGAGAACATTCACCACCCAAATTGGGGAGCCACTATTCAGCTCCAGTCTCTTGCTGATATTTGGAAACATGAACCCAGGCTACCATATCCTCTAATTCTTTAAAAGTAATTTGAAAATCAAGAGTTTTTATGAAAGTTAAAGAAAGAGGACATTAACAATGAAGGAAGGTGTCTGAGCAAGCAGGGAGAAATGAAACCCAAACAAAAGAACTGGGTCTTGATAGGAGGGACATTCTACACTGCAGCAGAAAGAACAAAGGGAAGGAGCACCCAAAAGATAAAGCAGGCTTGGGCCAGGTTATTACAGCATCAGAATCCTTAACATTATGTTATAAACAACAGAAAGCCAGTAGGTAAAAGGAACTGATAACATGTAGGTCAGAAGGAAGGAATGATGAGCTGTTGGGAATGAGAGAGGCTAGTTTGCTAAATCGGGATTTTTTGAAAGATAAAAGGATCTTGGCTGGGCATGGTGGCTCATGCCTGTAATCCAATACTTTGGGAAGCCAAGGTGGGTGAATCACTTGAAGCCAGGAGTTTGAGACAAGCGTGGCCAACACGATGAAACCCTGTCACTACAAAAAAATACAAAAATTAGCCAGGCATGGTGGTTGTGCACACCTGTAGTCCCAGCTGCTCAGGAGACTAAGGCACGAGAATCACTTGAAACTGGGAGGCAGAGGTTGCAGTGAGCCGAGATCCCACCACTGCACTCCAGCCTGGATGACAGAGTGAGACTCTGCCTAAAGAACAAAAAAGATGAGAGTATCTTTATATCCTGGAGGATAAGAGCAAAGATAGAAGGAAACAGTATTAATGAGATGAAGCAAGCAAGGTGGGATATTAACCCTGCAGAAGAGTCTATCTATAGATAAATAAGGTGTGAATAAATTAGGGGAGGGAGACAAGAAAAAAGAGGAAGTGTCCAGAGCACAGTTCCAAGCTACCAGGTAAACCCATGGCAAAGAGGTAATGAGAGGAGTTAAAAACTGACCTAGGAAAGAGAATTGCTCAGAAAGTTACTGCAAATGTAGATATCCTAAGTGAAACTAGCTACACAAAGTTGGGGACGCACGTTAAAATAAAAGAGCAGAAAGTAGAATGTAAGAATTCACACCAGCCAAATATCAAAGAAGTTTTAAGCAAAGAAATTCATAGTTGGGGTTAATATATCCTCTGGCTTGAGGCTTGGCCACATTTCCAAATCTTGAAATCTAGAAAAGGAAAAGAATAAAGTATTAAGAATATACTGAAATGAGAAACCAATTAATTGCATTTATACTACATGCTAGCAAAAATTTCCTATTTGAAAGGGCTTTCAATCTATATTTTCTCAATTTCTACAAAACCCTGAAAGATATACCAGCCAGGTATTAAACTTATTTAAAGCTAAGGATCAGAAAAGATATTTGTGTAAGGTAATACTGTAAGTAAGCACTGTAAATCTGACTAGAATCCAGTGAAACCAAAACATAGGTAGCCTTTGTCTAATGAGATTACTAATCATTTAACTAAAAGTGAAGTGTGCTGTGTTTTCAGGCTTTAGAGGAGATCTTCACTCAAAGATCAGCTCAGCTCTTGCCAGCTCTATCACTCACATTGTGCACGTTACCACAGGCCTTCATTTGCTCACTGATACTACCTTCCCTCGACAGGATTGTTTTCAATATTAAATAAGAAGTCACGTGCAAGCACTTGTTAAAAGGCCTGGCACAGCAGATACTCAATCAAGGTGTTTCTTCTCACTAGAAGCATTACTGGTTATCTGTGTTGGCAGAGAAGTTAGTCTCCCTACTGCAGAATGAAGTAAAAAGGCGTGGGTGAGCTTTCTTTTTTAACAAGAAGTCTAATCAAAGGATAAACAGTTCTTAAGAGAATCAGAGAAATTAACCCAAACAGCAAACTATACATGGAAAACTCTAAGGTTATAAGAAAAAAACATCATTTCAAGAATGGTATTAATAGGATGATGAATGTAAGAATATGACACAGAGACAGGAAAGAATAAAAAGATTAGCTAGAACACACTACAGATATAAGGTTCTCACTGAGCAAGGAGCCCAAACCTAAAGTCCATAGGATCCATATGTGGACTTCAGAGTTGTGATTCCTTGAACTATAAAATTGTGAGCATGTGCAAAGGTTCTATGGAAAGCTGAAAAATGCACCCCCGCTCCTCACAACCCCAAAAATCTATGTCAAATCCCTGGAACCTGTGAATGTTACTTTATATGATAAAAAGTGTGATTAAGAATCTTTAGAGGAAGTGCTTATCCTGGATTATCCAGATGGACCTTAAATCCAATGACAAGAGTCCTTGTGTAAGAAATAACATGGGGAAGGGGCAGCAATGTGACCCTGGAGGCCAAGGGTGAGTGATGTAGCCACAAGCCCAGGAACACAGCTCAGATCTTCACCTGGTAGAGGTGAAGGATCTTCCCTAGAGCCTCTGGAACAATCTTGGCTCTGCTGACACCTTGATTTGAATGTTGGGCCTCCAGAACAGTGACAGAATAAATGTATGTTGCTTTAAGCACTTCCGTAGTTATTTGTTTTGGTAGCCACAGGAAACTAACACAGGTGCACCCTTCTAGAGGGAGCGGCTATTTACTTTCATCAGATACTGAAAGAGGTTCTAATAAACCTTCAAAGGTAAAAGAAGTACCACTGTAGAAAGTAAGCAAAGCTGTCTATAAATCAAAGGACTAAAAAATTTTTAAATCAGCAAAACAAGTAGTTACTTGAATAAAATCTCATAGTTACTAAATGCTAAAGTAAGAATTCATCCTCTGACATATAACTTAATATTCATTTCATTATCTCTTGGGGTTCAACTCTGTGAATGCATTAAAAGGAAGTGATTCCCAAAAAATTCAATAATTTGTTAAAAATGTAAGTTCCCAGGCTCCACCCCTGATGTACTGATTCAGAATCTCCAGGGTAGGGGAATACATATACTTATGCTTATAAATATATATGCTTTCTTACTTTAAGCTTCTCAAATAATTCAGATGTATAGACAAGGTTAGGAACTATGACTATAAAGCAGGGTTCCTCAAACTTTCTATAAAGGATCAGACAGCAAAATTTTCAGATATGCAGGCCAAGAGGCAAATGAGAGTATTATGTATGTACTTATATACATACATAATTTCTAACAAATTTCTATGAGAATTTTATTGACAAAATTCAAATTAAAAAGTAATAATAACTGAATGCAATTTTTGTAATACAGGTCTACTAATGATAAGAATGGAATTATTTCTTGGGAGAGAACATTTTGCTTAATTGGAGTTCAAATTTAGTGTTCTCTTAGCATCAGGTTGATTGCAAATGTTCATCTGTAAAAGCTTCTTAGCTGGAGGGGAGTTATGAAACAGGCAGTGAGCTGGATTTTGCCCAAGGGATGTAGCTTGCCAACTTCTACAGTAAGGTACAAGGAAGAAGAAAGAACCACAACCCCTGCCCTTAAGCAATTTACAAATCTGTTAAAGAGACAGGAAAAGAAAAGACAATAGTCAAGAACATGAAGCAGAATTCTGAATGTTGTAGAGCAATGATTCCTAACCTTGTCAAGTATGAACATTCTTTTTTAAGCTCAAAAAATGTGGCCAGCCTTAATAGACCAGTTCTTTTAGAATTGAGTGAAAATACCCACAACAAAAGTAACAACAAAGTTAAATGCTTTTAAAGGATTAATCAAAATAGCAGTCACATATAATTAAAAAACATTAGCACATATTTACAAAACACCTTATTTATTCATCCACAGTTTGTACTTAATATGCCTATGGATTCCTGACCCCCTGAGATAACTCTGAAGCACTGCAGGAAATGTCAGCCCAATAGTTACGAACCACAATTACAGAGCTGATGCCAAAGAGGTTCAGAAGGAGGAAAAGAGTGGAAACTGGACCACTGTGGATGGGTGTCACGGGGTTAGATAGGCAGGAAGAAATTTTCAAAGAAATGAAAGAACAGATTTTAGGGAGAGGAAGAATGAAACTGAGAAAATGCAGAGGGGCTGCAGGAGAGCAGGCAGGAGAGCAGCCTTACTAAATAAAGAGCTTGGAACAGGACCAGATCCATGGGGGCTCTGGACATCTCAGCCTGATTCTGCCAACAGAGCCAACATTTAAGTGCTTTCCATGTATGGAGTGCTGATATGCACTCTTTCATTCAATCCTCACCAAGAACAGTTTCCTAATACACTAGGTGTGTAAGTAAATGATCCTGATTTATTTCATGAGGTACAACTCTAAGTGAGTCAGGACCTACTTTTCCACATTAAAAAATAAAAAAATGTAAAAAGTCTTCCCTTGAACCTGTATCACTCCTTCCAATGATCACTCTCTATTCCTTCACAGCTCAACTTCTGGAAAGTCATATGTTCTTATTTCCATTTTGTCCCCTCCCATTCATCATTCATCTCCAACCCACTCCAATCTAGTTCCACTTCTACCACCTCAAAGAAGCTGGTCTTGCTATATATACAATAAAAGATATGTCAGCTCTCATCTTGGAAAATGTAAATAAATGCTCAGCTGCATGCAGCAGGCACCTGCCTTGAAACACTGTCGACTTCTGTGACCCTACATTCATAAGGCTGGCATTCCCTCTACTTCTCTAGCCACTCTTCCTAAGTCTGCACTATCTTACTCTATTAACCTCCAAATGGTAGCATTCCCTCACAAGTGAATCCTGGGCCTCTCATCATATCATACTGAGATATCACTAGGTGATCGCAGTTTTAAATACAATGGATAATTTCCCAATTTCTCTTTCTAGCTCAAGTTTCCCTTACAAGTTCCAGACTGCACATCCATGTCAATTTCATAGCTCCACTTGGATGTTTTTCATCTACCCTATATGCTAAATTTTTAAAATCTTTCCTCTCAATTTTGCCTCCTCTCTGAGCTTCCCCATCCACCCAGCAGCTCACACCATAAACCTTAGGGGCATCCCTGTCACCTCTCCCTCTACCTCATCCTCTAAGTCTAATCTCTCAGCAAGTCCTGACAATTTTCCCTGCTATAAAACTCTCCAATTAGTTCACTTTCCATCTCCATTGCCATCATCAGTAGACCAATCAACTATCACCCTCACCTGATAAGGTGAGACTATTCCACGTGGTTGACCGGCCACATACACTTGCTTATCTTGAGTCCACTTCTACAAAGCATGCAGAGTAGAATTATAAGTAAGAATCTGATTTCATCATTCCCTCACTTAAAAGGTTTCAACGGTTTCCTCTTAAAATAAATTTCAAAATCCTTAACATGTACTATAAGGCATTAAAGGATTTGGCCTTACCAGCTTCCCTCAACCACTCAGCTCCTCTTCCCCTTCACTCCTTCCCTGCTGTAGCCACTGGCCTTCCCTTTGTTCCTCGAACATGACAAACCCTTGTCTGCTTTTGTGCATGCTGCCCCTCCTCCTAGCTTCACCTGGCCAACTGCTACTGATTCCTCAGGTCTCAGTTTCAGCGTCCCTTTCTCAAGGGGGTCATCCCTCCCTGACACCACTAGTCTCAAGATCAAGTCCTCTGTCTCATCCTTTCATAGCCCTTTTCAAAGATTTGATTCCATAGTTATGTGATTCCTGTTGTATGTTTCCCACACTAACATGTAAACTCCTTAAGAACAGGAACTAGGCCAAGCACAGTGGTTCGCACTTGTAATCCCAGCACTTTGGGAGGCCAAGGTGGGCGGATTACCTGAGGTCGGGAGTTCGAGACCAGCCTGACCAACACGGAGAAACTCGTCTCTACTAAAAATACAAAATTAGCCGGGTGTGGTGGCGCATGCCTGTAATCCCAGCTACTCAGGAGGCTGAGGCAGGAGAATCACTTGAACCCAGGAGGTGGAGGTTGCAGTGAGCTGAGATCCTGCCGTTGCACTTCAGCCTGGGCCACAAGAGTGAAATTCTGTCTCCAAAAAAAAAAAAAAAAGAACAACAGGAACTATGTTGTTTTGTTTGCCACTGTACTCCCAGCCACCAACATAGTATCTGACACAGAGAAGGCACTCAAATTTTTGCATTAGAATAGGTGACTGAATTAATAAATTGCTTTGAAGCATTGCAAAATTTACAAACATAAAATCTAATTAGTTAATATTTTATTTAGACTATGGCCTAAATTATTTTTATTGATTTATTAAAGCAAGAGCTCTATTGAGCTACACTATTAGCTAAGCCTGAGTAGCCTCAGATATATTTATAAAACTACCTCATAAGTTAGCTTTTATTCATTTACATATGCCTTTTCCCAAAAGTTTAACATAATTCTTTTCCTAGGCATTAATATAATAATGATCATAATAGTAATGATGAAATAATCATTTATAGAGTGCCAAACACCATGCTTCACTTTACCTTCAAGCTTCATAATCTCCATTTTTACTGATGATGAAACTGAAGCTCAGAGAAATTAAGCAGTTAGCTCAAAGATATAACTAGCAAGTGGGAGAAACAGGAACCAACCTCATACTAACTCAAAAGTCAATGTTTTTTCCCAATACATCATGCTATCTCTAACATTATACTTATTTTGCAGTATCTATTATTTGTTGAAAATACATCTATATACAGGTATCTGAGGCTTAATGCAGCTTAGAATGATTATTTAAAATGGCAGCCCAATGCAGTCTCTTGTATACAAAACAAATTCTATCCTAACCATATAAAACAGCCTGCATCAATTATTCTAAATGACATCCTTGTTCCTTATCTATGCAACCTATACTTTATTTCACAAAACAAATTTAGCCTCCAATTAATTTTCTTCTCTTCAAGAACCTGTTAATTTTAACAAATGGAACACCATATTAGGGGGAAATGTATATATTGATCTCTGCTTTTCAGAAAACTTGTCACAAATGCATTTTGAATATACAGTTCATAACAAACTCAACTATTCTTAAAATCATCCAATGCTGGGCACAGTGGCTCACGCCTGTAATCCTAGCACTTTGGGCAGCAGAAGTGGGCAGAGCATCTAAGGTCAGGAGTTTGAGACCAGCCTGTTCAACATGGTGAAATCCCGTTTCTACTAAAAATACAAAATTAGCCAGGCGTGATGGCACATGCCTGTAATCCCAGCTACTTGGGAGGCTGAGGCACATGCCTGTAATCCCAATCACTTGAACCCAGGAGGCAGCAGTTGCAGTGAGCCAAGATCATACCATTGCACTCTAGCCTGGGCAATAAGAGTGAAACTCCATCTCAAAAAAAAAAAAATCCATCAAAACCAACCAGCATAAAAACTATTCCCAAAGTTCTTTTGGTAGGAATACTCTAGCCCAGTATTTATAAATCAATAACTTGGCAGTCAATAAAAATTTGATTGATTAATCACACAATAAACACAGTTCTACAACGGATGTCCAGCATTTTTTTTTTTTTTTTTTTTGAGACGGAGTTTCGCTCTTGTTACCCAGGCTGGAGTGCAATGGCGCGATCTCGGCTCACCGCAACCTCCGCCTCCTGGGCTCAGGCAATTCTCCTGCCTCAGCCTCCTAAGTAGCTGGGATTACAGGCACGCGCCACCACGCCCAGCTAGTTTTTTGTATTTTTAGTAGAGACAGGGTTTCACCATGTTGACCAGGATGGTCTCGATCTCTCAACCTCGTGATCCACCCGCCTCGGCCTCCCAAAGTGCTGGGATTACAGGCTTGAGCCACCGCGCCCGGCCGGATGTCCAGCTTTTTAAAGAACTATTAAACAGGAACTATTGTTATTCCTAATAATGAAATACATATTTAGTAAACATTTTCCTCAACATGGAGATAAAGATCATTTAACCCAAATTATATATGTTAATTCTTGAAAAACATTGTTCTAACTCAGTAAACACTTTTAAATCCAAAACGGTTTTAAATTAATATTTGTGTCATGAACTAGCCTCATTATTAATATCATAATACATAATAAAAAGGATCGGGTTTTTTTTTTTAGAGACAGGGTCTCACTCTCCTACCCAGGCTAGAGTGTGCACTGGCACAATCACAGTTCACTATGACCTCGAACTCCTGGGTTCAAGCAATCCTCCTACTTCAGCTTCCCAAGTAGCTAGGACTACCAGTGCAGGCTACCACACCTGGCCAATTTTTAAAATTTTAGAGACAAGGACTTGCTATGTTGCCTACACTGGTCTCAAACTCCTAGCCTCAGCTTCCCAAAGTGCTGGGATTACAGGTTTGAGCCACTGTGCCTGGCCAGGATCATGAATTTTTTGAAAAACTAAAATAGAACAAAATTATTTAACACTCAAAACTTACTACAAAGCTACCCTAACTAATTAAGATAGTGTGGTGCTGGTACAAGGACAGACATACAGAGCAATGGAACAGAACTGAGTCAAGAAGTGAAGCCATACCTCTAAGGTCAATTGATTTGTAACAAGGGTACCAAGATTACTCAATGTGGAAAAACATTTTCAACAAATGATTCTAGGACAACTGGATATGTACATGTAAAAGAATGAAGTTTGGACCCTTAGCTCATACTATATGAAAATTTATCTCAAAATGGATCAAAGATTTAAATATAAAAGCCAAACTTGACTGAGTGACGTGGCACATGCCTGTAATCCCAGAACTTTGGGAGGCCGTGGTGGGTGGATCATTTGAGGCCAGTAGTTCAAGACCAGCCTGGCCAACATGGTGAAACCCTGTCTCTACTAAAAACACAAAAATTAGCCAGGTATGGTGGTGGTGGGTGCCTATAATCCCAGCTACTTGGGAGGCTGAGGCAAGAGAATCACTTCAGCCTGGGCAACAGAGCGAGACTCTGTCTCAAAAGAAAAAAACAAAAACAAAAACAAAAAACACGCTAAACTCTCAACAGAAAGCATAGATATAAATCTTCATTACCTCGGATTAAGCAATGGTTTCTTAGAGAGGACACTAAACGCATATGTAACCAATGAAAATATAAATAGGGGCCGGGCGCAGTGGCTCACACCTGTAATCCCAGCACTTTGGGAGGCTGAGCTAGGTGGATCACCTGAGGTCAGGAGTTCAAGACCAACCTGGCCAACATGGTGAAACCCTGTCTCTACTAAAAATAAAAAATTATCTGGATGTGGTACCACATGCCTGTAATCCCGGTTACTCAGGAGGCTGAGGCAGGAGAATTGCTCGAACCCAGAAGGCCGAGGTTGCAGTGAGCCAAGATCGTGCCACTGCACTCCAGCCTGGGCAACAGAATAAGACTCAGTCTCAATAAATAAATAAATAAATAGAGTCTAGTATACAGAATACAGAAAGAATTCTTACAACTCAACAATTTAAAAAAATCCAATTAAAAAATGTGCAAAGGACTTGATAGACATTTTTCCAATGAAGATAGACAAATAGCCAACAAACACATGAAAAGATTATTACAGTCTGGCCAGGCTCCGTGGCTCATGCCTGTAATCCCAGCACTTTGAGAGGCTGAGGTGGGTGGGTCAGGAGGTAGGGAGTTTGAGACCAGCCTGAACAACATGGTGAAACCCAGTCTCTACTAAAAGTACAAAAATTAGCTGGACGTGGTAGCATGTGCCTGTAATCCCAGCTACTCAGGAGGCTGAGACAGGAGAATTGCTTGAACCTGGGACGCAGAGACTGCAGTGGGCTGAGATCATGCCACTGCACTCCAGCCTGGGTAACAGAGCAACATTCTGTTTAAAAAAAAAAAAAAAAGACTATTACAGTCATAAAAGAAATGCAAATCTAAACCACAATGAACTACCATTTTACACTCACTTAGGATGGCTAGTATAAAAAAAAAACACAACAGAAAATAACTATTAGTGAGGATGTCAAGAAATTACAACTCTCCTACATTGCTGGTGGGAATGTACGATAGTGTAGCTGCTATGGAAAACAGTCTAGCAGTTCCTCAAAAGTTAAACACAGAATTATCATATGACCCAGCAATTTAACTCGTAGTCCAAGAAAACTGAAAACATATATTCACACAAAAACTTCTACATGAATGCTCATAACCACATTATTCATAGTAACCAAAAAGTGGAAACAACCCAAATGTTCAACTGATGAATATAAAAATAAAAGGTGGGTCTATCGACATAATGGAATATTACTCAGCCACACAAAGGAATAAAGTGCTGACACATGATGTAACATAGATGAATGCTAAAAACATAATGCTGGGCCGGGCACAGCAGCTCACATCTGTAATCCCAGCACTCTGGGAGGCCAAGGCAGGCGGATCATGAGGTCAGGAGATTGAGACCATCCAGGCTAAAACGATGAAACCCCATCTCTACTAAAAATACAAAAAATTAGCCAGGTATGGTGGTGGGTGCCTGTAGTCCCTGCTACTTGGGAGGCTGAGGCAGGAGAATGGCTTGAACCCAGGAGGCAGAGGGTGTAGTGAGCCAAGATCGTGTCATTGCACTCCAGCCTGGGTGACAGAGCAAGACTCCATCTCAAACAAAGTAGTAGTAGTAATAATAATAATAATAATAATAATGCTAAGTTTAAAAAGCCAGACACAAAAGACACATGTTGTATATAATTCTCTTTATATGAAATGTCCAGAATAGGCAACAGCATAGAGACAGAACATACATTAGTGGTGGCCAAGAACTAAAGGCAGGAAAGAATGTGGAGTGCATTTGAGGTTTCTTTTGAGGGTGATGAAATGTTGTGGAATTAGATAGTGGTGATGGATGCATACTTGCATAGATATACACAAAGCTACTGAATTATATATTTCAAAATGATTAATTTAGGGTAGGTGAATCATATCACAATTAAAAAACACACATATATATGCACTTAACACTAAAGCTATACTGAACACGGTTTTGTCTTTTTTTTTTTTTTTTTTTTTTTTTTGAGACGGAGTTTCGCTCTTGTTACCCAGGCTGGAGTGCAATGGCGCGATCTCGGCTCACCGCAACCTCCGCCTCCTGGGTTCAGGCAATTGTCCTGCCTCAGCCTCCTGAGTAGCTGGGATTACAGGCATGTGCCACCATGCCCAGCTAATTTTTTGTATTTTTAGTAGAGACGGGGTTTCACCATGTTGACCAGGTTGGTCTCGATCTCTCGACCTCGTGATCCACCCGCCTCGGCCTCCCAAAGTGCTGGGATTACAGGCGTGAGCCACCGCGCCCGGCCCACAGTTTTGTCTTTTGATGATTCAGAAACATCTTGATGTATTTAAATTTATAATTTTTTTCCTTTAGTGTCAAATAATACAAATTTCTAATTAAAAGCACATGCAAAATGTACATTAGATATATGATTCAAATGGTTTCTTTTCTATCTTGTTTTTTAGAGATATGATGTCACTCTGTCCTCCAGGCTGGAGTGCAGTGGCATGAACACAGCTTGCTGCAACCTTAAACTCCTGGGCTCAGGCAATTCTTCTGCCTCAGCCTCCCGAGTAGCTAAGACTATAGGGATGTATCACCATGCCCACCTAATTGTTAAATTTTTTTGTAGAGATGGGATCTTGCTATTTTGCCCAGGCTGGTCTGGAACTCCTGGCCACAAGCCATCCTTCTGACTCAGCCTCCCAAAGTATTGGGATTATAGGTGTGAGCCACTGTTCCCAGCCTCAGATGTTTTCTTAACATTTAATGAAGAAAAGAAGTTTGGGGAAAGTTTCTTCCTAGTAAAATTTGATCAAATCTTTTTTTTTTTCCCTGAGACAGAGTCTCACTCTGTCGTCGAGGCTGGAGTGCAGTGGTGTGATCTCAGTTCACTGCAACCTCCACCTCCTGTGTTCAAGGGATTCTCCTGCCTCAGCTTCCTGAGTAGCTAGGATTACAGGCGTATGCCACCACACCAGGCTAATTTTTGTATTTTTAGTAGAGACGGAGATTCACCATGTTGGCCAGGCTGGTCTCCAACTCCTCACCTTGTGATCTGCCCACCTCAGTCTCCCAAAGTACTGGGATTACAGGCCTGAGCCACCGTACCTGGCTGATGAAATCTAATAAACCTTAAGAAAAAGTATAACCAGTGGTCACTAGCCACATGCGGCTACTGAGTGCTTGAAACGTAGTTAATGTGACTAGGATACTGAAATTTATATTTTATACAATTTTAATTCACTTAAATCTAAATACATATAGTCACACATAGATAGCACTGGGAAACTGAATCTAATTCCAGGCATTTGAAAGGCAAGGCCTATGTAAGAAAGTGAAAAGTATAACCAAGGAAATAAAATGTGATGAAATAACTTTTAAAAAAGAAAGAAAAAGTATAACATCATAACTATTCTTTCTGTAATACTATCTATATAATTTTTAGTTATTTGTACTATAATTTCAAGTAAGAAACAGAAATCAACCTGGTTTTCTTTGTTTTTCATATTTTAAAATATAAAACAGCAATAGAAATAATTTTTAGCTGGGTGCGGTGGCTCACACCTATAATCCCAGCACTTTGGGAGGCCAAGGCAGGTAGATCACCTGAGGGCAGAAGTTCAAGACCAGTCTGGCCAACATGGCGAAACACCGTCTCTACTACAAATATAAAAATTAGCTGGGTGTGGTGGTGGGCACCTGTAGTCCCAGCTACTTGGGAGGCTGAGACAGGAGAACCGCTTGAACCCGGGAGGGCAAGGTTGCAGTCATCCGAGATCATGCCACTACACTCCAGCCTGGAGACAGAGTGAGGCTCCATCTCAAAACACAGAAAAAAATTTTTTTTAAATAATCTAGATTTTAGATAACTATATTCTTACGAAGAAATAAGACATTCTACTAACAAGTATATAAACATTGGGCAACATTTGACCATGTCAGTAATAGGATACATGAAACTTGAAAAACCTTGTGACCACAGCTTTTGGTAATGGCGCTTCATTTTCCTATTACATCCCTCTGCTTCATGAACTCAGTAGTTGAGGTTACTACCAAACTTTCAGTTTTTTGTGTGTTTGTTTTTTTGTTTTGAGACAGAGTCCCATTCTGTCCAGAGACAGGCTGGAGTGCAGTGGCGCAATCTTAGCTCACTGCAACTTCTGTCTCCCAGGTTCAAGCAATTCTCCTGCCTCAGCCTCCCGAGTAGCTGGGACTACCGATGTACACCACCACATCAGGCTAATTTTTGTATTTTTAGTAGAGATGGGGTTTCACCATGTTGGCTAGGCTGTTCTCAAACTCCTGCCCACAAGTGATCCACTCACCTCGACCTTCCAAAGTGCTGGGATTACAGGCATGAGCCATTGCACCTGGCCAACTTAGGCACTACCAGGGCATATAAATGCAAAACTATGCTTAACAGAAATAGCCTAGTAATTATAACTTAAATGTTTTAATATGAACATCACTCAAGTCTCTGGGATCCAAGCAAGTATTCTTAATTAGTGAAGTAGGCCCAAAATAAGACAAGAAGAAACAGGTTCTTGGATAAACTGGACAGTAAAGGGGTGGTCATCATGCAGCTCCAGCAAATCATTACTAGGCAGGAATGAAGGATCAGCATGACCGGATCTTTAGTTTCTCAAGAGTAGCTGGAAATGTGGCATTTATTTTCATGTTTTGTGAAATCTCCCTAATTTGAAATGTTGACAACTAATTTTTTTTAAGTTTAAATACTGCTAAGGACAAATAAAATACATTAGCTTCTGAATATAGCCACTAATTTACAAACTCTGAACATTAACTCCTAAAACAAAGACTATAAAGTAAACCCTAATTTTAGATTAGGAATGGTAAACTCTTTGGTAACAATATTTGCCAAACTTTGGGTAGCATTAGTGATCTTTAAAGTTCTCAAGGCAGACCAGACCCTAGAGCTTTATTGTATTAATGTCACATTTATTTCATATTCCTTACTAAAATACCAAAGGTACTTCTTCCATTTATTTTGATGACATTTTCTTACTGTAGCCAAATGGAAATGGAGTAGATGTCTTAACTACATACCACTGGTAAGCAATCTAAGAATTAAAACAGTTTGGAAACCACTGGGATATAAAAGAAATACATTTTGGAGGCTACTTTAAGCTTTTGAACAGACCTCAAAGAAAATTAATTAGATGGTAAAATTGCTCTCCATTTTATAATAGTCAACCAATGTACAATAGGATGGTGATAGTGCTATTTGAACTATAATTACACAGTTAAACAAAAATCTTGTGTTGTACTTTTTGGAACGGACATAATAGTGTTAAAGGCACGAATCTTCTGGGAAAACACAAATAGCAACAAGGAGAAAAAACTGCACAAAACTCCTTTTTCAGAAAACCAAGGAGGAAAACAAAAATATTTTTAAAAATCCCAGGCCAGGTGCAATGGCTCATGCTTGTAATCACAGCACTTTGGAAGGCCAGGTGGAAGGACTGCCTGAGGCCAGGAGTTTGAGACCAACCTGGGCAACTTAGCAGGATCCCATCTCTAAAAAATAAAAATAAAAATAATTACCCAGGCATAGTGGCACATGCCTGTAGTTCTAGCTACTAGTCAAACTTTGGGTGGCACTAGTGATCTTTAAAATTCTCAAGGCAGACCAGCTACCTGTGCTGAGATGAGAAGGATCACTTGAACCCAGAAGTTACCGGCTATAGTGAGTTGGAATGCACCATGGTATTCTGGCCTGGGTAACAGAAAGACCCCAAGACCCTGTCTCCAAAAAAAAAAATCTAAAAAATAAAACCACCAAAGTGAGAGCAAGGCAATCTATGCTGGGGTGGAGAGCAGCTATAGGGACAGACAGTATGGCATGTGATAAGGACGGCCTGACAATGGCAGATCTCAGACAGCAACAGCAACAATACATTTCTTTAAAAAAAGAGTTACCAGGCACGGTGGCTCACACCTATAATCCCAGCACTTTGGGAGGTGGAGGCAGGCAAATCGCCTGAGGTCAGTAGTTCATGGAGACCAGCCTGTCCAATATGGTGAAACCCCGACGCTTCTAAAAATACAAAAATCAGCCAGGCATGGTGGCAGTTGCCTGTACTTTCAGCTACTTGGGAGGCTGATGCAGGAGAATTGCTTGAACCAGGGAGGCAGAGGTTGCAGTGAGCCAAGATCACGCCACTGCACTCCAGCCTGGGCAACAGATTGAGACTCCACCTCAAAAAAAAAAAAAAAAAAGTTGGGGGGAGTGGTTTACACTGGCATGCTGGAGCCATGTCCCTCCAATCACAGCTACATAGGAAGGATTGGAAAGTCCAGAATTAATGGAAAAAGGTCTTCTAGACTGGTTCTGGTTTGAGAGGCAGAAGAAAAACACACCCAGGTGTCATGTGAAAACAACTACCTCTGAGGCAGAAATCTGGAAATCTACCCCGGCCCCACCCAAATCTCCTACAAATAACAGAGTAAATCAAAAGGAAAAAAGGTAACTGGCATGGTACTGACTGTGAGATACTATAAGAAAAATGATAGATAATGTACCAACTGTCAAAGTACAATCACCTAGAAAACTATTACAGTGGAGAAGACAAAAACTATAGGGAAGCCACCATTACTATGAGCAAGACCACAAATAAGGAATACAAGAACTCAAGGAAGAAATGTCTAGATAACAGGAATAGAGAAGCATGAATTGGCAGAACTAAACAAACAAACAAACAAAAAAAAATGGAAGAATTAAAAAAGCCATCACAGAAATGAAGAAACTGATAGAAGAACAAAAAGATATTGCAGAAAACACAGTAAGAGACAGGAAAGAAACAAATGTTTAAGTGAAAAAGTATTTAAAAGGATTAAAGGTAAAATAACAGATATAAAAGACATACAAAGAGAGATTCAGCATATATATAACTAAGGTCTCCAAAAACAAAAACCAAAACGAGACAAAGTAAATATTTAAAAATATGATTAAAGAAAACTTTCCTGAAATTAAAATACATTTGAATCTAAATATTAAAAAGTCACATACGTACCAGTAAAAATTGAGCTAAACAGTCAATACCACTATACACTATATCCTAATAAAGTTACTAGATATGAAAGATAAAGGGAGAATTCCTTTGGGCAGACAGGCAAAAAGACCAAGTCAGCAATAATGGGAAAAAATTAAATCTGGCTTCACATAATATTTAATGCCAGAAGATATTTGTATAGTACCTGCAAGATACTCAAAAAAAGAAAGTGTGAGCCAAGGATTTTATAACCTGCTAAGTTATCCTTCAGGATAAAGCAACAGGCTGGGCACAGTGGTTCACGTCTATAATCCTAGCACTTTGGGAGGCTGGGGCAGGAGGATCACCTGAGGCCAGGGGTTCAAGACAAGCCTGGCCAACATAGCAAAACCCCATCTTATCAAAAATACAAAAATTAGCTGGGCATGGTGGTCCATACCTGTCACCTCAGCTACTCGGGAGGCTGGGGCAGGAGAACTGCTTGAACCCAGGAGGCCAAGGCTGCAGTGAGCTGAGAACACGCCACTGCACTCCAGCCTGGGCAACGGAGTGAGACTCCGTCTCAAAAAAAAAAGCATAAAGCAACAAAAAGCAAATTCTGAAAATGCTGTAAGAATAATATCCCCATCTTGTTCCCATGAGCCTTATTGAGACACTGCTAGATGATAAACTTCAGTCAACCAAAGAATGACTCTGCAAAAGTACCTGGGTCAACATTATATACATTTAACTGAAGAATTAAGACAAAAAACAAATGGAAATGAGGTTAATAAAATAGGATATAAATATCATAGGCTATAAAACTGTATAAATTCAAATAACATAAATTGAAAGAAGGGAGAAAGCAGGGAGAAGTATAAAAAGCTTACTGATTACCTTGATGTAATAGCTGGGAGTCAGAGTATAGTCTCAAAGCTCAAGTAGTAAAGTATAAGCATACATAATAGCAAAAATGTATATGCTATTTTAAATAAATATCACTGACTAAGATTGGGTGAAGGAGAAGAGAAAAGGGAAGACAGAAGGATTAAAAAGAGTTTTACCTTTGGTCATAGAAGAGAATGAATGGTTACTATCAATAAAGAACTAAGAATATTAAAGTAATAAGGCTGAAATACAAAACTTCCTAAAAATCAGAACAACTGAAAAGCAAAGAAAAGATACTACACAGTGAAAGACTTAACATTTATGTATATAAAAACAGAAAACATAAAATACAATAGCAGAACCACAACAAATTTTTGGCATATGAATAAATATAAATATGAATTCAACTCATATTAACAGAAAGAGATTTCCAAATTCACTCATAAAGCAAAACCTAACCCATGCTATGTACTAGAGACACATCTAAATCAAGGCAAATTATAAAAGTTTGAGTTTAAAAACAAAAGGATTGGCAAAGATATGCAGGGCAAATGTAAACAAAAATAAACCAAAAATTATTTTACCCAGCTCTTTCTGACTCCAGAACCTGAAGTTTTACTACAAACACTACAAATACTTCCCCCTGAGCTTCTGTAATATGTAGGGACATGTGCATGCATGATTATATATAATTTAAAATAAGTATCTAAAACAAATTATTCAATTAGAAACTAACTTTGAAATAAGACCAGATATCAAATCTGTAGTACCACCAGATTGCTGAGTTTAAAGCATTTAGTAATATTTACCTTTAATTACTACCATAGGGATGGAGAAGAAAAAAAAATTTCCTTTCATGATATATTTTCCATATAAAAATCAAAACACTGCACTGAAAACTCTTCTCCTGGATTTATGTCAAGATCAGTTGTCAGCTGGGCGCAGTGGCTCATGCCTATAACCTCAGCACTTTGGGAGGCCAAGGTGGGTGGATCGCCTGTCAGGAGCTTGAGACCAGGCTGGCCAACATGGTGAAACCCCATCTCTACTAAAAATACAAAGAATTAGCTGGGTGTGGTGGTGCACGCCTGTAATCCCAGCTACTCAGGAGGCTGAGACAAGAGAATTGCTTGAACCCAGGAGGCAGAGATTGCAGCGAGCCGAGATCCTGCCATTGCACTCCAGCCTAGGCGACAGAGCGAGACTCTGTCTCTCAAATATATATATATATATATCAGTTGTCAACCTAACATCATGCAGTAACTCCTCACTCTGATGACAATCTACTTTCAAGCACCCAAAACCAAAAATTCCAGTGGAGTTCTTATTCTCCATTATGAGTAGAGAGTCTTAAAGGAAGCTGGATTTTATGAAATTTCCATTATACTATATTTCCACTGAAGCACCAAGTTTTTAACCTCTTGAAGAAATCTATAGCTATGATATTGCTTTCAGATGTTAAAGAGTTGTATTTTCAGAAAGAGATTCTATGCCTCAAAAGCAAAAGGGCATATGGGTAGTAAAATGCCCTTTTAATATCCATATATCTAGGAACATTATATAAAGGTCAATATTAGCTCTTTAAATACAAAAATAAACTTGTGGCAACATCAACCCCGTTAATGCTTCTGGGAAAGTAACTGTGAAACCTCTTTCAATGTCAACATCAAAAGCAAAAGGAAAAGGAGTAACAGTACTACCCTGGTAAAATTATTGTTAGCATTAAGGGACTGAAGCACTTTGGTCACTGCCTGGTTTATTTTTCAATAAATCTTAGCTAATATCATCGCCACAAAGATTAAAATTGCATTTTTTTTTTCTTTTTTTGAGACAGAGTCTCACTCTGTCATCAGGCTGGAGTGCAGTGGCACAATCTCAGCTCACTGCAACCTCAGCCCTGCAGGTTCAAGCAATTCTTCTGCCTCAGCCTCCTGAGTGGCTGGGATTAAAGGTGTAAGCCACCTTGCCCACCACAAACTGCATCTTTTAAATGTATTATAATTACTGAAGAATTCAAAGTCCTTTGAAGGAGGACTTTGAAACACCCTATTCCCTCCCTGTCACCACCTACCACTGATGCTAGATCAGGAGCCCCTCCTCTTACCTCCTTTTGTACACTTCTATATTCTCATTGTTGGTGCAGTCTCTCCACCAAGGCTGCTGTGAGGTCCTAAAAGTCAGTGATTACATCTTGTGTCTATTAGGTACTTCTAGGGTACCTATTCCCACATATAATCGAAGTTCAATAAAGGTGTGTTAAATTAGCAAATGTGGCCAGGCACAGTGACTCATTACTATAATCCCAGCATTTTTGGAGATCAGGGAAGGAGAAGCCCTTGAAGCCAGGAGTTCAAAACCAGCTTGGGCAACAGCAAGATCTCATTCCTACAAAAAACTTTTTAAAAAAATTAGCCAGGCAGGTGGTGCACAATTGTAGTCCCAGCTACTTGGAAGGCTGAGGCGGGAGGATTGCTTTTGAGTCTAGGAGTTCAAGGCTGCAGTGAGCTATGATCCCACCACCACACTCTAGCCTGAGCAACAGGGTGAGAATCTGTCTCTCAAAAAATAATCAATGAATGTGGTAAGAGATATGTAATCTCTTACATTAAACATGATGTGATTCAAGGTTTCATATTTTGTGGATTGCAATGACCTTGATAATAGACCTTTCAGGAAGGTAGGCAGCTAGGGAATCTCAGAAACAGCAAAGGAAAAAGAGAACATTCAGCCCGGTGCAGTGGTTCACACCTGTAATCCCAACACTTTGGGAGATGAGGCAGGTGGATCACTTGAGGTTAGGAATTCAAGACCAGCCTGGCCAGCAAGGTGAAACTGTCTATACTAAAAATACAAAATTAGCGAGGCACAGTGGTGGGTACCTGTAATTTCATGCCTCAGGAGGCTGAGGCATGAAAATTGCATGAACCTGAGAGAGAGAGGTTGCCATGAGCAGAGAGTGCACCACTGCACTCCAGGCTGGGCAACAGAGTGAGACTGTCTCAAGAAAATAAAATAAAAAAGGATCATTAAAGAACTAGACACTTACTGAATACTCTGTGAGCATCAGATAACAAATTAGTCCCTAAGGTTATAAAGATCCAGCCAATGGGCACAGAGTAGGTAAGGATCTCACCCCTACCAGTGAGAACAGATTTAAAGTTAAAGCTAGACCACTGACTCCCAGAGTTTTCCAAAATCCCATTGCTCTTTCCACTAGAACAATGCCTTTCAAATGTTGGCTGCACTCATAGTAAAAAATAAACTGTGCAGCACCATTCAGTACAAACTCATGCATTTCTGACATATTCTATTTAATTCTATTTTATTTCACATTCTTAAAATGTTCATCTTCACATACTAAATGTTTTTATGACTCAAAGGTTAAAAGATACTGCTCTTGAAATACATTTTTGAAACTTTCTGTAGAATTTCAAAGTCAGAAGTAATTCCTAAAAATTAATTTTTTTCACGCAATGTATTCTTTCCCAAAAGCAGAACGCTATCAAATAATCAAATAACCCAGAAAGACATGGCAGCTGTCAGTTGGAGGGCAGGAGGTAACTATACCTAATCTCCATCAGCTTTCCCTAAAGCCTCCCCAAATCATGCCCAATTTAAGGAAAATAGTGTTTGCTATACAAAAACAGCTTGGCAGCAAGTCCCCTGGCACCCAGGTCCCTTCCAGTCAGACTTTGACCTGCAACTCTCATCCTATATAAAAATAAAATTTCTGGAGTTTCTATTAACAATAAATATTTTTAAAGTATTCATGCACAGTGTTTTTGTTTTTTTTTTTTTTTTTTTTTTTTTTAACAGACAGGGTCTCTGTCACCCAGACTGGAGTGCAGTGGCATGATCACAGCTCACTGTAACCTCGAACTCCTAGTTTATGTGATTCTCCCACCTTGGCTTCCCAAGAGATTACCAGCATAAGCCACTGTGCCTGGCTGAGGCTTTAATTAAATGTGTTTGGATAACAATTACTTTATTAAAATAAGTAAATTAAAATAAAGTATTTTAAATAAATAGAATACATTTTGTTTGATATGAAACTTCTCTCTAAAATTTGCCAATCGTCACTTAAACTGTGGGGGTGGGGGGATACTGACTTATCCTAGATCCAAATAAAGCATGCAGAAGTGGATCATTAGTTAAGCTGGTATCTCTTTTCTCTTTTGGTTTGCCCTTGAAATATGAAGACAAAGGCAATATAAAATGGTTCCTCAACATATCTGTACAGCACTTCCCATTAAAGAAAATGTAAAAATAGACTGGGTGCAGTGGTTCATGCCTGTAATCCCAGCACTTTGAAAGGCTGAGGTGGGCGGATCACCAGGTTAGGAGTTCAAGACCAGCCTGGCCAACATAGGGAAACCCCCATCGCTACTAAAAATACAAAAATTAGCTGGGTGTGGTGGCATGAGCCTATAGTCCCAGCTACTTGAGAGGCTGAGGCAGGAGAATCACCTGAACCACGGAGGCATAGGTTGCAGTGAGCAGAGACTGTGCCACTGCACTCCAGCCTGGACAATGGACTGAGACTCCATCTCAAAAAAAAAAAAAAAAAAAAAAAGAAACAAGAAAATGTGAAAACAACAATCATTACTACTTTAGTAGCAAGCTGTGGGTGTACAAACCCCAATGTCTTCAGAGTACTTTTAAAAATGTGTAACTTAAAAGTCAGAAACAGACCAGAAAATCCCTTTTCCATCTTCTGTGTCTACAGCTAGTTCCCCAGCTCTGAGAATGCAAACTAAAGTACAAGAATGTTCATTTAAGTTATTAGGTTACTGGCCTCACCATTCCCCATCCAAGAAGTATGTGTGAATTTAAAGGGCTCATTTTTGAGATGTTTGCCTCAAGTTAAGAGATAGTTTAATAAAACTTTAATAAATCTTCCTGTCTTTCACAAAAGTAATCTGTTTAGAACTAAAGAAAGATTTTTTAAAATAAAGATAAAATTTAGTTTTCCTAAGAAAACTATGCTTACTACATCAGCTTTGTCCAATAGCACTTGCTGTGATGACAGAAGTGTTCTGTATCTGCTTGTCCATACAGTAGCCACTAGCCACCTAGTACTGAGCACTTGAAATGTGGTTGGCGTGACTGAGGAGCTAAATTTTATTTGATTTTAATTAAATAGTGACACATGCCTAGTGGCTACTGTATGGGGCTGTGTAGGATAATCAACGTAAGTCCCCATCAGCAGAGCTGAATAATTCACTCATATTAGAATGAATGCCATAGTTTGGAATATATATACATATTATACCAATATACCCATATTCGATTTTTAGCTTCCTAATTAGTATTTAAGATTTCCTCATAAGTGGTTTTCAACAAATTTTGGCAATTTTTATTCTAAAACATGAACATACTTAATCTGCTGAGCAGAATTCCTTTGGCAATATTCAATTTTCCATCTGTGAAACTTGGGCATAGGGAAAAAAAAAATTCTTCACAAGCCCACCCTCCTATTGATGTAAAGGGAAAAAGTGAAATATAATCTAAAGAAAGGCTAATATAACCACTGAGATTTTATGAGTATACCTGTTCATCAACCTCTGCTTAGATGTACTTCTTTAAACTCAGTTGAGGCTTTCAACCAAATTCATTCCTATATTTGTTTGACTTTTTGACTATTTTCTGTTATGACCAGACTATGACCGGGCCCTCTGAAATCAAGTATTCTACCTACAGGAAAACCTTTTAAAATATATACATTAAAACAGTCTATATTTAAATGAGACAAACTGATCAAATTGTCAAAATGCAGTAGCCTGAAGAAAAGCAGATGCTTCAGAGAGACTAAAATATGCAGATCATGCCAAGACCACATTCCAAGCAGGTGGCAAAAGCAATTACAGTTTTATAGTCAGCAAGGAAGAGACACCCCAAGAAAATATGCTTAAAAATACATTGCAGTTGTGGCCGAGTGCGGTGGCTCAAGCCTGTAATCCCAGCACTTTCGGAGGCCGAGGCAGGTGGATCATGAGGTCAAGAGATCGAGACCATCCTGGTCAACGTGGTGAAACCCCGTCTCTACTAAAAATACAAAAAAAAATTAGCTGGGCATGGTGGTATGTGCCTATAATCCCAGCTACTCAGGAGGCTGAGGCAGGAGAATTGCCTGAACCCAAGAGGCAGGGGTTGCGGTGAGCCGAGATCGCGCCACTGCACTCCAGCCTGGGTAACAAGAGTGAAACTCCGTCTCAAAAAAAAAAAAAAAATGCATTGCAGTTATGCTATGGCCGTAGGATAACTAATGTTGACATCAAGCAGCACCACTGCACTCCTTCTAATCTCAAGGTCAATACCAAATTAATTTTACCTTCCCAGCATGCTAACGCTTAAATATACCATACACCAGCACAAACATTTCAGTAATTTAATTGTTAAACAGAATGAACTTCTAGAACGGGTTTCTGAAAATACTATAAGCTAATTTAAAACAAGCAAACTTAAGTATACTATAAAAGAATAAAGCCACTAGTACCATATAGCATATATTTGAGAACACTCAAACTATACCAAGCGAAGCAATTCTAAGACAGCAGTGCAATTCAACTAAGAATTCAGCACCATAGACTGGAACTTCATTTTTTTCTCTACCAGTGCTATGGCTACCACCTAGTCCTAAAAAAAGGCCAGAAGCTCACCTACTATATCCAAAGAGCATTGGAATCTCAACCAGACAGATGACAAGGAAGCAAAGCAAACACTATCCCAAGGGCTTCAGCTCTTGCATAATAATAAATGGCACTGCCTGAAAGGAGAAAAGGCTTCATCTGGTGCAACTGAGAGCACTCAGACATAGCGAGAGTCTGTCAGACTCCATAAAAGCTGTATACTGTCAGTCGTTCTTTTGTGTGTGTGGATAAAATCTGCAGATGCAGCCTGGGCGGGAAAGAGGGAGACAGAATATCGAATGGAGAACTGCCATACTGCCTGACCCTGACAGTACCCCTCCTCATTCTGCCAAGCTATGAACTGCACCTCTACTGACCACAGCATCTGCATTACCTCTAAGGAGTCTGCCTATCAGGTAGAAATTTCTGTGCTAAAAACCTCCATGATTTTTTAAATTATCTTAATTCTTAGGGGGAAAAAATAAAATAAATACAATAAGTGATACATAATTTTCACAGCAAGGGCGTAAGTTCTCAAAGCATATAAGGTCTAGCTCAGAAAATAAACACCACTTCTTATTTAGTTCTACAAAAGTCCACTACAGAATAGTGTTACTCTTGCTTCCCAAAATGCAATTCAAAGGTGGAAATCGCAATCTATTTAAAGACACTCAGAAGATCAATTAGCTTAACAAAGTTAACTTAATTTTTTATATTTAACACTCTCAAATTTATGAGATAAAATATAGATTCTAGTAAACAAAAGAAACATACATAAAATAAAGCCATTTTTGCTTTCTTCAAATTGCTAACAGTGCAACAGCACATCAAATGAAGAAACTTATTAAACTATCTTAGCACAAATATGGCTGCATCATTTTTCTAAATTTCCAGTGTTTACGGGCATCTTCCATGAAACAGATGAAATATCTTACATCTTCACTTTATAAGCTCTCGAGTCCTACACAACGCTCTCCTTTTCCTCTACCAGAGCTTTTGCAGACCAGTTTTAATAAATGTATCTCAATCCACAATAAAAACATTATCTAAGAAATTTATCAATATATAATTATATTATACATCTGAAAACATCAGTCTTTCTAACGGAGATTCTGAAGAGAAACCCAATAGAATTGTTTGATTTTTTTTTTTTTTTAATAGTGAAGACATGAAAGCATCCTCAACCCAAAGTGTAATGTATATTTAATCACGGCTCCTGACAAATTTTGTCTTATGCATTAAACAAAAGTGTTCTCACTCTTACCTGTATATCCAGCATACCATCCCCAGGAAGCCACCATTCCTAAAAGCCATTTATACATGATTCCTTCGATATACCAGAACCGCTTACTGTCCAGCACGCGAAGGGGCTGAAGAATAATTACATAGCAGATATATGATGGAATAGCAACCAGGTTGTTGGCCACCATGAAGGCAAACCTCATCAGTGCTTTCACCAAGAGCCAGCCCAGCCATGGAGCTTCTTCCAAAGTCATAGCCATTCTCACATGGGAGTCCGTCTTGTCTTTCTGGGGTAAAAGAAAAATTAACTTAAAAAGGAAAATGGATTAAACACATCTAAACAGTCACCAACATGGAAATCGCCCCTAGCAGAAAATACAGGGCGAGGGTCTAAGCTTCTGGGTGTTGTAGTACCTCGGTGATCTCTCGGGGGAAATTCCCGAGGGGGGACAGAGCGCGAGGGAGGAGGAGCCGCACAAGGTCAAGGGAGCTGTTAACCAAGGCACTGGGTATGTCACAATATATTTAGCAAATGGTAACACAATTCCCATTCAGTAACCGGTGGCCGTCCCCGCACCGCGTCTCACTGCAGTCGTCAATGTGGACTTAGAAAAATAGATCCACTCGCTTCAGACACCCTCAGGATCTCCAAACTGAAGACACGAGTGACACAACCGAAACAGGGTCCTCTCGATCAGATTTCCCAGATACTGAGGACCCCGGTCCCCTCGCCACCACCATTCCTGCAAACGGATGCATCCCTTTAAAAGGTCTCTGGCGCTAGCGAAGAGTTACCCTCCAAATTCTCATTTGCAGCAATAGGGTTTTTGTTTTCCTTTTTTTTTTTTTAAGAAAAAAAAAAATAGGGGGCCCAGAAAAAAAAAAAAAAGCTTAAAAGGTGAGAGGAAGAAAGTAGGGGGTTATACAGCGAAAAAGAGGAAGGACAGGAGAAGGGGGAGGGGAGCAAAAGGCAAAAAGAGGGAAAAGCCAAGGAACCGGGGACGAAGAGAATGAGATCTCCGACCAGAGGGCAGGGAAGCGGGGGATGATGAAAGCAGCAGCGAAGAGGAGGCCACCGCAGCGCGGGGGACCGGTAGAGCCGGCAGCGGTTTCTGCGGATGTGGAGGGGTCGTGGCGGCGGGCACGGCCCGCGCGCCGGGCTCACCTCGGCGGGCGCGGACGGCGGGCGGCTGCGGAGCGCGGGGGCGGGTGTGCCCCGCCGAGGGGTCGCGGTCATGGACGCGGCGGCGGCCCAGGCGGCCCGAGGCGCGGCGCGAGCGGGCGCGCGGGCGCCCTACTCCCCTCGCGGCTGCCTGCGGACAGAGGGACGGCGGAGACTCAGAGGCCGGACCTGTCACCGGGGCGGGTCCCGGGGAGGCGGGCGGATGCCCCGCGCCCCCACCTCCTCCCCGGGGCCTACCGCGCCCTCGTCCCTCAGGCCGCCACCGCCTCCCCGGGCCACGCGACGACGACACCCCTTCCCCGCCCCCAGCGCCTCCCCAGGCCCGGTTCCGCTGCCGCTCCCGGGCCTGCAACCGCTGAGCCGGGGGTTACCTCGGGCTGGCCGGGCCCCGGCCCGGGCTTTGGGAGCCTGAGGAGCCGGAAGAATGCATGGCCGGCGGCGAGGCCGGCGGAGTAAGGTGGCGGCGCGGCCCTAGCCCCGTTCCGGCTGTGGCACGGCTCGTGCCCGGTCCCCAGCGGCGCCGAGACTCGGTCCCCGAGGGCCCGGCCGCGTTCGCCCAGGCTGGCGGGGAGGGGCGGCGGGAGGAAGCGGCGGGAGTCGGGACTGCGGCGGAGCCGCCCCCACAGCGCCCTCTAAGGAAAGCGCGGTCGCTGCCGCCCGGCCCGCGCGCCCCGCCTGGCCCTCGCCTCAGACCCCTTCGCCTGCCAGTCGGGCCCCTCGGGGCTAGCTGGACGCTCGGCCAGGACCTCGGTGAGTACCGAACATACCGAGGGAAAGGGCCGCTCGGAAAGGTCTGGGATCGAACACCCCCCCTCACGCCCCGGGAGTGCCTCGGAGCAGTCGGGAGCCCCGTTCCAGCCCACACGGCCGCCTCTCATTGTTAGGGCTCTCTTTGCCCAAACTGGGAACCTGTCTCCTGGAAGACTGAATGTCCTCTTTTCATTCTTAATGAAACACAGTTGCGCTAATGGCTTTTCTTCTTAACCTCTGCAGAGTATTATTGTCTAGTGTTTTAAATTCATTCTTTTTAGTGTCAAAAGACTTGTTTCAGGAAAGCAGTTGGAACATGAATGGCAATTCCACTTTCCCATTTGTCGCCCCTCCCCCCACCACCCGTCCGAGAAATTGAGTGGGAATGAATGGTCTACACAGAGAAACTGAAATCTGGTTAGTCAAAAAGGAAAAAATAGCCGAGTGCCTGGCATTAAGTAAATATTCACCCCCCCACATACACACACACACAAATGAAAACAAAACAAACAAAAAAAAAAAACGGTGGCCATGAGAACTCCTAGACAGGTCCCTGTCACTGCATTCTGACTCAAAGGCTGGACCACCTGAAGGAAAATAGAGAAATAGTTCATTGACCTACCGACTTGAACGTTCTTAAATGATCTACCTAAATTTTAGTTTTTAAAAACCCTGTATATAAAACCTTATGTCACTTAATCTCATTTGTAAATGGAGGGGATAAGGGTACAGCAGATTTTACACTCCCTAGGGAACTGGCATATTTGAATCAGAATGCCACCTATTCTGCCTACTTTGAAAATATTCATCACAGAGTTTGCTCTGAACTCTCAGCTTTCTCTAATTTCAGTTCCTCTTAGGTCCACAGGTGAAGGAAAGATATGCCCCATTCTATTCCTTGCATTCTCTCTTAATTGACATGGGTAGTAAGATCGTTAAATAAATCTCATGAGAGTGATAATATATGTACTTTAGAATATTGTTCAAAATATGTAATTATATTCTTAAGTAACATAGGTGAGGCACATACTTATTTCCAGAATCAAGAATAAACTCTAAGGATTCCATTTGGTCCATCCCATTCGGCTTTCTCACATGCTCAGTAAACGTTGGCTGACACCTGGAGAGAGATAACCTACAATGGGATTTAAACATGATTTCTGGATCAGGGACCATCTGCCAGAGGACCAGACACAGCAGCACCTGATGAAATGTAATTTAGTACCAGGCCCAGAATTCGTTTTCAGGCTCAGAAAAGAGCCAGAGGTTAGGCAGGACCTCTGGCTCTTTAGTATACAAAAACAGCACTTGTGGGGTCTACCAAAGAAACAGATTCTTAGGTATCATACTAGAACATTTTAATACTCTAGGTCCAGTGGACCTGGGAACCTGCTTTTTAAAAAGTATCATAGGTGATTCTGATGCAGGTAGTATGCAGACCTTGCTTTAAGAAAACTTAACCTAGAGGTATTCTGAGATGATCACATTCTTTTCTAGTCCCTTCATAATTTTAAATTATTTGATCATATCTGTTCTCATGTGTGTTGGTCAGGGCTGCCATAACAAAGAACTTGTAAACTGGGTGGCTTAAACAGCAGAAACTTATTTTCTCAAAGTTCTGAAGGCCAAAGTCAGAGAGCAAAGTGTACACAGGTCTGGTTTCTTCTTAGGCCTATCTCCTTGGCTTGCTGATCACCACCTCCCATTTGGTGTTCACTGCAAAGTTCTGCCATTTCAGTATCTCCTCAAGGAAGGAGTAGGGAGAACCTAATCTCCTCAGTCTTTCAGATGTCCTCCTATTAATTGCCTACAACCTCGTTAGACTTTCTTGAAGCTCAGCAAACAGTACAACACATTATGTTCCAGGTATAGATACCCCTGGTTTTGTGCCAAGGGTGTAGGAGAGTGGTAATCTTCTTAACTTTCTGACCAAAATATCACATTCAGTTTCAAGATAATTCAGCTCCTATAATAGATAAGAAACTGTTTGGGCTGACTTCTTCAGGGAACAATTTCAGATGACGCTTAACGTTTATTTCTTGTATTTCAAATTTCATTTAAGTTAGTTGTACCTTCCTCTTGCCTATACTACAACTTTTTTGCCCTGCCTCCTTTTAACCACTTAGGAAGTTTTCCATAGCTTAGTTTACTGCAACATGGTCAGAGAGGTGTTTGAACGCTCTGAATGACTTTAACAGGAAGGTTGGAACAGCCAGTTATCCAGGGTAGACCGGTCTGTAGAAAACAAGGAACTTCTTCAATGACTACTTAGCTTCTAGTCCCCTATCTTGCTACCTTAGAGCCATCTTTATCAAAACACAAACATGAAGCCAACAATTTCAACACCCCTACAGAGAAAAGAGGGAAACAAACTCCACCCATACATTATTGTTTCTGTTTTTAAAACCCACTTTTGAACCACAAGAGAATGGTCGTTTGAAAGAGAAAGAGGATTTCTTACATTTCTTGGAATCTCCGCTGATTTGAAAACAATCTAACCATATAACCTTGAAAGGATTAATTCCACCCATCTGGTCCACATACACACAACAAATTAGGTTATAACCAGGGAGAGGTTCCCTTGAGCAGAAGAGTACTCCCTGGGCCCTCTCTTTTTCCTAGTGGCAATTATAAAAACATTTTGCCTACCTGTGTTGGTTTCTGCACTAAAGCTCCAATGAGCTATTTCCTCTCTAGGGAGAAACCCTACCAGCAATAGCCATCAATGACTTGGCACAGCACCCCCTCCCCCCGCCACACACACATTACTAGGAAACAGTTGCAAGCTTGAAATCAGCAGCCCAAGAGGGTCATGCATTCTGACTGCTGTCAGCTTTAACTTCAAACAAAAAGTGGAACTATATATGGGTTTTCTCTTCTATATTCATGTCAGTAATTATTTTAATGTAAAATGTTCTAGGGCTTATAACCTTAAACTTTTTTAGACAGGGTGAGCCAAGTCATCCAGACTTGGCCAGGTGTGGTGACTCACGCCTGTAATCCCAGCACTTTGGGGGACTGAGACAGACAGATCACTTGAGGTCTGGAATTCAAGACCAACCTGGCCAACATGGTGAAACCCTGTCTCTACTAAAAATACAAAAGTTAGCTCGGCGTGGTGGCACCCACCTGTAGTCTCAGCTACTTGAGAGGTTGAGGCAGGAGAATCATTTGATCCTGGGAGGCGGAGGTTGCAGTGAGCCTAGATCGTGCCACTGCATTTCAGCCTGGGTGACAGAGCATGACTGTTTCAAAGAAAACAAAGAAACAAATCATCCAGACTTGACTGCAGCTCTCTTTTTTTTTTTTTTTTTTTTTTTGAGACGGAGTTTCGCTCTTGTTACCCAGGCTGGAGTGCAACGCTGCGATCTCGGCTCACCGCAACCTCCGCCTCCTGGGCTCAGGCAATTCTCCTGCCTCAGTCTCCTAAGTAGCTGGGATTACAGGCACATGCCACCATGCCCAGCTAATGTTTTGTATTTTTAGTAGAGACGGGGTTTCACCATGTTGACCAGGATGGTCTCGATCTCTTGACCTCGTGATCCACCCGCCTCGGCCTCCCAAAGTGCTGGGATTACAGGCTTGAGCCACCGCACCCGGCCCAACTGCAGCTCTCTTTAAGCCATTTCAGCAACTCTTTTTATTAATACAATTGGCCCTAAACAATGCTGTGAAGTAAACAGCTGTGTCTCCTCCAGGCTCCTCTCCTGTTCAGCTAGCTTCTCTTTTCCCTTCTTAAGACTAAAATCATCCCTAGTTTCCAAAGGGCCCTGAAGACCTCCCTCTGTTCCCCAGATAATACTCTAAGCTAGAACCTTCTTTCTCACCTGTCCAATGTTGTGTTTTCTTGGCTCAGTCCTTATCTCCCATGCCTGGTGTGGTCAACTAATTCATGACAAGGTGCTTATGGGTAAAAAATGGAAGAGAGAATTCTCTTCCTAAAGCATTAGTATTTTATTTTATTTTATTTTATTTATTTATTTTTTTTGAGACGGACTTTCACTCTTGTTACCCAGGCTGGAGTGCAATGGCGGGATCTTGGCTCACCGCAACCTCTGCCTCCTGGGTTCAGGCAATTCTCCTGCCTCAGCCTCCTGAGTAGCTGGGATTACAGGCACGCGCTGCCATGCCCAGCTAATTTTTTGTATTTTTAGTAGAGACAGCATTTCACCATGTTGACCAGGATGGTCTCGATCTCTTGACCTCGTGATCCACCCGCCTCGGCCTCCCAAAGTGCTGGGATTACAGGCTTGAGCCACCGCGCCTGGCCTACATTAGTATTTTATAAAGAAACTCCTAAAATCCCCAAAGCCTTAACTAATTCTGCTGGCAGATTCTCAGGTATTGTAATGGTTTAATATATTTGTAAGATGTTTTGGAGAAGGATATTTTGGCAAATTCCTTTATTCACAGAACCTACAAAACCACATAGTACACCTATGAATAGGACAAGTTCAGATTTAAACTTGTATTTTTGTAACATAATATTCAAAATAATAACATGTTATTGCTGATTATGTTAAGATAATAATAATCACTGGCAATCATTGATCACTTTCAACAATCCAGGCCACATTCTTGGTGCTTTACATACGTTAATTCATTTAATCTTCACAATGACTTTTTTTTTTTGAGACAGGGTCTCACTCTGTCACCCATACTGGAGTGTCCTGGCCTCATCTCTGCTTCACTGCAACCTCCACCTCCCAGACTCAAGCATTCCTTCCATCTCTGCCTCCCAAGTAGCTGGGACTACAGACGCATGTCACCACAGCCAGCTAATTTTTAAATTATTTTTTGTAGAAACAGGCTGGTTTTGCCATGTTGCCCAGGCTGGTTTTGAACACCTAACTCAGGCAATCCACCTGCCTTGTTCTCCCAAAGTTCTGGGATTACAGGCATGAGCCACTGCGCCTAGCCCACAAGAACCTTAAAAGGACCGTATTGTTACCCGCATTGTACAAATGGGGAGGTTAAGTGATTTGCCCTGATTTCTACCCTTTTTCCTCTGTCCTCACCTCCATCTCCAGGAGACCACTGAATCTCACATCTCAAGCTTTCTTTCATATTATAACTTTAAGACCTATCATTGACAGCAAGCTCCTAACCTCTTTTGGAACCTTTTACCTCCTAAATACCTAAGTTTCTGGGTTCCCCCAACAATTTTTTAAAAAAATAATTGGAACATCTTTGTTCTAGGGTTGAGATGGTGTAATTTAGTGATATTTGACAAGAGAAAGGAATTTTTCTGTAGAAAAGGAAGACAGGGATGGGATGTGGTGGCTAATGAGTATAATCCCAGCACTTTGAAAGGCTGAGATGGGCAGATCACTTGAGACCGGGAGTTCAAGACCAGCTTTGGCAACATGGTGAACCCTGTCTCTACTAAAAATTAAAAAATTAGCCAGATGTGGTTGCACATGCCTGTAATTCTAGCTACTCAGAAGGCTGAGGCATGAGAATTGCTTGAACCTGGGAGGCGAAGGTTGCAATGAGCCAAGATTGTGCCGTTGTACTCCAGCCTGGGTGACAAAGCAAGACTCTGTCAAAAATGAAAGATGGACTGATGGATGGATGGATGGATGGATGGAAGGAAGGAAGGAAAAAAGGAAGGAAGGAAAGAGATAGAGAAAGGAAGGAAGGAACACAGAATAATTCCACTTATGAATGAGGAAAATAAAGTGTGGAGAAATTATGCAAGTTGTTCATCATAGAGTAGATCGGAAATCAAGTTGGTGTGGTATCAAGGTGACCAGATCAGCCTGGCTTACCCAGGACTTTTTCTATAGTTTAGTATTGAAAGTCCTGCGTCCTAGGAAATTCCTCAGTCCTGGCAAATGGTTGGTAGCTCTATATGTGATCTCCTGATTCCTGGGTCCCCATACAGTCCTTTAGGTTACGGAGATCCAGCCTCCCTGCTCCCCTCCCTCCCCACTTTTTGATCTGCTATACTTAATCCCTGATGATCTGATACATCAGAAGTTAACAAGACATTCAGGGTTGATAGTGGTGTTTAATGTTTCCTCTAAAGCATATTAGTTGTCCTTACCTGGGTTAAATTTCCCTCTCTTACCCAAGCCTTTTGTAGTGTAGCTTGGCTTTTTCCATGCTTTGCATCACATCAGCTTAAATCATAAAGGATTTGAGAAGAACTTTTCACTCTGTTCCTACTCCAACTGTATGTTTAAGATTAATTTATCATTTTGGAGCTGAGCCTATTGACTGATACTCTGTTGTAATGAAAGTCATGCCACCTTGCATTTCTCCAGCGCTTTTCAGTTGACAGAGTTCTTTGACACACACGTGTGCACACGCGTGCACACACACACACATAATCTTGTTAGATGCTATCAGTAACCCCCTTAAGCAGGCAGGTATTTACTGGTTGAAAGAAATAAGAATAAAGTTAAGGAAAGATTTTCTCTTGAAATGTCTTCAAGAAATATTTTATGAAACACAATTTAAAATATTTTGTTTCTCTTAGATTTTATCTTCAAATCATATACTGAAGTAGAGATCTGAATTATTTGAAACCAGCTGCTGGCAAGCCTACAGCCATGAGAAATCCCAAAGTGGGGCTGGGGGATGTTCTCCTGTTCTGAGTGCTATGAATCAAACAAAGCTATGGGCAGAAGAGTGATGCTAAAATGCTGCGGCTTTATGTGTGGGATTTTTAAAATTTAGAACCATCTAAATATATTGTTTAATTTCTGAAGTTTTGGTAGCTTCAGTTACTCCATGTTATGCTGAACTGAATAACATTATTTCAAAAAGCTGCTTACTCACAAACAGGCCTAGTCATAAGAATCACTTAGGGTTCTTTTTAAACTCGGATATTAGTATATATGCAGATCTGCTAGAGAGCTTGTTAAAATGCAGATTCTGGGGTCCTATCCCAGAGATTCTGATCCCATAGGCCTGGAGTGGGACCCAGGGATCTTTGGCTTTAAAAAGCATTTTCATGTGATTTGAGGCAGATGATCTAAGGATCTCTACAGCCTTGCTATTTACATCTGCCAACATTGGCATCACCTTGGATATTTTATTTATTTTTTACTTATTTATGTTTATTTATTTATTGGGACAGAGTTTCACTCTGTTGCCCAGGCTGAAGTACAGTTGTGTGATCTCAGCTGCCTCCTGGGCTCGGGTGATCCTCCTACTTCAGCCTCCCAAGTATCTGGAACAACAGACAGACACACACACCACTATGCCTGGCTTTTTGTATTTTTGTAGAGGCAGGGTTTTGCTATGTTGCCCAAGCTGATCTTGAACTCCTGGCCTCAAGCCATCTTCCTGCCTTGGCCTCCCAAAGTGCTGGGATTGGATATTTTAGAAATATGGAATCTCAGGCTCCACCCTGGATCTCCTGAATCAGAATCTGCATTTTAATAAGATTCCTAGGTAATCTGTATGCACATAAAGTGTAAGAAGCAGTGCCCTACAATACAGTGAATACCACCACACCAATCCAGAAATTGAAACCAAGTGAGAGCTCTGAGTGGATATCGTGGAGCAATGGGGACTTTCAACATGTACTTAATGGCCAGTGTGGTAGCTCACACATGTAATCCTAGCACTTTGGGAAGTCAAGACTGGAAGATTGCTTAAGGCCAGGAGTTTGAGAACAGCTTGAGTAATATAGCGAAATCCTGTCTCTACAAAAATATTAGCTGGGCATGGTGACATGCACCTGTAGTCCCAGGTACTAGGAAGGCTGAAGCAAGAGGATTGTTTGAGCCTAGGAGTTCGAGACTGCGGTGAGCCGTCATTGCACCACTGCACTCCAGCCTGGGAGTGGAGACAGAGAGAGACCCTGTCTCCAAAAAAATTAAAATAAAACCAAACATGTACTTAATAAATATTCATTAGGTGGATTTATTTTCACAAGAGATGGGGAGAGGGTCTATAGAAGTCCCCTGGTGTAAACTAACACCGAAAAATCCTGAATAAAGCAGAGGTCCACATAAGAGCTAAAAGAGTTAAGTAAGGCTATTTTATATATTAATCAGTAAGTATTTGTTAGGTGTTTGCTATGTACCTAGAACTTGGCTTCTTCCATTCTATTTGGAGGAGAGAAAGCTAATATAGAGGAAACTTTTAGAGGATAATGAAATATCCCTGTGCTATGTGGGCACTAGGTGTTTGCAATTGGAGTTTGAGTAAAGAGGTAATGAATGTCTAGAATAGTCAGAGGAACACCCATGGTGAAGGAGGAAGATGAGCTAATCAGTAAAGTATGGGTAGAATTTATGTAGGTTGACAGGAAGCCCTCCTAAGTAGGAGAAAAAGCAAGGAGAGTAAAATTGAAAATGAGTTTCATATGTCTGGGAAACAGAGAGGTGAGTGGCCCATTGTGGCAGTGGTTTAAAGGGAGAAGTGGAAAACTGGAACATTATGTAGGATGAAACTAAATTGTAGATAATTTTGAAAGTCATAAGTAGAACTTGCTCTATCGTGTGTTTTGCAGATGCTGTTATTTCCCCAGTATCCATTCATTCTTTCTTCCTTATTGGAGGAGGATTTTTTTTTTTTTTTATGTTCAGCCTATGGACAACAAAAGCATGGACTACATTTCCTAGCATCTTTGCAGTAAGGTCTATAATCTGGCCAATGTAATATAAACAGAAGTATCAGCTGTAACTTCTCTAAGGTATCCTTAAAGGATGAAAGACACATCTTCCTTTTTCCTGTTAACTAAATAGGGATTTTGGATTTTCTTGTCTTGTACAGCCAAGCCTAATTGTAACTAATAAAACATGCAACTGAAAAACAGAAATGCAAGGGTTTATGCATCAGGTACCATTCTGGTTGCATCTCTTACAAACTCTATGCAGTAATAGATTAGTAACCTAATCTCTCTAAGCCTTTGTCTCCTCACATGTAAAATAGGAAGAACATTCCTCAAGGGTGATTGTGAGGAGCAAATTATATTAAATATATAAAGTATTTAGCACAGTGTTGGTGCATAGTATACTCTTAATAAGTGTACCTTTTCTAATTATATACAATGGGCATATCAGCAAACCAATATAGGACACAGTAATGTCTGTGGAAATTTACAGGACATCCACATGTAGAAGATTAGCATGACACTAGTTGGCATTATGATTTGGGAGATGAATAGATTAGAAGCAGGGAAAGGTTTCAGAGATCTCAAGTCTGGCCTGTGATATTAGCAGTGGAACTGAAGTGGATATTTATTGAATCCCATTTTATATGTCCTAGGCATATTCCAGGAGTCAAATCCACAGTGATAAACAAAAACACACATGGTTTTTACACTTAAAGAGTTTACAGGCTAGTATGGCAGTCAGACATAAAACTACTAATGGATAATTATATAATGACAAACTGAGGTATGTGACCTGAGGGAAAGGAACAGAATGTTCCAATAGCTTGTATTAGAGGAACTGAATGTAGTGAAGCGAAATTAAGCTGGGTTATGAAGAATGAACCTGGGTTAACTAAGAGAGGCAGAAAGTACATCCTCTGAAGGGAAATGAAGGGGAAAGGCCATGTGGTGAAAAAGGTCACAATGAGTTCTCTAAATAAAGATAAAACTAGTGCACCCACAGTGGTGAGTCCAAGGGGAGCCTAGTCAAAGATGAGCTGGACAGATAGGCAAGAGATACACCCTATGGGGTCTTGCAGACCATCATAAAGCATTTTATTACAAGGATGATTGGAAAGTGCTGGCAGATTTTCAGCAGAATCCGAGAGTGCCCAACCATCCCAGTTTGCCTAGGAGTGAGGGATGTGAGACTTTCAGTGCTAAAATTGGAACAGCTGGCAGGGTGCAGTGGTTCATGCCTGTAATCTCAGCACTTTGGGAGGCCGAGGTGGGCGAATCACGAGGTCAGGAATTTGAGACCAGCTTAGCCAACATGCCAAACCACCATCTCTACTAAAAATACAAAAATTAGCCAGGCATGGTAGTGTGCGCCTGTAATCCCAGCTACTTGGGAGGCTGAGGCAGGAGAATCACTTGAACTCAGGAGGCGGAGGTTACAGTGAGCCAAGATCGTGCCATTGCACTCCAGCCTGGGTGACAAGAACAAGACTACATCTCAAAAAAAAAAAAAAAAAAAAAAAAATTGGAGCAGCCCCAGACAAACCAAAAGATTGGTCACCCTCATAGTTATATGATCTGATTTTTTCCTAAAGTTTATATTTTGGCTGTTTTATAGAAAACTAACTGTAGGAAGGAAGAAGTGCAATTGAGAAGACAATTAGGAGGTTATTGCAGTATTCAGACAAGAAAGGATGGTAGCTTGGGCTAGGGTGATGACAGTGGAGTTGAGGAAAAGAGGATGAGTTTGAGAAAAATTTAGGGGTAAAATTGGCAGGACATGGTGAGAGATAGAAATGCTACTTTTTTTTTTTTTTAAATATGGAACGCTTCACAAATTTGCGTGTCATCCTTGTACAGGGGCCATGCTAATCTTCTCTGTATCGTTCCAATTTTAGTATATGTACTGCCGAAGCGAGCACGGAAATGCTACTTCTAAGACTGCATAGATTAACTCAAGTATAAGAGTGAAATCTGGATTCAATTCCTATATAGGACTACTCTAATTATATACTCTTGAGCACTAAAACAGTGGGGTCTATACAAAAGGATTTTGCCTTATCCAAAGTACACACATACCTCTGAGATACTGCAATTTTGGTTCCAAACCACTACAATAAAGTGAATGATAAAATTTTTTTGTTTCCAGTGCATATAAAAGTTATGTTTACATTATGCTACAGTCTATTAAGTGTGAAGTAGCATTATGTCTAAAAAAAAGTATAAATCTTAATTTTAAAATACTTTATTATTGAAAAATGCTGACAATCATGAGTCTTCAGCAAACTAATTTTTTGCTGGTGAAGGGTCTTTTCCTCTGTGTTGATGGCTGCTTGCTGGAGGTTGAGGTGCTGTGGCAATTTCTTTAAATAGGACAACTATGAATTTTGCAGCATTGATCGACTCTTCCTTTCATGAAAGATTTCCCTGTAGTATGCTATGCTGTTAGATAGCATTTTATTCACAGTGGAAATTCTTTAAAAATTGAAGTCAGTCCTCTCAAACCCTGGCATTGCTTTATCAACTGAGTTTATGTAATATTCTAAATCCTTTGTTGTCATCTTGGTAATGTTTACAGCATCTTCACCAGGAGGAGAAGATTTCATCTCAAGCAATTACTTTCTTTGCTCATCCTTAGAAGCAACTCCTCATCCATTCAAATTTGATCATGAGATTGTAGCAATTCATTCACATCTTCAGGCTCCACTTTTCATTCTAGTTCTCTTACTATTTCTACCATATCTGCAGTGACTTCCTTCACTGTAGACTTAAATCCCTCAAAGTCATCCATGAGGGTTGGAATCAACTTCTTCCAAACTCCTGCTATTGTGAATATTTTGACCTCCTCCCATGAATCACATTCTTTTTTTTTTTTTTTTGAGACGGAGTTTCGCCCTTGTTACCCAGGCTGGAGTGCAATGGCACGATCTCGGCTCACCGCAGCCTCCGCCTCCTGGGCTCAGGCAATTCTCCTGCCTCAGCCTCCTGAGTAGCTGGGATTACAGGCACGTGCCACCATGCCCAGCTAATTTTTTGCACTTTTAGTAGAGACGGGGTTTCACCATGTTGACCAGGATGGTCTCGATCTCTCGACCTCATGATCCACCCGCCTCGGCCTCCCAAAGTGCTGGGATTACAGGCTTGAGCCACCACGCCCGGCGAATCACATTCTTAATGGCATGTAGAATCCTTCCTAGATTTTCAATTTACTTTGCCCTAACCCATCAGAGGAATCGCTATATCCATGTTAGATATAGCCTTATAAAATATATTTCTCTTCAATAATGGGATCTGAAAGTCAAAATTACTCCTTGATCCATGGGCTGCAGAATGGATACTTTATTAGCAGGCAAGAAAACAACATTAATCTTCTTGGACCTCTCTGTCAGAGCTCTCAGTTGACAAGGTACATTGTCAATGAACAATAATATTTTGAAATGAATTTTTTTTCTGAGCAGTAAGTCTCAACAGTGGGCTTAAAATATTTAGTAAACCATGTTATAAATAAATGCGCCGTCATCCACACTTTGTTGTCCCATTGATAGATCACAGAAAGAGTCAACTTAGCATAATTATTAAGGGCTAGAATTTTCAGAATGGTAAATAAGCATTGGCTTCCATTCAGTCATCAGTTACATTAGCCCCTAACAAGAGCCTTAGCCATCCTTTGAAGCTTTGAAGTCAGGCATTCACTTCCTACTACTTATGAAAGTCCTAGATGCATCTCCTCCCAATATAAAGCTATTCTGTCTACATTGAAAATCTAGGGTGTAGGCCGGGCGCGGTGGCTCAAGCCTGTAATCCCAGCACTTTGGGAGGCCGAGGCGGGTGAATCACGAGGTCGAGAGATCAAGACCATCCTGGTCAACATGGTGAAACCCCGTCTCTACTAAAAATACAAAAAATTAGCTGGGCATGGTGGCGTGTGCCTGTAATCCCAGCTACTCAGGAGGCTGAGGCAGGAGAATTGCCTGAACCCAGGAGGCGGAGGTTGTGGTGAGCCGAGATCGCGCCATTGCACTCCAGCCTGGGTAACAAGAGCGAAACTCTGTCTCAAAAAAAAAAAAAAAAAAAAAAAAAAGAAAATCTAGGGTGTAGAATAGCCCCCTTCATCAATCATCTTAGCTAGATCTTCTGGATAACTTGCTGCACTTTCTACATCAGCACTTGCTGCTTCGCTTTGCACTTTATTTTATGGAAGTGGCTTCTTTTCTTAAACCTCATGAACCAACCTCTGCTAGCTTCCAACTTTTTTTTTGCAGCTTCCTCACCTGTCTCAGCCTTCATCGAATTAAAGAGTTAGGCCTTGCTCTGGATTAGACTTTAGCTTAAGTAAATATTGTGGCTGATTTGATCTCTAGACCACTACAACTTGCCCCCTATCTGCAGTAAGGCTGTTTCACTTTCTTATTCATGTGTTCACTACAGTAGCACTTTTAATTTGCTTCAATAATGTTTTTTTTCGCAGTCACAATCTGGTAAATAGCGCGCAAAAGACCTAGTTTTTGGCCTGTCTTGGCTTTCAAAATGCCTTCTTCATTTCTAAGCTTCATCATTTCTAGCTTTTGATTTAAAGTGAAAAACGCAACTCTTCCTTTCACTTGAACACTTAGAGGCCATTGTAGGGTTGTTAATTTGTCGAATTCCAATATTGTTGTGCCTCAGGGAACAGGGAGGTTCAAAGGGAGGGAGAAAGATGGGAATGGCCAGTTGGTGGAACACAGAACATACACATTTATCAATTAAGTTCACCGTCTTCTATGGGCAAGACTCTTGGAACCCCAAAACGATTAAAATAGTAACATCAAAGATCACTGATTATAAATTACCATTACAGATATAATAATAATAATAATGAAAGTTGAAAACATTGCGACACAGAGACAAGAAGTGAGAACATGCTATTGCAAACATGGCACTGTTAGACTTGCTCAATACAGTGTTGCCACAAGCCTTCAATTTGTAAAAAGCACAATATCTGCAAAGCACAATAAAGTGAAGTGCAATAAAACGATGTATGCTCAAATAAACTTATCTGGTCTGAGCCTTAGTTTCAGAAATCAAAGGCCATAAAGAAAAGTTATGGCTCTTAACTTGCTGCCTTTAAGCACTTCAGCCACCTCAAATCAACGTGTTCCTCAAGGAAAACGATCTTTATAGCCTAACAACCACACCTAACCCAACACAGATTGACTATAAATTAAGCCAAAAAAACTTACACCTGGATATGCTCTAAAATGTTTTTTCCTCCTGCTAGTAAGTGTTTCAGTCATTTCCATGAGCTACTTATCTTGGTTTTATTGGCATAAGAACTGTGCTTCTGGCCATACTTGCAAATATTCATTTGCTTCTTTCAAATTTCTAAACTCATGCACTAAACATAGTGAGGGAAATTATGACTGTCATTGTGGCTTTGTAATAACTTTAACATTCTTTGAAGATGTTTCACCTTTTTAATAAGTATAACAAACTGTGTATGAGGGGACTGCAAAAAGTTCATAGAAAAATAGAATTAAAAGATAAAAATAAAAATTATAAACTTTATTTCTCAACATAAACTCCATCACATTCAAGACACTTTTATCAGTGATGATACCAGCCTCAGTCTCTAAGGAACTTAGGGTCCTGGGAACTTAACCAAGTCAATGGGGTCTTTTTACATTATTAACTGAAGAAAATGGGTGCCCTAAGATTTTTAAAGATTAGGAAACAAAAACAAGTCAGAAGGAGCTAAATCAGGACTATAAGGTGGATGCCTAAAGATTTCCCATCAAAACTCTCACAAAATTGCCCATATTTGATGAGAGGAATGAGTGGAAGCACTGTTGTGTAGAAGTACTCTCTGGTGAAGCTTTCCCAGGCATTTTTCTACTAAAGCTTCAGTTAGCTCTAAGCATTCTCATAATAAATAAATGTTATTATTCTTTTGCCCCCTCCATCCCCCGCCGGAAGTCAAAAAGCAAAATCCATTGAGCAGGAAACTGCTACCATGACCTTTACTGTTGACCAGTCTGTCTTGCCTTGACTAGACCACTTCAACCTCTTAGCAGCCATTGCTTTGATTGTGCTTTGTCTTCAAAGTCATACTAGTAAAGCCATGTTTCATCTCCTGTTACAATTCTTCAAAGAAATCCTTCAGGGTATTGATCCCACTTATTTAAAATTTCCATCGAAAGCTCTGCTCTTGCCTGCAGCTGATTTGAGCACAACAATTTTGGCACTCATCGAGTGGAAAGTTTGCTCAACTTTAATTTTTCAGTCAGAATTATGTAAGCTAAACCAGTTGTGATGTCTATGGTGCTGGCTATTGTGTGTGCTATTAATCATCGGTCCTTTTCAATTACAGCATGAACAACATTTATTTTTTCCTTGAAAATTGATATAGATGGGTGGAAGAATGTTGAAGTCATTGATGCCTTATCAAAAGTTTATGGTGACAATGCCCCAAAGAAATCAGCAGTTTACAAATGGATAACTCTTGTTAATAAGAAGGATTGAGACAATGTTGAAGATAAAGCCCACAGTGGCAGACCATCTATATCGATTTTCACAGCCTCCACCTCCTGGGTTCATGAGATTCTCCTGCCTCAGCCTCCTGAGTAGCTGGGACTACAGGCGTGCACCACCATGCCCGATTAAGTTTTGTATTTTTAATAGAGATGGGGTTTCACTATTTTGGCCAGGCTGGTCTCAAACTCTTGACCTTATGATCCACCTGCCTCAGCCTCCCAAAGTTCTGAGATTATAGGTGGAGCCACTGTGCCTGGCCATTACTATTTAAAATCCGTCAAACTTCTGAGCAGTAAAGAACCTATTGAGCAACTTGAGGGTTCTTTAAATATATAAAGATATATATTTATACCACTATATGTTTATTCATTTGTGTATCATCATAAATATATAAATATAGACATATATATCTATATATAATTATACATATATAAATGAATACATATATGATGATACACATAAACATGTATATGGACAAATATTAAAATATATATGGTCATATGTGTAAAGAAGCATATATAAATATATAGTAATATATATAACAGATATCAGATATATTGAGATATAATTCACATTTCCTACACAATTCACCCATTTAAAGTATGCAATCTAATGGTTTTTAGTGTATTCACAGAGTTGTGCAACTATCACCAAAATCATTTTTAGAACATTTTCATCAACCCCAAAAACCTCATATCCCACTAGCAGTCATTTCTTTTCCCCCAAATTTCTCAGTACCAATAGCCCTGGGAAACAGCTATTCTGTTTTTTGTTTCTGTGAATTTTGTAGACATTTCGTATCAATGAAATAACACAATATGTAGCATTTTGTGTTTGGCTTCTTTCACTTAGCATGATGTTTTCAAGATTCATCCAAGTTACAGAATGTACTGGGACTTAACTTTTTTCACTGCCAAATCATATTCCATTATCTGAATATAACACATTTTATTTATTAGTTCATCAGTTGATGAACATTTGGATTGTGTCCACTTTTTGGCTATTATGAATAATGCTGCTGTAAACATTCAGGTACAACTTCTTGTGTGGACATAGGTTTTCAGTTCTCTTGGATGTGTACCCAGAATTGGAATTGCTGGGTCATATGGTAACTCTACATTTAACCTTTCAAGGAACTGCTTGACTTTTCCAAAATAGTGATACAGTTTACATTCCCACCAGCAATGTAGGAGGGTTCCAATTTTCCCACATTCTTGCCAACACTTATTTTCCCTCTTTTTGATTATAGCCATGCTAGTGGATGTGAAGTGGTAGCTCATTGTGGTTTTGATTTGATGACTAATGATGTTAATTATCTTTTCATGCGCCTATTGGTTTTTATGTATTTGTTTTTGTTTTTAGACAGAGTCTTGCTCTGTCACCCAGGCTGCAGTGCAATGGTGCAATCTTTACTGACTGCAACCTCCATCTCCTGGGCTCAAGCGATTCCCCTGCCTCACCCTCACAAGCAGCTAGGATAGCAGGCGCTCACCACCATGCCCAGCTAATTTTTATATTTTTGGTAGAGACAGGGTTTCGCCATGTTGGCCATGCTGATCTTGATCTCCTGAGCTCTGGTGATCTGCCCATCTTGGCCTCCTAAACTGCTGGGATTACAGGCATGAGCCACTGCACCCTGCCTTGTATATATATGGAGAAAGCTCTATTGAGATGCTTTGTTTTAATTGGATTGTCTTTTTATTGTTAAGTTGTAATGTATATTCTAAATGCAACTTCTTTTTTTTTTTTTTTTTTTTGAGACGGAGTTTCGCTCTTGCTACCCAGGCTGGAGTGCAATGGCGCGATACTCGGCTCACCGCAACCTCCGCCTCCTGGGTTCAGGCAATTCTCCTGCCTCAGCCTCCTGAGTAGCTGGGATTACAGGCACAAGCCACCATGCCCAGCTAATTTTTTGTATTTTTAGTAGAGACGGGGTTTCACCATGTTGACTAGGATGGTCTCGATCTCTCGACCTCGTGATCCACCCGCCTCAGCCTCCCAAAGTGCTGGGATTACAGGCTTGAGCCACCGCACCCGGCCAATGCAACTTCTTTATCAGGTATATATGACAAATATTTTCTTCCATTCTGCAGATTTTCTTTTCAATTATTATTTTCTTTCTTTCATTATTTCTTTCTTTTTCTTTTTTTTGAAACAGGGTCTTCTTCTGTCACCCAGGCTGGAGTGCAGTGGCACAATCATGGCTCACTGCAATCTCAACCTCCTGGGTTCAAGCTATCCTCCCACCTCAGATTCCTGAGTAGCTAGGACCACAAGGGCACACCACCACACCTGGCTACTTTTTCTTTTTCTTTGCCTTTTTTTTTTTTTAGAGGTGAAGTCTTGCTGTGTTACTCAGGCTGGTTTTGAACTTCTGGACTCAAGTGATCCTCTCACTTTGACCTCCCAAAGGGCTGGGATTACAGGCATAATCCACTACTCCTGGCTTCTTTTTACTTTTTTGAGGGTAAAGCACAAAACTTCTAATTTTAATAATGTCCAATTTATATTTTGTTGTTGTTTGTGCTTTTGATGTCATAGCTAAGAAACCATTGCTTAAGATCACAAAATTTTACACATACGTTTTCTAAGACTTAAGACGTAAGTTTTAGTCCTACATTTTGTTTGTATATGTAGTACAAGGTAAGGAGGGATCCAACTTTATTCTTTGCATATGACTATTTAGTTTTCCCAGTACCACTTGTTAAAAAGACTATCCTTTCTCCATTGGAGGATTTTAAAACCCTTGTCAGAATTCATTGACCATAAATGTGAGGGTTTATTTCTGGTCTCTCAATTCTATCAGTCTGTATGACTGTCTCTCCTTATGCCAGTACTGTACTGTTTTGATTACTGTAGCTTTGTAGTAAGTTTTTAAATCAGGATGTGTGAGTCCTCCAACTTTATTCTTCTTCAAGATTGTTTGGCTATTCTGGGTCTCTTGAATTACCATATGAATTTTAGGATCAGCTTGTTGATTTCTATAAAGAAGCCAGATGGATTTATGATAAGGATTGTGTTGTATCTATAATGCCCTGGGGAGTATTGCCATCTTAACAATATTAAGTCTTTTCATTTTTTTTTAGTCTTCTTTAATGTCTTTTAACAATATTTTGTAGTTTTCAGAGTAGAGATTTTATACATCTTTTATTAAATTCCTAAGTATTTTATTCTTCTTGGTGCTGTTGTATATAGAATTGGTTTCCTAATTTAATTTTCACAGTTTTCATAGCAAGCACATAGAAATATAATTGATTTCTGTATATTAATCTTGTATCCTTCAACTTTGCTGAACTCATGTATTAGTTCTTAGGGTTTTTAAGTGGATTTCTTAGGATTTTTTTAGATAAGATTATGTCACCTGCAACCTGAAGGTTCTTATGGAGGATTACAACTGCGCTGTGGTCTGGCTGAGCTGAGGGTGCTTCATCAATCTTTTCAAAATAGTGATTTTTTTGCTGATAACTTTCCATTTTTCTCATTAGAAAAGATGAATCTGTCAATAAAAATTATTACTAACTCTTTATATATTACATTTCAGCTGGCCACAGCTGAAAAAACACATTTTTACTTTTTACCACAAGGGTTGCACTTATCAATCTGCACAAACACATGAGGCCATGATTCCAACAAACTTTCAGTATTGATCTCTTTTATTCAGGAGGCAATGTGGTTTATGGAAGAACCTGGCCTCGGGAGTTGGAAGGCTGGTTTTCAGTCCATCTCTATCCATACTATCAGTGAGACTAATGGGCACCTAACTCAATTCACAGGCTTATTGTTGAGAGTCCAGGAAGCTACCTCTCAGGCTCCTCTCTGTGGAATGGCTGTTTCTGCAGAGAACTGGGCCTCAGAAGAATGGAGATACCAGAAGAGGCTGAGCTATACCCTGGGGCAGTGCTTACTTTTTATTTTAGTCAAGTCACTTCCTGGCTTTCATCAGGAACAATTTCTTTCCTAGTTTAAAACTGTGATGACATTCCATCTCACTGAAGAAATCCACCAATGCAAAGGGTGGATTTCTGAAGAACGTATACCCAGATCTCACCCAGCCTGGTACCTGCAGGCTGAAGAGTATCTTAAGGATCTGTGATGGGAAAATCACAGTAATGCTCAGAAAGAAACAACAAGCTGTAGCCTTATTTTAGGTACAGAGCCAAGGCTTTGTCACCAGGATGGAAGATTAGCAGGGGGAATTCCATGCCTTATCATAATGTTCATTGTATTAGCTGCACCACTGCTTCCTTCCTTAATGTACAATTAAAGGCTGACTTTATAAGAGATAAATAACATGTCAATTTTATGACAGCCAAAGCCAATAACTTTACCATGTGGTTTCCTAGCAAGGCTCAAAAGCAGAGTGGCAGAAGTATGGCCCTAGAGTCAGATTGTCCTTGGTTCCAATCCTGGCTTTATCCCTTAATAGCTATATGATCTTGGCAATTTGTGTAACCTCTCTGTGCCCCCATTTCCTTATCTACAAGGAGTATAATTATAGCAATTCATAGAAATTATTGTGAGAATTGAATAAAATATGTATCGTGTTTACCTCATGATAAACACATGAACCATTTTAGCTAGCAGTATTCTTTAAGGCATTTAGTTAAGCTAAAAAATGCACTGGCTTGAAGGAGGGTAGCTGTACAATCAGAAAATTTAATTTTTTTCTTTTTAAGGTAAAAAAATTAAAAAATAAGAAATGGAAGAAAGTCAAAAAGTTTTCGAGTTTTAAAGTTTTTTTCTTTTTTTAAAGAAAATAAAATAGATTGGCCAATGAAAGCATTATAATTACGATATTTTTTGTTTGTTTTTGAGACAGGGTCTCTTTGGGTTGCCAGGCCGATCTTGAACTCCTGGGCTCAAGGGGTCCTCCTGCCTCTCCTTCCCAAAGTGCTGGTTTTACAGGCGTGAACCACTGTACCCAGCCACATTGTAACTGATTTTTTTTTGAGACAGCATCTCACTCTGTCACCCAAGCTGAAGTGCAGTGGCGCGATCTCAGCTCACTGAAGCCTCCGCCTCCCGGGTTCAAGCAATTCTCCTGTCTTAGCCTCCTGAGTAGCTGGGAGTACAAGTGTGCATCACCACACGCAGCTAATTTCTGTATTTTTAGTAGAAATGGGGTTTTACCATGTTGGCTGGGCTGGCCTTGAACTCAGGTGATCTGCCCACCTCAGCCTCCCAAAGTGCTGAGATTACAGGTGTGAGCCACTGTACTGGCCATAACTGATTTTTAGTTGAAGTACACCCCCAATGGTTTTCAAACTTTAGTGTGAATAACAGTCACCAAGAATGTTTTGTAAATGAAAATTGCCAGGCTGTAACCTCTCCTGTCCACACTGCCTGAATTTCTAATTCAGTAGTCAGTGGCAGGTCTCATGAATCTGCATCTGTAGCAAATACTCCAGTATTCTGACTCAGGTGATTCATGGATACTTGTTAAAATTAACTTTTAATTTTGATATAATCTTAAATTTACAGAATAGTTGGAAAAACAACCCCAAATTTTTCACATATACTTTACCAAGATTCATCAATTTTAAATATTTTGCAAACTTAATATATCAGTCTTTTTTCTCTGTCTCTATAAAATTTTTCTTAAATTATTTGAGAGTAGGTTGCATATCATGTCTCTATAGCCTTTAAAACTTAAGTGTATATTTTCTAAGACTAAGGATATTCTCTTTACATAACCACTGTTCAGTTATTAAATTCAGTGAATTTAACATTGATAAAATACTTCTATCTAATACGTTACACATATTCCAATTTTATTGATTGTCTCAATAATACCTTTCCCCCTTATAGGATTCAATCCAGGATCACATCTTATATTTAGAATAACATTCCTTTTTTCTCCTTCAGTCTGGAACAGCGCCTCAGCCTATCTCTGTTCTTTATGACATTGACATATTTTAAAGAATAAAAGCCAGTTCTTTTAAACACCATCTCTTACTGTGGGTTTGGCTGATGTTGTCTGTTGGATTAGATTCAGGTTATGCATTTTTGACTGGAATTGAACGTAAATGATATTCTTTTCAGAGTGTTGTCTCTGTAGACACATGATATACACTTGCTTCTTCTTGGAGAGACAAACCACACTTAAGAAATATTTGACTACTTTGAAAGATATTTGACTAGCCACTTTTTGTTTAAGGGGGCCTCAGAATCTAATAAAAAAAAACACAAGACTTCTATTCTGAATGTTCTGAATGATTGTGATTTGTTAAAGGGTTTATTAACTATAGTCTAATTACTTTAGAATATGATCACACACTAACCACAGCTGCTATTACATTTAAACTACAACACACCTTCACATTTATTAATCACTTATGCAGTTTACCCAGTACCCATTTCATTCTTAGTAACTCTGGATCGTAACATTTCTTTTGTAGTTAATACAGGTAATGTATGTGATGTGTCATATAACATACCTAAATCAGTTAATGCTGTTGATGGTATTTTGAAGCTAGGAAAAATCACTTAATTCCTTACATTACACATTTTACAATGTATAACCTTCCTCTTCAATGGTGTGTTTGAAAATATCACTTATTTTTTGTTTAATCCCTAAAATATAATTATCCATGAACTGTAATTTATATTTTATCGTATCACTTATATTTCCCTGTAAAATTTTTAGCCATCTGCCTCAATGTACCTACTACATTGCAGACTAGATACTTCTCTTGGAATTCAGTCATTCATTTTTCTGCAAACTCAAAGACTGAAGAAAAGAAACTCAAAGACTGAAGAAGAATATGATTTAAGTCTTAAAAAAGCTAGCATTTGCTGAGTACTAGCTTTATGCCAGTTGCTGTTGAAACAGGAAAGGTTCCCTTATCCCCCTTGCAGGACATGCGATGGGAGTGTGGCTTGCTTCTTCAGTGCCCCACTGCTGCTCAAACCTCTAGAGGAGCATACACAGGGGCAGGCTGTGGGGCTCTGACCCCACAGCAGTGTCTAGGGGTGAATGTTTACAGCTGAAGCCCCAGTGAGCATGTGTTACAGGGTGCTCTTTTAGTTTTGCTTGTGTTAATCAGCTCAATTAGACCCTCTGACTTGTCTCAAGGACAGAGGGCTTTCTGTATCCTGGGTTCTTGCCTTGGAGTACTGGAAGAATCAGATCATATCTGGGCTTGGAGAATGAGTACAAGGTTTTATTGAATGGAGGTAGCTCTCAGCTGATGGGGCAGCCAGGAGGGAGATGGTTTTCCCCTGGTGTCGGGCGCTTGGCAGCCCCAGCTCTCCTCCAACTGCCCTGGGACAAACCTGCCTCATCCTGCCAGTGGTTGGCCTGTTGGCATGCCAGCATTTGTTGATGTGCTCTTTTGCCAGTGTGCTCCCCTCTACATCTTCTCACCATCCAGCCACTAGTGTCTTCTTCCGCTGATGTGCTTCTCTTGACATCCTGCCGCCTGTGTCTGCCTGTTAGGGTCTTGGGGTTTTTTTAATAAGGCATAGGATGCGGTTGTTGCAGGCCATGGTCTTGGGAAACGCAACATTTGTTCAGAAATACCTGTCCTCACCCAGGTCCATGGGAGTGGAGCCCTAGCCAGGGACCACACCCTCCTCTACCTAGCACCTCTGTTCCCCCCGCTTCCATATTGTAAGGGGACCATGCTCTTCCCTTCCCAGCACTTCCATATCTCTGTTAATATATTACCTCACCCCAACCAGAGAGGAATGTTTTTGCTACTACCATTTTGCAGACAAAGGAACAGAATCAAATAATTAGCTTAACACCAAACTACTAACAATTAATACAACTAGGATTTAACCCTGGGTCTGATGAACTCTGATTGAACTCTTTCTGGCTACCTCCTATAAAATCACAATTGTAAGGATAGAGTGAAAAAATTAAATTCACAAATTTTGGAATTCCAGAATTAGGGCATGCAATCTCAAGTCAGATGAAATAGAAATGCAACCTAAAGTCAGATCAAAATATTACCTTACTAAATGGTCAGGAAGTGGTAAGGAACTTTTACCCTTTAGGGCCCTTTGAGAAAATCAGAAGAAATTTCATAGCAGATTCTTTTGGAAACCTTGAAAATAAGGTTGAAATCCTTATGTTTCCTCTTGCATCCCACCTACTCTTCTTCTTCCTTCCCCATAAGTTCCTGTTGTGTTTTTATACTTTGCATAAATAATGCTATTAAAAATACCAATAAATGCAAAAATAATATGCTATACATAATACTGTACAGCTTGGTATTGTCACTAACCCTTAACGTTTTCAAGATCTAGCATTTCAATACACTTATCTAATACACAGTGTCTAAATACACATTTCTAATATATTTATTTTCATTTTCCTGACTATATAGTAAGAATATACCAAGTGGTATAAATTCCATCACTTTATTTATCTTTTCCCAGAATGAAAAATATTTAGATTTATAATGTGTTCTTAGAAAAGCTAGAATTGATTGGAAAACACTTTCAACTTTTGTAATTAGCATTATTAATAAACTCCCAATAGCCAAACAGGGTAAAGGAGGCTTGGAGTTTGCATTTCATGTTCAGAAGACTGTTACCAAAACACCAGGGGTTCTATCTGGGTCCTGCTGTGCACCACACAGAAAGCCAGTCACTGAGACAATAATTATTGCCAAACAATTATTGCCAAAGAATAAGGCTTTAATCGGTGCTGCAGACAAGCAGATGGGAAATCAGTCTCAAATCCATCTCCCCAACCAACTAAAATTAGGGGTTTATACAGCAGGGAAGAAATGTAACTATGTGTAAGAAAAGGGGAGGGTAAGGAAGCATTCAAGATGTATGAGGGACCTGGCATCTCATTGTCTGGATGAGATGATCTGGTGAGTTTCAGTTCTTTAATACATTTTGAGAGGCCTGGAGGGTCTTTTCCTGAGGCAGGAACTCAGATAAAAGAATGTACATTTTCAGCTTTAAGACCAGAAGGATCATTTCCATGTTTATATTTTTTAGAAAACTGTCTATGAGACTATTGGGTCAGTTTCAAGATCCTTTGGTTTGAGCCTTAAGATCTCAAAAGGGGCCTCAAAATTAGATTCTGTTTCTCTATTTTTTAATGTTCTAATATTTCAACACTAACTCTGTATTAGGAAGAAGAGACAATTTCAAAGCAGATGGTATATTAAAGACTAATTCATGTTTTATATATTCTCTCTCTCTTTTTCTTTTTAACAAGATAGGATTGAAGAATTTGAGACTGAGGGAAATAAAGGGTGGAGACCTTGCCAAACAGCAGTGAGGGGGCAAGACTAGGTAGAAATGATGGCAAGCCTTGCAAAAATGAGGGGTAGGGCCAGGGGAAGAAGGAAGGAGGCTTTTGTTGGAGGATGAGGGGGAGACTAAAGAGAATGGAGGGGGTGAGAAGCAGGCAGGTAGGGGTAGGAGGAGAGAAGCAAGGGGGCAAGTGAAAGGGGAAGTAGCAAAAGAGAGGATGAAGGTCGGGGAGAAGCGGGTGGTAGGGACCAGGAGGATGAAGGGAGGGAGCAGGTGGGAGGAGAAACAGAAAAGCAGGAGAAAGGATGGGAAGGCAGTGAGAAGTGAGGAATGGGAACAGGGTAAGAGAGGCAAGGCCAGGAAGGAAAAGTGAGGAAGCAAATGGGGAGAAAGAATGAGAAAATGTTACATGTACTCTCATATGTACATAACACCCTTATTTATTTCATAAATTTTAGTTTTTAGAGCAGTTTTAGGGCACATCAAATTGAGCAGGAGGTACAGAGAGTTCGCATATATCCCCGTCCCCAAATATTCACAAATTCCGCCACTATAAACATCCCACACCAAAGCGGTACATTTGTTACAATGAATCTGCAAAGACACATTATCGTCACTCAAAGTCTGTAGTTTACATGAAGGTTCATTCTTCGTATGTATTCTATGGGTTTGAACAAATGTATAATGACATGTATCCACCATTATAGTATAATATAGAGTAATTTCACTGCTTTCAAAATCTTCTATGCTCCACCCATTGATCCCTCCCTTTCCCTTATCACTTGGTAACCACTCATCTTTTCACTGTCTCCATGGTTTTGGCTTTTCAGGAATGTCATATACAGTCACGGGTTGCATTAATGACATTCTAGTCACACATACTTACCATTGTGTTACAATGGTCTGTAGTATTCAGTACAGTAACATGATGTACAGGTTGGTAGCCTAGGAGCAATTGGCTATGCCAATACTTATACCAGTATATAGGTTTGTGTAAGTACATCCTATGACGTTTGCACAATAATGAAATCTCCTAATGAAGCATTTCTCAGAATGTGGCACTGTCATTAATGCATGATAGTAGTTGGTACAGTATGTAAACTTTTCACACTGGCTTTTTTTATGTACTAATATGCATTTATGTTTCCTTCCTGTCTTTTCTGGATTTGATAGCTCATATCTTTTTAGTACTGAGTAGTATTTTATTGTCTGGATGTACCATAGCTTATCCGTTCACCTACCAAAAGACATCTTGGTTGCTTTTGAGCTTTGGAACTTATAAATAAACCTGCTATTAACATCTGTATGCAAGTTTTTGCGTAGGCATAGGTTTTCAGTTCATTTGGATAAATACTAAGGAGCATGATCAATTGAATATATGGTAAGAGTATGCTTCACTTTGTAAGAAATTGACAAACTGTCATTTGAAGTGACTGTACCAATTTGCATTTCTACCAGCAATGAATGAGGGTTCCTGTTCCACATTCTTACCAGCATTTGGTGGTGTCAGTGTTTGGGATTTTGGCCATTTTAATGATGCGTTGTTTTAATTTGCAGTTCCCTAATGACATATGATGTTGAACACCTTTTCATATGATTACTTACCATCTGTATATCTTCTTTAATAAGGTGTCAGTTCAGGTCTTTGACCCATTTTTTTAAAATGAGGTTATTTTCTTATTGTTAAATTTTTTTTTTTTTGGAGACGGAGTTTCGCTCGTTACCCAGGCTGGAGTGCAATGGCACGATCTCGGCTCACCTCAACCTCCGCCTCCCGGGTTCAGGCAATTCTCCTGCCTCAGCCTCCTGAGTAGCTGGGATTATAGGCACGCGCCACCATGCCCAGCTAATTTTTTGTATTTTTAATAGAGACGGGGTTTCACCATGTTGACCAGGATGGTCTCCATCTCTTGACCTCGTGATCCACCCGCCTCGGCCTCCCAAAGTGCTGGGATTACAGGCGTGAGCCACGGCACCCGGCCCTTATTGTTAAATTTTAAGAGTTCTTTGTATATTTTAAATAAATAGTAAATGTTTTTATGTTTTTTCTTTTTTGAGATGAAATCTTGGTCTGTCACCCAGGCTGGAGTGCAGTGGCGCAATCTCAGCTCACTACAACCTCCACCTCCAGGGTTCAAGCAATTCTCCTGTTTCAGCCTCCCGAGTAGCGGGTACTACAGGTGCACACCACCACACCTGGCTAATTTTTGTATTTTTAGTAGAAATTAGGTTTTACCATATTGGCCAGGCTGGTCTCCAACTCCTGACCTCAAGAGATCCACCTGCCTTGGCCTCCCAAAGTGCTGGGATTACAGGCATGAGCCACTGCACCCTGCCTATTTTAAGTAAATATTTAAGTAAGTATTTAAAAATATTTAAAAATTTAAGATAAAAATATTTGAGTAAGATAAAAAATATTTAAGTAAGTATTTACTTAAAATATACTTCAAATATACAAAGAATACTTTTATCAGATGTGTCTCTTGCAAATTCTCCCAGTCTGTGGTTTGTCTTCTTGTTCCTTTGGATATATCTTTAGCAAAGCAGAATCTTTTAATTTTAATGAGGCTCAGCTTATCAATTATTCCTTTTAAGTATTGTACCTTTGGTATTGTATCTAAAAAGTCATTGCCAAACCCAAGGTCACCTAGATTTTTCTCCTATGTTATCTTCTAGGAGTTTTATAGTTTTGCATTTAGATCTCTGGTCAATTTTGAGTTAATTTTTGTGAAAGATGTAAGTCTATGTCTAGGTTTTTTCTTTTTGTTTTTTGGCATGTGGTTGTCTAGTTGTTCCAGAAGCATTCGTAGAAAATACTGTTTTTGCTCCATTATGTTGCCTTTGCTGCTTTATCTTTGACTGTTGTTAAGTGGGTATATTTCTAGGCTCTCTATTCTATTCTATTAATTTATTTATCTATTCCTTTGCCAATACCACACTGTCTTGATTACTATAGCTTTATAGTAAGTCCTGAAGTTATGTAGTGTCAGTCCTCCAACTTTGTTCTTCTCCTTCAATATTGTGTTGACTATTCTGAGTCTTTTGTCTCTTTCTTTTTTTTTGAGAAGGAGTTTCACTCGTTACCCAGGCTAGAGTGCAATGGCGCGATCTCGGCTCACTGCAACCTCTGCTTCCTGGGTTCAGGCAATTCTCCTGCCTCAGCCTCCTGAGTAGCTGGGATTACAGGCACGCACCACCATGCCCAGCTAATTTTTTGTATTTTTAGTAGAGACGGGGTTTCACCGTGTTGACCAGGATGGTCTTGATCTCTTGACCTCGTGATCCACCCGCCTCGGCCTCCCAAAGTGCTGTGATTACAGGCATGAGCCACAGCGCCCAGCGTCTTTTGTCTCTTTCTATAAGAGATACCCACAAGATATCTTCTGGGATTTTGCTTGGGATTGTGCTGAATCTATAGATCAAGTTCGGAAGAACTGACATTTTAACAATATTGGGTCTTTCCAACCAGGAATATGGAATATGTCACCATTTATTTAGTTCTTTTTTGACCTCTTTAATAAGAGTTTTGTAGTTTTCCTCGTATAGATTTTGTACATATTTTGCTGGATTTATACCTATTTCATTTTGGGGGTGCTAATATAATTACGTGTTTTTAATTTTAAATTTCACTGTTTATTGATGGCATGTAGAAAACTGAGGCTGGGTGCAGTAGCTCCGGCCTGTAATCCCAGCACTTTGGGAGGCCAGGGCAGGTGGATTAGCTGAGGTCAGGAGCTCAAGACCAGCCTGGCCAACATGGCGAAACCCCATCTCTACTAAAAATATAAAAATGAGCCAGGCATGGTGGCATGCACCTGTAATCCCAGCTACTTGGGAGGCTGATGCAGGAGAATGGCTTGAATCCAGAAGGCAGAGATTGCAGTGAGCCAAGATCATGCCATTGCAATCCAGCCTGGACGACAAAGCAAGACTCCATCTCAAAAAACAAAAAAACGGGCCGGGTACGGTGGCTCAAGCCTGTAAGAAAAAAAAAGAAAGTCTAAGAAAAATAACAAATTATAGAGATAAAAAACAATGCAACGTAAATGAAGAATGACTTTGATGGGCTTACTAGTAGATTGGACACAGCCAAGGAAAGAATCACTGAGCTTAAATGTATTACAATAGAAACTTCTAAAACTGAAAAGCAAAAAAAAAAAAAAAAAAAAACCAAAAAGACAGACTATCTAAAAACCATGGTACAGGTACACAGGGTGTGACATACATGTAATGAGAATGTCAGAAGGAGTAAGAAAAGACAGAAAGGAACAGAAGCAATATTTGAAGCATTAATAACAGAAATTTCCTCAAATTACTGTCACACAACAAACCAAAGATTTAGGAAGTTCAGAAAACACCCAGCAGAATAAATGTTAAAAAAAAACCAAAACCCCACTATATCTAGATATATCATAGTCAAACTTCAGAAATTCAAAAATAAAGAAAAAAATAAAGACCTTCTCAGACAAAAAAAAAAAAAAATTGAGTGAATCTGTTGATAGTAGACCTGCCTTGTAAGAAATATTACAAGAAGTTCTTCAGACAGAAGGAAAATGATACAGGTCAGAAACAGATTTACATAAAGAAAGGAAGAATGTCAGAGAATAAATAAAAAGTAAAGTAAAAACCTTTATTTTTCTTATTTTTAACTGATCTGACAGATAAGATTATTCAAAATAATAATAGCAACAATTTTAGGGGGTTTTTGGTATTTGAATATATAGACACATCCTTACATATAAATGAAATGAATGACAGTAATGATGCAAAGGTGGACAGGAGGAATTAGGATTATTTTGTTATTACTTATACTACACACAAAGTGGTATATTGTTATTTGAAAGTGAACTTGGCAAAGGTGTGGTGGTTCATGCCTGCAATTCCAGCACTTTGGGAGACCAAGGTGGGAGGATCACTTGAGGCCAGGAGTTTGAGACCAATTTTAATCTTCACAACAATGCTATGAAGTAGGCACTATTTTCTGCCATCTACCGTTGCCTTCTTTGGACCACTTCATTAACTATTTTCAGGATTACCAGTGGGTGGGCAAGGAAAGGAAAAAGAAGATGAATTCATGTCCATAAAGAAATTTTTTTTTTTTTTGAGAGAGAGAGAATCTCACTCTGTCACCCAGGCTGGAGTGCAGTGGTGCAATCTTGGCTCACGGCAACCTCAGCCTCCCAGATTCAAGCAATTCTCCTGCCTCAGCCTCCCTAATAGCTGAGATTACAGGCATGCACCACCACACCCAGCTAGTTTTTGTATTTTTAGTGGAGACGGGGTTTCACCATGTTGGCCAGGCACCATGGTCTCAAATGGCTGACCTCAGGTGATCCACCCGCCTCGGTCTCCCAAAGTGCTGGGAATTACAGGTGTCAGCCACCACGCCTGGCCCCTTAAAAAATTTTTGAAGAAATATTTGATAAAAGGATGGCAAAGTGGATGAAGTAACTGGTTAAAATTAATTTTCTAGTTAGCCGAGTGATTCAAATACCCGTGTCTGGAAGAATACTTGGAGCCACTGTGGGGATTCTGTTGGTTGACTGGCATGACTTGCTTGACTAGGGTATCAACTACACATACCTTCTTAATTTGCAGTTTGCCTCCTCCCTAAAGGTTTATAATATAAAGATTAGAGCACATGCAATCATACCCAGGGATAACAGCAACACAGGTGGGATGAGGGGAGGAGTACAGTTACCCAGGGAAGGAAACCAGAAAACTCTCTCTTTACCTTGTGCCAGATTCCATTCCATGTGCTATAATCAATCTCCCCAAAAACCTTACCCAACAGTCTACTCTGTGGGGAATTCCAGAAGAAAAGGAGTCTGTTCTTGTTAGAATGAAGATGCAGTACTTGTCAGGTTCCTGACACAACAGCAGTAACAATGTTGATAACATAGACACTCTATTAACTGTGCTAAAGATGGGAATTAGCAGAAATAGCCTGCATAATCCTTGGTGTGCGCATCTAATCTTGAGGAGCAAAGCTCACAGTCAAATGGTTCTCATCTCCAGTTCTGATAAATGAGGATCTGGCCAATCCAGATGGTGGTGGGGTGACTGGATTGGTGGTGGTAGGGCCCAACTCTTGATTTCAAGGGTCTAAAAATCCCTCAACCCTTTATCTTTGCAAGTTCCATGATGCTTCCATGGGCAACCCCTGGTGTTATGAAGAGCTTGGAGGGACTACCTAGCTCCATGCTCCATCCACAGGGTCAAGAGAGCCTCTGTTTAGTGGTTATTACCCTGAGTCAGCTCTGGCCTCATTCTCTCATCTTCTGTAATTCCCAGTTGCATTCACTGTGGACCTCTACACATAGTCTTAGCCACTTCTCCTCTCACAGTTCTTGATCCCATTCTGACTAGTTGAGTATATCACAGTCTTAGTCTCCCTGAAAACCTCATCTCATGGAGCTGAGAAGTCTACTCTCTAAGACTTGAAGTCGGACTCCCTAGTTATGCCTGCTGGGTGTCTGTGTGACCTGTCTCTTGGTGTTTGTTTCATTTGGTTTCTTGGGCCAACCTAGGACTTAATGTTCCTGAGGAATATGGAGGGTGATCATGTTGACTTATGAGGTATACCTCTTCTTGTTGCCTGGCTTTCACCACCCCAGTCCTAAATTTCTCCCACTTACCCTGCCGAGGATGTCAGGGCTGATGCTGAAAATCAAAGCTCAGCAGAGTGGCTGGAGCAGCTTTTTTCTAGTCTGGGGTGACCAAACTCCTTTTGGCTGCAATCTCAATTCCCTCTTGCTGTGCTCGCTGCCCACCTCCAACCTACCTTCCAATGCCAAGTTTTCTGAAATTGTGATTAAGATGGCTAGGGCCTTGTGGGCCTTGTGCCTGTTCTGCTCGGCTGGGATTCCATCCAGAGCTAGTGCACTGCAGCAGGAGAAGGCCCAGAGGTAAATTCACCATGAAGCTTGCTAAGAACATTTAGACTTCAGGGTACCTCAATCACACAGGCCCCTGTGAATGCTGAAACTGCTACAGTATCCTAGGTGGGGAGAGAAAGCCAGGTTGTGATCAAGAAGAATTTCTGCTGATAATTTGCCCACAGTGATCTCAAATAAAAGGGATATAAATCTCCATATAAATAATTATTGTCTTTTTTACTCATTCTAAGTATTCTAATATTCTATTCACTTCCGTATGTAAATTTGTATTTATAATCTGTATTATTTTTCTTACAGAAAGATCCCAAAATTTTAAAAGCATTAAGCCCCACAAAACCTGGATCTCCCCTTGGGAAGACTCATGCCCAAGCCCCCATCTCCAGAGATGATGATTTAATTGACCTAGGCCAGGCATCCCCAGACGTTTTACACAAGGGGCCAGTTCACTGTCCCTCAGACCGTTGGAGGGCCACCACATACTGTGCTCCTCTCACTGACCACCAATGAAAGAGGTGCCCCTTCCTGAAGTGTGGTGGGGGAGGGGGGGGGCGGATAAATGGCCTCAGGGGGCCGCATGCGGCCCACGGGCCGGGGCGGTAGTTTGGGGACACCTGATCTAGGCAAGTGGGTGGATCTCCCAGTTACCCCCCACCAGGGATGAATATTTAACGATGTCTGGAAACTTTTTTCATTATCACAGCTTGAGGGTGAGGGCTTGTTATTGACATCTAATGGGTAAAGACCAGTAATGCTGCTAAACATCTCACAGTGCACAGGAAAGTCCTCCAAAACAAAGAATTCCCTGCTCAAAATGTCAGTAATACTAAGGCTGAGAAGCCCTGATCTAGAATGGGGTTCTGAGCCTCAGCATTTTTCAGAATCTTTCAAATCAATTAATATGAACATACGACCCAGGTTGAGAACAAGAGTTATACAGATAATAACAGTAGTTAACCTTTACTAGTGAGTACTTACTATGTACCAGTCATTGTTTTAAATTAATTAACTCATTTAGTCTTTGGAATAAGCTTATCAGATAAGGTTTGTTTTTGTTTTCGTGGTTTTTTTTTTTTTTTTTTTTTGAGACGGAGTCTTGCTCTGTCACCCAGGCTGGAGTGAAATGGCATGATCTTGGCTCACTGCAACCTCTGCCTCCTGGGTTAAAGTGATTCTCCCACCTCAGCCTCCCAAGTAGCTGCGATTTCAGGCACGTACCACCATGCCCAGCTAAATTCTATATTTTTAGTTAGAGACAGTGTTTTACCACATTGGCCAGGTTGATCTTGAACTCCTGACCTCAAGTCTTGGGATTACAGGCCTGAGCCACTACACCCGGCCTCAGATAGGTATTATTGTCCCCATTTTACAGGTAAGTAAACTGAGGTACAAAATATTAAGAAATGTGCCCTGGGATTCAAACCCAGGCAGTTGGGCTCCAAAACCTGAGCTGTTAACTAGTATTGTGTACCTATCCCTCCTTGACTGGCTCATTTCATCCTGTTAGAGATCTCTATGGGAGAAGGGAGGTATAATCTCTGCCTGCTCCCAGATTGCAATTCTCTGCCTGCACCTATTACTGGAAAGTAAAAAGAAGTAGGTAGAGCTGAAATGGGGAGAGAAGTATAGCACTACTTGTACCTGTGTGCCAGAGAATAACCCCCTAGTTGGGGATATGGATATTTGTTCCAGTTTCTCAGATATGTCATTGTCTAGTTCAATTTACTGGATGCAATTTCTTAAAATTAAAGTTCTATCCAGAAATGGCAGAGCCATGTTCAGGTAAGAGCTCTAAAAAAAAAAAAAATACTTTGGCCTACTAGATTATAAATAATTGTAATTGTTGCTCCAGAGCCATAATGGGCTGTATGCCAATGTACATTTTATAGATGGCTGTCTCTAATTGAAAGCCATACCAAACAGCTGTCGGAAATGCTGACGATCAGACTGGGGAAAGTGCTGCCAAATGAGAAGAATGCAGACAAAGACTATGGCAAAATGGTAGAAATGTATAACAGGAGATAACTCTTTATTCACTGTTATAAAATGCTCAAGCAAAAAAGGAAAGCACCAGTACACTTGAACTTCTTAGTTCAGGTCCGCAAAACTGAGAATAAACAGGACAGTTTCAGCCTTAAGCATAGAGGGCGTGGTGGGGATAAGACAAAGACACAAGCATTTATGAAATGAAACAGGTTTAATAAAAGGCTATGGAAATTCCAAACTTGAGCAGGAAACTTGAGCCCCACGTGAGAACCACAGCTATGGCCAACCCTGATTTCAGCCTGTTAAGACACTGAGCAGAGAATTTGGCCTTGACTTCTGATCTACAGAAACTTAAATTTGAGTCGTTCTGAACTGCTAAATTCATGGCAATTTCTTACACAGTAATAGAAAATGAACACAATGGGCGCAATGGCTCACTCCTGGAATCCCAGCACTTTGGGAGGCTGAGGCAGGGATCACTTGAGGTCAGGAGTTCAAGACCAGCCTAGTCAACATGGTGAAATCCCATCTCTACTAAAAATACAAAAAATTAATCGGGTATGGTGGTGCTTACCTGTAATCCCAGCTATGTGGGAGGCTGAGGCAGGAGAACTGCTTGAACGAGGTGAAGGTTGCAGTGAGCCGAGATTGTGCCACTGCACTCCAGCCTGAGTGACAGAGTGAGACTCCATCTCAAAAAAAACAAAAATGAATACAATGAATTACATTGATTGATTTCTTAATGGTAAACCAACCTTACATTCTGGGATAAATCCTGTTTGACTATGATATGTTGTCCTTTTATCAAATTTTGATTTGTTAAAATTTTGGACAGAATTATTTATATGTGCACATGAGGGACATGGCTCGAAGTGAAAGCGATGAGAAATTTGGAGGACAAAGAAATGGAAGTAGAGACTGGGCATGGTGGCTCATGCCTGGAATCCCAGCACTTTGAGAGGCCAAGGCAGGCAGATCATTTGAGGTCAGGAGTTTGAGACCAACCTGGCCAACATGGTGAAACCCCATCTCTACTAAAAATACAAAAAAATTAGCTGTGTGTAGTGGTGCATGCTTATAATCCCAGCTACTTGGGAGGCTAGGGCAGGAGAATTTCTTCAGCCTCAGAGGTAGATGTTACAGTGAGCCAAGATGACGCTATTGCACTCCAGCCTGGGTTGACAGAGTGAGACCCTGTCTCAAAAAAAGAAATGGAAGTAGAGTAAGAAAAGAAACATTACAGGTGAGAGAACAACATGAGCAAAGGTGGGAAAATGTCAGAATCTGTTTGAAAACCCACCTGTAGTTTAATTTGTCTGGAGAACCCCATCTAGGGAGGAAGTCAAGTGGTAGGAATGAGACTGGAAGACCTAGGGAGTAGAGTGCGTACTTCATTTGAGAGACACATTAAAGAGCCACTGAAAGTCATTGGGGCACATGACTGGAGGAGGCATGCCAGCAGTAATGTATAGTTGGAAGTGCACCAAGCAGAACCTGGAAGGTGGTAGAAAGGCCCTTGCAGTTGTCTCGTTAGAGAACATTAGAGCCCAAATATGTGTATGGTAAGGGCCAGGCAGGGAAGTAAAAGATGGAGAAAGAGATCAAGCCCTTAGCCCTCGTGTTACTAAGGCTAGACGCTAGATTGGCCCTGAAAGTGAGAGGGCAAGCTGAGAGAAGCTCTCAGCTGGGCCTTAACACAATAAGAAGGTTGATTGGAAGGGTGAAGTTGAAGAAAGAGAACTCTTTGGGTACCTAAAAACATCAGCAGGGCTTTTCCTATCATCTGGTATTTGGAACCAACCACTGACGCTCAATCTGCAAACTGCTGATCAGCTACAGGTCCAACTGTCCGTGTTCCTGCTGGATTCAGGCCTGGTTGGGTAGGTCTCCAGAGAATACAGTTATTAATGGTGGCCTAGGAGGAGCAGCCTCTAAAACCCAGCCCAGAAGGACTCCAAGAAATGGGTTTGAGTTTGCTTTCCACTCTGGGGTGGGAGGTGGCTCAGCTCAAAAGATGAAACACGGGAGAAGAGACAGGAGCTCAGGGAGCAAAACTGTGCTCACTCAGTAGGAACTCAATCTCTCTTGGGTTTGTGGTCCCAATGCAGAGGCAGATAGGAAGGACTTCTCTGGGGTGAGCCATCATCACTAGGCTTCATACTTATCCTATCACAGAGGTTAGTAGGGAGCAGAGCAGCCTTGGAGAAGTGCAGCATATTGGATATTTATTTTATTTTATTTTTTGTAGCCTTAAATGCTTTTTCTTTTTTTCTCTTTTTTTATTGATTTTGTTTTTGAATTTTATTTTTTTTCCAACTTTTAGGTTCAGGTGTGCATGTGCAGGTTTATTATATATGTAAATTGTATGTAACAAAGGTTTGTTGTACAGATTACTTTTTCACCTGGATAATAAGTATAATACCTGATGGGTAGTTTTTGATCCTCTCTCTTCTCCCTCTCTCCACCTTCAAGTAGGCCCCGATGTCTGTTCCCTTCTTTGTGTTCATGTGTACACAGTGTTTAGTTCCTGCTTATAAGTGAAAACATGCAGTGTTTGTTTTTCTGTTCCTATATTAGTTCATTTAGGATAATGCCCTCCAGCTACATCCATGTTGCTGCAAAGGACATGATCTCATTCTTTTTATGGCTATATAGCATTCCATGATGTATATGCACATTTCCTTTATCCAGTCTACTGTCGATGGGCATTTAGGTTGATACCATGTCTTTGCTACTGTGAATAGTGCTGCAGTTAACATATGTATGCATGTGTCTTTATGATAGAACAATTTATATTACTTGGGGTATATACCCAATAATGAATTACTGGGTTGAATGGTACTTCTCTTTTAAGTTCCTTGAGAAATTACCATACTGCCTTCCACAATGGCGGAACTAATTTACATTCCTACCAGCCATGCATAAGCATTCTCTTTTCTCCTCAACCTCATCAGCATCTGTTTTTTAGACTTTTAAATAACAGCCAATCTGACTGGTGTGAGATGGTATCTCATTGTGGTTTTGATTTGGATTTCTCCAACGGCTAGTGATGTTGACCATTTTTTCATATGCTTGTTGGCCACGTATATGTCTTCTTTTGAAAAGTTTCTGTTCATGTCCTTTACCCAATCTTTAATGAGGTTGTTTGGTTTTTGCCTATAAATTTAAATTACTTATAGATTCCGGACATTAGACCTTTGTTGGAGGCATAGTTTGCACATATTTTCTCCTATTCTGTAGGTTGTCTGTTTATTCTCTTGATAGTTTCTTTTGCTGTGCAGAGTTCTTTAATTTAATTAGGTCCCATCTGTCAACTTTTGCTTTTGTTGCTATTGTTTTTGGTGTCTTAATCATTAAATCTTTGCCAGGCTATCATCCAGATTTTATAGTTTTAGGTTGTACACTTAAGTATTTAATGTATCTTGAGTTGATTTTTGTATATGGTGAAAGGAAGAGGTCCAGCTTCAGTGTTCTGGATATAGCTACCAATTATCCCAGCACCATTTATTAACTAGAAAGCCCTTTCCCCACTGCTTGTTTTTGTCAAGTTTGTGAAAGATCCGGTGGTTATAAGTGTGTAGATTTATTTCTAGGCTCTCTATTCTATTCTATTTGTCTATGTGTCTGTTTTTGTACCAGTATCATGCCGTTTTGGTTACTATAGCCTCGTAGTGTAATTTGAAGTTGGGTAACGTGATGCCTTCAGCTTTGTTTCTTTTGCTTCGAATTGTCTTGGCTATCTGGGCTCTTTTTTGGTTCCATATGAGATTTAAAATACTTTTTTTCTAGTTCTTTGAAGAATGTCATTGGTAGTTTGATAGAAATAGCATTGACTCTGCCATATTGCTTTTCACAGTATGGCCATTTTAACAATATTCATACTTCCTATCCATGAGCATGAAATGTTTTTCCTTTTGTTTGTGTCATCTCTGATTTCTTTGAGCAGTGTTTTGTAATTCTTGTAGGGCTTTTTCACCTCCCTGGTTAGCTGTATTCCTAGGTGTTTTATTCATTTTGTGCCTATTGTGAATGAGACTGCATTCTTGATTTGGCTATCAGCTTGGACGCTGTTGGTGTAAAGAAATGCTACTGATTTTTGTACCTTGATTTTGTATCCTGAAACTCTGCTGAAGTTGTGTATCAGATGTAGGTTTTCTAGGTATAGAATCTTATCATTTGCAAACAGAGATAGTTTGACTTTCTCTCTTACTATTTGGATGCCTTTTCTTTCTCATGCCAGATTGCTCTGGTTAGGACTTCCAATTCTTTTTCAACTTTTATTTTACAATTGCGGGTACGCATGCAGGATTGTTACAGAGGTATGTTGCGTGATGCTGAGGTTCAGGGTATGACGGAACCTGTCACGCTGGTAGTGAGCATAGTGTCTGAGATATAAATAGTTTTTTAGCTCTTGCCTCCATCCCTCTCTCCCCACTCTAGTGGTCCCCAATGTCTGTTGTTTTATCTTTATGCCCATGTGTTCCTATGTTTAGCAGCCACTTATGTGTGAGCATATGCAGTATTGGTTTCCTATTTCTGTGTGTGTTAGCTTAGGACAATGGCCTCCTCCAACTGCATTTATGGTGCTACAAAGGACATGATTTTGTTCTTTTTTATGGCTGCATAGTATTCTATGGTATATATGTACCACATTTTAAAAAATCCAATCCACCATTGTTAGTCACCTGGGTTGAGTCCATGTTTTTGCTGTTTTGAATAGCACTATGATGAACATACGAGTGCATGTGTCTTTTCAGGAGTATGATTTAATTTCTGTTGAGTATATACCCAATAATGAGATTGCTTGATTGAATGATAATTCAACCTGTAGTTCTTTGAGAAATCTTCCAACTGCTCTCCAGAGTGGCTGGACTAATTTACTTTACCATAACAGTATTGGTGTCTTCTTTTCTCCATGGCCTCACCAGCATCTGTTATTTCTTGACTTTTTAACAAAAGCCATTCTAATTAGTGTGAGATGGTAACTCATTGTGATTTTGATTTTCATTTCACTGATGATTACTGATGTTGATCATTGGCATTTTTACTTAAGTTTATTGGTATTTGTATGTCTTCTTTTGAGAAGCGTATGGTCAGGACATTGACTTTTGTTCCTTTGATGCATGCAAGCTCCTTGGAAGAGGCACTATATTGTGAGTACATTGAGCAGCCACCCCACAATATTCTCCAAGGAACTTCCCTCTACATTAATTCTTCCTCCAAGAGAACTCTCATTTTCACCAACAGAGGCAGGTTTCTCTAATGAAATGTTGATTACCTGGGAGGGGATTAGTGCATCAGCTGATGCACTAATCTGTTTTGATCATCTTGGGGGCACAGAGAGCTTTGGGATGGATTGGTGAGAGGTGAGAACACATCTAAGAAGCTGAGCCAACGAAGTGGGGTGGCACTGGCACCAAGATATAACTGCAAAGCACATCTTTGCTTAGGGATCACTCTGTAGCTCTATGTAACACTCCCTCACCTTCCCTTCTACAGTGGTTTTGAAATATGTCTAATTCTGTGATCTGCCTCCCCTTTATTATGGGCTGGACTTGGTGACTTGCTTCTAATAGACAGAATATGACAGAGACTTATTCTGTGTTACTTCTGAGACTAAGCCATAAAAGGTGTTGTGGATTCCATTGTGGCCACTTTTTCTTGAGTCACTTGCTTCATTGGTAGCCGCCTGCCATATCGCAAAGAAAGGTCCACATGGCATAGAACTGAGGCATCCTTCAAACAGCTGTGCAAGTTGAAGCATCTTAGAAGTGGATCTGTAAACCCCAGCCAAGCCTCAAAATGTGTGCAGCCCCGGTCAACATCCTGACTGCAACTTCTTGAGAGACTTCAAGTAGAGCCACCCAGTAGAGCTGCTCTCACTTCTGACTTAAAGAAACTGTGACATATGCATGTTGGTTGTTGTGTTTGTTTTGGGTTTTTTTTAGTCTCGCTGTATCAACCAGGTTGGAGTACAGTGGTGTGATCTCGTCTCACTACAATCTCCACCTCTTGGATTCAGAGGATTTTTGTGCCTCAGCCACCTGAGCAGCTGAGATTACAGACATGCACCAACACACCCTTAATTTTTTGCATTTTTAGTGGAGACGGAGTTTTGCCATATTGACCAGGCTAATCTTGAACTCCTGGCCTCAAGTGATGCATCAACCACTGCCTCTCAAAGTGCTGGGATTATAGGCATGAGCCACTGCACCCGGCCACATGTTGGTTGTTTTAAGCTACTAAATGTAGGGATAATTTGTTATGCAGCAATATGTAACTATTATACCTTCCAGTGGGTCTCAATTTAGTTGTTTCAGATCAATGTAATTCAGTAACTCTTAGCATAGAAGGGCCTGGCAATCAAAGATTGTTGAGTAGGACCAGTCTCTATTTCACATGTAGGAAAATGAGGCTTTATCTGAATAGGGCCAAAGTGCTTTGCTTTGTTTAATTTCATTTACTTAAAGCAATGCTTTTGAACCTTGGCATAGAAACCTGTATGTTGCAGCATGCAAGTGTATACAGAGCACTGAGAAGGGAAACCAGTATTCAGCTGTTAAACAGCAGCTTTTTGAGCAGAAATATAAACTAGGACAGGGGACATGTTGCTCTTTTGGAGAAAATCCATGGAATATTTGTTTCCTTTAGCACAGAGGCATCCTAAACAGAAGGATAAATCTTAAAACATTCTAAAAAATCTTTTTGCTTTGCTAGAGAGTGGAGCCTCATGCACGTCCTCATATCCTGAGCTTCCATCCATCCTGATCCCAGAAAGATGACTCTAGTTTCACAAGTCTCGACAGGTATACTTGAAAAAGGGGTGAATAACTTGGCTTGATAGGAAGAAATAATTTTGAAAATGGGAGGCATTGTAGATTCTGGGATAACCTTGGGTTGGTTTGTTCCTGGACCAAACAGGGCTTCTTCCATCAGGTAAGCCAGTCATTTAGCTGGGCAGTCAGTGGACATATCTGAAGGCCCATTATGGCCATTGCTCTACCCATAGTATAAAGGGTTCCTGACCTAAGAAGACCTTTAACTGTGGCAGTCAGAAGTGATTGCCAGCTGGGGCTGTGACTCTGGAAGTGCTGGGGAAGGAGGTAATTGCAGATATCTCATTTCCTCCCATCTGCTCCATCCTCCTTCCCCATCAGCTGGGAATGTGTGATTTAATTACTTTAGCTCTTCTCCCGGGGGTGGGGGTGGAAGGCTTGTGCATATTCAGGGTCCTCAACCTCCACAGGAGGCTTTCCTTGCTCCCTATCAGATGCAGTCCCTCCACCTTCTGAATGCTCTTTCTACCCCATCTGTACCTTCTAAACAGCACCATAATGTCACACCACCCTTTGTGCTACTGTGTTATGCTCCCTTGTAGTGGATGCTGTGGTGTGCTGCCAAGATCCCCACGTTCAAGCCTAAGGTTCGCCTTTCCCAACTTCTAGGAGTGTTGCTTTGCTGAAAGCTCCAGGCTTAGTTCCTTCTCAGAAATGTCCATATGCAGAAGGGAGCTGTTTTTGTAAGGCTGCTCCTCCTCTCTGGGGGAGGCCTACACCCTATGACATTCAGTAAAGGGCACAGACACCTCTCCCTGGCCTCAACTTAAGACATCTCTGAAGGGCATCTCAGCTTCCTAGTGTCCCATGGAGCCTGCTCAGGCTTATGTTGCATTAGTTCAACTTCCTACCTCTGTGTGCTTCCTTCAGTCACACACAGATGTTGTTTTGGGATATATGCCCCAATAAACTTGTTTTTTTTTTTTTTTGAGACAGAGTCTCGCTCTGTTGCCAGGCTGGAGTACAGTGGTACAATCTTAGCTCACTACAACCTCCACCTCGCAGGTTCAAGCAATTCTCCTGTTTGAGGCTCCTGAGTAGCTGAGAATACAGATGTGCACTACCATGTCCAGCTAAGTTTTGTATTTTTAGTAGAGACAGGGTTTCAGCATGTTGGTCAGGATGGTCTCAATCTCTTGACTTTGTGATTCACCCACCTCAGCCTCCCAAAGTGCTGGGATTACAGACATGGGTCACCACACCCGGCCAAGCCCCAATAAACTTCTTGCTCCCAGTTCTCTATCTCAGGGAACTGACCAGGGAACCCAACCTACACCACTCCCACTAGGCTGGAAGCATATAAAAGAATACCTGTTGTGCCCTTTATTATCTACCTCTTCCTGCCCTCCTGCTACATCACCCTGGTACCCAGCACAGTTCTGAACAGAGGAGACCCTCTACTAATGTCTAATGAACAGAAAACAGATGATGACTTGGGCAAAAAGACTGGACAAGGACTTTCTACTCTCCTTCTCAAGGATGTACTCCCTTTGTATCCAAAGTCAACACTGAATATCTTCCTATCTGTAATATGCGAAATATTCACAGAGTACAGAAAATACAAAATATGGACACTCTAGGGTATGACTTGTGTAAAGTGTTTCCTGGAGAAATTCACCTTTCAAAACCTGGAGAATGTTTATTTTTAAAATCAGGAAGTATGTCCCAGGCTGACTTTAATCTTTCTGCTTCAGGTGGGCAGGTCTCTGGAGAGTCAGGAGTAGCATCATATAAATCTGTTTTGTTGCAGGCACCCTGGCAACATTTTCTCTGTTAATGAAGAATGTCAACAACTCATTCCAGTGACTCTGCAGGCATTCTCAAAAGATCTGCTTAACTAAATTCTTTCCTTGTTCAGTTCAGTGATAATTTTGGCTCAATGAATTTTAGTGACAGTACCTGTAATCTAATTGGCTCTGTGTTTCTGCTTTCATGGGTCCCAGTCAACATTCCCAGGGAGAGGCTGCAATGCCTTGGTTCCAGACTCCCCTGGTGTATTGGCATTTTACTGCTCTTCGGGGATTTTGACCTTCTGTTCTGCTTGATTAGCCTTGCTGCTCCTGGTGCTTGAGCTGTCCTTCCTAACCACCTTCCTCCCCACAACACAGGGGGATGTTAAAGGATGCTTGTTTGAACTGGATTATAGATTACACAAATCCAGGAAGTCAAGGTTCTTAGCTGAACTGGTTGTTAACATTTATTCTTGTATCCCCAGGATTTAGCACAGTATCTGGCTCAAAAATGTTTGATGAGTGAGTGAATGACAGTCAAAAGTATAACAATCTTCCCCTCAAGACTGTGAAACCCCAAAGGTAGTTCAGCCTGGCAAGCCAATGATCATTTTCCTCATTCTTTGTAGACAAGAAACATGAGCTGAGATCCTTAGTTCTTCCCTCAGAGCATAGTGACCTTTACAGATGGTTTTTCCTGTACTTTTTATTTCTCTTTTCTTTGTTTTTGTTTTGGAGCTAGGGTCTCACTCTGTTGCCCGGGATGGAGCGCAGTGGTGTGATCCTAGTTCACCGTATCCCCAAACTCCTATGTTCAAGCTACCCTCCTGCCTCAGTCTCCTGAGTCCCTTGGACTACAGGTATGCAGTTTTTTTGTAGAGAAAGTGTCTTGCTACATTGTCCAGGCTAGTCTTGGACTCCTGTGCTTAAGTGGTCTTTCTGCCTTGGTCTCTTAAAATGCTGCGTTTATGGGCCTGAGCCATTGCCCAGGCTTATACTTTTTCCTTTGTAAATGCAGATATCACCACCATGTTCTACATGGGGCAGATAATTCTTACCATGAATTATTCTATTATATTTGAGCCCCACCTCCAACTACTTGCTATTCACACTGCCTTCCCTTTCCCAGACCGACCCTGCCCCACCTCTGAAATTTAGTTTCCATCAAAGACTTCCCAGCTAGATCTGATATCTTCATCCCCAATCCAGGCAGTCTCTACCCAGCAGCTCAGCTGGCAAAGGTCTCTTAGTTCTTCCATTTCTCGCTCTCTCTCTTTTTAAATCGAGGTCGGGGGTGTCACCATCTTGCCCAGGTTGATCTCGAACTCCTGGGCTCAAGCAATCCTCCCACGTTGGCTTCCCAAATTGCTGTAATTATAGCATAAGCATGGTGCCTGGCCAGTTCTCCCTTTTCTAACAAAAAAAAGTGTTTTTTGTTTTTTGTTTTTTGAGACAAGAGTCTTCTCTGTCACCCAGGCTGGAGTACAGTGGCTCAATCTCGGCTCACTACAAACTCCACCTCCCAGGTTCAAGTGAGTCTTGTGCCTCAGCCACCTGAGTGACTGGGATTTCAGGTGCCCATCACCACACCCAGATAATATTTGTATTTTTAGTAGAGATGGGGTTTTGCCATGTTGGCCAGGCTGGTCTTGAATTCCTGGCCTCAAGTGATCCACCCGCCTCAGCCTCCCAAAGTGTTGGGATTAAAGGCATGAGCCACTGTGCCCAACCTCTCACCAAAATTTCTTGACAACCCCATGCCCCATCGCAGTCCCAGGTGACTCATTCTATGTTCAGTTACGTTAACATATTAATCAGGTGAAACTCCCTATTTTGCATTTCCAGGCAACTTTCAGTTTTTTCTCTTTAAAGTGCTTTGCATATCTCTGCTCTGATTTATCAATTTTTATTTTACTTCTATTCCAAACCCTGAGGTCACCTTCCCAGCTGGCCTCACTCTTCTCCACTTTGGTTTGCTCTGTGGTTTCAGCAGCCTGTGGTTGTGGGCTTCCTTTTCAGTGTTCAGTGTTATTGACTATTCTAGCTAAAGGGCACAGTCTAGGCTACAAGGTTAGTACCCCTTTGTGGGCTACCTCTGATCCACCATCTGCCCATGCCCTTCCTTTGCTCTCCAGCTACTGCCTCACTCAACAGAGAAGCACAGAGTGCTCACCAAGGGCCAGGCACAGAGTCACCTCCTTCAATTACAGGGTATATAGACCTGGGTGTTCCCCACTTTGAAAGCCCACAGTGAGGGAGTCATGGAAACAAACACAATGTGGTCACTGCAGTGTTGGAAACATCCATGTAAGAGAATGGAGAGGGAGCTCCAAAGCAGGAAAGAAGAAAGTGGTGTGGGGTGGCTTCCTAAGAAAGAGGATGCCTGAGTTAGGCCTTAAAGGATCAGTAGGCAATAGCCTAATGAAGATGAGGATGCAATGAGCATTTATCATTCATCTAACATGCATGAATGATAAGTGCATGCTGAGGACTTGCCATGAGCCAGGAAAAGTTCTAAGTGCTGGATAGTTAGCAGTGAACAAAACAGACAGTCTCTGCCTTCGTGGAACTTTACTACTAGTGGGAAGAGATAGAGAATAAGCAAAATAAATAAGGAAAACAGTATGTTAAAGGTGATATGTGTTCTCTAGAGAAAAGTGTATGCAGGAAAAGGATTCAGTTGTATGCACAGAAGAGGGTTAATTTTTAAAATCCAGTAGTTTTAAATATGGTAGCCAGGGACTGCTATCATATTAATATGAATTCCTTTCATCTTCATTGTAGCTTTAACTGTTTACAAGGTGCTTTAATTCTATTAGCTCATTTTGTTATTAAAACCATCTTGTGAGGAGGTGGAAAAAATTAGTCTCCTGGGTTCTGTTGCTCTCTAAATGAGCCTTCTAGGACTGCTGTAACAAAGTACCACAAACTGGATGGCTTAATCAACAGAAATCTGTTTTCTCAGTTATGGAGGCCAGAAGTCCAAGATCAAACTGTGTGTGTCGGGGGGAGTCAGGTGCAGTGATTCACACCTGTAATCCCAGCACTTTGGGAGGCTGAAGCGGGCAGATCACCTGAAGTCTGGAGTTCAAGACCAGCCTGGCCAACACAGTGAAACCCTGCCTCTACTAAAAATAAAAAATTAGCTGGGCATGTTGGCAGCACCTGTAATCCCAGCTACCTGGGAGACTGAGGAATGAGAATTGCTTGAACTTGGGAGACAGAGGTTGTAGTGAGCCAAGATCGCACCACTGCCCTCTAGCCTGGGCAATGAGCAAAACTCCATCTCAAAAAAAAAAAAAAATGTGGATGGGATTCCTTCTGAGGGCCATGAAGGAAAGATCTGTTCCAGGCCTCTCACCTTGGCTTGTAGCTGGCTGTCTCCTCCTGTGTCTTTACATTATCATCCGCTGTCTATTTCTGCGTCCAAATTTTCCCTTCTCGTAAGATACAAGTCATGCTGGTATCTCATTGGATTAAGGCCTACTCCAGTGACCTCATTTTAACTTGATACCTCTATAAAGACTCCGTGTTCAAATAAGGTCACAGTCTGAGGTACAGGGGGTTAGGAGGATTTCAACGTATGAACTTGAGGGGAAGGAGAGACACTCAACCCATAATACTTCCCAAATGACTTTGAACTTTAGGGTTCACAGTGCTTGCTGGCTGACTCAGTGAGACTAGAGGACTGCAATAGTCTGTGCTACACATGAGAGACTGACAATTCCCAAACCTGCTTACCTTCAGTTATTTATCTAGGAATGAGGGCTTTACATAAAGGGCCCTACCTTACTCATTTGGACAGCCACATCTTTTTTTTTTAAACATTTTAATTCTTTTTTTTTTTGAGACGGAGTTTCGCTCTTGTTACCCAGGCTGGAGTGCAATGGCACGATCTCGGCTCACCGCAACCTCCGCCTTCTGGGTTCAGGCAATTCTCCTGCCTCAGCCTCCTGAGTAGCTGGGATTACAGGCACATGCCACCATGCCCAGCTAATTTTTTGTATTTTTAGTAGAGACGGGGTTTCACCATGTCGACCAGGATGGTCTCGATCTCTCGACCTCGTGATCCACCCGCCTCGGCCTCCCAAAGTGCTGGGATTACAGGCTTGAGCCACCGCGCTCAGCCCCAGAAGTTGCTTCTTTTAAATTAGCAAGTATGAAATCTTCCAACTCACATTAACCTCCGTGCTAACCTAACTGGTGGTATCAGGCTGAAATGCTTAGCTTAGCTCGAGCTCCCAGCATAACTCTTATAGTAGAAAGCAAGAGAGTTGGAACAAATGTTTCTGATTCTCACATCTCGTGTCTCATAGTCCAAGACCCCTGCATGTAACAAACAATTTAGTTGTGTACCAATGCCTTTTAACCAGTGATTTTTTTTTTTTTTGAGACAGGATCTTGCTGTGTTGCCCAGGCTAGAGTGTGGTATGATCATGGATCACTGCAGCCTTGACCTCCTAGGCTCAAGAGATCCTCCTGCCTTGGCATCCTAAGTAGCTGGTGTGCAAACCAACACACCCAGCTAATTTTTTCATATTTTTTTGTAGAAACGGGTTTTGTCATGTTAGCTAGGCTGGTCATGAATTCCTGGGCTCAGTAAATCCCCCTGCCTCTGCCTCCCAAAATGCAGGGATTACAGGCGTGAGCCACCGTGCCCAGCTCCAACCAGTGATTCTTAAAAGCTACCCAAGACCCACCTGATGGACCTCAAACTGACCCAAGAAAGCAAGTCATCCCTTTAGGATGAACTAATGTAAATAATTAACTTTGGGAAGCGCTATTTACAAATTCATCCACACACATTTTTATGTGCATTTAAGACCTACTTACTAAAAGCTTGCTAAGTGAATGACAACAGGTTAACCCAGATTGGAATTTATAAACAAAAATCAGTGTGCTACCAAATTTTGTTGAGGTTTCTGATTCTGTATTCCCCTGAGAAGTTTGGCCTTTAGAGACAGTGTGGCCTGGCACTGTTGGAGCCTGGCCCATCCTGCATTGTGTGGATAGGTGCTTTATTATCAGTCTCCCATCAGTACTATTGGTAGTGTGTGGGTCAAGGTCTCCCTTTGCTGCCATTCTTGCTTCTAATTATAATTTACTGTTAATTTAGCTTCATCATTATCAAGTTAGTTGGGATTTATTTGAACCTTAAGGTAACCAGTGATACATCTTTGTTTTAATTGTATTTTTGGCCTTTAATTTTCTGGTACCTAAAGACAATTATGCATTGCAATTTAAGTATGAATCATTTATGCCTTGGTTGCGAAAGAACATATACACTCCCCAAGATACTTGACATTGACGCCTCAGTAGTATGCTTGCATTATTTTTCCACTTGTATATGAGAAAGGATGGAGTAAATTGACTATGGGTTATTCTGCCCAGCTTAAAGTGGTCTAGAATAGGAAAAAGAAAAGATTGAAAACTATTTTTTTAGACTCTGTGAAAAAAACAGAATGTACTGCACACTTTGCAAAAAGCTTGTAAATGGCATGTGCAAATTCATTTCCCTTGGTAGATGCATGGGAAATAAATATCCATGTTGAACATTTTGCCAACCCCTACCAGCCACAGGCTCACAGTGATTGTAGCAGAAGTAATGGAGGCCGACTGTTCAGGCAGCAGGGCTGTGATGGGAATGGCAGGGGAAGGTGGGACTTCTTGGGACAAAGGTTTTAGGGCAACTGCACAAACAACAGCATGCTCTGCAAACAGTGGCAATGGCTCGCAGCAATAAGTTTCCGTTCAGGGTTGTACAAGCTGCTGGTCATATATCCGTAAATGTCAGGGTCCACAAAAGCCTGAAACAGCTTTGGAAGACCGGTCATGTTGAGGTTTCTTTGGGTATCCAAGTATGCAGGAATCTCCCCCAACCCCAAACTGGGCCTGGGATGCCTTAGGCACAATTTGGTCTTAAATACTTTCTCCCCTGTGTATCCCAGTGAATTATATTTGTATCTTTATTATATTATAGCATTATGTTCTGTCTTGCTTTATAGTTGTATAAAGGTCTAACTCTCCCTACAGGCTTTGTTACTTTGGGCCAGGATCAGGTTTAACTCATTTTCGGGAGCTAGCAAGTACCAGCTTCGGAGCTGGGGGATCAGAGAGACCAGGTATGAATCTTGATTCTCTGGTGCTGCCTACGTGACTTTTGGATAATGTACTTCTCTGAGTCTTGACTACTTCATAGGATTGCTGGGAGCATGAAAGGAATCTATTAGGACTGTCTGTGTTTAAGTATTAAAAATGCAACTCAAACCAGCTTACACACATACACATTGATTCACAGAGGTATTGCTAGTTTACATTACAACATAATTTAGAGACTAAAATAGAGTTGTCAGGGATGGTTGGATAGATAGATACATAAATAGACAGATAGAAACATGAATCTCAATTTCTCTTTCTCCACACACACACAGACACACACACACTTCTTTCTGTGTGTTGCCCTTATTTTCTCCTACTACAAATGAGCTTCCTCCATACAAAGGGTGGCAATGGTTGCAAATAGTTTCAGTTTTTTGTTGTTGTTGTTTTTAAATTTTGAGATGGGGTCTCACTATGTGGATCAGGCTGATCTCAAACTCCCAGCCTCAAGCAATCCTCCCATCTCAGCCTCCCAAAGTTCTGGGGAGGAGGTTGGATAAATAACTGGGACGGGAGGTTGGATACAGGAATGAGGGGTTACAGGAGGTTGGGGTTACAGGAATGAGCCACTGCACCCAACCTAGTTTCAGTGTTTTAAAAAATAGATATAAGATCTCAATCCGTGGCCCAGACTGGAGTGTAGTGGCGCAATCACAACTCATTGCTGCCTCGAACTCCTAAACTCAAGCAATCCTCCTGCCTCTGTTTTTGGAGTAGCTGGGACTACAGGTTTATGCCGCTCTAGTTTTATTTAATTTCTTCCTAGCAACCCCAGAGGGAAGGAGGGCTTCCCTTTCCCAATATCCATATATATAAGCCCAAGAAAGGATCTGATTGGCCAGATCTGGGTTGCATGCCTACCTCTGTGAGGCAAAAAGGGTTTTGTGATTGGCAGTCCCATCAGAATCACTGAGAATGGGGAAAGGAAATTTCCCAGAGAATAGGGTGTGTGTAACTGTTACCAAAAAATAAGGATTGGGAAGCAGGAGTAGATTTGGGCAGACAAAATAGCCACATCCTATTTCAATTGATGGGATGCCATATGTAAGGCTATAGTGCCTGGGATCTAAATAGACATAAACTGGGCCACTTGTTTCTTCCTTCTTTCATCATCCCCCAGTCCCTCTGTTCTTAGTGCCTCCTACCTCCTTCCTTAAATATCTTCATCCCAGCCACACCCAAAGTCATTTCTGAGACTTGGGAAACTCCAGCCAAGGGGGACCGAAAAGACCCTGTCCCTCTGCACACTCTCTAAGAACAAGGGAAAAATGTGCCTTAGTTCTGGAAGGAAGCTTCACATGGAAATCAGAAAGCTGTATGTGAAAAGGATAAAAAAGAGCCTGAGAAGCCACTATGAGGCTTATTCTCTTAGTACTTGAGGGATTATGGGCTGGGGCACAGCAAGTCCAATTAGAATCTGTGGCAGTGTTCAGAGTGATGCCAACAGAATGACAGGCAGGATTTCTTTTCTTTCTCTTTCCCCTTCCAGCTCCTTCTTCTCTTCCCCTTCCTCTCCCTCTCCCCAGTTCCTCCTTCTCTTCATCTCTCCCTTCCCCTCTTTCTCTCCTCTGCTGTTTTCACAGTATCAGATCCCTCCAGGAAAATTCCTTCCCCTGCCAGAGCTTCAGCCCTGAAAGGCCACAGTTCAGGGCTGAAGTGTTTGAACACTAAACCGAAGAGTCATTGAACTCAGGCCCAGATAAGGCACAGCTGGGGGGATTGCATGTTTCAATCCAGTAATGTGTTCCATTAGGTTTTTCTTTTTTTTTTTTTTTTTTTTGAGACGGAGTTTCGCTCTTGTTACCCAGGCTGGAGTGCAATGGCGCGATCTCGGCTCACCGCAACCTCCGCCTCCTGGGCTCAGGCAATTCTCCTGCCTCAGCCTCCTGAGTAGCTGGGATTACAGGCACGCGCCACCATGCCCAGCTAAGTTTTTGTATTTTTAGTAGAGACGGGGTTTCACCATGTTGACCAGGATGGTCTCGATCTCTCGACCTCGTGATCCACCCGCCTCGGCCTCCCAAAGTGCTGGGATTACAGGCTTGAGCCACCGCGCCCGGCCCATTAGGTTTTTCTGTGAGTCAGTGGCAGAAGACACCTTTGAGGAAGGGGGTTGTTGATAGACTAGGATTCTTCTGCGCCCTCCTCAGCATGCCACAAGTGTGGCCCTGACAATGGATTCAGTACCAGGAGAAGCCATCTCCCACAGCACTGGGAGAAGTCAACACCTCAGCAAAGATTTGTGCTGAGGCCCCCTTCCCTCCCAACCCCCACATTGAGAGTATATTCAAAGAAGACCAGGGCTGCAGAGAAGGAAAGAATATATGGTTCCTAAGTTCTTAGCCATAGCTGGGGGCTAACTGGAACAGGAGGTTGGATACAGGAGAAAGTCAGCAATGGTTAGGGACCCCCTTCTGTGCAGTTGTGATATATAGGAAGAGAATGAGATGTGGAATCAGATCTGAATGTAATGCCTGACTCAACTACTCACTTATTGTGTGACCTTGGACGAGTCACTTAGCCTCTCCCTGCCTCAGTTTCCTCATATGAAAAAATGAGGACAATAAGACTTCACAGGGTTGCAGTCAGGATGAAAGGAGCAAATATCTGTTAGTATGCCATTCCATTTCTCTGGGTCTACTGCCCTCCCCAGTGTCATTTTTACAAGTTCATGTCCTGGAATGCAATAGAGTTAGATCCAAACCCCCAGTTTTAATTGCATATAGAACTATTTATGAATGAAATGATGAGATGTCAGGGACTTGCTTCAAAATGAATGGGGGTATTACAGAAACAAGATTGGGCATTAGCTGATAATGGTTGAAGCTAGGTGTTGGATACATTAGGATTTGTTATATTAATCTGCCTCCTTGTATATACAGTGGGCTCTTCAAATCTGTGGGTTCTACATCCTTGGATTCTGCATCCATGGATTCAACTGAGAATCAAAAATATTGGAAAAAAATTGCATCTCTGCTGAACATGTACAGACTTATTTTATTTATTGTTTTTAAAGACGGAGGTCTCTCTGTGCTGCCCAGACTGGACTCAAACTCATGGGCTTAAATAATCCTCCCACCTCAGCCTCCCACATAGCTGGGACTACAAGCCCATGGCTTGCAGACTGTTTTCCTTGTCATTGTTCCCTAAACAATTACATTAAGGCCAGGCACAGTGGCCCGCACCTGTTATCCCAACACTTTGGGAGGCTGAGGAGGGCGGATCACAAGGCCAGAGATTGAGACTATCCTGGCCAACATGGTGAAACCCCATCTCTACTAAAAATACAAAAATTAGCTGGGTGTGGTGGTGCATGCCTGTAGTCCCAGCTACTCAGGAGGCTGAGGCAGAAGAATCACTTGAACCTGGAAGGCAGAGGTTGCAGTGAGCTGAGATCACACCACAGCACTCCATCTGGGGTGACAGAGTGAGATTCTGGCTCAAAATATACATGTATATGCACACACATATGTATATACATGTATACACATATGTATACATACATATATGTATATACACACATGTGAATATATATATACATATGTGTGTGTATATATATATTGTAACAACTACATAGGATTTACATGGTATCAGGTATTAAAAGTAATCTAGAAATGATTTAAAGAGGATGTGCATATATTGTATGCAAATACTAGCCATTTTATATCAGGGACTTGATCATCTGTGGATTTTGGTCTCTACTGGGGTCCTAGAACCAATCCCCCAAGGATACCGAGGGATGACCATACAGGCAGTCCTCAATTTGCATGGCTCTAATCTGCATGGATTTCAGTTGCCATGGTTTAGTTAAATAACATCAGTCACTGCACAGCACAGTTCAGATTTCAGTTTCCATGACATATTAATGTGAGTAATTGCATAAAGTACAAACCTGGCTGCTGGCGCTTCAGTCCCCAAATTACTACATAAATAGCAGATGCACATCGTGATCAGTGGTCAGTCACATTATTTCTTTCAAAGTCTGTCTGTTGATGATTGGTCACTGCCCATCTGTTGTTCAGTTCACACACAGGCAGGAGCATGTTTTGTGTTGCTTCTTTGTCTACTAGTGATAAACCCATATGACACTTTCCAAAAAAACGGATAATTAAAAGAGGAAACTGGCCAAAAAGATGAAAGAAAGAAAGAAAAAAAGAAAGAGAAAGAAAGAGGAAGGAAGGAAGGAAGGAAGGAGGGAAAGAAAAGAAAGAGAGAGGAAGAAGAAAGAAAAAAAGAAAGAAAGAAAATGCACCAAACAAATGAAAAGTGATAACAATAGCAGTGAAATTTGAGACAGCACAAACAGAATTATAGGAGAAAACTCTGAACTGTGGGAATGTCAAGACTGCTACCATTCAAGACTCTGTGTATGACTCCAGGGGAGCTAGTGACATCAACATAAATGGGGAAAGTGAAGAGGATGAAAATGTTCCAGAGGAAGTGACACTGAGGGAGTAAAACTTCTCATTAACCTATTTATGCCTGAGGGTGCAATTTTTTGAATTTTGAAAATCAGACCTTGGTGACGACCTTAAGCAGTAGGATATATAAAATAATTCCCACATGCTTAACATTCCAATAATGGAACGCCAGGCATAAATGGGCACACGTGGAGATGTTTTACATCATTGGAAGTACAAAAGATAAAATGTTGGAAGCTAATCCAAACTCAGGAGTGTGACAATAAGCTAAGACAAAAAAATGCTCACTCCATATTGTACATTAAATAATGAGAAGGCAAGCACTGTTCAAGTTACTCTGGATACATTTTTTACAAAGAAATAAAACACCTATTTTCAATGTTTCTAATTTTAAAAATTACAGTACTAAATAAATACTGGGTTTTTTAAATACTTTTTATTTCCCTATACATTTACAACTGAAAGTAAGAGCATTTTTAATGCTTTGACAAACGTTTTTAAAGGTCATGAAACAATTGTAATTTTCCCCATTGATTATTACAGATTGTTTGCGTGGCTGTTTTCACAGTCTTGCACTACTGTGGAAAGTAAGGACTATCAGTATTTGAAATTTCAATACTAAATTTTTTTTTCAAATCCCCATTCAACCACTTTCTTATGAGAGTCATTTAACTTTCTATGCCTCCGTTTCCTCATCTGTCAAATGAAGATAAGAATTATACCCTTTTCAGTTGGTTGTGAAGATTTAACAAGTTAATTCTTACCAAGTACTCACCAGAGTGAGAGATATAACTAAAACATGTAATGAATGTTGGCTGCTATAATATGCACAGATCTGAACCAGATGGCGATAGAATACGCTAAGTGGTCAGAGAGTGCTGGTGTTATTATAATCATCACCACTGCCACCAGCAGCTGACTCACAGCTACTCCCCTTTGCAGGTGTCCTTCAAGTGCTGCCTTGAGTACCACACAGTACTCTGTTCAGCACAGCTCATTTTCTCTAGGAATTTCCATTTCTGGATAAAGACATATTGATGTTGACCAGTGTTTCTTAACCTTTTCTTCATGATCACCCCTCTCTAGGAAGCTGTTTTAGGCATTTTTTCCCCTAATCATCTTTCTTATGAAATTTTAATATTATAGACATATGATATATCTGTTAAGGTACTCTATGTTTCTGTTTTACACATAAAAAGAGTAAAATCCTCATTGAGCCATTTATTTGCCCTCCTGGGGGAATATCACTGCCATTGAGACTATATGATGTAGATGGAAATTTAGTAGACATATTGATTGCCTCCTCAAACCCCTCATCTCCCACCTCCTACCCTACCCAGCCCCACCCCCAGTCCTCTGCTTTCTCCTTTCTAAGAGAACCCTAATTTATTGTTTTGTTTTGTTTTGTTTTGTTTTTGAGGCAGAGTCTCACTCTGTTGCCCAGGCTGGAGTGCAGTGGCTTGATCTCAGCTCACTGCAGCCTCGGCCTCCCAATCTCAAGCTGCATCTGCTTCCCAAGTAACTGGGATTACAGGCACTCACCGCCACACCCAGCTAATTTTTGTATTTTCAGTAGACATGGGGTTTCACCCTGTCGGCTAGGCTGGTTTCTAACCCCTGACCTCAGGTGTTCCACCCACCTCAGCCTCCCAAAGTGCTGGAATTACAGACATGAGCCACCGCACTGGCCCCTAATTTATTGTGTTATGAATCTATTGTCTTCCACATGGTCATGCACTTTGCTAAATCAATTAAGCAATATCCAATTTTCTTTGCTAATGATTTATAAGTGTATAACACAATTCTAGGCAACAGAATATGAGGGCAGATTAGCCATTTTTTTATATGAAAAAAAGGTGGGGTTGGTGGGGGTTGGACTTGGTAGCTCACAACTGTAATCCCAGCACTTTGGGAGGCTGACGTGGGGAATCATTTGAGCTTAGGAGGTCAAGACTAGCCTGTGCAGCATGGCAAAACCTTGTCTCTACAAACAATTAAAAAATGAAATAAATAAACTGGGCACGATGGTGCCCACCTATAGTCCCAGCTACTTGGAAAGCTGAGGTGGGAGGATCCCTTGAGCCAGGGAGGTTAAGGCTGCAGTGAGCCAAGAGCAAGACCCCATCTCAAAAAAAAAAAAAAGTCAAACTTGAAGAGGTGGCCTACCTTTTCCCGACGGATATTGTGTTGAACTCTGGTTGCTATCTTTTGTCTGTCAAGAGAGTTTGCTTTAGGGCTTGACATGCCGAAGATGCAAAATGGGAAATAATCAGAGTTCTTAATGATGCTGAGTCACTGACTCACTGAATTAATCAACCCTGGAACTGCCCACATTGGGGTTTCTTGTTTTTTTGTTCTGTTTTGTTTGTTTGTTTTGAGATGGAGTCTCATTCTGTCACCCAGGCTGGAATGCAGGGGCCTGATCTTGGCTCACTGCAACCTCCACCTCTCGGGTTCAAGCAATTCTCCTGCCTCAGCCTCCAGAGTAGCTGGGATCACAGGCATCTGCCACCATGCTCAGCTAAGTTTTGTATTTTTAGTAGAAATGGGGTTTCACCATGTTGGCCAGGCTGGTCATGAACTCCTGGCCTCAAGTGATCTACCTGCTTTAGCTTCCCAAAGTGCTGGGATTATAGGTGTGAGCCACTCTAAGCCCAGCTGGGACTTCTTGTTATATAAAGCGATACTTTTTCCTTATTGCTTTGGCTTGCTGAATCAGTGTTTCCAGTTACTTGTAGCCAAAAAGGTCCCAGCTATTGCAGGGAAGAAACAGCTATGGACAACAAAATAATTTTGAACAAATATATTAATAAAAAGTCAAAGCATTCATTTGAGTTGGGGATTGCTGCATTTTGGAGATAAAGACTGGAAAATGTTTTCTTTCTTCTATTCCTAAGTAACCTTGGCCATATTCATACCTTCAGCACCCAGACTCTGGAATATCTGGGGTTGAATCCTACTCACCTGTTGTCCAGCTGAATGGCCTTGGTAAGTTACCTTTTCGAGTGCCAGATTCCTTTTAAGTAAAATTAAGACAGGAGTCTCTCTACTTCATTATGAGAGTTTAAAGAAATAATACAAATAAAATGCTTAGAACAAGTCTGACATCTATGTAGTATTTAGTATTTGATAGTTTATTTCTCTTATGTTAAAGGCTTCCAACACTACTGCTCAAGGTCTGTCTACTCCCAAATTTTCTCCAGATATTTTCACTTGGATATTTCAATATTACTACAAATTTAAGTCATTCCCTACTTCCCCTAGATTACCACTTCCCTCACCCTGTGCTCTGGATCCCAGTGAAGGTTCATGTTGTTCCCTTAGCCTAGAGTGTGATGGCAGTGGTGACCCGTTTGGAGTGCCTGCTGCCATCATGCCAGCTGCAGTGGGGAGGGGTGCTGGGGCTGCACACTTCACAGACCTGGTGGGAGCCCTGCCTCTTCTGAGTTGGTGGAGCAGGAGCTCCCCAGGTGCAGCTATAGCTGCCTAAGTAGAGGCTGCAGACCTTTGCCTCCCTGTGTTCTTGGATGGGCTGGGAGCAAGCAGGAGCCCCACCCTGCAAGGCACAGCTTCAGCCACCCAAGTCATGGCTGCAGACCTGGGCCTCCCTGTGCTCTTAAGGGTGCTGGGAGCAGGCAGAATCTCTGCCCTCTGGGCACAGCTACAGTCACCCAAATCACAGCTGTGGACCCATGTTTCCCATTCCACAGAGCAGGCAGGAACCCTGCTCTCCTGTGTGCAGCTACAGCCATCCAAGCTGTAACTCTGTACTATTGGGGGCCTAGGAAGGACCCCACCCCTTCAGGCTCAGAGGTGTCTGCTTCTGCTACCTGGCCTCTCCCACTCCTGGCACCTACTCTGATTTTGGAGCAAGGTTGGGGCCGCGGTGCTATCATGCCTAGCTAGGTGTGCACACACTTGGAGCAGTGCTGACATGATGACCCCCCACCAGCTTGGCCCCTCTGGACTTTGGGCACTGACAAGTATTGGAGGGAAGGCTAGGCAGGGCTGAGGGCAGCTCGGCATTGGCTTACAGGTGCCCCTTGGCATGAATACCCTGGGCATTGTGAATGGCAGTAAGAGGCAAACAGGCTCCTGGGTGGAAGAAGGTGGGTCCCTGGTAAAGCTCCACCAAGGGAGGGCCTGAAGGCTGGGGGCTGGGTTGCCAGTCCCCACAAACTGGAGTGGGAACTTGTGGTGCACTTTCCGAGCCCATCCATGGCCACCCATGGACCAACTGATGCTCATGTCCTCCCATCTGAAGCTCATAAAAGCTCCCAGTTCAGCCAGAGCTCTAGGGCCTCCTCTCTACTGAGAGCAGCAGATGACCAGCTGCAGAGCAGAGCTATCCATACCAGGGCCTCCTCTCTGCTGGGAGTTGCTGATGTTGGGACAACCAGCTGCAGAAAGGAGCTACCCTACCCACTCCAGGGCCTTCTCTCTGCTGAGAGCAGTAGACATCAGGATGACAAGCTGCAGAGAGAAGCCACCCACTCTCCTGTCTGAGAGCTACAGACATCAGGATAACCAGCTGCTGAGAGGAGCTACCTACTCTAGGGCCTTCTCTCTGCTGAGAGCTGAACATTCAATGTGATGACCTGCCTGCAGAGAGGAGCTACCCACTCCAGGGTCTCCTCTGAGCTGTCACTCAATAAAGCTTCTCTTCTCCATACTCACCCTCCATTTGTCCACATATCTCATTTCTCTTGGATGCAGGACAAGAACTCAGAACCTGCTAAATGGCAGGGCTGAAAGAACTGTAACACAAACAGGGCTGAAACATGCCCCTTGCTTGCCATGTTGCAGGTGAAGAGAAGGAGAGAAGAGCTGTAGTCCTTTGGGGAGCCCAGACTTGGGAGCTCCCTGAGCCAGGGCTGTGACTCCCTCTTTGGTGCCCTGTGGTTCCTGGAGTCTCCAAGCTTCCAGGTGCCACTGTGTTCCCCAGTGGCAGTTGTGGAAGCTGTTTGCAATGCACCTGGTCCAGCCACAGCCTTGCAGAGAGCTGGTGTCCAAGCTGGCACCTGGAGTTGCCCACCCCACTGCAGCAGCCACGGGGCCGGACTGTGCGCAGTGTCTGGACCCCACACACACTTGCCCACATGCCGCTCACTACTGCATGCCTGGCTTGCCCTTGGCAAGTTTGGGATCCAGGCCAGTAGTGTGAACTGAATGCAGCCTGCCAGGCTGAGTGGATGGAACAAGCCCAGCAGACCCGAGCAAAACTCCAGCAAAAGCACCAACAGCCACAGGGGTTTCTGGAAAAAAAAAAAAAAAAAAAAAAACACCCCAAGGATCCTGTAACAAATGTGTTTCTATTTTTGTATCTTTCAAAAATGTATCTGTCACAGCTCAGCTCCTTGATCCCTCAGATGCTATAAACAGCCTTCTCCTCTAGTTTCTCAAAGTACTTCGTGTATCTCACATTACTTTTTCATTATGAGTAAATTACAGCCCTGTCTTCCCCTCTAAGTTGTAAACTTCTTGCAAATTGAAACTGTAATGGATATTTATTGGAAGATGGCACAGCATGCTTTCTGCCACTCTCTGATAGTATCCCAAATTTCACTCAGTATTCACTCTTTGGCCTATTGGTTTTAGAGGGAAGATGGTTCCAGTCCCTAGCTCCAGGGATGAGTTTTTATTATCTAGAGGTAATCAATCCCATGCTGTTTGCCAAGCCAATTGGTGTATGTTTGGGTTTCTAAACCATACAATGCATGGCATTTCTCTGGATACAGGAATTAATTTTGGAAGGATCATGTGATCCAATGTGAACCAATGAAGAACAAGGCAATCTTTGCTAGGTGCTTCTGGAAAAGGTGTTTCTGGGGAAGTTCTAACCTCCATAAAACCTTTTCTTCTTTTTCATAAATCTTGGGGTTTAAAAGAGCCAATTTGGCACAATGAGGGAAGCCAGTCTGAAGATGAGATCAGTACGTGGGAGATAACCCAAAAGCTACTGAATGACTCTAATCCTGAAGCCTGTCCTACCCCTGAACTTCCTTTTACATGAGCCAAAAGAATTGCCATCAAGTTGGAGCCAAGTTCTTTCTAGCTTGCAACATGAAGAGTTTTAATGGATATAGGAAGCTTATCTTCAACTTTGTATCCACCACAGTATCTGTCACATGGCAGGCATTTAATAAATGCTTATAGGGTTGCATGAGCCAGTGATTCTGATAGAGTTTTTGTCTGGTTCTCTGGATCTTCCCCGCAGAGTTTTCCTGTTAGCAGTCTGCTCTATGGAAGTTCGCAGAAGTTCCCCTCCTCATTTGAGCTTGTGGCTTCTGGTAGGAGGATGTTCTTATTTTCAAAAACTGAAACAGAGCTTCCTGAAGTGACAGGAATGTTGTCTATCCAATCCAACTCTCTTGGAAATTCCTGATGGGCCCTGGCAAATCTTAACTCACTGGCTCTGCTCCCTCTAGACTTTGAACTGCCACCTGTTAGATTGCAATTGTAGTTATCATTTAAACAGACTCTCATGAAGTTTTCAACTTACAACTTCCTGGTGATAACTTTGGAATCACCCTAATTTAATCAATAAACTGTGTACTAATCACATTTTAGATGGTTTATTGTTATTAGGTATTCAATTACCAAATACTTTTGAAGTTCCATACTATGAAATTATATAACTTCTTTTTTTTTTTTTTTTTGAGACAGAGTTTCACTCTTGTTACCCAGGCTGGAGTGCAATGGCGCGATCTCGGCTCACCGCAACCTCCGCCTCCTGGGTTCAGGCAATTCTCCTGCCTCAGCCTCCTGGGTAGCTGGGATTACAGGCACATGCCACCATGCCCAGCTAATTTTTTGTATTTTTAGTAGAGACAGGGTTTCACCATGTTGACCAGGATGGTCTCGATCTCTTGACCTCGTGATCCACCCGCCTCGGCCTCCCGAAGTGCTGGGATTACAGGCTTGAGCCACCGCGCCCGGCCGAAATTATATAACTTCTAAGAAGTCTCCTGCTAATTATTTTCTTTATCTCTGGATGTGGATTAAGAGGTTTATTGTCAGTAAATAATATTTCTTTTTCTTTCTTCTTTCAATTTTCAAGTATATAATACATTGTTATTAATTGTAGTCCCATGGTATACAATAGATCTCTTAGACTTATTCCTCCTGTCTAACTGAAATCTGTGTCCTTTGGCCAACATTTCCCCAATCCCCCTACCTCTGGCCTCCAATAACCACCATTTAACTCTGTTTCCATGAGTCTGACTTTTCCACACTTCATGTATAAGTGAAATCATGTGGTATTTATCTTTCTGTGCCTGGTTTATTTCACTTAACATAATTTTCTCTGGGTTCATCTATGATGTTGCGAATGACAATATTTCCTTCTTTTTAAAGGCTGAATAATATTCCACTGTATGTAGATGACATTTTCTTGATCCAAGAGTAATATTTCTAGACTTGGCTATCTTATTCTTTGTCTGATTTTCTCCTGCCCCATTATTCATTCGTTCATTCGTTTATTTTAATTTTATTATTATTATTATTTTGTGATGGAGTTTTGCTCTGTTACCCAGGCTAGAGTGCCATGGGGTGATCTCGGCTCACTGCAGCCTCCACCTCCTGCTTTCAAGCAATGCTCCTGCCTCTGCCTCCCAAGTAGCTGGGATTACAGGCCCCTACCACCACACCTGGCTAATTTCTATATTTTTAGAAGAGATGGGTTTCACCATGTGGGCCAGGCTGGTCATGATCTCCTGGCCTCATGTGATCCACCTACCTCAGCCTCCCAAAGTACTGAGATTACAGGAATGAACCATCATGCCTGGCCTATTTATTGCTTTAAATAGTATACTAGGCCAGGTGTGGTGACTCACACCTGTAATCCCAGCATTTTGGGAGGCCAAGGTGGGCAGATCACAGGAGGCCAGGAGTTCATGACCAGCCTGGCCTACATGGTTAAAACCCCATCTACTAAAAATACAAAAATTAGCCAGTCATGGTGGTGGGCATCTGTAATCTAGCAACTTGGGAGGCTAAGGCAGGAGAATCTCTTGAACCCAGGAGTGGGATGTTGCAGTGAGCCAAGGTTAGGCCACTGCTCTCCAGCCCCAACAGAGCAAGCCCTGTCTCAAAACACCAAATAAATAAATAAAAATTAAGTGGTACTCGCCATCTTAGACCCCAGCTACTAGAGCCAGAGATTGGCATTGACCCCAAGATGGACATTCATAGGTGCCCCAAGTCCAAGGAAATGGTCTGGTATGAGAGTATCAACCACATCACATTTCCCTGTACTATGCCTGGTCAACCAATTAGACAAGTTTTCAGATTCTGAATGTGAGCCATAGATAGGAAGAGATACAGATTGAGAGATAAAAAGATTGTAATTTCAACCATATTAAATTTAACCACTCTGTTAATCAAAACACCAGATAGAGAGTACAAAGACAAGCCACAAAGTGAGAGAACATATTTGCAACATTATGTAAAAGATCAATTATTACATAAAAGAATTCCTACAAATTGCATTAAAAGGTTAGATAACCCAAGAGCTCTCTCCAAAAGTTTACAAATGACAAGCTTTGAGTTTGGCATTTCTAGTAAAGTACTCTCTACAACTCATCAATTGTACTCCTGAGAATATAGCCTAGAGAAATCTGTGCACAGGTGCAACTAGAAGTACGTACAAGAATGTTCACATACATTTTGGCCAGAGAAAACCTAGAAACAACCTAAACATCTGTCAATGAAGAATAGATAATTAACTATGGTATACTCTTACAATGGAATACTATGAAAATAAATGAGCAATAGCTACATGCAACAACATGGTTAATCCAAGTGGGCAGGAAGTGGTAAGTATGGAATAGGTATGTCCATGGTCCCTCATGACTGATGGCTTCACTTCTGAGAGGTTCATTTATTAGCCCCTCTTGGAACATACAAAGTGAGTGTTGGATTAAGCCCTCTTAGGAGCTATGCAGATTTCACAGCCTGGCCTTGCTAATGCAGACATGGTGGGCCAAGTGCTTTTTTTTTTTTTTTTTGAGACAGAGTCTCACTCTTTTGCCAGGCACCAGGCAGGAGGGCAATGGTGCGATCTCAGCTCACTGCAACCTCTGCCTCCTGGCTTCAAGCAATTCTCCTGCCTCAGCCTCCCGAGTAGCTGAGATGACAGGCGTGTGCCACCACATGCAGCTAATTTTTGTATTTTAGTAGAGACGGGGTTTCAGTGTGTTGGCCAGGATGGTCTCGATCTCTTGACCTCATGATCCGCCTGCCTAAGCCTCCCAAAGTGCTGGGATTACAGGCGTGAGCCACCGCGCCCAGCCCCCAAGTGCTTTTTAAGGCTTAAATACTTAAATACTTTTTCATTGATGAGGCTTGAAATTTATTTGGCAATCAGTTTCCTCAAAAACTGAGAAACTCAGTCAGTTCCATGGATGAGTCACCACTCCCCAAGTTCTTTCCTGGATATAGTTGTTGTTGTTGTTGTTGTTGTTGTCGTTGTCGTCGTCGTCGTCGTTGTCCTCCTCCTCCTCCTCGTCCTACTCCTCGTCCTCCTCCTCCTCGTCCTCGTCCTCCTCCTCGTCTTCCTCGTCGTCGTCGTCCTCCTCCTCCCCCTCCCCCTCCCTCCTCCCTCCTCCCCCTCCTCCCTCCTCTTCCTCTTCTTCATTATTATTATCAGAGATGGGGTCTCATTCTGCCACCCAGGCTAGTGTGCAGTTGCGCAATCATACATAGCTCATGGCAGCCTCGAACTCCTAGACTCAAGTGCCTGGTTATAGTTCTCATAGCTGCTTTGTTTCTTTGTTTTCTTGATAAACCAGTGATTGATTCTCTCCCTCATTTTAATGGTGGCTACCTTGAGTCTGTCTGAAATAATTGTCTTCAATGCAAATCCTTAGCTTAGTCTCATCTTTGCCCCACATGGTGCTCTTAGTTTGACTGAGATGTTTTAATGGGCCTTTGAAAAATGCTTTGAGCAACTATAGTTAATGTCTTCTTGTTTGGGGTACATAAGCAATTGACTTTTTAAACTCTGTAAAGGTCCACATTACCCTATTTTTGGACAATTTCTGCTATCTGACCAATTTTTGCCTGCACTCTTTGGTGTAACACCTTGCTAAACAGCAGGAAGGAGGCCCTAAGCTGCACATACCAACCATGTGGTTTTATGCAACTGCTTACTGTAAAGGTAAAGGCTAAGTAGACAAGTGCTCTCTTTCCCTTCAATTTATTGCCAAACTTTTTTTGCCTCAACATAAAATGGACACTGGCTTTCCAGTACACAATATCAATTTTCTTATCTCTCAACTGCTGAGACAATGCCACGTATTTCAGATTTTGATAATAGCAATGCTATATTTTCTATATTAATTTCTGTATTAGTTAGCATAATGTTCAGTTTCTCTAACAAAGAGATCCATCAATCATTTCGTACCTTAAAGAAATAAAAGAGGCTGGGCACAGTGGCTCATACGTGTAATCCCAGCACTTTGGGAGGCTGAGGCTAGCAGATCACTTGAGGCCAGGAGTTCAAGAGCAGCCTGGGCAACATGGCAAAACCTTGTCTCTACTAAAAATACAAAAATTAGCTGGGTGTGGTGGTGTGCACCTATAGTCCCAGCTATTTGGGGGGCTGATGTGGGAGGATGGCTTGAACCTACTAGGTCAAGGCTTCAGTGAGCCGAAATGACGCCACTGCAGTCCAGCCTGGGTGACAAAGTGAGACCCTATCTCAAAAAAAAAAAAAAAAAAAGATAAAAGTTGGGCCGGGCACTGTGGCTCAAGCCTGTAATCCCAGCACTTTGGGAGGCCGAGGTGGGTGGATCACAAGGTCAAGAGATCAAGACCATCCTGGTCAACATGGTGAAACCCCATCTCTACTAAAAATACAAAAAATTAGCTGGGCATGGCGGCGCGTGCCTGTAATCCCAGCTACTCAGGAGGCTGAGGCAGGAGAATTGCCTGAAGCCAGGAGGCAGAGGTTGCGGTGAGCCGAGATCGCGCCATTGCACTCCAACCTGGGTAACAAGAGCGAAACTCCGTCTCCAAAAAAAAAAAAAAAAAAAAAACATAAAAGTTTAGTTCTTTCTCATATAACACAGTTCAAGGTGAGCATTCCAAGCAGTGGGTGGCTCTGTGCCACCTAATCATTCAGGGATCTAAGTTTTTTCCATCTTGTTGCTCCTCTATTCCCTAGGCCTTGCTGTTGTCTACATAGTCCTGGTTGAATCATTGCTGTGTCTCAGTCTCAGTGTGTGGAAATGGGGAAGAGACTGAGGACGAAACACATTCAGGCATAGTGCTGGAAGTGCCACACGGCACTTGTGCTCACATTCCTTTGGAGGACATCTATGCACTTGGCCATATCTAACTATAAGGAAGGCTAGGACATGTGACTGGGATGCAGAGGAGAACAGGTTTTGGTGAGCAATTAGAGCTATGTTACCCAAAAATGTTCAATCTCAAGACTTTAACTTACTTTGCTGCTTTGAGAATAGAATGAGACTCAGAATATTGACCATAAAGTCAGAGCCACATAGAAGACCAGGAATATAAGAGACAGTTCTTTTGTCATGTATATTATCTTCAAAAAGTCAAGCAATTTTACATCTTTTTTTTTTTTTTTTTTTTTTTTTGAGACGGAGTCTTGCTCTGTTGCCCAGGTAGGATTGCAGGGCCATAATCTCAGTTCACCGCAAACGCTTCCTCCCAGTTCAAGTGATTCTTCTGCCTTAGCCTCCTGAGTAGCTGGGACTACAAGTGCCCACCACCATGCCTGGCTAATTTTTGTATTTTTACTAGAGATGATGTTTCACCATGTTAGCCAAGCTGGTCTCCAACTCCTGACCTTGTAACCCATCTGCCTTGGCCTTCCAAAGTGCTGGGATTACAGGTGTGAGCCACCACACCTGGCTATCACATCTTTTTTAATGACTAAAGTAATATATTTACTTTTCTTTTAAAATTTCCCATGTTGGCTATGTGTTCATTATCCATTGATTCAATGTGAAAAGGGGGATTTTGGTTTTAACTTTTTTTTTTCCCAGCATTATTGAGGTAGAATTGACAAATAGGAATTGCATATATTCAAATTGTACAACATGATGTTTTGATATATGTATATATTGTAAAATGATTACCACATCTAGGCTAAGTAAGTTATCCATCATCTCACATAGTTACCTTTGTGCATGTCTGTATATGTGGTGATACTTAAACCTACTTTCAGGTGGTGACTCACTCACACCTGTAATCCTAGCACTTTGGGAAGTCAAGTCAGGCAGATCACTTGAGGTCAGGAGTTCAAGACCATCCAAGCCATCATGATGAAACCCCGTCGCTACTAAAAATACAAAAATTAGCCGGGCGTGGTGGTGCGTACCTGTAATCCCAGCTACTTGGGAGGCTGAGGCAGAAGAATTGCTTGAACCCAGGAGGTGGAAGTTGCAGCAAGCCGAAATCATGCCACTGCACTCCAGCCTGGGCAAGTGAGACTCCACAGAAGAAGAAGGAGAAGGAGAAGTAGAAAGGAAAGCCCAGCACAATGCCTGGCATAAAGTAGGCACTTACATGTCAGTTCCCCTCCCTGTGAATTCCCTTTCAGCATGTTTATTTCTCTCCTGGGGCTGACCTGGCTCACAGAGCAGGTGATGTAATCCAGGATGGCAGAGGGAGCCCCTGCTGCCCAAAGAGCCCAGAGCAAAGTTGGTGGCAGCAATGTAATGTCAAGAGTTGCCTGGTAAAATGGCAAGTGCCACTACTGGGGAGCAGCACCCTGAACACCAAGAAGTGGTGACTACCTGCATAACCCATGCACAGCCATCTCCTCACTCATAAAGGCATCTCCCAGCTGGCTCTTCTCTTCTCACCCCTCTCTCCTCTAATAGCCTCATCATATAGCCTCAAGGCCTCTATCACTGGCTTGTTGTGGGAAGGTAACAGCCTATAAGGGCTACAGCAGCAGGGAGGGCAGATGTTACATAGTCCCCACCGAAGGAGCTCACCCATGGCACGTGTGCACCTGCTGCCTGACTGTTGGGGACAGGGGTGATCTCCCAGGAGGCACTTCACCTCTTGTTTGCTCTGTTCAGGCAGGTCAGAAAGTGGAGGAATGTGATGTGATAGATTTTCCTAAGCTCAATCAGGATGATTAAATAGATGTCTCTATTTCTGGATGTTTGAGTAAATTCCTGCCTGTGTTGCCTAAGCCAAAGGGTCACTCCTGTTGAGTCTAAAGCCTCATGTTGAACTATGTCCACTGTCAAGATGTGAGCAGCCATAAGGAGAGAAAGTAAAGGACAGAGCAGCAAGGACATTGCTGTTTGGGAAGCTCCCTGGGAAAGAATAAGCATGAAGATTATTATGTTGAACTCCAAAACATGCAGAAACATACACACACACACACACACACACACACACACACACACACACACACACGTTGACACCAGTTGATGTGAAGCCTCATGCTAGGTATGAAAAGGCAAGTAGAGGAAGCCCATGTTATACAGTCCTTCAGTTGCACCAAGGGAAGACAGGGTTATCTTAAAAGAAATGTTAGTGAAGTAAAGCATAACATGTTCCATATGTCAGAGGGAAGAGACAGTGAATGAAATGGATCTGGGAAAAAATGAGTTTGTTTAATCATTCATTTATTCTTTCAATCATTTACTCCACAGTGATTTATTAAGTACCAAGTATGTGCCATCCACTCTGATAAGGGTCTAGAGACATGTCACCAACTGGGCACAGACCTTGCCCTTCAGGAGCCCCTGAGTAGAAGTGAGAGACGGGTGGCTGAACAAGTAGAAGCAGAAATGTGTCATTGGGGCTATCATAGATTTGGGGACAAGGTTCAGGGTGAAGCCAACCAGGCAGGAGTCTGTGGGCAGAAGCCAAGAGGAGGCTTGTGAGAAGAAGTGGCAGTGGTGGCAGTTCTGACAGGCAGATGTGTGGCGAGCAGGTGCAGGTCTGGGGTGGTGGGAGGTGAAGGTGAGAGCTAGTGCTGGGAGCTGCCAGAGGCTTAGGAAGCCAAGCTCCTAAAGGAATTGCTCCTGTTGCATGCTATTAAAATGCGGGAAGCAACAGTGTTGCAGGAAAGTTGCCCACTGTTCCAGGGAGAACGTGATGTTGGAAATAGATAGGTGTGTGACCAGTCAACTCTGGGAACTAGTTTCATTCCTGATGGTCAGCCCCTGTGCTCATCAGAGCAGCTGGTTCTTGAGCTGGCAACACCTAATCGGCATGGGGGCCACCTTGATGTAGCAGAGAGAGCGCTGTCCCACCAGACCTCCTAGGAAATGTGACTTTAAAACTCCCACAATGGAGCAGTCAGAAAAGAGGCAGGAGCTCCTCATGGACTCTGCGCAGGTACAAACTTGTGTTGGAATACTGGCTCCTTATTTAACAGATGGACAAAGGACTTGTATTAATATGAGCTTATTGGTTGCAAGTCATAGACACTCAAGCTGGCAGAAGTAATAAGAATCAGTTTAGGGAGGGACAGCAGGGGGTGGGGAGTTGGGGAGGGAAAACATGGGGAGAAATGCCAGATATAGGTGCTGGGGAGGAAGGCAGCAAACCACATTGCCATATATGCACCTATGCAACAATCTTACATGTTCTTCACATGTACCCCAAAACCTAAAATGTAATTTAAAAAAATCAAACAGGTGGTCCTGAAAAGTGCCACTTCAACACCCTCCAAAAGGAGGGATAGGGGAAATGGCAGGTTTACACCACAGAGAAGGGTATTTATTGCTTTCATTTAGGAAAAAAGAGTGCAGGGAAAAGGCTCTGTATCCTAGCGCAGGAAAAAGGCTCTGATACCGACTCTGTATCCTAGTTGGAGCATTTAAGGTAAATAAACAGCTCGAACTTTATATCTGAAAAAAAAAAAAAAAAAAAGAATCAGTTTGTTATAAAGATATACGGCTGTCTCTTCACTGGAGGGCAGGAAGGACCCAGATCCCAGGAAGAACCAGAAACAGGGAGTGGGCGGCCACCCACAGGGTGGCAAGTGGTTCCTCTCTTTGTCTCTGTATCTCTCTGTGCATCTACTTCCTCTCTCTCTCCCTCTCTCTCTCTCCCTCTGTCTCTTTCCTCGCATCTTCCTCTGTCTCAGCATAGCAGAATATGACCATCCAGTGCCCTTGCTTCAAATTATAGCTCCTATCCCATGGAAAGCCTAGATCTCTCTTTGGACGAAATTCCAGATGTGTGCCTTCTTGGGGGAGGGGCTCTGACTCAGCCAAGGACAGACAGCAAGGTTCACACTGAATGGAGGGTGCTAGGAGCAACCACTGTGAGCAAGGGGCAGTGAAGAGGGCTCTTGTGAGTTAGGCAGACACCCCAAAAGCCATCAGCCATAGTTCTTCATATCTCTGACCCCTGGTCCCTGTAGATAATGGTTACTGCTTTACCTGGCTATTGAACTGATTTGATGAGATAATGTATGTAAAACAACTGTTACCCAGTGGGCCCTCAGTAAATGGAAATGATTGTACTTATTATAGCAGTCAATAAAGGTATCTGTGATCTGTTTAGGAAAGCCCAACTCAGGAGACTGGCATGTGCCTTCTTTCCTCCACCAAAGCTGTTCACATTAACACAGAGATGCGGGGCAGGGCCTCTCTTCCTCTCAGTCCCCACCCCTCTCATCTCTTGGTTACAACTTAAAACTCCTGCCTCCTCATGCCCCAAGCTTTCTTTGCTATTACAAATCAATCATGTACTCTTTCAGCCCTTGCTACCCCCATAGGTACTCATCTGTAATGACTATATTTAGGATTATTATTATATGGTGATTAGATGTCTTTCCTCTCAAAGTCTAAGACTGTGAACTGAGAGACCTTTCTGAACACCTGGGACATTGCCACACATCTCATATTTACCTGGTCATATTTGTTGATTCATCATGTTTTCACAGGAAGGACAATTTTCATTTATAGCCTCATAAAAGGAATATTGGAAACTCATTTATTTCGGGTCACTGCCTTTAGCCAGGATAAGAGTTCAGCTTCCTAAATAAATGACCGTGCATTTTATTTGTACTCCCCCGAAAGCCTATGGTCATACAATCTGAGGAAAGGGACATGGAAGGTCTTCTGGACCAGGTACCTCCCAGAGTGGGATTCTGCTATCCACGCCCCCTATGACATGGGCATTTGGTCTGCAGAAGAACAGGGAGTTGTGGCCTTCCTGGGAAGTCCATTCCATCTTTGTTCTTTTTTTGTTTTGAGACAGAGTTTCACTCTTGCCACCCTGGCTGGAGTGCAATGGTGCAATCTCAGCTCACAGCTCACTGTAACCTCTGCCTCTCGGGTTCAAGTGATTCTCCTGCCTCAGCCTCACAAGTAGCTGGGATTACAGGCATGCACCACCACGCCTGGCAAATTTTTTGTATTTTTAGTAGAGACAGGGTTTCACCATGTTGCCCAGGCTAGTCTCAAACTCCTGACCTCAGGTGATCCACCCATCTTGGCCTCCCAAAGTGCCGGGATTACAGGCATGAGCCACCGTGCCCAGCCTGTTCTTTTACAATATAGCATGTTCTTCTTTGTATGAAAGATATCAACTCTGCCTCTGTGTCACTGGTATTCAATGTTCCTAATTCTGTAGGACCAGAACTACTGCCTCTTCCCCGTGGCAGCTGTTCCCCCACACCGCGTGAGGGTGTGTTCATGATACCATGTCCCCTCTAAGTCTCCTTCTATTCCTCCCAGTTGTCCTTCTTCTCCACAAGACAGTTTACAGACCTTTGTCTCCCCTTTCACACCTTGACATGTTATGTTTGCCTTTGTGAATGTTAGAGCTCAGAATTCAGCACTGCACACACACTCCAGCATGCTCTGATGGGGATGTGGGGGTGGGAGTAGGACCTTCTTTGTTCTAGAGGTAGCTACTGTGTTTTTAGTAATGCTGCGTAAATTTGAGCTAGCTTTTTATTTTATTTTTGGTAGAACAATCTCAATTTTGGTTCATATTGTTTTAAAATCCTCATTTTTTTTTCCATTATGGAAAATTCAAGGGAGAAAAAGTAAAACATGCAAAGATAAAGAAGAGAAGAACAACAATATTTTAACCTTATCTCTTCAAGTTAAGTATTGTTTGCAATTTGGTATATATTCTTCCAGGCACTTTCTATGCATACACACATTCTCTGTCTCTCTCTCTCTCTCTCTCTCTCTCTCTCTCTCTTTCTTTCTCTCTCTCTCTCTCACACACACACACACACATACACACACACGAACACACACATACACATACACACACAGAAAAGTGGGATTAAACATCTGTGATAAATTAAAAATGACTTCTAATCCTTTGCTGCTCCCCTCACTGAAAGGTGGGATCTGATTCCTCTCCCTGTGTATCCAGGCTGGGCCTGAGACTGGCCTTTACCAATAGAATGTAGTGGAAGTAACACTGGGTAGCTTCCAAGGCTGGGCCTTTAGAGACTGCAGCTTCTGCCTTCGCCTCTCGGAGCCCAGCCACCCTGTGAGGAGGCCTCACTAGCCACATGAAGAGGGGCATATGGAGAACTGAAGCCTGTGGCAAGAATGCCAACAGAGCTCCCAGGTGGTCCCAGTACCAAATGTGAGCTGCCCCAGAGCCCCAGTCAGTACCAAGTGATACAAACAAATCCACAGAATCATGGGAAGTAGTAAATTGTCATTTTAAATCACTGAATTTTGGGGGTGGTTTGTTAAAACAGTAATTGATAACTGAAACAACTGCACAGAAAAACAGTATTATATCATGCTTACTCTGTGCTAGGCAGCTATAATTTTAAAATACATATTAATTCACATAACCTTTATATTAATCTGATGCAGTAAGTACTATGATTATATATCATTATCCCCACTTTACAGATGAGGAACCTGAGATGCGAGTGAGCAAGCAATGGGGCTGGGATTTGCACCTGGGCGGCCCATTAGGATCCATGCTCCAAAACATCTATGCTCAAAACTATCATATCCCACTGCCTCTCTGCTGCTTCCTCTCATTTAAAATAACATGAACAACTTTAATGTCAATAAATATTAACCTACAACATGATACTTCATGGTACATGTTGAAATCTTAATCCTCTTAGGACCCTTTAAACCATCTTGGGCGCGTTGTTGAGCTTGAAGAGGCTTCTTCTCTTCAGTCTCCTCCCCTTCATTCTTCATTCATTGAGCAAATGTATTATACTCCTACTATGTGCCAGGCCCTGGGCTTAGCTGAATATTCAGAGACTTGCCTGTGTCTCCAGTAGTGGAAAAGAACAAGCACTTAGGAGCTGAATGGCTCCTCTTTCTCTTTGTGATTTGTTAGCACTTCGCTGTTTGCCAAGCTGTGGGACTAGTTTATCTTGTTCTGAACTTTATTGCCCTGGTCACGATTTGCAAGGCCCCTCTCTATAGTGATTTTAACCTTCCTGGCACCATTCTTAGAAGTTTGTGTCTTTCTATTCCTTTCTTAGCTTCCAGGTTCCTCCTTCCAGCTCTTGCAGCCAGCATGGGCAAGAGCCAACATCAAAGTTTCATCCATTGAGGATACTCTATCATACTCTGTACTTTATCTTGCCTGATACAGTTGTGGGGTATCAGGCAAAATAAAGCACACAGAGTCTCTCTGCATGATGGAGACCATTTTACAGCATGAGGAGATGTTTTCTGCCCTGGCTGTGTACTGAAATCCTCCATGGAGCCTGAAATGTGAGTGTAGGTGTTGGGGGTGGGTTGATGGCTGTATGCTTTGGTTTAAGTTCCGCCAGTGATTTTGATGCACATTCAAATGTGGAAACCATTGACAAAGTACAAAAGACAAACAGAAGAAGATAAATAAATTACTCTGTGAGCTAAAGACACAGGCACATTTTAAGCTCTCTTTAGAGTGTATAACTAAGGGCAAACTTAGAGAATAATTAAATTGCCTATCTTTTTCAAGGTACCAAAAACCCTAATGTCAAGTCCCTTTTTTCTTCCTGGAAAAGATGTTTGTGACTTCAATTACATTACTTTTCTTATCTAACAATCTAAAGACACACTGAAGATTTCACACACACACACACACACACACACACACACACACACACTTCATGAGTTACCTCTGCCTGCTTGCATGCTGAAGTCAGATTCTGAGAAATGTCTTGTATTCTTTAACCTCTGAGTAATCACTCTGGCCCTGGTCTGCTCTTTATTATCCAGGAAAACAATCTGATCAGGCCTTGGATGATGGATTCATAGCAGCCCAAATCTCCAGAGTGCTGTATAAACCAGACTATTAATTTATTCTGTGGGGATATTCTGTGAGAGTTCTAGTTCTCCTTGTTAATAATTGAGTAGCCTTGAGCAAGTTGCTTAATCTCTCTGGGTCTCTAACATGATGATGATCACTGAGCATCACCCATTACAAAGTATTTCCTTCTTTGTGGTGGCTCTCTTTAAAATGCCACTTGAGTGTTCTCAGAAAGTTGCTTCGGTGGGCATAACATTAAAGAAAATGGATAAGAATGAGAACAATGAATTTAAGAAACATTTCATTCAGTCCATGGGACATCAGAGTGAACAGCTGTGACTTTTGTCTGCTCAGCACCTCTTCCACTCTTCAGTGGACAGAAGTTCCTTTCATGGGGGAACAGCTCCTTTTTTCTTTCACGTGGTTGTGGGTGGCTGGTGATTAAAGGACCTTGGTCTCCTCCTCTTGGGCCACAGGAGTAGGCATGAGACCCTGACTGAATCATAATAAGAACCTACTCACCCGGCCACAGTGATGGATCTGGGAATTCATCCTAGGATCAATCTGGGGAGAGAGAGACAGAGAGAGAGAGAGAGATGGAGAGAGAGAGAGAGAGAGAGAGAGAGAGAGAGAGAGAGAGAGAGAGAGAGAGAGGAAAGAGAAAGAAAAGAAAGAAAGAAAAAGAGAAGGAAGGAAAGAAAGAAGGAAGGAAGGAAACCAGGAATTTTTCTAAATTAAGCTTATAGGGAAAAGTATCTTTCTTTTCTGGTCAAGGAGGTTTATCAGTGTGACCCTATGTGCCACATGAGAAGGCTGGGAGGACAAGGCCACCAGCCAGAGGGAAGAAGAAATGAGGCAGCAAGAGACAGAGATGGAAACAAGGGTCTGTGGTGTCGAGTTCCAGGTCTGACTCTCCTGGCGTCATCTGGCAATTATTCTTTTAATTCCTCAAGCTACCCCAGGGTTTTCCCAAAAAGACACTCTCTCTTTTTTTTCTCACTTAGGCCAGTTTGTTTTAGAATTTCTACCACTTGCAACTCTGTCTTGATGAACAGAAACACTCTGAAAGTTTTCCTTTCAGCTATACTTAAAAAAAAAAATTTGCCCCAAATTTGAGGCTCTATGCCCTCTTATCACCTGGCCCTTGCCAGCAGCCAGACTTGTGTTGCTTTCTGCAAGCTGCACCTTGTTCACCCATGCCAGGCCAAGCAGTGACTCTCCTGTGATTCTTCACCTCCCCTTTTCAGATCTTCACTTCCCCACTTCCTGCCCCCTCCCCATGTTTTGTAAGATCTCATTTTTGTAATAAATACCTTAGTCCATAATACTCAGTGGTTCTGCTCCCATGGTTCAGCCCTGACAAATGCAATGCTCTTGGGTATTGGGTGGGCCCTGACAAAGAAACTTCCTCCTCCTTCTCCTTTTTTTAGTCAGTGTTTCACTCTTTTCACCCAGGCTGGAGTGAGCATGATCTGGCTCACTACAACTTCCGCCTCCTGGGTTTAAGTGATTCTCCTGCTTCAGCCTCCCCAGTAGCTAGGATTACAGGTGTGTATCACCATGCTTGGCTAATTTTTTTGTATTTTTAGTAGAGAAGGGGTTTCACTATACATGTTAGCCATGCCGATCTCGAACTCCTGACCTCAGGTGATCTGCCCGCCTTGGCCTCCCAAAGTGCTGGGATTACAGGCTTGAACAACCGTTTCCGGCCAAAGCTTCCTGCTTCCATTCTTTGCTTCCTGCCCACACCGCCTCCATCTCTCCATCCGCCCCTCCTCTCCGGTTACCACATCGCCATCTTTCCTCATCCTCTCCCTGCATCAGCGGGAAGGTCTGATGCAGCCCCTGGTCCCTTTAACCACTGTGCTATTTGCAGTCCCAAGCCACTCTTCTCTTTGACCTCTGTCTGGTTCACTTTTGCACTATTTCCTGCGCCTCATTCCCAGTCACAAGTCTGTGTCTGGCAGGCAGCCTGAAAATTTAACACGGGCTGGCACCCAGCAAAGGCAAATGCCGAGATGCCCTGCCCAGAGCTTCTCACTCATTATTTCCAATTAGAAAATGTCACTAGGGAAGAAAACAAATACCCTCAAAGATAACTCAGTGGGGACTGTGTGTTTGTTGCCTGGAATAGATGCCAAATAAATATTTTATCAAAGGAACTTACATAGTAAAAGCTATTTGAGTTGAAAATTATCCAGGAATACTTTCAAAATGAACATGGTGGGTTTTTTTGTTGTGTTTTGTTTTGTTTTTGTAGCATGCATGGATTTGAAATTTCCCCTGGGAGCTGGCTCTGTTTTTGATGAGCTCAAGGTCTCTTCCAACTCTGTGATGTTGGCTCAAAGGCCAGAGCTTCTGATCCCAGCCCAGCCATTGCTCAATGTGAGTCAGCTGACCTCTCTAGACTTTGCCTAGTCTAACTGGATCAATGAAATAAACAGAGAGAAAAAAAAATCAAAATCATTGTATCGTAGGTTTGGAAGCAACCTTACAGGTTATCCCTAATTAAGGAAGCTGGCTGTTGTGTGTCTCCATCCAGCCCCTCTGGCTTCACTTGACCCACCACTTAGCTGGGACCCCATAGGCATACAGTATTGTCTCCTCTCTGAAGGCAGATGCTGGGTATGGTGACTCAGCCTCTGTCCAAGAGTTGGGACAAGTGTCTAACAGCAGAATTTTCTTCATGTAGAATTAGACACCCTAAATCTTAAAAGGGCATTGTTACCAGGTTGACATGGGACATGAATAGCAAAATATTTACCAGTTTTTTAGTAAGAAGGAAATTGAAAGTGGGTATCAAATCATATATCACATCAGATCATATATCAATATATAGTTGGGTAAATTTATGATTAAACAATGTAATTATCTTCTAGTCCTGCAGATTTATTCTTACCTCCTTCTTTCATTATCTACATACATTCCTCAATTGTGTAAGCCTTCTGTTCATATGGGCTGGGTGGATTCTACCAGGCCATGGAAATCAAGGCCAGGTGTCCTTGACCAGGCAAGCTGAGTGAGCAGCAGCCCTTACCAGAGGTTGGTTTGACAAAGTTTACTTGGTTCTGCTGCCTATCACACTTTTCTCACATCTGTCCTCAGAACCTCTTGAAGCACAGGGGCAGCCCAGAGGAGCCCTGACTGCAGCCCAGAGAGAAAAATGACTTGCTCCAGTCTGTGACGAAGCTGGTACCTGAAGCCGAGATCCCTGACTCCTGTTTGTACTTTTCAATGTTTCTTTCATATACGTATGATGTATTTTTACCTATGGCTAGTGCTGCTTTCAAGAGGAGTGGAGGCCTTAGCCACCCCCTCTTAATCTCCGTCAGCATTCCCATGCCCCCCAACACACACACCTCCTTCTTTGTCGTGAGCATCTGGTGTTTTCTCAGTTCAGGTAAGGTCCCGTGAAAACACAACAATCCAGGTCCCCAAGCCTGCCCGTTCCTAAGTAAATGAAGCCCCTGTGTCCTTCCTAGGTGGAAATTCTGAGGTCATCTGCACCTGTGCTTATCTCTTCCGTGAGACTATCCACTCCCTCCAAAGGGCAGGAAATAAACCTCTTTCTCTTTGACACCCCCAAAAGATTAATGAGGGCTCTGCACACTTGCAGTGAATATTTGTTACTGTGCCTGCTGCTGCAGTGACCAGCTATGTTTGGTCCCAATTAAGAAGTCTTGTGCTTGTGTGTTTGGAAGTAGGCATTCCTTGCGCTTCATCTCTGATGTAGGCAAGTAGTCAAAAGAGAAGGTGGATTTTAATTTTTAATGTCTCATGTCACTTTCCCACTGTATATGTTACGGAATCCCATCTTAGACTGTGGGTTCCTCAAGCAAAGCAATCACATATCAAGCATGTAGTTGCTCCCCAGTAAGTGGTTGCCAGGTGAACGACTGAGCATCTGAACACTGCTCCTGATAGCACCTAATAAAAGGGAACACACTTCATCTGAAAAGGGGAGTCGGCAGTCAGGCATACTGTCACTTAACAGGGAGTCATCACATGATGCTTTTTGCTGCAGAAGGAGATAAAACAAATGGATCTGCCACACAATGTAAAACACGAGGGCAATCATCACACACTTCCATGCCTTCTGCCTGTCACTTGTTAGTGACTTAAAGATACACTTACAAGAAAGGATAGTACATACTTCAGAACTGCAGTGGGTTATCTGCTCAGCTGCTCTTCTCTGGGGCCAGTACAACCTCCCCCACCCTTCTGATGCACACACCCCTAGATAGTTCCAGGTGGCCATCATTTATGCTGTAACCTGCCCAGATTCCTCTCCCAGGAATTTGGAATTTTGGACACAGAGGCACAAAGAAAGGGGGCTGTCTGGGGAGGTGGGCCCATTATGGTAGCCTCCTGGAGGGAAGCCCACCACCACCTACTGCTGCAGACAAAGATCAGCAACAGCAATTGCCCATTCTGGGCACAACACAAACAAACACAACATAGAAATAGACTCTAGTAAAACACACACACACACACACACACACACACACACACACACACACAGATGGAATCAGAAAACTTGCTAGTCCTCATGAATAAAGATATAGAATTTAGACGTGAGTTAAATATTTTTTCTCCATTGCTCTCCGTACTTCTGTGGTATCCGCATGGCTTGTATTTTACTTAATATTTTCAACATTTCTAGAAACCCATGAGTGGACCCATGGAGGGCAAGAATGTGCCTTTTTCACCTTTGTACATCTCACTGGCCTAGTCCACCCCTCACCTCCACAGGCATTCGATGGACACCAATGTAGCTGAATTAAGTTTGATTGACTAGGACAAAAATAATGAATTTGCATGTTTCTAGGGTAAACAATATTAAAACTATTAAACTCAAATTTAATTATTTATCCTTCTTCACATCCAGATATTATTTAGGAACCAGGCAGCCATTAGATAAGTGATTGTGCTTTTTAAAAAAGGGGGGAAACAAAGATGAGAGGGAAGTTCCTGTGGTATATTTCCCATTTCTTCCTTGTCCCAACTTCTGTCCCTTGCCTCTCTTTAGTGCCCTTTCTCTGCCCTTAGCCTTCCTCACTACCTCAAATCCCCCACTCCAGGGCTGTGTTCTGTCTGGGGCCCCACGGCAGACATCATGAGTTGTGTCTTACTATGGTAGGACAGAGCACAGAGGGAAACTGGGCGCTGCCATTCTGGAAGCATCACCAAGCAGACTCTTACCAGAGCCCAGCTGCCATTCTGAGCATTAGAACCAAAGGGCATGGCTGAGGAAAGAGCCACAAACCAACAGGCATCAGAAACGGGTCCCCAAGACGGTCCCCAAGATGGTGAGCTTGGAGAACAACAAGCAACCCTAAGGAGTCCTTTGGCCATTGTTTAGGGCTGAGTAGCCTCCTTGTCAGAAGGGCTTTTTATTTTTTTTTTTAATTTAATTTTTCTTTTTTTTTATTTTTTTGTGAGACAGAGTCTCACTCTGTCACCAGGCGCCAGGCTGGAGTGCAGTGGTATGATCTCAGCTCACTGCAACCCCTGCCTCCCTGGTTCAAGCAAGTCTCCTGCCTCAGCCTCCTCAGGAGCTGGGACTACAGGTGCTCACCACCACGCTTGGCTAATTTTTTGTATTTTTAGTGGAGACCGGGTTTCGCCATGTTGGCCAGGCTGGTCTCAAACTCCTGACCTTAAGTGATCCACCCGCCTTGGCCTCCCAAAGTGCTGGGATTAAAGGCATGAGCCACCACACCCAACTGGAAGGGGCTTTTTATAGTGATTTACTGATCACTGAATTTGCCACCTAAAAACATTCCAGAGGTATGGGTGATGATTTTGGTGAGATGGGGAGAGGTTCTGAGTCAAGAGCAGCAGTCTTATGCTCAGAGCAGTCAGGACTGTCACTGTAGTGCCAGGTGTCACCCAGCTGTTCCTTCCTGTCCTGCCCTCCTGGCTGCCTTACCCCAGAAGGCAGCTGTGGGGTGTTGCCTGAGATGTGGCCATGCATGCAATTGAAGACCATGGACATTCAAATGCCTTCCCTGCTGGCAGCTCAGAAAGTGCTGGACAAAGGAGAGGGAGATGTTACCAGACACATTTTTTAGAAATCTGTAAACCTGTATTTGCTTACATGCTACACTGAATATTGTATACAATGAAGGGGGCCTTGCACTTTGAGGGTCTTCCATTCACGTTTCAGAATGTTAGTGACAAGAAAATGTATTCTTATATTCTCTTCTCTTTCCATGCCTATAATATATCTTAGAAAGTAAGCAATTGAGGTAGGTGTTTTAATATTACAGACCTATTAAAAATAATTGAAATATATCTTTTGATTATTTTCTTTTGTTTAATTTTTTTTCTTTTTTTTTTGAGACACGGTCTTGCTCTTTGACCCAGACTGGAGTGCAGTGGTGCAATTTCGGCTCACTGCAACCTTGATCTCCTGGGCTCAAGCAATCCTCCTGCCTTAGCCTCCTAAGCATCTGGGATTACAGGAGTTCACCACCACATCTGGCTAATTTTTCTTTTCTTTCTTTTTTTTGTAGAGATAGGACCTCAATATATTGCTCAGGCCGGTCTCATACTCCTAGGCTCAAGAGATTTCCCTTCCTTGGCCTCCTAAAGTTCTGAGATTATAGGCACGAACCACTGCACCTGGCCTATTTTCTTGACGTAAGTAATACATGTACCCTTTAGAAAGAAGAACCCTATTGATATTTCTATAGACATTCTTACATATGTGCCTTTACATGAAAATATATAGTTTTAAAAATAGATTATATCATAACCATAATGTTTTGAAACTTTACTCAAAAATATATCATGAATATAGTTCAATGACAGTCAACAGATGTACGTTATCATCATCAATCTTAATATTACATAGTTTTCTATTTTATGGAGTTAGTATAATTTGGTCAATTTCCATTGTAAGACTATAGATTTTTTCTAATTTTTGTCTAAATAAACCACATTATATGTATATACATACATATATATATATATATATATATATTTTTTTTTTTTTTTTTTTTTTTTTTTTTTTTGAGACGGAAGTTTGCTTTGTTGCCCAGGATAGAGTGCAGTGGCGCGATCTCAGCTCATTGCAAACTCCACCTCCCAGATTCAAGCAATTCTCCTGCTTCAGCCTCCCAAGTAACTGGGATTACAGGAGCGTGCCACCAGGCCTGGCTAATTTTTTTTTTTTTTTTTTTCAGACAGAGTCTTGCTCTGTCGCCAGGCACCAGGCTAGAGTGCAGTGGCGCGATCCCAGCTCACTGCAATCTCCACCTCCTGGGTTCAAGCAATTCTCCTGCCGCAGCCTCCGAAGTAGCTGGGACTACAGGCGTGCACCACCATGCCCAGCTAATTTTTGTATTTTTTTTTTTTTTTAGTAGAGATGGGGTTTCACCATGTTGGCCAGGCTGGTCTCGATCTCTTGACCTCCTGATCCGCCTGCCTCAGTCTCCCAAAGTGCTGGAATTATAGGCATGAGCCACCTTGCCTGGCCAAATTTTTATATTTTTGATAGAGACAGGATTTCACCATGTTGGCCAGACTGGTCTCGATCGCTTGACCTTGTGATTTGCCTGCGTTGGCCTCCCAAAGTGCTGGGATTACAGGCGTGAGCCACCATGCCTGGTCGATAAATATATTTTTATAATACTTCTGTTTTCTTGTCTGATCACTGTTTTAGGAAAATTTCTTAGAAGTATAATCTTTACATGATTTTTAACTCATAGCCACTCTTTCATCTAGAAAAACTCTACCAATTTATACTTCATCCCATCCCCAACAGGAATGGTATAAAAGCCTATTTAAAATAATTTAAAATTTGTTTTTATTAAATATTAAATACATAAAATATTTCTAATGTGAAGGACATAAAGAATACTCAAACATCTGTGAACCCATCATCTAGCTTAAGAGCTAGAATATTACTAGTCTTGTAGAAGCCCCACTGTGCCCTCTGACCCCATCCCTGTACTCTTCCTCCCCAGAAGAATCCACGTTCCTAAACTGTGTCTCTACCAGTTCCTTGCTTTTAGTTAGTTTCACCACATTTGCTTGTATCCTTTAACAATACGTGCCTTTATTCTGCATATTTTTCCTTTATATAAATTAAATTTTGTATGTATTCTTTTATAACTTGCTTCTAAAAACTGTAAATGAAGTATGTCACACATACAGAGAAGTGCATGTATCTTAAGTGTTCAACTTGGTGGATTTTCCAAGTGAGCACACACCTGGATCAAGACTCAAAACATTATTAGCACCCCAGAAACCCTCTTGACTCCCTCCAAGTTACTGTCTCTGAAAGGAACCACTATTCTGACTTCTAACACCGTACAATTTGTTTAAATGGAATTAGGGTGACTGACTTCACACATTCAACTTTATGTTCATGCCTCTTGCTACATATAGATACAATTCACTCATTTTTACCACTGTATAGTGCCCTATTATACAAATATGTAATTTATATATCTACTTATTTATCAATGGATATTTGGGTTTCTTCCAGCATTTACTCTTATAAACAGGGGTTTTCTAAGCATTCTCTTACATGTCTTCTTAAGCCCAGATGCAAAGGTTTCTTTAGGAGAAACTAGGGATGGAATTGCAGAGTTATAGAAAATAATTATTGTTCGCTTTAGAAGTAATTTCCAGCATGAGCTCAGCACTTACCAGTAAAAAAAAAAAAAAAAAAAGGCCAATCTAATAGGTAAAATTAAATTCATTGCTTAAATTTGCATTTTAAAATTATATTTATTTCATTATTACTTTTTTTTTTTTTGAGAAAATGTCATGCTCTGTTGCCTGTGTAGTGCAGTGGTTATTCACAGGTGATTTTTGTGCATTACAGCTTTTAACACTTGGGCTTAAGCAATTCCTCCCATCTCAGCCTCCTGAGTAGCTGGGACCACTGGCAGGCCCACTGCACATAACTACATCATTACTTTTTTTTTTTTTCTGTGCTGGTTACTGGTCTTTTTCTTAATGATTTGTAAATACTTTTATATATTAAAGCTATTATTCTGACATCTATTATGAATGCTGCAAATATATTCCCTATAATTTTTCTATCTTGTAGTTTGACTTATCATGCTTTTTGCCATTTAAAGTTTTATTTCTTTCCCCTGGGATGTGCAAACTCCAGAAAAAAATGGGGCCAGTGCTCCCCCATTTCAAGTTTTAAATTAAAATTTTTGTGCAATTAGTGCCTTCACTCTTTTTTTCTTACAGGCTCTGCTCTTTGTGCTGTTGGAAGCAGTTTTAAACATGCTTTTCTACTACAGGATGATGCATTTGTTAAGGTGACTTTTTATTTTTCATATTCATAGAGCAACTGGTTTTCCCAAGTTACTGTCCAGAGATAGCAATGGCTGGGTCAGGGGGTGACCAGATGACATTTCTGCTAGGCAGATTTTAGAAGCAAAAGTGATGATGCAGCTCCCATTATCTGAAGATCTGTTTTCATCATACAGAGAATGAGAAGTGAATTGAGTTGTGTGTTAAGGCCAGTTCTTTGCTTATTATGCAAAGGATGTGAAAATAATGGTCCTTTCTTCCTAGAACCCAGCAGGTAGGCTGGGCTCATTACAACAGGGAAATTTCGCCAAAGCAAGAACACCTGAGGGACAAAACTGGTCTGCCGGACCAACCAAATGAACTCTCCAGCAATTGCCTGGCATGGGCTCCCCTCCCACAGGGGTTGCTGATGGCTCAGGCTTTTATAATTCTTGAGCCCTGTTCCAAGGAGCTTTTGTGGTTTAAATCAATATGCTTCTGGGAATAAGTGCCCTTATTATTTCCTCGTTCACATTATTTGCTGTGCTCTTATACTACCCTGACATAATACTCTTTGTGCTGCAGTACAATAACAGTCCTTTCAGGAATCTCTAAGGGCTTTCTAATTAGAACCTACAACCTCACAACAGATGGAGAACATGAAGCCCAGAGACAGGGATGATGAAGCTTCACCTTGGTCACAAAGGAGCCAAGCTTCAGTGTCCAGGTTACGTTGCTTATCTAGCAGTGATTGCAGAATTATAAGTCTGCTTCAGTGCATGGCAGGGAATGCTGAATCCTTTGCAATATGGCTTAGGGGCACCTGCTGTTGAGTTGAGGACTGAGAACTAGCCTATGCCATTTCTAGCCACACCCAGGAATTGGCTGGACAATAGCTCTTGTGTTTACAACCAGTTCTCAGTGACAAGGCTCAGACCAGAAACTGCATGAAGGCTAGGTCATTTGAAACCAAATTTTGCATTCGATAGTTAAACTTTCTTGATTGCTTACCATGTGCTAGCCACCATATTGAACACCAGTAAGGCAAAGACGAACCCCCAATCCCTCCCTTTAAATATTTACAGTCTAGAACAGGAGACATATGTAAGCAGAAAGTTATAAAGTTATAAGAAGCCAAGTGCTTTACTAGAGACCAGAACAGAAGGCGAGGGTAGTCCTCAGACCCGGGGCCTTCAGGGTATTCTTCCTGCTTCCTGGGGAGGAGGACTTTTGACTTGGGTAAATCTTAGGACACAGGCTGGAGCTTGCTGGGCAGAGCTGGGGAAGTGCATTGCATGCTGAGAGCCAAGCAGAGAAAGGCCCAGAGATGGGCAATGTACAGGGGTTCAGGGAGCAACGAGAAAGTCAGCATGTCCAAAGTGACCATGGTCATCCCACTATTCTTTCTCTTGTCCGTTGTTACAGCAAAAATCTCTCTTTCTGTGCTCAATATTTTATTTCAGATGTTGAAAAGGCTGAACATTGGTTTTGTCTTTGTCTTGTTATTTTAACCCTCCATTTCTCCTCAGGGCCTTGTGGTATGCCTCTGAGGGGGAAGATCATGTCTTTCCTGAAAAAAAAAAGCACAAAGATGAATATCTCACTGCAGTATGAAGAAACAAGGGCAGTTCAGGGAATTTAGGGCAGGAACCCAGCTGGGCCTTCTTTTATCATCTTTAGAGCAGAAAACATGGCCTTGGAAAGCTTCCAAGGTTACCTGTCACAGGTCCGGCCACCCAGTGGGAAGTCCTGTGGTCCAAAGCTTGTTGCAGAATCCATAGATGAAAAGACATGGGGGCTAGGGGTGTGAAGGGAAAACACAAGCTAACAGATGGCCCACACAAGAGCAGAAGCCTCGGATGCAAGCTTCATAGCTGGGTCTATAATTGGGCTGGACTGCAGTGGTGGGAAACTGAAGGCCACTTCTGGCTTCCTTTTTTTTTTTTTTTTTTTGAGACGGAGTCTTGCTCTGTTGCCCAGGCTGGAGTGCAGCGGCAGGATCTCAGCTCACTGCAACCTCCGCCTCCCGGGTTCAAGCGATTCTCCTACCTCAGCCTCCTGAGTAGCTGGGATTACAGGCTTCCACCACCACACCTGACTAATTTTTGTATTTTTAGTATAAACTGGGTTTCACCATATTGGCCAGGCTGGTCTCAAACTCCTGACCTCAGATGATCCACCTGCCTCCCAAAGTGCTGAGATTATAGATGTGAGCCACCACACCGAGCCTCTTTGTGTTTCTTTTCCCTGATGTCTTCCTTGCTCACGCCACATTCCACAGGGTCTTCCAGGTTTCATATACCTCCTTGGTCAATGCAAATAATGTGTGCCCTGCTCAAGTCTCCTTCAGTGCCACTTTGCCACCTCAGCTAGATCTTGGCAACATGGACACTCACTGAGCACCCTAGCATAGGTGACAACATCTGGAAGCTTCCTGGGGGCAGGGACTCTGTACCTCCTACACATGTACATAATGCCTTGCACATAGTAGATATTCCAGGAAGAAGAAGGGCCAAGAGGGAGGAAGGATGATCAGGAAAGAACCTATCTTGAAACTACAACCCCAGCCATCCAAAGCAACAACATATTCTAAATTCTGACCAAGAGGAGGCTGCTGCTGGAGGAGGGTGAGAATAACTAGGAGGAAAGAGATAGATAAGTACTCTTAAAAAAAAAAAAACTTTCTTGCAAATTTTAGTCACTGCCCACTCCCTCCTACCTTAGCCCTCAGTTCAGAGCCTCAGCTGCACTCAAGAACCACAGTGGGCCTCTGTGATACTAGCAGGCCCTACTCCAACCCCTCCACTGCTCAGAGCTCAGACATCTTGCCTCTCTGCCTCGCTCCCTCTGAGGTGAACATCTGGGATGACCAGCAGGCAGATCAGCTAGGACTGCTTCACACCAGGGTGTCAAGCAGGGCTGGAGGCCAGAGAATAGCCAGGGAGCTGCTGGAAGGCATGGGGCAATGGAGGGAGCTAGCTGCTCCCGACAGGACATGGTAATATTAGCCTCGATTTGTCCACAGTGATTCCAACCTGAGGGCCATGCAGCTTGACTGCTTCACACAGATGGAATGGGAAATGGGCTATGGAAGAATCCTGAGTATTATGCCTGGCTGGCGATCAAAACAGGGAAGGATGAACAGGTTTTTCAGGGATGGAGGGAAGAGTGTTCAGACAGAGGGAAAATATGAGCAAAGCCACAGAGGTAAGAATGTGCAAACTGAGCTCATGGAATGCGCAGGGTGCCAGTTTTACTGCTGGCTGGGATATACGCAGAGGGCTGCAGAAAAGAGAGGCCCGGCTACTAGACCTGTGTCTAATTACGGAGGATCTTCAATGATAAATTGAAGAATGTGCTGTATTGAGAACTCAGTGGGAATAAAGTTTTGTTTTGTTTGTTTGTTTTAACTAGAAGAGTAAATTGCAGTTGGGCACGGTGGCGCACATCTGTAATCCCAGCACTTTGGGAGGCCAAGGTGGGTGGATAGTTGGAGACCAGCCTGGGCAACATGGTAAAACCCCGCCTCTACAAAAAAATACAAAACATTAGCCAGATGTGGTGGCATATGCCTGTAATCCCAGCTATTCGGGAAGCTGAGGTGGGAGGATCCTTGAACCCAGGAGGTTAGAGTTGCAGTAAGCTTTGATTGTGCCACTGCACTCCAGCCTGGGCAACAGAGTAAGACTCTGTCTAGATTAGGGAAAAAAAAAAAAAAAAAAAAAGTGAATTGGGAAGCAATGGTAAGAAAAAGTTCACTCAGGGGAGATCAAAACTGGCAGCAAAGAAATTAGGAAGTGAAAGCAATATTCCAGGAAGACATAATGAGGTTGTGAACTAGGATGATGGTAGTGGAAACGGAAAGAAAGCACACTGTGGAGAACAGCACCCCCTTCCCCAAAAGTAGGACAGCTCCTCTCCGTGCCTGAACACCTGTCTCACAGAAACATGCACACACACACTTAGGAGGTGAGAGAAAACAGCCTCTTCACATCACTCTCTTCCCAGCTGTCAACCCCAGCCCTCCCCAACTCCATGCCCCACTTCTCCATGCACCCTTCTCCTGTTCCCTCCATCCCATTCTGGGCAATGGCTGGAGGCATCTGCTCTAAGGACAGAGTCACACAAAGGTTATTTATGTCTGTGGCTGCACTGCCTGAGCCCTTAGTCTCAAGGGCATGTGTTTTGTGGGGAGCTAGGCCACACCCCATCTCCCAGGCAAAGCCCTCCTGCTGGGAAGTCTGCAGCGGTGGCCTCCATGAGATCTTGCTGCTGAAATAGGGCCAAGACGGGTATAGTGGCTCATGCCTGTAATCCCAGTGCTTTGAGAGGTCAAGGCAGGCAGATCACGAGGTGAGGAGTTCGAGACAAGCGTGGCCAACATGGTGAAAGCCCGTCTCTACTAAAAATACAAAAAAATTAGCTGGGCATAGTGGCTGGTGCCTGTAACCCCAGCTACTCAGGAGGCTGAGGCAGGAGAATTGCGTAAACCCAGAAGGTGGAGGTTGCAGTGAGCTGAGATCGTGCCACTGCACTCCAGCCTGGGCAACGGAGTGAGACGCTGCCTCAAAAACAAACAAACAAAAATAGGGCCAAAAGGTCATAGAGTCCATTCCTCTGCCTTCAGAGAGGTTCTTAGCAAATGCACTCCTGTGGTTGAGCAGGCTTCCTGTCTTAAGGCCCTTCAGAAGCACCCATGAAGCCTGAATGCCTCCTTTTTTCAGTATGTAATTGTTTCCAGAGTTCACCAAGTTATTTCTTATACCTAACCCAAACTTCTTACTTACGTGAAGCAAGCTGCCTTGCTTCTTGCTCTGTTTTGGGGGGTGGCAAACCCTCCAAAACCTTGTCAGTAGGTCAAGAGTTCTGATCAGTTAGGTATGAAGCACCCATGAACCATGGGGCTTATGTCCAATAGATTTGATGGTGCAAACTAACTTTGGATATAAGCCCATTTATTTTGCACTTGACCAAGTAAGTCTCAGAAAGAATGACAGATGTCTGGGTCAGTTCACTGCACTAGTGATACTTCTCCCATATCTTCCTGGCACACCCCTGGCCCCTCTCCCACTTTCCCAGGAACCAAGACTTCTGCTGACAGGGAAGGCTGAGATGGAAATACCCTCCTCCCAACAGAAAAGGATACATTCCTCTTGATCTAAGAGCTTTTAGTCCCTTCTAGGTCCTCATATGACCTGGAACATCATCCTTCTTTAAGGCAGAGATGACCTGAAATATCACTGTTGTGTAGTGCTGTAAGTTCCTGTCCCAGCTGCTCTCTGGGCCACTGGGCCAGGTTGGCCAATCCGCCACTGAGGAGGAAGGCAACCAACATCTCCTGGGCACCTGCCAGGCACCAGGCTTTGTACATGTTATCACATTTAATCTTCACAAGTCTTCAACGGGGTAACTATGAGCCCCCTTTCACAGATGAAGAAGCCAAGGCTCAGAGAGATGTGATAAGAAGAAACAGACTTGGAGAATAGCCAGGTGGCTGATATGGGGTGTGGGGCAATGAAGAGAGCTGTTTGTTCCCATTAACAGGACCTGATAACATTAGCCACCATTTTTCCACATTTCAGCCAACCCCAGGCTCAGGCAGCTGAATGTACACAATACTGGTCACAGAGAAATACAAAGGATCATGCTTGGTTAGACCAGTCAGGGCCAGGGTGTTTTCTGCAGGGTCTGGAGGGACAGATGGGATTTTCAATATGGAATAGTTGGTGTCAGGAGAGACTGAATTCTGACTGGAGCTATTTCCCTCTGACCGAAGTTTTATGGGAGTTTCCCATCTTTCCCAATAGCAGAGAATTGAAGCAGGTTTAAGATTGCAGTGAGAGGCTGAGATGGGAGGATTGCTTAAACCGAGGTTGAGGCTGCAGCGAGCTGATTGCACCATTACAATCCAGCCTGGGTAACAGACCCTTCTCATTTTTTAAAAGTAAAAATTAAAAGACTGCAATGAGTGGTTTAGGTTGGGTGTTAAGGAAAACTCAATGGGTTGTGAGGAAGGTTAAATACCAAAGGAGACACAGGGCTAGTGAGCCTTTCTGAAGGGCTGCACAGGGAACTGCAGTGGCTCTGACCTGGGGAGTCCCGTCCAAACCCATTCGTTTCTCCTTTCACTGGAGAACATGACCAGCCATGTGAGGAAGCTCAGGCTCACCCTACATAGGGTCAGAATGGGTTTCTCACCACCCTCCCTCCCATGATCTCTGCAGGAAAGGGGGTGGCATGGCACTGAACCCCAGGAGCTTGTCCACCACTGTATTCCCAGCACCTGCTATGCTGCATGTATTTGACAAACACCTCGTGCATAAATTAAAGGTTACCTTCTCAAAACGGTTTATGCCCTTGCTGGCCCTGCCTTTGGCATAAATCTGGGAAATCTGTGTTCAAATTCCTTCTCTGACAAATGTTGCTGACTGAGCTGCAGTGCTCTGTGATGTCAGCTGAGTTACCTTCAGTGCTCAGGAGTGCTTTCTTTTCATCAGCTACTCCTGGTCAGCTACGTGGGAGTGGGGGGCAGGGGCAATTGGTACTTCGGACAGATTCTCAGACCTTCTACCGTGTCAAGGGCCCTCAAGGAGAGATTCCAGATGTGCTCACTCTCAGAACAATTCTAGTCAGGGCCAATATGCTTTTGAGTATCCCAGGGGACATGGCAACCATTGAGTAGGATAGCTCTGATGTTGCTGAAGGGATTCTGTGATTATAATTATTTCTCCCTAATGCTCCTATACCTTAAAATGTGACACGGAGGGGTTCAAATCATCCAGGAGCCTGGCCAGAGGCAGCAGCAGTTTCTGTAAGCAGACAGTATTTAATTTTTTTTTTTTTTAAGTATAAACTCCTATCTCCTTGAAGTTTTAACTATTTTCTTTATACTTTAGGGGCATATCCTTTTTTTTTTTTTTTTTTGGCAATGCTCTTTTGTCCCTTTCTGGCTAACAAGTAGTAGGTACTCAGTTGTTTGAATTACATCAAGAAGAGGCTGAGGAGGAAGGGACATGTGTTCTAAATGCTGCAGAAGGAAATGCCAAACGATGGCCAGTTTTTAGATTACTTAAAGTTGTCTCCTGACTGCTACATACAAGGGGACACTATCAAGAATTTCAGAAATTGCACTGTTTGGTGTTTTGTCATTTTTTAAAGCCCTCTCCACATTTCCTAAAAATAGGCCTTATTCTGTCCAATGAGACTCCAAGTTGCTTGGGGGCTCCGTCAGTTTCCTTTTGACTCTCCCATTGCCAGCCCAGGCCTGGCCTCCTGTTGTGCTCTCACAGGGAAAGTCCACCTCCTCCATTTGCATTTTCCAATCAGTCCTCTCTTCTGCTTCTCCTGTGACCCTCCTAATCACAGGATGTCCACTTTTGCTAGTGGGTGGGATGCGAAGGCAAAGCAAGGCAGGGGCAAGTGTTAACAATTCATCATCACTTTGCTCACCTCACTACACTTTAATGCCATTAGGGTGAGGTGACATAAACAGAAAGCATCATTAGCTTCACCACTTCCAGTAGGGATGGAGGGAAACTCCAGGCAGCTCAGCCTATTTTCACCTTTCATGATCTTGGGAAATACGAGAGCTAGACACTGGTATCTTCTCATAATTCCTTAGTGTAATTTAGCTCCATTTTATTTGTCCATAATCCCCTACTTTAAACATTTTTGACTCATCACCACAGATAAATTCATCAAAACCCTCAAATGAAATCACCAAGAAAACCAAAGAACGTTGGGTTAGAGAATATTTCTTCTCTGCATACCATGTACTTTTCTTCAAAACATCCTGGCCTTCCGGGTATTTGAGATGCTAATTTTCCTGACTGTTATAATTCTTTTGGAATTACCCCATCTTTATTAATTTTACTTAAAAAAATTATCTGGAAACAATGTATTTTTAGAACAGCAAGTTTCAAAGATGATGTCCAAAGGAAAAATGGTTCTGGAAAAGGGGGGAAATGGGGACACGTGTTTGGGAGCAACAGTGCTGACAAGATGGTTCAGAGCCCCAAAGTAGATGGCAACAAAGTAAATAGACACATTCTACTTGAAAAACATGGCAGAACCATGGAAAAGTTAAAATCTAGGATGAGACTCAATGAAGTGGCTGCACAATATGGTTCCGATAAAGCCAGGCTAGGGGACGACTTGGATTGGAGGAACCCACGGACCCCGGCTTTTCAAGCAGCAGCATTTGCCTTGCCTGTAAGTGGAATGGGTAAGCCTGTGTTTACAGATCCGCCCATTAAGGTAAAATCTGTGTATCATATTATTATGGTTGAAGGAAGAAACTAAAATCAAGTTAAGCCAACTCACCAGACTTTGGACTTCTTACTACATCTCATTATACTGTTAATGGCTGTGGGACTGGTAAAGGCTAAGTCCAAGGCATTGTGCAAGTAACAGGGTTTGATTGAGCAACATAGTATTTTAATAACAGAAGCAAAGCAAATGCATGAATCTAAATACTCTCCTTGTCATCTATACTCTCTTTTGTGTGGAACTCTTAGTGAGTCAAATAATTCCAGTGAAGGACCCCTTATCTTGAAGCCTACTGAAGGGTTATCTGTGTCTTAGTAGTCCTCATTTTTTCATTTCTCATTCTCTGCACTTTCCAACTCCACAGGCCATAGCCACATGAGGCTATTTAACTGAATTAGGACAGGCACGGTGGCTCACACCTGTAATCCCAGCAGTTTGGGAGGCCAAGGTGGGCGGACCACTTGAGGTCAGGAGTTTGAGACCAGCCTGACCAACATGATGAAACCCCATCTCTACAAAAAACCACAAAATTTAGGCGTGTGGTGCATGCCTGTAATCCCAGCTACTTGGCAGGCTGAGGCAGGGGAGTCATTTTAACCTGGGAGGAGGAGGTTACAGTGAGCCAAGATCACACCACTGCACTCCAGCCTGGACAATAAGAGTGAAACTGTCTCAAAATAAATAAATCTGGATTAAAAGTAAATAATTCAGTTCGTCAATCACATTAGCTATATTTTAAGTACTCAATAGCTACATGTGGCTAGTGGCTGTACTGGGTTAGTGGAAATTTAGGATGCCTCCATCATTACAAAGTTCTGTTGGTCGGTGCTGCCTAAACTCAACATACCAAGTGCGAGGTCATCGTACTCTCAATATTCTGTTGGCAGGTATTGGCATAGAAAGATCAAGTGACTTATCTAAGGATTAATGAGTCTTAGAAATAGAATTTAAACTGACATCTCTGGGACCCTAGTCTAAGGATCTTGTTTAATTGGTTTGTTCTTCTCTGAACAGTATCTTAACATGAGAAATGACATATCCCCTAGTTGCAAACTGCCTATCTTGGTTGGGTTGCGCTAGAAAGGTTATATCTGAAGATCTTAGTTTAAACTGGAATATATTAATTTCTGAATAGTCAACATTCTATTGCTATCATCACTGAAGGCAATCGGCAGAATGTATTTACATATATTTCTTTGTATGTCTGTCTTTACATATTTTAATTAAATGATTTACAACATAGACAGAAATTCTATTTTGTTTAGGTCATTATTACTTAATGTACCCAAATTGCATATGAGCAAAGATAGCTTAAATGTGTTTAACAGCAGAGACAAGGTAATAAAATGCTCAGTGAGAACCGATCTAACACTGTGGAAAAAAGATACTAAGGAGGATAATGACAATAGTAGTAATAATAAAACCAAATGCTTCTATATCTGTTTACTATCTGCCAAACATGTTCTGTGCTTTCATACATTAATTCTATACTAACTCACTTAATTTTCATACTTACCCCATGAAGCAGTATCATGTTTCTCTATTTTAGAAATAAGGAAATTGAGGCATGGAGAGAATAAGTAGCTTGCCCAAGGTCACTAAGTTAAGATTGGAACCTCAGCAGTGTGGCTCCAAAGGCTGTGCTCTCAGTCACAAACTACACAGCAGTCCCCCTTATCGGTAGCAATCCATTCCAAGACCCCTAGTGGATGCCTATGACAGGATATGCTGAGGATATGCTACATTTTTTCCTATACATACATACCCATGCCAAAGTTAATTTGGCACAATAAGAAATTAAAAGCGATTCTAAAATAGAACAATTATGACAATATACTATAATGAAAGCTATATGAATATGGTCTCTCTCAAAATATCTTCACCTCTGGGAACCGAAACTGTGGAAAGCAGAACTGCAGATTAGGAGAGGCTACTGCACTGCAAAGTGATGAAGCACAGAAAAACTAGCCCCGTTTTCCTAGCTTTAACCAGCAAGTGCCCTTCATATTTCTCAATTCAGGGAACATGCCACTTCACAATTAGTATTCATATTTTTCTTTTATGCATCTTTCATTATCTTTCTTTTCATTCATTAGTGTAATGTTGAAGTTATAGTTTCCCTCTGCGACAAACAACTTAACAGTGGATGCCAAAATTCAGCAGATATTTTACCAAACAAAATCAGAGTTCTGATACTGGATCTAATGGACATACTGAAATAAAAGTATTTCTTGCTTCAGAGTTATGTTCACACTCTGAACTTCTTGGATTTGTTTTTATTTGAATAATTCCTAGCCAGGCGCGGTGGCTCACACCTGTACTCCCAGCACTTTGGGAGGCCGGGACCGGTGAATAACCGGAGTTTGGGACCATTCTGGCCAACATGGTGAAACCCCATCTCTACTAAAAAATATAAAAATTAACTGGACATGGTGGCGTATGCCTGTAAGACCAGCTACTTGACAGGTTGAGGCAGGAGAATCACTGGAACCTGGGAGGCAAAGGTTGAAGTGAGCCGGGATCGCACCACTGCACTCCAGCCTGGGCAAAAGAGCAAGATCCCATCTCAAAAAAAAAAAATCCTTTCTGAGTTTGTGCCAGGAGCCCATAATACACCAGGTTAAAAAGTTCATAAACACATCTATCAAAATACTATCTTTTAAGAACATAAAATTTGGGAAGTTCTCAAAGGGAACTGACAGCTTACAAGATTTGCTTCTTTTTTTTTGGGAGAAGTCTACCTTGAATAGAACCAGAAGCTTGAAATTCACATTGTAAACCTTAATCCTGTAAATAACCACTTAATTACAAATAAAAAAGATCTTCCCCAATTTAAGAAACTTTTGTTTTTAGTCTTTCAGTCACTTGATAATAAACCTCTAGGCTGGAATCCAGAAATCCAGTCTAACTCAATCACTTTAGAGACAAAAAAACAAAACAAAACAACCCTAAGATGCAGAGAGGTAAAGTGACTTGCATTGGTCACAGAGCTAAGTCATTAGAACCAAGAGTAGAACTCAGGCTGATTCAGCTGTTTCCATACCTGGTAAAAGAACAGGGGGTTCTGCAGGTCTTCTGCACTGCTCTGGCAATTGTTCCTAAGGCAGGTGTTCCCAGATGCTGACATGACTGTGCAGGTTGTGTGAACTGTGTACAACTGAGCTGCATCTAAAGAGATGTCATTCGCAGTGGACACCGTGGCTCTCTACACATTTTATGAGAATGTTCTGGCTGTTAGCAGTACAATGGGTTGTGCTCATGGAGGCAAGCAATCTTGGAGAGACCCAAGTTGCTAATGACTTTTCAGTCCCAGAGGCCAAATGACAAGGAAAAAAAAAAAAAGTTTCTTTTTTAACTTACATTCCATTCTCCTTTGAATTAATGTTGATTTTGAAGAGAAAAAGGCAAAACACAAAGAAAGAAACTGAGATGTTTATTTAAAAGGGAAATGCCAGGGAAAGTACCCTGCTTTACCTTAGGAGCTGCATCCAGCCAAATTACTTATAGCATCAATATCTGCAACCATATGATCCCTGATGTTTAGAAATCATGATCCTGAAGCCCTAAATCAGGCGTCCCCAAACTGCGGCCCACGGGCCGCATGCGGCCCCCTGAGGCCATTTATCCAGCCCCCCACCGCACTTCAGGAAGGGGCACCTCTTTCATTGGTGGTCAGTGAGAGGAGCACAGTCTGTGGCGGCCCTCCAACGGTCTGAGGGACAGTGAACTGGCCCCCTGTGTAAAAAGTTTGGGGACGCCTGCCCTAAATGATCCCCAATGAAGAAGCAGTTAGGTTACATCTAGTACACTGTGTTAAGAAAGTCTGTTTTATCATGGTTTTTAACTAATATTAAAATAAGAAAATAAGAAAAAAAAAAAAAGGAGGCGGTTTCTGGCTAACCGGAAAACTCTGTTCCCTGAGCATCCCAATTAACTGAGCCTATGTTATAAAAAGACTGCTCTCTCCAAACAATCAAGTCTAGCATAACTCGTCAAGTAGAAACAAAAGCAATCACCAATGAAAGGAAAAGATCCACCCCTTCTAACTTAAAACATGAAAATACTAAAGGAATTATTTTTTTTCACTTTTAGAACCAATGTGAAATGTCTGTTATTATACAGTCGCAGACATATTAGAAAAAAGCAAATTATTAATTTTTAATTTTCTATGAAATTTCTAGCTGCTCTTTGTGTCAGTTAAATATGAAAATAATAAATTAAGATTGCTTTAGCACAGGAATAGATAGATAGATATGTGGTTGAAATAATACAGCAGGATGTTTCAATACTACTAGACTGTGGGCTTTCATAATCCGAAAGGCTGGATATTGCAGGGTACAGTTTTCAAGTCCATCTATAGGAGGACTCAGGTTCTGCTACCATGGACAAACCTTGTAGTGACTGGTCAGAACTTCCCAATGAGCATCTCAGAATTCTAGGTCTAACTCAGGTAGCAAATGATGTATTTTGGAAGAGGAGCAGTCAAATTTACTAATTTAATGATCTCAACATGTGAATATTCTTTTTTTGTTTGTTTGTTTTGTTTTTTGTTTTGTTTTTTTTTTTTTTTTGAATATTCTTGAAAGAAAAAGAAAAAGCCCAGCAAAAGAAAAAGTAATAATAAAACAAGAAAAAAACGATCTTTCTGGCCAGGAGCCCAATTATTTTTCAAACAAAATTTTTTCCAGAATATTACAAAAATCAATGAATAAATGAACTACATTACAACTTCCATACTTATTCCATATGAAAAACTGTTTCTGCCAATGTGATTGATCTCTTTGAAGTTTGCAGTGCATTCATCCCATGGTTAAAACCGTGTGTAGGCATTGCGCTGCTGCTGTTGCTGTAATGGCTGCTGGGCTTGCTGCTGTTGTAAGCGAATTTGCTGGGAATAAGGGTCTTCCAGGGATTTTACAAATATGGTAGTTCTGGGACCAGTTTTCCATACTATACCATTGGCATCTTTCACTGAAGATTCCACTGTAATGTTGTGTGTTCCAAGAACAGCAAAGTTCAACAGAAATTGAGTACTGAAGTAATCATTATGAGGTTCAACCCTTTGCTCCATCTCATTGGTCATGTTGTCAATGAGTATCTGGAATGAAACAATTGATAAATAACAATGGCTAACATTTATTCAGTGCTTACTATGAGTTAGGCTCTGTTTTAAGAGCTTATTTAGACTATGTAATCAAAAAGTAGGTATTGCTATCATCCTTGCTTCAGAGATTAGGAGTCTGAGGCAGACAGGTTAAATAATTTCTCCAGAAGTCACATGATAAGTGAATGGAGTAGGAATCTGAACTCAGGCAAGCTACCTCCAGAGCCAACACTCTGAACTACTAAGTGATGCTCCTCATTGTTCTTGAGTAGAATGAGCTCCCAGAGCTGTGTTTTGTTTTTTTGTTTTTTTTTTGAGACGGAGTTTCGCTCTTGTTACCCAGGCTGGAGTGCAATGGCGCGATCTCAGCTCACCGCAACCTCCACCTCCTGGGTTCAAGCAATTCTCCTGCCTCAGGCTCCTGAGTAGCATGCCCAGCTAATTTTTTGTATCTTTAGTAGAGACGGGGTTTCACCATGTTGACCAGGATGGTCTCGATCTCTTGACCTCATGATCCACCCGCCCTGGCCTCCCAAAGTGCTGGGATTACAGGTGTGAGCCACCGCGCCCGGCCTTCCCAGAGCTGTTTACAGCCCCTTCGCATGCTAGCCTTTCTTCCTTGCTTACTCAACCCATCTCTAAACCTCTATCTTTCTTTAGACTGTGAAGAGATATTCTGAAGAAACAGGATGAAATCACCTGTTCCAGAGAGTTTAAAGTCTAAGAGACTAAAAAGGAACAAAACACTAAGCAAATTTAAGTTAGGTTTCCTCCCCAGTTAGTCTGGTTTTTATTACTTAAGTAATGTAGTGATTCCCTACTCCTTTAATGAATTAACATTTTGTACATTGCTCATTTAATAAGTGTCTTGTTCAGACTGGAAGTACAATATGTTATAAAACACAGATTTACAGGCTCATTCATTTATTTAGCCAGACTTTCATGCCTCTGTTCTTCAAAGACCAGAATAAAACCTGCTGATGTACTCTTACCTGTACTCAAGATGAAATGTGTCAAGAGACAGACTTATTCTGAGAATGCACATAAAGGTGATCTTAATGTGTATTTGACCAAATTGCTCTAGGGTTATGTGCATGTTTCTGTGGTGTAATTAATTACATAAATGTGCCCTGCAGCTCTGTGTCTCAAGGAGCAGTTACCATGTCATTTTTCCAGAGATATTTACCTGTAACATTAATGAACTGACATTACCAACCAATTCAAGATCATAGAATTATTTATAGTATAGGTACTTTTTCACATTTAGCCTTTGTACAGTTTTTATTTCCCTAAAGAATAAGCCTACCAAAGAACTTCCTTGAAAAGACCAGAAATAAGCCAAGGCAACCTGATCACCCTGAATGGATGGCTGTATTTTAAGGTAAGAGCTCACTGTGAATAACATTGCAAATAATCATGTTATTACATTGCTTATTATGTCAGCTTTCTGACTTTAATCAATGCCTCTTGAGAGGTAAGTCAACAAGCAGAAGACCATAGCTTCTAGGTTTAAATGTAGTTTTCTTCACGGTAGAAATTATATGCAAGGAACAAAGAAAATCATGGTTACTACTGTTTCAAATTCAAATTCAGAGCTGCAGACAGGGATAAATAATGTAAATTCTCATTACAACGTTCTGTGATAGCAGATACCCAATTTTAACAGTTGTACTCTAAATATAGTAAATAATTTTTCATCATTCACAAATTATTGAGTGGCTACTTAAGGCACCATGCTTTATGGCATAGAAGTTAAAACACGAAAAGAGGAGAATGAAGGCTGAACCATGTTAGAGAGTGGACAAAGAGTGCCACAGTGAATACCAGAGTTACGAAAGTAATAATGGTTTAAGAAAGTAATAATAGTTTAGACCCAGACCTTCCCTTGGCTTTTCAACCTAAAACCTCTGAGGATAATAAAACTCTCTCTTTTTATACCTTCACTGATACCCCTCCCTTTCATGCTATGCCACAATAAACCTGGACACAGCCAATCTGGGCATCTGAACAACTTTGCTGCTGTACAACTGTAGACTTGATGCCTTGCTTCATTTACTGGGGATAAACCACCAAGGAATTGGAAATAAATGTCTAAAGCAAGGAACATTTTTCATTTGGAACACTGGCATTTCATGGGCACAGATTCAGCATCTTAGCTCTGGCTAACAATGTAAGCCTAATTCAGGTTAATACTTATCTATATCTTGACTTCTCAAAGCAGCAAATTCCTAGAGTTATACTCTTAAAAGATTTTACTTTATCTGATCATTTTATATAAATGCTATATACTTTATGCTAAAATTTACTTAAAATGGAGAAAACTAAATAGATGTGTATTTTTTGTGGGGTGGAATTAGGTGAGTTAGGGAGAGACTTGTTTTCCAAATTCCAACGTTTGAAGGTTGGAAAAATGTTGGGGGGACCTTTCATTAGATTAATATTACTGGCCTAGCAAGGAGGAGTTGAGTCTTATTGATAGGTGAGTTTCTGGGCAGGAACCAGACATGATGGGAAGGTAAGTACTTGCTCTTTCTCTTCTGTTTTGGGCACCCAAGTCCTCGTGCCCTGCCATATATTTTATGGGGACAGGCTCTCATATGTACTGGCTGAGGCTAGGTAGGAAAATCCAATTCAGGGGTCTAAGGTTAGAAAGTCCTTGCTGCCAGGCATCAGACTTAGGTTTTCCCATAGCTCTTAACAGTAATAAAACTCATACTTTGATCTCTGCCTGGATGCTTTCTCTATTAACTGGTTCAGGGAGAGAAAAGAGAAGTGTTTATCAGCCCCTTCAAGCCCCAGTGTGGACCTTTAATTTATGACCATCTGATCCCTTTGGAGGTGTAACTGCAATCTGCTTCACCATGAAAAACACTGGAAAACTTCCAAGAATGAGCTCATAGTCTCCTATCACAATTCTGCCTCTTTTCTAAATTACCTTGTAGTCTTGTCCGGATTTACTCTGCAGGGTGGAAGAAACATTCAGACAGACAGACTGAATTTTGCGAAAGAGTCCTGGTTTAGATCCGTGCTGAACCACACCCTCCACCTTTAGCGCCAGCTGCTGGTTATTCTGGACAGCAATGGGCTCTGCAGGGTTCCGGGGTGATGGTGACAGAGCAAGCTGAAATGCCAACACTCAAATAAATGCCAACAACCAAGAGCAAGCTTCCTTCCAACAAAAACATGTCTGTGCTAATCACTAGTTACAGGTTAACACATTTGTGTGTTCACTCCCCAACCCAACATGACCTGACTGTGCTGGGACAAGACAGACGTACCTTTAAAGTGCTTCCTTCTAAGTATCACTGTGGTTTTCATTCCAAACCTCAGTTCTATTTGAGGGTAATAGAGAATTAGAGAAAAGCAAAGGCACTGTTCTCCCGATTTCTGTGGTGAGGCATTTCTTTGCCAATGAACCACTTCTAGTAGGGAAATGCATTATGTAAATTTTCATTACCTAAGAGCTGCTGTCTCTTTGGTCTTAGGTAATTTTAGACAAACTAAATTCAAATGTAAATGAACTTAAAGTTCCAGGATTACCTACACGATGAAGTCGCTGTGCTATAAAAAAGTCAATATCCACAAATGAATCAAATGACATTTTTAACCTCTCAGTTTTTCTTTAAAAATGTATTAAAAATCCCAAATACACATCAATTACAGAAAGCTCAAGTCTTGCTGAATGAAAACATGGAAGAAATTTGAGTCTTTTTGATAATGTTGTTGAACTACTAAACTTATCAACCCTGGAGACATCCTACTTTAGGACTTCCCTAGATAATCAATCTTCCTTATTATTCTGGTCATTTTGAAATGGTATGCTCTGATATTTGTCATCAAAAGCACGTGCATGGATGCAGAAGTTCACTGAAGACATTAACTGACAGGGACAATTCAGGAGATCTCTCAGAAGTGACAATTTTCTTCCTTTTCCAACAATTTCATTTTCTGAATCAAAAATCGCTTTTGAATTGTGAGTGGCTTCAATATTTAAAATTACTAATGCTACTCACTGGTAAGTCTCTCAGAACATGTTATTCAAAGGCAAAAGTACTTTGGAAGTAGAACTGGTGAGAGTTTACTAGACCTGATTCATTCTAACTTGGGTCTGAATAGACAGCTCAAGATCCTTGCAGGCTACTGTGATAAATCACTAATTTATTCCTGGAGGTAAGAGACAAACAACGGCGCTCCAGTTACCCAAATGCCTGTCTTTTAGCATTTGGCACCAACAATTAAAAAGGGAGAGAGGTTAACTCTCAAATCCATTCCTTTCACCAAACCACTTGATAAAAGAGAGAAATGGCTTACAGCCAGTTTATCAAAACCAAAGGTAGGCCAGGTACTGTGGCTCACACCTGTTGTCCTTGGGAAGCAGAGGCAGGTGGATCACTTGAGGTCAGGAGTTCCTGACTAGCCTGGCCAACATGGTGAAACTCCATCTCTACCCAAAATACAAAAATTAGCTGGGCATGGTGGCAGGTGCCTATAATCCCAGCTACTCAGAGGAGGCTGAGGCAGGATAATCGCTTGAACCCAGAGGTTGCAGTGAGCCAAGATCACACAACTACTCTCCAGCCTAGGCGACAAAGTGAGATTCTGTCTCCAAAAAAGAAAAGAAAAGAAAACACACACATACACAACAAACCAAAGGTAACACATTAAAGTATAGCTATGTCCTACATAATCCTCCGAAGACAACCTGGTTTTAAAACCTATATGAACCTTCGTATTCTCTGAATATTACCTTGATGCTTGTAGACTGTAGTTTCTGGAAAAAATATCTCTGGAAAGAAAGGGGAACTTTCAGCAAAGCAATGATGGCATTGCAGAGGCATGCTGTATGCTGGGGGGAAAAAGAAACTAAATCAAATAAAAATAAATTTTTCAAATTTCATCAACAAGTGATACATTCAGTATAAAACTACAAATGCCCATACAGATTATTATAAAGGTACATACCAATCAAGAAATAGGTACAACATCCAGGAACTGTGTATACATACTAAATCATTCATGTCAAGAATCACAATTACAGATTTTTACTTTATTGTGAAGTATATTCAATAAAATATAAGTGACAGAAATGAGAAAATCCAGTCCTCAAGATCAAGCAATAGGCAAATTTCACATTTCTACAGTGCTTAGAACCATTAGACGTATTAAACAATTGTAGTAGATACTAAAATATAGAATAACTATCACATGGCAGAGTATGATAAATAGTATGGTAAAGAAGCTTGAGCATTTTGTAGGACCTTGGCTTTAAGTTGGCTCATTCTTTCATCCCATCTCCACTAGGTGGCTTCTTTGTCTCTATGGCCATTGGTCCTCACAGAGTAAGCAATGGTGGAAACAGAATTCATATGAAGGAGGACTGTATCATCGGGGAATCCTGACACTTTAATAAAATATCTTATTTCTCAAATTTGTTTCACACATTTAACTGAGTTTTGAAAATCCCAGCATGACTGCAGAGGTACAGAAACACTGCAGAGAATATTCTGAGCCTTAATCATAGAATCAGAATTTAAGAGTTCAAAGATACTTTAAAGATTCACCAGTTTAATCGTCAATATTGCTGATGACACAGGTCACACAGATAGGGAATGGAACAAGCTGGGACTAGAATCTAGGTTACCTGACTCTTCAGTGATTTTCTTCTATATCACCGATGATTTGCAAACTTAAAAGAAAACTGAAAGCATCATCAGAACACTTTCAACTCCTGCTTGGTCTACTATTCCTTCTTCAGTCTGCTCCCAACTTGGTAGCCTCCTAAGACACCACAGGTTAAAACCTGCTGCATGCACCATGTGGTATGCTGCCTGTCCCTCTAAGCTCTTGCTTTCAAGCAGAGTGTCACCTAGTTGCTCATGCTGTAAACATTTTTAAGTTGTGTGTTAAGGCTAAAAGCCAGAAAATTCCATTCCTTACTGGGTTCAGACAGTGGAACATTTTGTGCCCAATAGACTCAGAACAAATGCCAGGTCTATTACCTGAGATAATCACAAGATTTAAAGACATTGGTTCTATTTCTTCAGATTTCCTCCAAAGAGTAATCTACAAAGTATATCCAGGAACATCCACCTTTGGTGGACCTCTGATGCCACAATAGTGTTTAAGGAGAGAAACATCTTTGAAGGGTAGACTCAGAGGACAAGTGACTTCAGGCTGTTTTCAGGCAGAAAGCCGCCATTTTGCCTTTTAAAAGAATGGTGCAGGTTTTGCAATACTCCCCTTGGAAAAATGTGGAGTGCCTCTGAGGTCAACAGCCCCTTTCAGTAAACCAGCCGAAGGAAGATGTTAATGCTCTCTTAATTGTCAATCTACTGGACACTTTTTAGTCTTTGTATTTTCTGACATTTCTGTGGCACCTGATAATGCTTTTCCTTCCATGAAATTCCACCTAATAGTCACCATCCTTACTTATTTCTGATTCTTCCTTTCACCATCTTCCTTCTGAAGAGCCTTTTATGTGTCCCTTAAAGTTGAGGCTCTCCTAGTCATCTTTTCTTCTCAATTCAAGTATTTTTCATAGGCAATTCTCCCACTCCCATGACTTTAAGAACTTCGATGTGCAGATCACCTTATATGCATCCCAGTCCATCTTTCTTCCAACTCCAACCTATTTATTATCCAACTGCCTAAAAACAGCAACATGTCTGAAAATAAAAACTTCATCTTCTATCACCTCTCTATAGTCTCTCAGTAAAGGATCAATCAATTGTGTAACTAGCCATTCAAGCTGGAAACCTGGAAGGCATGTCTCCATCATCTCATGTCTAAGAGAAAATTCAGCCTTGAAAATATTTTCACTAAGTATCTCTCATCTCTATCTGTTTTTCTCAGTCTACTGCCATTTTAGTAATTTGTTCCTTTCTTTGGATGACTGAAAAAACCTTGTAGTCATTCTTTCCTCTAATTTCACACCCTAACGGCATTTCCTGCTTTGCTTCTATGTAACAATAATATACAATCTGTATTAAGCACTTCTCTCTCCCAACCATTTAAAATTTCTAAGAAGCCCCCCAGTGCCCAAGAACAAAGGCCAAACTCCTTAATACTGTGTTCAAAGCCTTTTGTCACCTGGCTTCTGGCTACCTCTCTGATTTCATCTCTCTAGTCCCTAGCCTGTACGTTACACTGCAGCAATAACAAACTGTTCCTGGAAGACACCATGCTATTTCATGCCTCTGCTTTTGAACATATTCTCTGCCTGAGATTCCCAAACCCTTCTTATCTGTCTGGAAAATTCATATACAAAGATATCTTCTCTCTCAACTGCACCACCAATCCATTTTTCCTATCTTTCGATGTGAATTACTCTCTTTTTTTGTATTACATCTCTACTTTGTGCAGAATTCTATTAATGCACATGTACTGTATTGTATTTGTTTATAAAATCTTTCTTTCTTAGACTATGGACAATTTGAGGGAAGATCCTGTGTCTTTGTCATTTTTCTATTCCTAGGATCCCATAAATACTTATTGAACTGAATTTGGAGGCTCAAAAAGTATCAAATCTATATAATTTGGAAATGGAGAAAAAGGGAAATAACTTTTATTTTTATTTATTAATTTTTTTTTTTGAGATGAGGTTTTATTCTTGTTGCCCAGGCTGGAGTACAATGGCACAATCTCAGCTCACTGCAACTTCTGCCTTCTGGGTTCAAGTGATTCTCCTGCCTCATCCTCCTGAGTAGCTGGGATTACAGGGCTCACCATCACGCCTGGCTAAGTTTTGTGGTTTTGGTAGAGACAGTGTTTTACCATGTTGGCCAGGTTGGTCTTGAACTCCTGACCTCAGGTGATCCGCCTGCCTCAACCTCCCAAAGTGCTGGGATGAGCCACTGCACCAGGCTGGGAAATAACTTTTATTTACCACTCCTTATATGAGAGCATTGTACTAGGCAATAAGCATTATTTCACTTAAACCTTACAGTAATCCTATGAGGCAGGCATTTTTTTCCTCTTCATATAAAAGGATGTTAAGTAATGTGCCCAAAGTCACAGAGCTGCTCAGTAGTAATGCCAGAATTTGAACCTAGTTCTGAATGAGCCTAGGGTCCTTTTTTCTGTACTGTGTTTTCTCCTGGGCAGAAAATTCCCATTCCATTATATATAGTGTGATTCAATTCCATCAAAATGAAGTTTCTGTTTAGCATCTATTTCATTTTTTAGGATGAAGCTTAGAGGAATGTGAAAATAACAACTGCCTCACACAGATATATTTCCTTCAAAGACTGTCTTTCACTCTCCCTTAGCAAACAATGTCACTGTCAAACAGCTGTCAATTTGATTCAGTAAATACTATTGACAATTTTATATGGAAAGCAGTATGTCAAGAGAATTTTCCATCTTTAGATCTAACCTAACTCTTTAATGACACATTCTATTTATTCTAAACACTTCTTAAAGCACGAAAGTACAGAATGAGAAGAGCAGCAGCAGGAGAAGATAAACTTTCCAAGGGGTAAAGTTCAAAGACTGGGGATTGCAGATTGAATGTTTGTGTTCCCCCAAATTAGTATGTGGAAGCCCTAACCTCCAAAGTAATGGCATTTGGAGGTAGGCCCCCATGATGGGATGAGTGTTCTTAAAGAAGAGGAAGAGTGACTACAGCTCTTGATCTCTCCCTACCACATGAAGACACAGTGAGAAGGTGGCTATCACAAGGGCCAGGAAGAAAGCCCTCACCAGGAACCAAATCTACTGGCACCTTGATCCTGGACTTCCTTGCCTCCAGAACTGTGAGAAATAAATGTCTGTTGTTTAAGGCACCAAGTCTATGGCATTTTGTTATAAAACCTGAACAGAGACACTGGGAAATGGTCAGACAGGGAGGAGAAATTGAGTGAGAATATGTCAGCCTGTACTGTGACTGGTAAATCAGGAGAGAAGATTTAATAAAGGGTGAGCGTGCTGAGAAGTTCTTAGGAAGTGCCAACGGCAGCAGAGATTCAGCAGGCTAAAGGCTGAAGAGTGTACTAAAAGGCATTAATGTCATCACCTGGTAGGAAATGATTCATTGCCAATCAGACAACAAGCCAGTTCTTTCTGTTTCAATTGGCCAGTGGTTCTCCCAACCATGTCAGCATGAGAGTATACAAAACTACTAATGCCTGGGCTCCAATTCCAGAAATGGTCAGGGATAAGGTCTGTGTATTAATGTAGTTTATTTTTTTATAATTTTTTTAAAATTTTAAATGTTTTTAAAAGAGATGGGGTTTCACCATGTTGGCCAGGATGGTCTCGACCTCCTGACCTTGCGATCTACCCACCTCGGCCTCCCAAAGTGCTCGGATTATAGGCGTGAGCCACTGTGCCCAGCCTGTAGTTTTTAAAAAGCCCTCAAAATGATTCTTTTTTTTTTTTTTTTTTTGAGACGGAGTTTCGCTCTTGTTACCCAGGCTGGAGTGCAATGGCGCCATCTCGGCTCACCGCAACCTCCGCCTCCTGGGTTCAGGCAATTCTCCTGCCTCAGCCTCCTGAGTAGCTGGGATTATAGGCACGTGCCACCATGCCCAGCTAATTTTTTTTTTTGTATTTTTAGTAGAGACGGGGTTTCACCATGTTGACCAGGTTGGTCTCGATCTCTCGACCTCGTGATCCACCCGCCTCGGCCTCCCAGAGTGCTGGGATTACAGGCTTGAGCCACCGCGCCCGGCCTCAAAATGATTCTTATTGTAGCCTGGGTTGAGAATTACTGCAACTTCAGTTAAATTGTTAAAAAAAGAAAAAGCAGCTTTATTTGCATTCTGGTAGAGCAGATTTTATATATTAATGTAGCTATGTAGCAGCTAGAGATGTGCTAAATGCTTTCATGGATTATCTAATTTACTCCCCACTACAATGCTGTGAGGTAGGTATTAACCCTGTTTTATAGATAAGGAAAACAGGCACAGTAAGGTTAATTTGTTGAACTCACACAGTAAGTACCAGAGATGTGTGAAAAACCTACTTCCATACAATAAAAACTCAATAAAACAAATGCCACTTGCCATATAAGAAACAGGGGTATATTTCCGATTGAGTGATTCTACCTCCTCCAAGACATGATTATATACAGACATCATTCTTCTTTCATATTCACTATCAGCATGGGCTGTTCCAGTAGATCCATATTCCTGGAAACTGAAGTAAAGGTCAATATTCATTAATCCATCAAAATAACATGGCTATTTAATGCCTACATGTATCAGGTACTTTCAACATATTTTCATTTGATTTTTAAAATAATGAAGTTATTTCCATTTATAGGTGAGAAAACTGAGGCTAAGAGCGGAATTAAGGCTAGGAAAGGGTAAGTAGTTTGCCTACAGTCAAATAGCTTGTAAACAGCAAGCAAGAATTCAAACCCAGATATGACTTCAAATTATGTAATTCTTAATCTCTTTGGTTGCCAGGAAATATGAAAATGTTATTGCCATAGATGAAAGAGACATAAGACATTTGAAAAGGGGACTATCAATAAAGCCAGCAGCTAAGTACCAAATTATCAATAAAGATATATACTAACAGGTTAGATACATAAATTAACAGGTCAGAACATGGAGGAATGTCACAGAAGAAAATGGTCTTGAACATATAAGTAGGCAAGTAAGACAGGTAAACTGTGAAGAGATGGAAAGTACAGAACATTCATGGCTAGGGAAATGGAATGAATCTAAAGCATGGAGATGAAACACACAGGCATGTTCAGAAGACAGTTTGTATACACAGCACGTTAGGATAAGTTTAATTAACCTCAGTTTCTTCATTTTTCCTTTACTGCTTCAAACCCCTGCACATTTCTGAAAATATTTCTAAGTGAAAAAAGGCACTTCTAACTAAACTTTTGAAAATACAATGTAAGCAAATATGCTGGGCATAACACTACTCTTATTATTCCCTACTATCACTTTAATGCCTACTATGCATAAGGCATTTCAACCAGGTATTTTATATATATTAGTTCACTTAAACTTCACAACTACTCTGGGAAACAGGCATCATTATCTACCTATAGTTTATGCATACGTGGCTCACTGAGAATGGTATATACATTCACAGAGCTAGGAGTGACTGGTGATGGATTCATGTTTGTATCTGCTGGGCTCCAAAGCTCTGTTTCCTGCTCTGTACTGTATTTTCAGTTCCATTAAGACAAGAACTGAAGCTCATTTTTGTGATGGACTTTAAGGACAACTAAATTACATAAAAGACTCGCTAACAAAACAATTCCATTTCTAGGTGTAGGCAACCACAGATTTGCTTTTTATCTTTGCAAATGAGATTAGTTTCCTAATAGTTCATATAAATAGAACCATACAATACATACTCTTTTGTGTTTGGTATGGAGTAAGGAAGATTTATTTTTTCCCTTTTATATATTTAGTTGTTCTAGCACAATCTGTTGAAAAGACTATTCTTTTCCCATTTAATTATCTTGGCACCTTTGACAAAAATCAAGTCACTGCATACCTATTTCCGGACACTCCACCCTACCCTTAAGCCATCATCACATTGTCTTAATTACTATAGGTTTAAACTAAGTCTTGAAATCAGTAATTAAGTCTTCCCACTTTAGTTTTTCTCATTTATTTTGCAATATGGTAAAGCACATGAATCGATGTTCTAATGTTAACCCAACCTTGCATTCCTGGGATAAACCCTAGTTAGTTTTAATGTATTATATTCATATAAATTGTTGGACTGAATTTGTTCGTTTTGTTAAAATTTTTTGTCTATGCTAATAAAGAATATTTAAGTTTGTCCTGTTCACCTAAGGAAATTTCTTGGCACAAAGTTATTCTTCCCTTATTATGCTTTTACTATATTTAAGATTTTTATTGATGCTACTTTTTTATTTTTATTTTTTTATTTTTTTTTGAGATGGAGTTTCACTCTTGTTACCCAGGCTGGAGTGCAATGGCGCGATCTCGGCTCACCGCAACCTCCGCCTCCTGGGTTCAGGCAATTCTCCTGCCTCAGCCTCCTGAGTAGCTGGGATTACAGGCACATGCCACCATGCCCCGCTAATTTTTTGTATTTTTAGTAGAGATGGGGTTTCACCATGTTGACCGGGATGGTCTCGATCTCTTGACCTCGTGATCCACCCGCCTCAGCCTCCCAAAGTGCTGGGATTACAGGCTGAGCCACCGCGCCCGGCCTGATGCTACTATTTTATTTCTAATATTAGTGATTTATTTATTTTTCTTGCTCACACTAGTTAGTTTTATCAATTTTATTAATCTTTCCAAAGAACCAGCTTCTAGTTTCACTGATTTTCTCTACTGGCTGCTTTCACAGCATGTTTTTGAGGGCACCCATGGTTTCCATATGACCTACTGAATGATCAACATGTCATTCATCTTTATTACTGAGTATACTCAGCATTCTAATTGTGGATATACTACAATTTGTTTATCCATTAGCCTACTGAGAGACACTTGGGTTTTTCCAGCTTTGTTATTATGAATAAAGTGCTATGAACATTTGTGTATATGTCTGTGTGGAAATACGTTTTCATTTCTCTTGGGTAAAATAGTAGGAGTAGAACTGGTGGTCATATGATAAATGTATGTTTAACTTTATATGATACTGTCAAACAGTTTTTCAAAGTGGCTGTATCATTTTGTATGCTCAACAATATATTACTATGAATTCAAGCTCCTCTACATCTTCACTAACACTGCATACTGAAGGTCTTTTTGGTCTTAGCTGTTCTAGTATAAGTAGTATCTCATTGTGATTTTAATTTCTCTAATGACTGGTATTAAGCATCTTTTCACGTGCCTACTGTATATTAATATAACTTCTTTTCTGAAGTGTCTAAAACTCTTGCCAATTTTTAAAAATTGGATTGTCAGGGCTCACACCAGTAATCCCAGCACTTCAGGAAGCCGAGGTGGATGGATCACCTGAGGTCGGGAGTTCGAGACCAGCCTGGCTAACACGGTGAAACCCCATCTCTACTACTAAAAATACAAAAATTAGCTGGGCATGGTGACGCACTTCTGTGATCCCAGCTACTTGGGAGACTGAGGCAGGAGAACTGCCTGAACCCAGGAGGTAGAGGTTGTGGTGAGCCAAGATCGCGTCACTGTACTCCAGCCTGGGTGACAGATAAGACTGTGTCTCAAAAAAAAAAAAAAAAAAATTGGATTGTCGAGTTGTATGGTTTTTTTTGTTTTTTGTTTTTTGTTTTTGAGACAGTTTCGCTCTTGTTACCCAGGCTGGAGTGCCATGGCGTGATCTCGGTTCACCACAACCTCCGCCTCCTGGGTTCAGGCAATTCTCCTACCTCAGCCTCCTGAGTAGCTGGGATTACAGGCATGTGCCACCATGCCCAGCTAATTTTTTTGTATTTTTAGTAGAGACGGGGTTTCACCATGTTGACCAGGATGGTCTCGATCTCTTGACCTCGTGATCCACCCACCTCGGCCTCCCAAAGTGCTGGGATTACAGGCTTGAGCCACCGCGCCTGGCAATTGTATGGTGTTCTTAATAAAACAATGTTTGAATAAAAGTCTTCTGATAAAATGTTTTGAGATTATTTTCTTGCTGTTTGTAACCTTTTTCACTTTTTAAATGACATCTCAACAAAAGCATATTTAAAAGCTTAAATCCAATTCAGAAAATTTTTCTCTTATGGTAACTGTTATTTGTGTCCTACGAAATCAAAATCATAACCAACCTCAAGATCATGAAGAGGTTTTCCAAAGTCATATTCTAGAAAATTTGGGAGTTTTATATTTTGGTCTACGATTCATTTGGAATTAACTTTTGTGTATGCTGTGAGGTAAGGTTATAATTTTTTGCCTCAATATAGGCATCTAGTTGTTTGTTTCGAATTCACTGATAGCAGTCTTTATTATTTGCATCCTTTTAATTACTTTGGGTTTAATTGCTTTCTTTTCCTAACTTCATAAAGTAGAAACTGTGATTACTGATCTTAAACTTTCTTTTATATATTTAAGCATTTAAATCTATAAATTTTTCTTTAAGTTCTACTTATCCCACAAATTAGCTGCATCCCACAAGTTTTGTGGTATGTTCTCATTTTCATTCCGTTTAACATGTTTTCTGATTTCCTTTGTAATTTCTTGGCCTACTGGATTTAGAAATGTTGTTTAATTTCTAAATACCTGGAAATTTTTCAGAAATCTTTCTTCTTTTCTAATTTAATTATGTCAGATAACATATTTGATTTCAATGCTTTTGCATTTATTAAAACTTGTTTTATGGCCCAACATATGATTTATCTTGGTAAATGTTCCAAATGCACTTGAAAAGATGTGTGCTGCTGCAGATGACGTATAAATGTCAGCTAGGTAAAGTTGGTTGATAGTATCGTTCAAGTTACTATCAACCAGAAGGAAGTGGTGAAATCTCCAACCGCAACTGTGGATTTGTGCATTTCTCCTTCAACTCTGTCAGTTTTTGCTTTATGTATTTGGAAGACCTGTTAGCAGGCCTGTAATACTGAAGATTATGTCTTCTGGATGAACTGATCTTTCATCATGATGAAGTATACCTCTTTCTCACTACCAACAGCCCCTATCTTGAAGTCTACTTTGTATGATATTCATATGGCCATTACAGCTTTCTTAGGAGGGTTTGCATGTTATATCCTTTTCCATCCTTTTATTTACTTTTAACCCATGTCTTTATATTCAAAGTGGATTTCCTGTAGTAAGCATATAGTTGAATTTTTCTTTTTAAATCCAGCCTATCTCTGGCTTTACTTAGAGTAAGACCATACACATTCATTGTAATTACTGGTATGAGTGGGTTTAAGTGTACCATCTTTTGTTTTCTACTTTTTTTTTTTTAATCTGTTCTCTGTTCCTGTTTTCCTCTTTCTCTGGCCTCTTTTGGATTAACTGAGTATTTTAGTAATCCACTTTATGCCTCTACTGCCTTGTTTTATTTCTTGGTGGCTGCTTGAGTTTAAAATACCCTCAGTTTATCAAAAGTTACTGTCAAATGATATACTAATAAATGTAAGATTCTTACTACTATATCCTCCCCTTGTCTTATTTCATATATTTTACTTATATATGTTATAAACTCCTAAACATCATTTTTTCTATAAATGGCCAATTATTTTTTAAAAATTAAAAATAAAACATATACCATTTGTATTACTCCTTATTCAGTTTTGTAGGTCTGAGTTTATATCTGAAATAATTTACCTTCAGCCTAAAGAACTTCCTTTATCATGTCTTGTAGTACAGATCTGCTGATGGCAAAATTTATTAGATTTTATCTGAAAATGTCTTTATTTAACCTTAATTTATTGAAGAATATTTTTCCTAAAAATCGAGTAAATTAACATGTTTTTTTCTTCCAGGACTTTGAGGATGTTGTTCCAATTGTCTTTTGGCTTGCAGTATTTCTGATGAGAAATCAAGAGACATTCTGATCTTTCTTCCCTTCTAAATAATGTCTTTCTCTTCATAAAATTTTTCTCTTTATCATTGGTTTCCAGCAATTTGATTATTAGGTGTGTACCTTGCTCTGAGTTCATGTTTTCCCTGCTAGAGATTCATTAAACTTCTTGACTCTGTGGGTTTACATGTTAATTAAATACAAAATACTTGTAGCCATTTAAATGTTTCTGTTCCCCCTTTCCCTCTTTCTAGGATTCCAGTTACATGCGTAAGTCTAAATGACATTATCCCACAGGCCAACTTTGACTCTTCATTTTTTCAGCCCTTTTCCCCCTCTGTTCCAATCTGAGTAGAGAAGTTTAAACTGCTTTGTTGATTATATTCTCTTTGAGGGAACTGACTTTGGAATCTCAGGCCTTACTAGATTGAAATTATATAGAAAGTGTAAATCCAAGAGCTGGGCAAGATGGCTGACTAGACACAGTCAGGTGGAACAGCTGCCCCCAAGGGACCAGGACAATTGGTGCTCTCCTAATAGATCTTTAGAGGGAAAGCACTAAGAGTGGACAGAGGAAAAGCACAGAAGCTGGGTTAAAGAGGAGGCTGGGACCCCTGCATGGGAATATTACACAGCGGAACAGTGAGTTGAACTGGCAAAAAACAAACAGCTACTGCCACGGGCCTCTGGAATTCCAGCAGAAAGAGATTGCTCAACCATTATGAGTTGGCATGGAGAGCTCCTGTGCCAACAATGCCCTGGGAGTGATACCAGGCATGAAGAACAGTGGACCTTCCCCTGTCCTAAGCAGCCACCTCCACCTGCTAAGAGGGCACACACAGTCCTGTATCCACCAACGCCAAGTCCCTACGCTTACACTACCCACCAGTGCCATGGCACACCCAGTCACCAGCAGGGCTCTCCTATACCCCTCCTCCAGGCAGCTGTGCTGCCTCTGCTGCTGCTGTGAAGTCCCAAAGGCTGGCATCCCAGACCGGCTAGCATCCTGCTACAGTGGGCAAGTGTGCATCCTGCTATGCTCCTGCTGCTGGCATGTGAAACTGAGGATGGATCCTACTGCCGTCACCCTAGAAAAGACTTTGACTGGCACCACCCACTGGAGTGTCGTAGCCAGTGGCCCTGGAGCACCTTGGCCCCTTACCCAGTGCAGTCAGTTTCTAACCTCAAGGAGCCAGAGAACAAACTCGGGGCTGATACCAGCTCCCAAGAGCAGGCAGTCCAGGAGTTATGAGCTGAGCCTTGGCTCCCCTAAATCTTCCAGAAATGAAGCCAGTTGACTAAATCTACCTTATACGACAATCAAACCCTCAGGGTCATCGCACAGGAGAAAAGAAAAAAAAAAAATGCAAAGAACAGCAACTTCAAAGGCCGAAGGATCATCAGCCCACAAAGACAAGAAAGAACCAGCGCAACAACTCTGACAACTCAAAAAGCCAGAATGCCTTCTTTCTGCTGACTGACTGCACTAACTCTCCAGCAAGGGTTCTGAACTGAGCTGAAATGGCTGAAATGACAGAAATAGAAATCAGAATACGGATAGGAATGAAGATCATCGAGAAGCAGGAGTACATTGAAACGCAATCCAAGGAAGCTAAGAAGCACAATACAAGGATACAGGAGCTGACAGACAAAAAGAGCCAGTATAAAAAAGAGTGTAACCAACTTGATAGAGTAGAAAAACATACTGCAAAAATTTCACAATGCAATCCTTAGAATTAATAGCAAAGTAGACCCTATGGAAAGAATCACAGAGCTTGAAGACAGGCTTTCTGAGTAAGACAAGAATAAAGAAAAAACACCTTGGGAGGCTGAGATGGGTGGATCGCTTGAGATTAGGAGTTTGAGATAAGCCTGGCCAACGTGGTGAAATCCCATCTCTACTAAAAATACTAAAAAAACTTAGCCAGGTGTGGTGGCGCATCCCTGTAATCCTAGCTACTCAGAAGGCTGAGGCAGGAGAATCGCTTGAACCTTGGAGGCAGAGGTTGCAGTGAACTGAGATTGTGCCACTGCGCTCCAGCCTGGGAAAGAGTGAGATTCTGTCTCAGAAAAAAGAAAAAAAGAATAGAGAAGAAAGAATAAAAAGGAATAAACAAAAATCCTGAGAAATAGGGGATTATGTAAAGAAACCAAATCTACAACTCACTGGTGTCCCTGAAAGAGATGGGGAGAATGGAAGCAACTTGGAAGACATATTTTAAGATATCATCCACGAGAACTTCCCCAACCTAGAAAAAGAGACCAACATTCAAATTAGGAACTGCAGAGAAACCCAGTAAGATACTTCACAAGATCATCGTCAAGACATACAATCATCAGATTCTCCAAGGTTGGAAAAAAAAAAAAAAAAAAAAAAGGCAGCTAGAAAGGTCAAGCCACCTACAAAGGAGAAGTGTATCACACTTAACAGCAGACCTTTAAGCAGAAACTCTATAAGCCAGAAGAGACTGGGAGCCAATACTCAACTCTTTTTTTTTTTTTTTTGAGATGGAGTCTTGTTCTGTCACCCAGGCTGGAGTGCGATGGCATGATCTCGGCTCACTACAACTTCCGCCTCCTGGGTTCAAGAGATTCTCCTGCCTCAGCCTCCCAAGTGGCTGTGATTACAGAGATGTGCCACCACACCAGGCTAATCTTTTAAATATTTTTAGTAGAGACAGGGTTTCACCATGTTGGCCAGGCTGGTTTTGAACACTTGACTTCAAGTGATCCACCCACCTTGTCTTCCCAAAATTCTGGGAGTACAGGTGTGAGCCACCTTGCCTGGCCTCAACATTGTTAAAGAAAAGAAATTCCTATCCGGCCAAACTAAGCTTCATAAGTGAAGGAAAAATAAGATCTTTTTCAGACAAGCAAATGATGAGGAAATCTGTTACCACCAGACCTGCCTTACAAGAGCTCCTGAAGGAAACACTAAATATGGAAAGACCATTACCAGCCACTACAAAAACATGCTAAAGTACACAGACCAGTGAGACACTATAAAGCAACCACACAAAGAAGCCTGCATGATAACCAGCTGCTATCATAATGACAGGATCAAATCCACACATCAATACTAACCTTTAATGTAAATTGGCTAAATGTCCCAATTACAAGGCACAGATTGACAAGGTGGATAAAGAACCAAGACTCAATGGTATGCCAACAGACTCATCTCACATGCAATTACATCCATAGGCTCAAAATAAAGGGACAGAGAAAAACCTACCAAGCAAATGAAAAATAGAAAAAAAGAGGGGTTGCAATCCTAAATCAGACAAAACAGACTTTAAGCCAATAAAGATTTAAAAAAAAAAAAAAAAAAAAAAAAAAAAGACAAGGGCATTATATAATGGTAAAGGGTTTAATTCAATAAGAAGACCTAACTCTCCTAAATATATATGCACCCAACACAGGAGCACCCAGATTCACCAAGCAAGAGCTCAGACACCTTCAAAGAGACTTAGACTCCCACACAATAACAGTGGGAGAATGCATCACCCCATGACAGTATTAGATCATTGAGGCAGAAAATTAACAAACATACTCAGGACCTAATCTCAGCACTGAACCAAATGGACCTGAGAGACATCTACAGAACTCTCCACCTAAAAACAACAGAATATACATTCTTCTCATCACCTCATGGCATATACTCTAAAGTCAACCACACAATTGGATACAAAACAATCTTCAGCAAATGCAAAAGAACTAAAATAATAACTACTTTCTTGGACCACAGTGCAATAAAATTAGAAATCAAGACCAAGAAAATAGCTCAAAACCATACGATTATATGGAAATTAAATAACCTATTCCTGAATGACTTTTCAGCAAATAATGAAATTAAGGCAAAAATCAGGAAGTTCTTTGAAACTAATGAGAATAAAGAGACAACATACCAGACTCTGGGATATAGCTAGTGTTAAGAGGGAAATTTACAGCACTAAACATCTAAATCAAAAAGAAAGACCTCAATTTACAAAGTACATCACAACTAAAAGAACTAGAGAATGAAGAGCAAATCAACTCTAAAGCTAGCAGAAGACAAGAAATAACCAAAATCAGACCTGAACTGGAGATTGAGACACAAAAAAAACCATTCAAAAGATCAATAAATCCAGGAGTTGGTGTTTTGAAAAAAAAAAAATTAGTATCTATTTAATAGACAGCTAGCTAGACTAATAAAGAAGAGAGAAGATCCAAGTAAACACAATTAGAAACAACAAAGAAGATATTATCACTGACACCACAGAAATATGAATACCTCTATGGACACAAACTAGAACATCTAGCTGGAATGGATAAATTCCTGGACATATACACTCTCCCAAGACTGAACCAGGAAGAAACTGAATCCCTGACCAGACCAATAATGAGTTCTGAAATGGAATCAGTAATAGCCTACTAACCAAAAAAAAAAAAAAAAAAAAAAAAAAAAGCCAAGATCTGATGGATTCATAGCCAAACTCTACCAGGTATACACAGAAGAGCTGGCTCCATTCCTACTGAAGCTATTCCAAAAAACTGAAGAAGAGGGACTCCTTCCTAACTCATTCTGAGGCCAGCATCATCCTGATACCAATCCTGATGGAGACACAACAACAATAACAAAAACCTCAGACCAATATTGTTGATGAACATTGATGCAAAAATCCTCAAAAAATACTGGCAAACTGAATCCAGCAGGAAATCAGAAACTTATCCACCATGATCAAGTAGGCTTTATCCCTGGGTTGCAAGGTTGCTTCAACACATGCAAATCAATAAATGTGATTCATCACATAAATGGTACTAAAGACAAAAACCATATGATCATCTTAATGAAGAAAAGGCCTTTGATAAAATTCCATATCCCATCATATTAAAAGAAAACTTTGACTAAACAAGAAATTGAAAAAATATTTCTCAAAATAGTAAGAGTCACCTAGGACAAACCCACAGCCAATATCATACTGAATGGGCAAAAGCTAGAAGCATGTCACCTGAAAACTTGCATAAGACAAGGATGCCCTCTCTTACCACTCCTATTCAACATGGAACTGGAAGTTGCAATCAAGTCAGAGTGATCAGGCGAGAGAAAGAAATAAAGGGCATCCAAATAAGAAGAGAGGAAGTCCAACTATCCCTGTTTGCAGACAACATAATACAATATCTAGAAAACCCCACAGTCTTGGCCCACAAGCTCCTTAAGCTGATAAACAACTTCAGCAAAGATCCAGGATACAAAATCTACATTAAAAAATCACTAGTATTCCTATACACCAACAACAGCCAAGCTGAAAGCCAAATCAGAAATGCATTCCCATTCACAACTGTCACAAAAAGAATAAAATACCTAGGTATACAGCTAACCAGGGAGGTGAAAGATCTAAGGAAAAACTACCAACTACTACTTAATGAAATCAGAGGTGACACAAACAAATGGAAAAACATTCCATGCTCATGAATAGGAGAAATCAATATTGTTAAAATGGCCATAATGCCCAAAGCAATGTATAGATTCAATGTTATTTCTATCAAACTGCCAATGACATTCTTCATGGAAGCAGAAGAAACTATTTTAAAATTCATACAGAACCGAAAAGAGCCTAGACAACCTCAGCATAAAGAGCAAAGCTGGAGGCATCAGGCTACCAACTTCAAACCATACTACAGGGCTACAGTAACTTTATGGTACTGGTATAGAAACACACACAGACCAATGGAACAGAATAGAGAGCCCAGGAACAAGGACACACACACCTACAACCATCTGATTTTTGACAAAGCTGACAGAAACAAGCAATGGGGAAAGGACTTCCTATTCAATAAATGGTGCTGGGATAACTGGATGTCCATATGCTGGACCCCTTCCTTACACCACAGACAAAAATCAACTAAAGATGGATTAAAGATTTAAATGTAAAACCCAAAATGATAGAACCCTGGAAGACAACCTTGGAAGTATCATTCAGGACATAGGCATGGGCAAAGATTTCATGACAAAGATGACAAAAGCAATTGCAACAAAAGCAAAAATTGACAAATGGGATCTAATAAAACTAAAGAGCTTTCATGTAACAAAAGAAGCTATCCACAGATTAACAAACAACTTATAGAATGGGAGAAAATTTTTGCTAACTATGCATCTGACAAACGTCTAATAGCAAGCATCTATAAGGGGCTTATATTATTTACAAGAAAAAAACAGGCCCATTAAAAAGTGGGCAAAGGACATAAACACTTTTCAAAAGAAGACATACACATGGCCAAAAAGCATATGAAAACAAAGTTCAACACTAATCATTAGAGAAATGCAAATCAAAACCATAATGAGACATCATCTCACACCAGTCAGAATGGCTATTACTAAATCATCAAAATTTAACAGCGTCTGTGCTGGTGAGGGTGCAGAGAAAAAGGAACCCTTATACACTGTTGGTGGGAGTGTAAATTAGTTCAACCACTGTGGAAAGCACTGTGTTGATTCCTCAAAAAGCTAAAAACAGAACTACCATTCAACTCAGCAATCCTATAACTGTGTATATACCAAAAGGAATAGAAATCATTCTATCATAAAGACACATGCACACATATGTTCACTGCAGCACTATTCACAATAGCACAGACCTGAAATTAACCTAAATGTCCATCAATGGCAGACCAGATAATGAAAATGTGGTACATATGCACCATGAAATACTATCCAGCCATAAAAAAGAACAAGATCATGTCCTTGACAGGAAGATGAATGGAGCTGGAGGCCATTATCCACAGCAAACTAACGCAGGAACAGAAAACCAAATACCACATGTTTCTCCCTTAGCAGTGGGAGATAAATGATGAGAACATACGGAAACATAGAGGGAACACCACACAGTGGGGCATACCTGAGGGTGGAAGGTGGAAGGAAAAAGAGGACAAGGAAAATTAACTATTGGGTACTAGGCTTAAAATCTGGGCAATGAAATCATTTGTACAACAAACCCCAGTGACAAGAGTTTACCTATATAACAAACCTGCACAAGTAACTCTGAACTTAAAAGTTAAAAAAGAAAGAAAATAAATATTCTAAAATAGAATACTGTGATAGGAAGAACAAGAACTCATTCTTTAATGAAAATAATCAGCCGGGTACGGTGGCTCACATCTGCAATCACAGCACTTTGGGAGGCCGAGGCAGGCAGATCATGAGGTCGAGAGATCGAGACCATCCTGGCCAACATGGTGAAATCCCGTCTCTACTAAAAATACAAAAATTAGCTGGGGGTGGTGGCGCACGCCTGTAGTCCCAGCTACTCAGGAGGCTGAGGCAGGAGAATTGCTTGAACCCAGGAGGCGGAGGTTGCAGTGAGCCGAGATTGTGCCACTGCACTCCAGCCTGGTGCCTGGCGACAGAGCAAGACTCTGCCTCAAAAAAAAAAAAAAAAAAAAAATTTATTTTGAATAAATTAATTGGTTATTAGAGGAGAGGAGAAAAAATTTAAAAGAGCAAAACCAGGGATATTTTGGTTTAGGAAATAAACCAAAGGAAAAAAATCTCAAGTTCAAGTTTAATTGTATCACCAACTCAATTTTTAATAAACAGTTTAATTATAATATGCAAGAAGAAATTGTTCATATTTAAAGAATTTCTCACTTTGAGAGGCCAAGGCAGGTGGATCACCTGAGGTCGGAGTTCGAGACCAGCCTGGCCAACATGGTGAAATCCCATCTCTACTAAAATAAAAAATTAGCCAGGTGTGGTAGCACATGCCTTAGTGCCAGCTACTCAGGAAGCTGAGGCAGGAGAATCACTTGAACCAGGGAGGCGGAGACTGTAGTGAGCTGAGATCAAGCCACTGCACTCTAGCCAGGGTGACAGAGTGAGACTCCGTCTCAAAGAAAAAAAAAAAAAAAGAATTTCTTCCCAGTTACCTTTCCACATTAATTTTTATGAAAACAGGCAGGAGGTAAGTAGAGTCAGAAGATCTGTTTTGTCACGAGTTATATGACCCAGAGAAAATGCTGGAAGAATTCTTCCTCTTTGTTTTTACTACCATAATTCTTGTCCCAAAATACTCTTCTGATGATTATGTAAGAGAATGTACAGAAAGTGTTCTGTAACATCAACTATTATTAATATTAGAATTACCTTGCTGATTCTGGATCCAAAATCAGGGCTTCTATCGCATGAGATATCAGTAAACAGCTCTGCTGCTGTCTGGATTGATGTTAAGGTTATACACAAAAACAGAGAAGAAACCCCCTATAGGTTCTATTATCTGAATATTAAATGGGTTAAGATTTAATGATTGCCTAGTGAAGGTAATCATGTTAGCAACTCAAATGGTCTGGGGCTGTAACTTTTATATCAATGTGTAAGGGATATACATTGTCTCTAACAGTGATTCTCAAACTCTGTTCCAAGAAGGGTACTTCAGAGGCTACTACTGTGGGAAGGAGAAACTAAGTGACAGGCCATGTGATTCAATCACAGCAACTCTGATTTTAGATATAGGGGTTTTTCATAAGAGTTTGAGACAAAGAAGCAAATAAAGGCTTCACCAATAAAAGTTTAAAAAAACAAAAACAGAGTGGTCTAAAGAGTCTTTATCCCAGAAGTTCCTAATCTAGAGCTCAGGGGTCTGGCAACCCCATTGAACTTATATGCACATTTTGGTTGTGTGTGCACATATACATTTTGTAGGGCAGAGGGCCCATAGCATTCACTGGGTTTCAATCAGTAAACTAAATGCCAAGAACTACTGACTGGTTAAGTCCTACAACTTAAAAAAAGAATTTCGATTCCTTCCTTTCAAAACTAATTTGAAGTTACTAATAAGAAAATACAGAGAACTTAGGAAGGATTTAAAAGTGACAAATAGGCTGGGTGCAGTGGCTCACTCCTATAATCCCAGCACTTTGTAGGCTGAGGCAGGCTGATCACTTGAGGCCAGGAGTTTGAGACCAGCCCAGCCAACATGGTGAAACCCTGTCTCTACTAAAAATACAAAAAGCCAGGTTATGGTGGCATGCGCCTGTAATCCAGCTACTAGGGAGGCTGAGGCAGGAGAATCAGTTGAACCCAGGAGGCTGAGGTTGCAGTGAGCCAAGATCATGCTACTGCACTCCAGCTTAGGCAACAGGGTGAGACTGCATCTCAAAAAAAAAAAAAAAAAAAAAAAAAAAAAGTGACAACTAATGCTACTGAAGAGATCATTAATAAAGGAGATGAAACACATGTTTTTTGGTAGGAAAATGTGTTTAGTTGTCTGTCGTAGTTCAAGTGAGCACAGGTAAGCAACAGTGGCTTTGCATGTTGCTTTGGATGCACTTCCTGAATATAAAAAAAGACACCTTTGAGTTACCATTTTTTGTTAAAATCCTGGGTAAAGTTAAAAAGTAAGATAATTCTGCTCATAGTAGATTTCAAAGGGGAAACTATATAATAAATTTGTAGGCTTATCTAATATGTATTTTGTAGGTAAGCACAGCTGACGTAGTTAGTCTCAAGAAAACTTCAAAAAAAAAAAAAAAACAATACTGGGTCAAGCTTGGGATATAGTTCGACGTTCCTCAAAGTTGCTGAGTCAGCATCAAAAGAAGCCTGGTAAAGATCCCCATATCGAGAAGCAAGGCTCCGAAATTCTTCCATGGACTGTTTCATCTATTAAAAAATGTATCAATTATGACAAACAAACATGCTATCATTAATATATAAACAACACAAAAATCAAAACATAAAAAAGCACCTTCAAACAATAATTCAAAAAAATACTGCAATATTTTCATTGTCATTCCATTCATTTTCATAAACTTCGTTAAATAAAAACAAAAATGGCAAATGAAACTATACGTGTTCACAATATTATTACATATGACATATAGAAACAAAAACATTTATATTTTAGATTCTTCAAGTTCCACTAAAATAATTTAGTTATAAACATTCTGAAGTCTTTAAAAAAAATTCTATGTCCTTTCTCTTTATATAAATATCTAGCACTCATAGATACCATTAATCACTTTATTATTCTAATAACACGTCAGTCTATTTTTGGCCAGACAGCTGAGTTAATAAACATTTATGATAGTGTCTGAGTCAAACCACTGATTTTAAATTTCACAACTTTTTATCTTATAACTAACTTCAAAAACCTCTAAAGTGTAAATTAAAAAGTGCACTGAAAGTTAAGACCTGCCTGATTGGAGATTCGACCACACCTCTGAAGGTCATTTCCTAGGGTCATGGCAATTGTTGTGGCAATTGCAGGTGGGGGGCTTGTCTTTAGGCTATTACAAGTACAGATAAGTTGAGAGAAGGCTTGTAGAAGGTCAATCCTGAGTTTTACAAATTCACATTGAAAGCTTAAAGGATTCAGTGGTGTGCTAGCTGCCTGAAAAAAAAGAAAGAAGAGATATTTAAGATAAAGTAAACATAGCAGTGAGATGGGGCAGTACCAAGTATTTATAAGTTTGTGGTCGAGTACAGTAGTTCTCTAACAACACTGATGGATAAAGACCTAAATGATAAAAAGAATAATGTAATATTAGAATGAAAAACATTGTTATTAAACACCAGGTCTGAAAAACTGCATGTACTATCACTATTCATAGGTTCCTTACTTCCAACATTCACAATATGTGGGTTGTCAAGAACATCATCAAGAAGATAATCACATAAAGAATGCTTCAAGGACACTACCATCCCCCCAAAAACCCTGAGAGTATACAGAACAGTCAGAGTTGTGGGAAGTTTCCAGTAACTCTCAGGATCATGCTGCCTTCCCCTAGAGACTACACTCAATCATTTCCTGTTTTTCTTAATCCTAAAAACACAGTGTTTGGCATATAGCAAGTGCTTATGATATGTGGAATAAAATAACTCCACTTCAAAAGGAGAGTATCAGAGGCCTAATGACCTACCCAAAGTCATACCCTGTTAATGGCAGAACCACAACTAAGACAAGGTCTCCTCTCTGTCAATCAAGTGCTTTCTTCCTGTGTCAGAGTTCAATCCTTAATTATTGTCAAGCCTTGTTAAATACACATACCACACAAATCATTAACTCAGCATTAAAATTCAACAGAATTTTTCATAAAATTAATTCCATTTGCCTCATTGTGTTATCATTTATGGTACTCAATAATTAACAATTTTCTGCTCTACATAAACTAGAAAATCAAATGATTCTATTGATCTGAACCAGTAATTGTAACTTTTACTTTTCTGAGGCATTTATTAGCCTAATATAGGAAACAACAATCTCTTCCCAGAATAATCAAGAGGAAAGAATCAAAGTAGTTAGTGCTACTCTTTAAGATGGAAAGGAGCCTGTATTACTGTTTTAAACAACCATCAATCAATCCTAGTAAAAAAAAAGAAATATATATATATATATAATGCTTCAAAATGTATGTGCCTCACAGTAGTCTGAATATTCTCTTTAGTGACACCTGCTTGTTCTGATTCGAAACATTTCAAGATAGCTCACCATTAAAAATATTTCAGGTACTAAAAGTTTTATGGTCCCATCTCAATATATACAATTTTTAAAGTAATGTGACAATTATTTTAAAAATGTTTAATGTTGATTATATAACCTCTTTACTTTTAAGGGGAAAAAGCCCTTGCATTAATATAAAAACTGCTTATTTTAAGGAACGGGTTCTTACTTAGGAATATAACTAATTTCAAGGAAACATAAGGATTTGCCTTCTTTGCAACTCTTTTGTTTTCTTGGCTGAGAAAACAGAAATTGTAGCTAGCAAATGTTTAATGTGGAGTAGGAGGATATCACAGAGAGGTACAAGTGGGACACTAGAATCTCTGATCATTTCTCTTTATCTGTAAAGCAAGAAACTCTAGTTACTTAGTCTGTAGCTGCCAGGTATGAGATGAGGTCAGGGGTTTATGTTTGATGGTTGTACTGATGCAGGCTGGAATCTTACAAAAAAGAGTCTGTACAGGGAGGATCCTATCTCCACACCACTTACCCCTTCTACATGGATTCAGCAATCCTCTTCACATGTGGTGCCCAGTTCTTTATAACAAGAAAATGATAAACTTTTATCAATCTAAGAATGTTAAAAAGGGGGAAAGGTTAAGGTTTTATTTCCATGACCTATTTCTTATGTTGCTATTGCCAAATATACATCAGCAGGTTTCTCAAGTTAGCTAAAATAGGACAATCGAAAAAGAGAAGGGAGAGAATTCTCACACAAGTCATCATCACCAAAGGTGAATTAAGAGGACTTACTGTTAAGGAAGCAATTCCTTTGTGATAGAATTTTAAAGACTCAGCAATGCAAGAAAGTGCTGAACTATAGTTTTCCTCTTGCAACCCAGTGAGACACTGCTCTGCATGTGAGAACTCCTTCAGACTATTTAGCCAGAAGTAGAAGTGTTCTGAGGCAACCTGAGTCAGCAAACTCTGATAAAGCTCTTTGGCCATATCATGATTACCCTAAAAACAAAAAACATAAAGAAAAAAAACAGGAGCACATGGTGAGGTTCTTATATTTGAAAGAGTTGAGGCAGCAGCTAAAAGAGAAACCCAAACCTTGCATAAGTCTGAACAATCATTTCTCATATTATATAATTCTCTGAGACTCTGTCTAAATATTTCTTCAGAGAAAATATGCTGAGTTGTTTTTATGTAATATAATGCTTGAAATTCTTTACTAAAGCAGTTCCAAAGAGAAAATGAATGGAATTAACTATAAACTAAGTCTAGAACTTTAGCCCAAAATACAGAAAGTATAAACGTTATTCTGGATGAACTATTTAGTGGGTGAGAGAAACCCCAGGGGAGAAGGCATAGTTGTTGGGAAAAATGTGAAAAACAGTTAATGCCTGGGGCCAGGGATGCTCAATGTCCTGCAATGCTTGAGACAGATCAGTATAATGAAGAACTGTCCTGCCAAGAGTGTGTGCTCCTCCTTCATTTGAGAAGCAATGCAAAATTAAGAACATGCACTTCAATCACCTAGAGTAATGCTTTCTCAAACTTTGGTCTCTGGACTTATCCTAAAAGGATTTTTTTTTCTTTCTTTTTTTTTTTTTGTATTTTAGTAGAGACAGAGTTTTGCTATGTCAGCCACGCTGGTCTCAAACTACTGGCCTCAAGAGATTTTCCCGCCTTGGCCTCCCAAAGTGCTGGGATTACAGGTGTGAGCCACCCCACCGCTGGCTAGGATTTCTGTACTAAACCAAGGTTTCTATTTCCTTTCAAACAAAATTAATAAAACTTGTTAGACTTTCCATATGGCTGAGAAGAGTACAGCATACTAAAGCTCTCCCATTTCTACTTAAGAATGACAAGGTTGGGGAGAGGAACAAAGATGTGGTAAACTGAGAAAGACAGAAACAGCGGGTGGTAGGTGGCCTTGGTTAGGACAACACAGAGCAAAATCAAAGTGGCACTAACAACCTACAGCCAGAAAGGGCCCAGATTTTAACTTCCTCATTACTAATAACAACAATATATATACCATTCATTTATGATAAAAGTTAAAAGTCAGGCCCTTTCCTTCCTCATCTTCAGAACCCATGACTAAAAGGTTACTTCCATCTTTATTTTTAGTTTGACTAGATTAATAATCATATAATTGAAGGTACATGACCTGACATTTCCACCAACCCAATTCACTCAGAAAGGTAACACATACCATTCTGGAAGCCTGTCTGGCAATACGGTATACAGTCCATCCATTGGAGACACTTTCAAGCTGCTGCTTAATCACTGCCTTCACTTCCACAGATAATGCCTTCTGACTTGCTACAAAAATCACAGTAGCCAAACTCACCTAACATCGGGCAAGAAGAAAACCAAGAAAATCATTTAATTTTATCCAGTGTCATACATAACCTACCCCAAAGGGAGGAAAACTAATTACAGCCCACTGCAAAAGAGCAAAATTTGTTTTCCATTGATATTTAATTTTTTATTTTGAAGTCATTATGTAATTTATTCTGTTCACTCAGAGCACTCTTTATAACAGCAAATAACTAGAAGCAATGTCCATAATGGGATACATACATTAAATAACTTATAATCCACAATAAGATACATAAGTAAAATGGATAAACTAGAGATACACTTACCAATATAGATGACAAACAAAATAGGCAAGAATATGCAAAATGCAAAAGATTACAAGTAGTATAATAATGTTTATATACAATTTAAAATATGCAAAATAATACTGCATATTATTTAGGGATATACACTTTGGTAATAAAAGAATAACAGCCATGAGAACGAGAAATACCAAATTCAGGATAGTGGTTACCTCTGACAGAAGGGAGGAGATGCTATCAGCAAGGTACACCAGGGGCTTCAACTAAACAGGTAATATCTTTTTCTTAAGCTAGATAATGAATGCAAGAGTTTTCATTGTATTATTCCCTAGATTTTTAATCTTAAAGCAGTACTCACAAAAAGGATACAAAGGCCATTAGTTCAAAATACAACTTCAGTAAAAAATAAACTTAGCTAACTGCCTGTTAATATTTCAAAGCCGATTCATATAAAGATCCATACATATTTTAATAAGTGAATGATGTCATCCTCTTGACCACAGCTACCTGGTCATCAAGGTAACCTTTTCTGGCAGCAAATGATAAGATGGGGTCAATCTTTTATACAATTCCCTCTGGAGGATTAAAACAGGCTTAAATAAGTCATTTCATTATGTTTTTTTCCCACATTCTAAATTCAGATGAACGGAATGGCGACCTTACAACTTTCATTTCATTTACAACTATTTAGCATGTACCCTACTCTCAGTCCTGCAGAACTTTTCAATTAAACATTTTACAACTTCCATAGTTTCTGTTTCTTTCTAAGCATCTACCTTTTCTAATTCCAAGGGTCTACAGAAGCCTAAACAGGATCCTAAATAGCTAAAGAGGTCCTGGAATGAAAAACGTAAATTTGGGCTAATCAGGCCCTTTCCTTCTTATTATCATTAGATTTTTTTTTTTTTTGAGACGGAGTTTCGCTCTTGTTACCTAGGCTGGAGTGCAATGGCGCGATCTCAGCTCACTGCAACCTCCGCCTCCTGGGTTCAGGCAATTCTCCTGCCTCAGCCTTCTGAGTAGCTGGGATTACAGGCATGCGCCACCATGCCCGGCTAATTTTTTGTATTTTTAGTAGAGACGGGGTTTCACCATGTTGACCAGGATGGTCTCAATCTCCGGACCTCATGATCCACCCGCCTCGGCCTCCCAAAGTGCTGGGATTACAGGTGTGAGCCATCGCGCCGGGCCATCATTAGATTTTTAACTTCTATTTTCTGAAGTATAAAACAGGGTTTACATCATTATTTGCTTTGTATAAGAAAGAAAAAAGTTTCACTTTCATTTGTCCTTTGTAATAAAATAAAAACATGAGATTGAAGGCTTTGGCTACACTAAGCTGATTTGACAAGGCTTAGGAAGAAAGCAGTTTTAGAGGCGAACAAAAATGGCTTTCTAAATCAAGTGAAAAAAGTGAAAAGCTCATAGAGCCAATTCTATTTTGACATCAACACATTCTTTAGTCTTAGATAATGAATTTAACCTATTGTTTGTTTTGTTTTTTTAAGTAAAGCCAAACAGTAATGTTGACTTAGAAGTAATTCCCACTAGACCAGAGCCTCGTCATTCAAAGGAGATTCAAAATGGGGCTTTTTACCAGAAGTTCTTGTTGCTTGTCTGTGGCTGATCGTCCAATCACCTTGTATAGCTCCATGAGGTCACCAAGCATCCCATCACCCAGCACCGGCAGCTGCATGGCAATGGCTGCCAGACAATGGCACATCAAAATCCGGTCAGCATCCTGAGCACTGTGCAACTGAGTTAACAAGGTCTCAACCACTGACTGACTAAGATGGGGCCTGCCCTTGGCCAACTTCACCATACAGTTTAGAGCAATCTGCATGCCAAAAAGAAAATGAACTAGTTACAGTTGGAAAATATAAATGAAGCTTTGAAGAGAAGGGCTTTGTACAGGTTACTGGGGAAAATCAAGGGCGAGGTTTCTCGTAGGTGTACGCTTTTCTTCGTAAGATACACGAAGTACTGAATCCCACATTAGGGTTTGTGAAGGGCAAAAGGAAAAGCATAGTTAATAGAAGTAAGAAACTGTTAGATAAACATTGGTGCATGTAAGAGCATTAGCTTGTCATAGGTATGGTTTCAAGGAAGTCATGGCTCATTTTAGAATGTTAAGGAAAGTAGTGATGTGGTCATAGTGATAAACAATAAAGAGTAATATCATTAAGTGAAAGTTAATAAGAAGTGGAGAAGGGGGCCAGACATGGTGGCTCACTCCTGTAATTCCACCACTTTGGGAGGCCGAGGCGGGTAGATCATGAGGTCAAGAGATTGAGACCATCCTGGCCAACATGGTGAAACCTCATCTCCTCTAAAAAAAATACAAAAACTAGCCAGACGTGATGGCGCATGCCTGTAGTCCCAGCTACTCAGGAGGCTGAGGCAGGGGAATCGTTTGAACCCCGGAGGCGGAGGTTGCAGTGAGCCAAGATTGTACCACTGCACTCCAGTCAGTCTGGTGATAGAGCAAGACAGTCTCAAAAAAAAAAAAAAAAAAAAGAAGTGGAGAAAGGAAGTAGCAAAACATATGTTTGGCAATGCATTCTGAGGGGATCCTCAGAATCCCCTTGGAACCACAATACATTTAAAACTTTATTTTAAGCAAATCATTTTTCAACAATTGTGAGTGTCAGTAAAATGCTAGACTCAGCACAGTGGGACATACGTAGATGACCAAAAAAGATTACTGTATTAGAGGAGCTTCCCATCTAGAATAAGCTCCTGATGTTTGTAAAGGGGCCTATAATATCAAGCAGAACACAATACATTCTCTGACAGTACACCAAAAAAGTACATAAAGGTCAGAGTCAGGAGTGATTAAGCCAAGGATATTAGGGAAGACTTCAAATAAATGTCATGAGTTGAGTCTTGAAAGATGCTATCAAATTAAAGTAATAAGGAAAGACTGTTTGAGCCCAATGACCACTGTTAGAAAAGACTTGCAAGTAAGAATTTACCTGTTGTGGTGGAAAAATGGTGAAAGCCCACTGTGGCTGGGTGAAATAATATGAGATTTGAAAAGTAGTTCAATCATAGAGGATATAAAATAACATACTATTATGGCCTTGATTCTACAGGTAATGAGGCAATAATAGGATTTTAAAGTAACATTTGTTGTAATTATTATTGTTATTTGAATGTCTATTATGCGCCAAACTTTGTTAAAGACATATATACATTTCTTTCAGTCCCTTAATAACCCTATAATGAAATGTGTTCCCCTCTTATACATATCAGAAACTTAAGCTGAGAGAGATGAAGTACGTTGTTCAAAGCCACTTAGCTAATAAGGGGCAAGCTGATCATCAGCCCTTGCTTGGATTTATCAGACTCTAAAGTTTATGTGTGTGCCTAACACCCCACTGATGGCTACATGGCTGCATTGTGAAGGATGGATTGATGGGCCCATCTTTCAAGAAATTGGAATTAGGGAGAGATTTATGATGTGGTAGAGAGAATGGAAAGGTGCTAACAGTGGATATTAGAGACGACAGAAGAATCTGTTAGCTATGTAAAAGTGGGACTATTTCTAACTTTCTGGTTTTTTGGCTGGATATTAGTGATGTCCTTAACAAGGTCTTAGTAAGAGAAAATCTGGTTTTTAGATTTCAGTTGACAAATAAGAGAAAATTAGGAACCTCTTTCCCATTTTAATGTACTTAGAGTCATCCAGGTAATCTTTTTAAAACTGTGAACCCTCAGTAGCTCCAACATGCGCGCGCGCGCACGCACACACACACACACACACACACACACACACGTACATTAATTCATTAGGGTAGGGCCCAGGAATCTATATCTTTATTTTCATTCTGGAAGATGCTGGTATAGTTTAAAAGCCACACTTCAGAAGCAGTTCCTGAAAAGTTATGATAGTACAGTGTTGGTGACATTTGGCCTGTGTTTGCCTCTTTAGCATTCTTCCTTATGATTTCCAGCTTTCTTAAAAATATTTTAATAGTCTTAGATTGAAATGAGTGGGTTGACATGCAGTCCTAATTTGTAATTTTAAACAAATTAATTTCCTTTGTTATTAATCTTTGAACCATCACAAGTTGTATTTCATGTTTCACTCCAAAAAGAGTAGTCTCATTTCACATTTTAAATTTTTTTTTTTTTTTTTTTTGAGACAGGGTCTCACTTTGTCACATAGGCTGGAGAACAGTGCTGCAATAATAGCTCACTGTAGCCTCAACGTGTGGGGCTTGGGCGATCCTCTCATCTCAGCCTCATGAATGGCTAGGATTATAGGTGTGTTCCATCATGCCCTGATAAATTTTTTAAAATTTTTCTAGAGATGGGGTTTCACTATGTTTCCCAGGCTGGTCTTGAACTCCTAGGCTCATGCAATCCTTCCACCTTGACCTCCCCAAAATGCTGGAATTACAGGCATGAGACACTGTGCCTGGCCTCATTTCAAATTTTAAAAATCTTACATATTTCTAAGATGATTTCTGTAATTAAGTGAAGGTGAAAATTCTTTAAATTATCCTTTCCTTGGCTTATAAACTAGAGCTTATACCACTGGGAAATTAATGAATACTTAGATTAAATTAATGAACATTTACGAGTTTGAATGCAGTCATTTAATCAGGTTTTTTTGTGGTTTTATCAGTTAGATTTAATCACTTAGATTAAAACTTCTAAGAGTATAGGAGCTCTGTCTGCTTAACTTTGCTTTCTATTGTCTAAGACCATCATATATACCTATTACAACTTAATAAATAGAAGTTTTCACCTTTAAAGTGGCCTGAGCACCTGGACTATCATCTTGACTGCAAAGTACCAGTAGAGATTCCAGGCCAAAGACAGCATCTTGTTCCAGTGCCAAAAGATCTAGAAGAAAAACACTAAGCTTTATGACGGCCAAGTGATGTGTGTATAAACACACACATACATATATACACATACACACATAACCTCAGAAAAAAACATTAAGAAGTTTAAGATACAGGAAATAATTAAATGTATAAAGTTAACCTTCCTTGAAAAAGTACATGTGGCATTACTTCTGGAATATAAAGTCTATCTTCAGACTTTATTTCTACCACTTTATTGAAGATTATAAAAATATACACATTAAATCAAAAGCTAAAGCCACAAAGCTATAAATAAACCAAAACTGAAATAGTGTCACTAGCTTAGCTAAGGAAAATACTAAGAACAGCAAACTATGCAGGATGTGTTAATCTCCCTAATCAGAAATAAATTATACAGGTGCATTTTTACCTAAAATTTAACAGTTTTCAGGTTTTTTTTTTTTTTTTTTGAGACGGAGTTTCGCTCTTGTTACCCAGGCTGGAGTGCAATGGTGCGATCTCGGCTCACCGCAACCTCCGCCTCCTGGGCTCAGGCAATTCTCCTGCCTCAGCCTCCTGAGTAGCTGGGATTACAGCCACGTGCCACCATGCCCAGCTAATTTTTTGTATTTTTAGTAGAGACGGGGTTTCACCATGTTGACCAGGATGGTCTCCATCTCTCGACCTCGTGATCCACCTGCCTCGGCCTCCCAAAGTGCTGGGATTACAGGCTTGAGCCACCGTGCCCGGCCAGTTTTCAGGTTCTAATGAAAGTTGAACCACTTTTAGGAAATAATAAAAACTCTACCTTATTAATGTTTTTAAGTCCGACCATAAAGAATGAAACTCTTAGGTCAGGCGTCCCCAAACTATAGCCCGCGGGCTGCATGCGGCCTCCTGAGGCCATTTATCCGGCCCCCCTGCTGCACTTCAGGAAGGGGCACCTCTTTCATTGGTGGTCAGTGAGAGGAGCACAGTATGTGGCGGCCCTCCAACAGTCTGAGGGACAGTGAACTGGCCCCCTGTGTAAAAAGTTTGGGGACGCCTGTCTTAGATGTCTCATGAAATAGCAGTACTACAACATCTTTTCACTACCATCGGGCTAAAATTTCTCAAAGGTTTTTACAAAGTTCTGAATATATTAGTCGTCTTTAGGTTAATCTATTTCAGTGTTGATAACATACAGCAGTTTTCTGTGTTACATGAGAGAAAATACTCTTTGCTATGCCAAATATAAAACAGGCTTAATTATCCAAATCAGAATCAACATTCAACTTTAAGAAAGGTTTCCTTAGTGTAGGAGCTTGGCAAACAGAGTAAAGGCTAGTGAAGGTCAGGTTGCTAGAAAAAGACAGGTACTAGGAACAAGCAGTGCTAAAGGCCAGTGGGGATAAAGGGAACCACTGAGCTTGTAATCCTTAATAAAGATCAAAATCAGCACTGAAACAGATGGAAGATCTAAAATGCATTTCTTGTTCTTGAACACAAGCATGAAATTTTTCAAGTGCTTAGGTCAAAAGATGTTAGGTAGACAACAGAATATGTGCATTATTTTCCTTGCGTGTCCTCCTTGATTATGCAAGTCAGTTTAATACCATGTATATCTAAATTATGTGAAAATTTAATTCACATTGGTCTGTGAATTCACTTGCCTCTAGGTGTAACTATTTGTTATTTAAGTCCCTTGAGAATCTACGTAAATTTTCTAGGTTTCTGTATAAGTGAACACAATACCTTCTTATACAAAAGGGGTAGAGTCCTAAGCAACCTCTATCCACCAGCACCATATGTGCAAAGGTAAGCAGTGGGAGGAAATGGGCAATCCTCCACAAAACCTTTCACTTCCATTCCCAAGGTCTTCGTCCCTTTATTACTTTTCACAAGAATAGAGTAGTCTTGAGAACATATGCTCTAAGAACACTTTGAAAAAAGTCAATTTGTAGATCAAGGTACACAGGCTAAAAATAGGGGATTAAAAAAAACCAAACAGAATTCTGTCCAAGCTCTAAACCAAAGTTTATATATAATATCAGTCCTAATCAAACTTACCCTTTTCTTGACAAGAAACAGTTATATTAGTTAGGACTCTAACTCCATGAGCTGCAATGCCCCTGTTATTATGGTAACAGCACTCTTGGGCTAGTTTGACTAAATCAGAAGATCTGGGAGAAGAACTCACATTTCCTAAAAAAGAAGAGAAAAGTAGTAGAGACTGTAATTCAAACAGTTCAAAAGGAGTTCAGCTTATATGTTCAATTTTCTTAATTTTTGAGAAAAATCTCTAACAATAAACTTCAATGAAATTTCCTACCATAATCCCACTATGAATATACATCAGCATTTCTCTTCCCCATTAAAGTACTTAAAATAGATATATGCCAACAGTTTTGTAATGACTAAAATCTAAAATCAACATAGAATTTCTTTTTAAAATACTAATAAAAATTGACTAACAGTACAAAAGCCAAAACAACTATCCTAAGAGTTCAAATGAATTCTGATTAAAACAAATAACATTATAGGCCGCTTGTCAGACAAAACCATACCTTTAAAATAGGAGAGAAAAGAGAACAATTTTTAAGTTTGCTTTTTTTTTTCCCCCCCAATCTCAGATTGCTGGCAGCATACATTTATACCTCAAGAGGCTTACATAAGAATTCATGATTTTAGAGTTGGAAAGAATTTTGGTATCATCTGATTTAACACATCCTATTTTTACAGATGAAATCAAAGCCCAAAGCCCAAAAATTTTAAGAATCTTGCCATTAAGGTCATACAACTTATTAGTTGTGTACTAATGCCCCTCTTATTCTACTCTTGCACTTTATACCTTAAGTTCTATGCTAAAGATTGCAGCAATTTTTAAAATTCAAATTTGAAATTCTGGAATGCAAGTTCATGTTATAACTATTTTAATTTATAGTAGAGAAGTTGTAACTGAATAAGCTTAGCTTCAAGAACATAAGATTAGAGCCTGTTCAGCTACTTAAAAGAGTCTCCCATTCCTGTCTTCCTTTCCTCTGCTTACTTTTCCATGATTCCTGTCAACTTAGTCTCTCATACCAAAGTTGACCGTATTTTTTGAGGCTGAAAGGGACACTATTAAGAACTGCAATAGGCATAAACCATAAATATTGAAGGCAGTGTGGGACATATGGTCACTTTATTGGTTTCTGGTTTAATACCAGCTTAAGAGAGAGCCTCAGTGTTTTTTGGTTTTTTATTTGTTTTGTTTTGTTTTATTGAGACAGAGTCTCACTCTTGCTCAGGCTGGAGTGTAGCAGTGTGATCATGGCTTACTACAGATTGCTCACTCTTGCTCAGGCTGGAGTGTAGCAGTGTGATCATGGCTTACTACAGGTTGCAGCTCAGACAGTCTCAAACTCTGAGTCTCCAGCAATCCTCCTACCTTAGCTTCTGAGTAGCTGAGAATACAGGTGCATGCCATCATTCCCAGCTAATTTTTTTGTTTTTTATAGAGACGAGGTTTTGCTTTGTTGCTCAGGCTGGTCTCAAAACTCCTGGCTTCAAAAGATCCTCCCATCTTAGCCTCCCAAAGTGTTGGGATTACAGGTGTGAGCCACCATGCCTGGCCCCTTCAAGTGTTTTTAAGTTAGGCAAAACATTAGAAAGCTGAAACTGTATCTTTATTTTTTCAAACCTGTGGAAATTGTATTTCCTCTATTCTTTTTGTCCATGTGATGTGGACAACGCAGGTCATCTATAAATTTACAAACATGTTTTATAAATGCTTTTTTCTTTGTTTTATTCCTATCAACACTCACCATAGAAAACTCAGGGAAAAATATAAAAAACAGAAAAATCCAAAGAACAACACAAAAATCACACCAAATCTCACAAACCAGCATGACCTTATTGTTAACTTTCTGAAATATTTCTTTTAAATCTTTCTCTCCCTATGTACAATACAATTTAAAAACTCACACACAATCAGGATCTGTAGATACTGCAATATCCTGCTTTTAAAATGTAATTTTTTTTAGCATTTTCCAGGAATAAAATTAATTTAATTTTTAATTATTTAGTAATGATTTTCTAAGATAAACTCACATGGCTCATAAGGTACAACAAAGAGTAGAAAATGTTAAAAATGCTAGTGAGAGAAAAGTTTTCCTCACCCACCCAAGGTTATCAGCTTCCTGTGTATTATTTCAGAGAGTCTACAAATTTACAAGCACATGTGTTCCTTTTTCTTTTTCACATACTATTTTGCACCTTGTTTTATTTCTCTTTAAATATTATATCACGGAGACTGTTCCATGCCATATTTTCTTTTTAGTAAATTAGTAAATTGCATTGATTTTTATTGCAGTGATGTGTCATAATTTCTTTGAGCCCTCTTTGATGGACCTTTCAATGCTATTATATCCTCTAATGATGGATAATATTTTGCTATTATATAAACTGGTACTAAGAATTATCTTGTATATATGCCATTTCTCAATGTGTGACTATATAGATAAGATAAATTCCCAGAAGTGGAATTTTTGCGTTATCTGTAATTTAATGAGTATTTCTAAATCGTCCATGTACAAGTTTAATAATTTATATTAGTAGCAGTAATGATTGCTTACCCACACCCTTGTCAACACAGCATATTTATCAAACTTCTATATCCTTGCCAATCTGATGGATTAAAATGATTTCAGTATTGTTTTAATGTGCATTTTCTTAAATATGTCTGATACTGAACATCTTAGATATTTGAGCCATTTGTTAGTGATGATTTAGACATACTAAATTTAAGTTTGCTTTTTAAACTACTTTTGGCTATACTGAAAAAACCTAATCAACCAAAATAAACTTAAAGATTTACTATTGCTTATGGAAATAATCTAACTTTGGAAAATCCTTGACTTTTATTTTTTATACATATTGTCTATTTAAGCCTTTGCTTAATTCCATATATAAGCCAAAATTAACAAACTTCAACAAAAGGACAAATACCTGGCTTGAAAAGTGTCTGAATATTATAACCCAGCATAATACTAATACATATCTTTGGAATTAAAAAATAAATAAAAAGAAAGTTATCGTCCATGTAGGTCAGTTTGGTACAAAAAAAAAAAAGAATTCTGAGTCAGACCACTGAATTCAGGCGTAGGCTCAGACACTTCACAAGTATGTGAACTTTGGACATACCGTCACACATCTGTGAGCCTCAGTTTCAATACTTACAAACTCCTTTGCATATGCCTCACTTGAAAGGCTACCTGTATGGGAAAGCTCTCATCTATTATAATACATAAGACTTTGCCTACCACGGCTCTTTCAAAGTGCAATGTTGGTCAAGGACGTTAACTGCAAACTAAGAAACAGACTGGCTGATTTGGGCAGAAAAAGAATTGAAAGCACACTAGGTATATGGTAGGTTATTTATAAAGAAGGCTGTGATAATCTCTCACATCCCTTGTGGACATGCTCCTTTACCATGTGATTTTCCAATTCCATGTGACTTGCTTTGGCCAATAAGGCACTGGAAAACATGCTGCAAGCGAAAGGTTGACAAGTGCTTATGTGTTGGTGGCTTACTTTCTTTTGGATCCAGCCAACATCCTGAAAACACGCCCAAGCTAGCCCACCAAGTCACATGGATAAAAACTAAGGTGCCTCAGCAGAAAGCCTTTCAACTTCTAGCATGTGAATGAGGCCATCTTTGACCATCCAGTCCTGGTCAAAGCTTTACATGACTGTAGTCACATGAGTCACCCTAGGGTGAGGCCAACAGAACTGCCCAGCTGAGCACAGGCAAAATTGCTAATTGACAGAATTAGAGCAAACAGAAAGGTCATGGTTTTAAGCCACTTGGTTTGGGGTGATTTTGTTACGTAGCAACAGATAACTGAAAATGTACTTCACAGAATCACTGGAAAGCCTGTAAAATTAATAGGAAAACAACGTCAGAAAAAAAAGAGACCAACCAAAACCACAGCCCAAAAGACCATGCAAGGAATGAGTCCGGTGAGTACATGTCAGCCATTGTTACTGATTATTTGATGTCACAGCTTAACTTCTATCACTGGGTACCAGACATAGCAAACACAGACTGCTAGAATGTATTCTGGAAACGAATGTTGCTCTGTCATTGCTGTATCACCAAATCCCCATATCCCCATTCTCCTATATCTCCACTTCCTTGTTGTTACTGGCTCCAAATTGAGTCCGTGGCATGGACATGATTAGTTGAGTCCAGGCCACATGTGTGCCCACTAGCTGGAAGGGAGGTGTAAAAACAGAGTATCAGGTCTTTTTAGCTTCCTATTAAGACTTAAATGGCAGGGAATTCCCTTCACCTAGAAAGTAAGTTCATATACTATGCAGCCATAAAAGGGACAAACAAATGTACATTACAGTTCTGTAATTCAAATTAACTGACTACAAAAGGAAGCAACAGAAGTTTCACCAAACTTGCATTAAAACAAAACAACCAGCCCAGAAGCAGTGGCTCGTGGCTCATATAATCCCAGCACTCTGGAAGGTCAAGGTAGGTGGATCACTTGAGGCCAGGACTTTGAGACCAGCCTGGGCTACATGGTGAAACCCCATCTCTATGACAAATACAAAAATTAGCCAGGCATGGTGGCAGGCACCTGTAGTCCCAGCTACTCAGGAGGCTGAAGCAGGAAAATTGCTTGAACCCAGGAGGTGGAGATTTCAGTAAGCCAAGATCTCCCTACTGCACTCCAGCCTGGGCGACAGTCAGTCTCTGTTTCAAAACAAAACAACAACAACAAAAAACCCCAAAACGACAAAAAAATTTAGCTTTAAGTCTGTTAGGTGAGCAAGCTCCTTACTGGGCATTAATGAAAGCATTTTAGAGTTAATCGTCTTGAACAGGTAACCAGGAAAGCATTATTGAGCTGCAGTAAGGTTTTATTTTATTGTTTTCCAGAGAAATAATAAGCACCTAAAAGGAAGAATATGACATTTGCTCTTAAAACTCACCACCACTTGACCTTTGAAATGTACTTAAATTCAAAGGGCACTTTGAGCCAGACATACACAAAAGCAAACCAACTATTTTAAGCATCCTCAAAAATATTTTCACCCACATATAATTCAAAAAAAGTACAAACCTAGAAAAATATATTCTTGAGTTAAGATCAAGAATACAAGAGGTTGTTATCATAGGCATTAGTTAAGAAATCATGTTCAAATACATCACTAGCCTGTAATAGAGCAGGGGATTCTGAAACTTTCCCTGATGTTAAAGCTTTACAGAAGAAACAACCTGAAACATAAATATGGATAAACGAATTAGCACATTATTTATATAGTATCTCCTTTCTTTTCCTTACCTGGAACTATACTGAAGTAATGTTTGATGGCGATGGTCCCTGATAGTGTGGAAAGGACAGACAACATCCCTAATTTTAAGCTGTCATAAGGAGTCTGGAGGGCACACTCACAAAGTGCCTGGAATGTAGAAGAGAAATCAATATAGAAGTTAAAACATCAATATACTTCTAAATCATCTACTCCATTTACATTTTCTGGCTTTTAGAACAATCATATATTATGGACTTCTTTTCATGTTAAAAAACTTAAGTTGAGGCCAGGTGTAGTGGCTCATGCCTGTAATCCCAGCAGTTTGGGAGGCTGAGGTGGGAGGATCACTCTAGCTAAGGAGTTTGAGACCAGCCTGGGCTCAAAGTGAGACCTCGTCTCTACAAAAATTCAAAAAATTAGCTGGGTGTGCTGGTACATGCCTATGGTTCCAAATATTTGGGAGGCTGAGGCAAAAGGATCGCTTGAGCCCAGGAAGTTGCGGCTGCTGTAAGCCATGTTCACACCACTGCACTCTAGTCTGGGAGACAGAGCAAGACTCTGTCTCAAAAACAAAAACAAAAAAAAGCACTAGGTCAAAATGCCAAACTCCTTAGGGGAGCCTCAGGAGTCAGGATAACTAAATATAAAGTATCCTGATACATAAAAAGGACACTAGGTAAAGACTGAAGAATTATGAATAAAGAATGAATTTTGGTTAATAATAATAACGTATCAATACTGGTTCATTTATAACAAAAGTACTATATTACTGTAACCTGTCAATAAAAGGAAAAATGGTGGGGGAATGTGGGTACCCTGGGTATTATCTTCCCAACTTTTCTGTAAAACTATTCTGAAACTTCCACCATATTTTGCTTACCTAAGAGATATGAATATTGGTTCATATATGTATAATTTTTAAAAATAATGAAGAGTATGGCATTCTAAGTGAATGGAGCTATATTCCTCCCATTTCTGGTCATTTACTCTACTCTTGACCAGGTAGTCTAAAGTATTACCAAAAATAAAAATGCTAGTTTTTCTTTCAATGCAGTGAACTATGAATATATGATCGCAGTACAGTGACTCTTGCCTTATCCTTTATCACATGACTCTATCACATGACTGCACGTAATATAACAAGTCAAAATAACTCTTTTGTTAAACTGACTTCCATTCTCCCACAAAGACAAAGGTTCCAAAAATAAGCAAAACTTAAAAGTCCAGGGAAAAAGTTAAAAATAAAACTTCAGAAAGGATTAAAATAAATTTAATATGACCCTCAGTAAAAATGTCAACAAAATGGCCGTGTGTGGTGGCTCACATCTGTAATTCCAGAACTTTGGGAGGTCAAGGTGGGTGGATCATGAGGTCAAGGTGGGTGGATCACGAGGTCAGGAGTTCAACACCAGCCTGGCCAATATGGTGAAACTCCATCTCTACTAAAAATACAAAAATTATCCAGGCATGGTGGTAGGCGCCTGTTATCCCAGCTACTTGGGAGGGTGAGGCAGGGAACTGCTTGAACCCGGGAGGCGGAGGTTTCAGTGACCCAATACCACACCACTGCACTCCAGCCTGGGTGGCACCACAAGATTCTGTCTAAAAAAGAAAAAAGGCAACAAAATTGCAAGATATTTTAGTTTAACTGATTTTATACGTCACATGGAAAAATAAAAATTAGAAAACATCCAGAAAAACTGCCAAGGAACAGATTCCAATATATACTAGAATTTAACATATGATAATAGCATTTTAAATTAAAGATACCAGTTAATAAAAACTACAAAGACAATTGACCAGTCATCTGGTAAAATAAAACTAGATCCCTGTTTCTTTTTTCATAGCAAATAAAAAATCAAAACTGTAAAAAGTACTATGAGGTAACATGGAACAAAACAAAGTAAAAAGATAACTGGCAAAACTAGAAAAAAATATTCACATCACATAACATCAATAAAGGACGAAGACCCTTAATATATAAAAAGTTCTGGCTGGTCACGGTGGCTCACACCTATAATCCTAGCATTTTGGGAGGCTGGGGTGGGCAGATTGCCTGAGGTCAGGAGTTCAAGACTAGCCTGGCCAACACGGTGAAACCCCCATCTCTACTAAAAATACTAAAATTAGCTGGGTGTGGTAATGCATGCCTGTAGTCCCAGCTACTTGGGAGGCTGAGGCAGAAGAATCACTTGAACCCAGGAGACAGAGGTTGCAGTGAGCTAAGATCGCACCACTGCACTCCAGCCTGGGCAACAGAGCAAGACTCTGTCTCAAAAAAAAAAAAGTTCTAATAAATAGGCAAAAACTCAATAAAAATTTGGTATTTTGCAGAAAGAATTTACACAAATACCTTTTAAATAAAAAGTCTAACCTCATTCATACTTTGAAAAAAAAATTTTTTTTTTTGAGACGGAGTTTCACTCTTGTTACCCAGGCTGGAGTGCAATGGCGCGATCTCGGCTCACCGCAACCTCCGCCTCCTGGGTTCAAGCAATTCTCCTGCCTCAGCCTCCTCAGTAGCTGGGATTACAGGCACGTGCCACCATGCCCAGCTAATTTTTTGTATTTTTAGTAGAGACGGGGTTTCACCATGTTGACCAGGATGGTCTCGATCTCTTGACCTCGTGATCCACCCGCCTCAGCCTCCCAAAGTGCTGGGATTACAGGCTTGAGCCACCGCGCCCGGCTACTTTGAAATTTTTAAATTAAAATGTGTCACTTTTTACCTATCACACTAAGGTTAAAGTTTGATAATACAAAACACTGAAGAATATGGAGAAATAGGGGCTCTCACACATTGTTGTTAGAAGAGTAAAATGGTATAAATCTCTTTGGTGAGTCATTGGTATTAACTCTCAAAAATTAAAAACTATCCATCATTATACCCAGAAGTTTCTTTTCTGAAAATTTATGTTCAGAAAGGTGATTTTCAACAAACTATTCAATGTAGAAATGTCAACAGTAACAGTCAAAGTATCAGAATCAACCCTAATGTCTATCAATGGGGAACTGGGAATAAATATAAAGGAAGTACCACACATCTGATTTAAAAAATTCAGTAGATCTAGCTGCTAATATAAGATGTTCCCCATATTAATAAAAGGTTTAGAACATGCATATAGTATATTTTCATTTGTAAAGAAAAAAGATGGGGCATATACATGTTTGCATATTGATGCAAAAGTTTAGGAAGGAGATATAAAAAACTATTAACAGTGACCACCTCTGCAGAGGAGGCCTATGAGAAGTGATGACTTACATTTCACTCACTGTATACCTTTGAACTCTAAAAAATTTTTTTCATGTGCATGAATACTTTTTTGACTGAAAGAAAAATCTATAAAAACAGCAGCAGCAGCAAAAATTATCATGAAAGGAATGGAAATAGACCTGAAAGATACAGTACGTTTCTGGTAATGGAAGGGAGGACAGTCTAGGTAATGCATACACATACTCTGGCAATTAGGCCAGAATATGGGGTGTTTACTTTTGGCATACAAGGAAATATGTTCAAAAGGATGGAAGCTAAGAAAGGTGGGGGGAATGAGGTCAGATGGTATAGGGCCTTAAAAGTTAAGCAGAGTCATTAAAACCTGATGAAAAAGAAAAAAAAGAAGCCAGAGGAGAGGAATAATGGCATCTAAAGTGTTAAGGAAGATTATTCTGGCAATGGTAAACAAAACAAGTCAAGAAAGAGAACTGAGAGTTAAGAATGCAGTAATCCAGGCAGGTGGTGATGATGGCCTGAACTACAACTTGGTGGCAGGAATGGAGACTAGCGAATGAGGATGACAGACATTTTAAAAGAGATTACATATCAAGGAATGAACAAGAAGGATTTAATAACTATTGCAAACTTTCAAACCTAGCAACCAGATTCCATTTACAAAGACTGAAATTTATGGGGGATAAACTAATTTTAGAAAAAGGACAGAAAACAGGATGAGGTGTGAAGTCCAAGAAGATATATCCACCAGGCATTTGGAATCTAAGACAGAGCAAATTTTCAATCAGAAAACTCACATCAGAATTCTGGCTCTGCCACCTACCATCTCTGTAATCAGAGAGTCTCAACTTCTTTGTCTGCAAAATGGGGGTAAATCTTTATAAAGCACTGCTGATTCTGTCTGTAAAACGAGGGTAAATATAAAGAATTGCTGATCTGTTCACAAAGGTGATTTTCATGAAAAAACACCTCTAGAAAAATATACAAGAAAATGGATATTGGTTGCCACTGGGCAAAGGAGCTGTGCAGATAAGAGAACAGTAGGTGGGAAACAGTCACTAAATATCCTTTTGTAGTTTTAGAATTTTGACCACATGAATGCATTGGCATTTAAAAAACTGAATTAAAATTAAAAATCAAATGTAAGTCAGGTAATATCTATTGTTTGTAAGATTACAAAGCCACTGAAAGTCAAAGCACTTTGCAACCCATACAGGCTACTATGTTAGAGGGCAATGCAGAAGCTCAGGTAAAAGGACTAGATTGTCAGAGGCTCTGCAAACTGGCATTAAGAAAGGCCATTAAGAATGACAGAGAATAAACGGTAGAAAGCAAGAGAGCCATGGACTCAACTTGGAGGTAAAAGGGCAGCGAATACGGAGAAGGCACAGGTTAGGCAGTGTAACGAATGAGTGAGAACAGTTAAGTGCCAAAGAGGCCAAGAGAAGGGGTAGGTCAAAAGTCCCAAATGTAAAGTGCCTAAGCAAAGTGACAGGAAAACAGAACAAAATTTGCAAGTGTATAAAAGAAAGAGCAGGGGATGAGGAAGTAAAGCAGATATAGATGCTGTTTTTGAAGTTCAAAAGAACACATCTTTTAAAAGTGACTATTATTTAATACTATACTTTATTCAAGCACTTAGGCCATTTCCGTTTGTTCACTTTTTGTTACCTAAATTGGCCTGTCTTGTATTGTTAATTAGCTTGTGATTAGAACCAAATAACCTAAACCAAATAGCCCCAGAAGTTAGGAACTATGTTCTATATTTATAATGTATTCCACATTATGCCTTAGATTGCTCTATGTATAATATTTAGCCTTCTGTGATAATAAACTAGGCAAATGAAACATTTTATACAAAAGGACAATAATTCCAAATCAGAAGAATTTTTCAATTAAAAAAACTGAGTATTAGATAATCTTGTGATAAAATTATTTACAAAGTTATATTCTGTTTCTGCCATCTAGCACATTATTGGGAATCTAAGGCAATCTTGGTAAATAAATACTGGTTTAAGCCTGGGCACACAGCAAAGTTCCATCTCTGCTAAAAATTTTTTTAAAATTAGCTCGGTGTGGTGGGGCGCATCTGTAGTCCTAAGCTACTTGGGAGGCTGAAGTGGGAGAATCACTTGAGCCCAGGAATTTGAGGTTGCAATGAGCACTCCAGTCGGGGCAGTAGAGTAAGACCCTGTCTTTAAAATAATAATAAATAAAATAAAAAATACTGATTTAAAAGTTCATTAATCCAAATCAGTAAGCTTAACAGAGCAAATAATGAAGTTCCCCAGAAATGGTACCTGACATTTCAATATAAAAATCTAGTTCAAGAATATTACCTATTACACAATTCTTACCAGAACCATTTTTCATATTAACAAAAAGAAAAAACTGTCTTTTCTAACAGAGTCCTCTGTCTCATTCATTACCACTGCCTTCTTCACTAACTATTTGGTCTAAATCTCCCTCTCCGCTGGCTTAACTCACTGCTCAACTAGAGGCCCTGGCCTGAATTACTGTTTTCTGGGTCAATCCCTAAATAGGGGCTTCTCCTATTCCCTGGAATAGGACTGGCCACCAGGGATGTGTTCCAGAAAAGTATAGTAAAAAGAAGTTTATAATCTTTAAAGAAAACTGTTATGTATGAAAATATTCTGTCAGAGACATAACACCTCAACATTTTCTATGTCTCCATTGTACTAACTGCAAAGAAAAAGATTATTAAAAGAACTAATTCTCAGGCTGAACTTGTCACTCCTCCTAGTAACAGGTAAGATACAAATCAGAAGCTCTCACAAGAGATAATGCTAAAAATAAAATTTAAATCTTTGAGACTATCTCAAACAAATAATATTTTGCTCTGTAACAAAGAGGCTGCATAAATCAAATATTCTCTTCCAATAAGACTACAGGCTGGACGCGGTGGCTCATGCCTGTAATCCCAACACTTTCAGAGGCCGAGGTGGGTGGATCACCTGAGGTCAGGACTTCAAGACCAGCCTGGCCAACACAGGGAAACCCATCTCTACTAATACAAAAATTAGCTGGGCTCGGTGGCAGGCACCTATAATTCCAGCTACATGGAAGGCTGAGGCAGAATTACTTGAACCCAGGAGGCAGAGGCTGCAATGAGCCAAGATAGCACCACTGCATTTGAGCCTGGGCAACAAAGCGAGACTCTATCTCAAAAAAAAAGACTACAGCATCAGATACTGTAAACTATCAATATAGATTAACACCAACGAAGGACATTTATCCTAGCAAGGCATCAAAAAATCTAAAAAACTATATAAACATACTAAAAATATTTTCATATGAAACTATTATTTTTGACTACCTTAATAATAATAATATATTTGGATCTTGACTTAGGTAGACCCCTCCTTCTTTCAGGTTTTTAAAGGCATACAGAATGAAAGCCATTTATTTAAACCTGAAATATCTGATTCCATGTGAAAATTATAATACTAACCAATAAACCAGAAAAAGTAGAATAGAAATGGACACAACGTGAACTTAAAATACTAAAACTCAAAAACCAACCAGCAATGATAAGACTGCCTGAGAGGAAGGCAGGAAGTAACAAAAGAAGAAAAGACGAAAGGAGAGAAGGAAGGAGGGAAGCCCTGCGATTACTTTTGATAATTGTAAAATAGTGATGAAAGAAGTAAGTAAAAAAACCTGTTATACAATTACTCTTGGTAATTGTGAGTAAAATTCAAATTCAAAATCAACACCTTATTACTTTATAAAAGGTTAAATCATTAGAAATGTTTTCCCCTGCTGTATTTCAGTATTTTCAAAAATATGTCTAGGCTATAAGAAATAAATAATTATTTGACAACATCCATTTAATTAAAATCAACATCCTTAGGTTTCAGCCACAATGGAAAAAAAATTCTTCACAGAAGAAACAAATATTTAAAAAAATATATGTTCAATAAAAAAAAAACCCCCACAAAAAGCCGTAAGAAACATAAATCAGAATAAAAATTTCAGGTAAGGGAAGATATGGTATAATGAAGAAATAATAGTAAGCCGTGAAATCGACAAACCAATTACATTTAACTGATTGTTAATGTGATTGTAAAGCTCAATGCAAATATTATTTTAAAAAATTATTACAAAAAAGAAACTTCAGGCCAGGTGCAGTGACTCATGCCTGTAATCCCAGCACTTTGGGAAGCCAAGGCAGGCAAATCACCTGAGGTCAGGAGTTCGAGACCAGCTTGATCAACACAGAGAAACCTCATCTCTATTAAAAATATAAAATTAGCTGGGCATGGTGGCACATGCCTGTAATCCCAGCTATTTGAGAGGCTGAGGCAGGAGAATTGCTTGAACTCAGGAGGCAGAGGTTGTGGTAAGCAGAGATTGCGCCATTGCACTCCAGCGTGGGCAACAAGAGTGAAACTCAAAAAAAGAGAAAGTATGTCTTCTTTTCGAATCCCTGAACTGTTTACAAAAAGTGTTCCTACCATGGGCCACAAATAAACTTTAAGAATTAATAACAAAAGGTTAGCAACAACAAAAATTCTACCAACAAATATAGAAAATTAATTGCTTCAAAAGTAGAAAACATGAAGCTAATGCCATGGTCAAAGAAGAAATAAAAATTACTCTGATGGATATTTAAAAAATTATTTACAGTAGCATTAAAACCATTAAATATTTAGAAAAGTATCTAGCAAAATATACGCAAGATTTGTATGCTGAACTAATCACCACTGATGTAGCCCAGCACGGTTGTACACACCTATAACCGCAGCACTCTGGGAGGCTGAGGCAGGCAGACTGCTTGAGCCCAGGAGTTTGAGACCAGCCTGGACAAAATAGTGAGATCCTGTCTCTACAAAAAAATATAAAAATTGGCATTGGTGAGCACCTGTGGTTTCAGCTCCCTGGGAGGCTGAGGTGGGAGGACCGCTTAAGCCCAGGAGGTCAAGACTGCAAAGAGCCATAATCATGTCACTGCACTTCAGACTGTGCACTGGAGTGAGACCTTGACTCAAAAAATAAATAAATAAAAATAAAAATCACTGAGGAGATAAGGGATAAAAGAATACAAATTGCGTACAGTACATACTGCTTGGATGCACTGGGTCATGGGTGCACCAAAATCTTACAAATCACCACCAAAGAACTTACTCATGTAACCAAACACCACCTGTTTCCCAAAAACCTATGAGAAAAACAAAACAAAACAAAACAAGCCTCTGATGAGAAAATGAAGAGCTTAAAGAAAAACAAAGGGGAGACAGGCCAGGTGTCGTGGCTCACGCCTGGAATCCCAGCACTTTCGAGAGGCTGAGGTGGGGGTATCATTTGAGACCAGGAGTCTGAGACCAGCCTGGGCAATGTGGCAAAATACCATCAACACAAAAATTAGCCAGGCATGGTGGAGTACACCTGTAGTTCCAGCTACTCGAAAGGCTGAGCTCACCTGAGGCTGCAGTAAACTAAGATTGCACCACTGCACTCCAGCCTAGGCAACAGAGTAAAACCTATCTCCAAATAGGAAGGAAAAAAAAAAAAAAAGGATGGAGAGATGTACCATGCGCATGGATCAAAAAACATGATACTATTGCCCAGAGACAGTGGCTCACCTGTAGTCCCAGCATTTTGGGAGGCTGAGACAGGTAGATCATTTGAGGTCAGGAGTCTGAGACCAGCCTGGCCAACATGGTGAAACCCCATCTTTACTAAAAATACAAAAATTAGCCGGGGGTAGTGGTGCACACCTATAATCTCAGCTACTTGGGAGGCTGAGGCAGGAGAACTGCTTGAACAGAGGTTTCACTGAGCTGAGATAGTGCCATTGCACTCCAGCCCTGGAGACAGAGCAAGACTCTATCTTAAAAAAACAAAAAACAAACCACAATACTATTAAGATGTCCATTTGTTTCAAATTAATCTTTAGATGTAAAGTCCAATAAAAATCCCAACAGGGTTTTCTTGGTAGAAATTGACAAACTGATTCTAAATTTTACATGAAAAGGCAGTAGACCTAGAATAGCCAAATTTGAACTCCTGGGCTCAAGCGATCCTGCCAGCTCACTCTCCCAAGTTGCTAGGACTGTAAGTGTACGCCATCACACCCAGCTCAATTTTTTTTTTTTTTTTTTTTTTTAGAGACAGGGTCTCAATATATTGCTCAGGCTAATCTTAAACTCCTCACCTTGTGATCCTCTCACCTTGGCCTCTTAAAGTGCTGAAATTATAGGCACAAGCCACTACACCCCACCTAGCCAAACTATTTTGAAAAACAAATACAAAGGTAGAGGACTCACACTATCTGATTCCAAGAGTTGCCAAAAAGCTAGAGTAATCAAGACACTGTACTATTCGCTTAATGACAGATATACAGACTAATGGAACAGAATAGAATTTAGAAATAAATCCACACAGATATGGTCAACTGATTTTCAACAAAGATGCTAAAGTAATTCAATGGGGAAGGAAAAGTTTTCCCCACTAAATGGTGCCACAACTGGCTATCCAAATGCACCCTGATGTTAATTTTGTACTATACACAAAATTCAACTCAAAATAGATCACACAGGGCTATATACAAAACTTAACCTATAAACCTTTTAGATAAAACTTTTGTGATTTTGGATTAGGCAGACTTCTCAGATAAAACACAACCCATAAAAGAAAAAAACATTAATAAACTACATAGATTTTATCACAACTTAAAACTTCTACTTTCAAAGGACATGTACTAAAGATACATACTGAGAAGAAATATTTGTAAAATATGTATCTGATAAAGGATTAGTATCAAGAGTATGTAAATAACTCAACAAAAAAAAGACAAACCTAATAAAAAATGAATAAAACATTAGAACAGGCACTTCACTGAAGATAACAGATGACAAACAAGCCTGTAATATGATCAACATCATTAGTCATTAGGAAAATACAAAATAAAACCATGATGAAGTATCACTACACACCTATTACAAAACCATACAGTACAAAGTGCCGGCAAGGATACAGAACTAGAACTCACATATGGCTGGTAGGTAAATAAAATGGTATTGGAATTTTGGAAAAAAGTTTGGCAGTTTCTTACAAAGTTAAACAGAGTAAGTTTTTAACCACACAACCCAGCAATTCCATTTCTAGGTGTCACACCCAAGAGATGTCACACAAAGACGTGTAAGATTGCAGCTTTATTCATAATGGTCAAAAACCCAGAAACAATCCAAATGTCCGTCAACTTATGAAAAGACAAATAAATTGTTGTATGCTCATATATTTAAATACTCCTCAGCAATAAGAAGGAACGAACTATTGCTACATGTAACAACATGTATAATTATTAAAAGCATTATGATAAGTGAAAGAAGGGATATCCAAAAGGTCACATACCATGTGATTATTTATATCCTGGAAAGGCAAAATCACAGCAGCAGGAATCAGATTTGTAGTTGCCAGGGGTTGGGGAAAGAACTGACTACAGAGGGGCCTGCAGAAACTTTTGGGGGTAATTGAAATGTTCTGTATCTCAACTGTGATGGTGGTTTTGTACACTTGTAAAAACTCATCCAGTTATATACATGGAAAAGTTTCTGTAAATAAATTATACCACAATAAATCTGGCTTTTTAAAAAACGCATTTCTGGCCAGGTGCAGTAGCTCTCGCCTGTAATCCCAGCACTTTGGGAGGCCAAGGCGGGTGGATCACAAGGTCAAGAGATTGAGACCATCCTGGTCAACATGGTGAAACCCTGTCTCTACTAAAAAGACAAAAAATTAGCTGGGCATGGTGGTGTGTGCATGTAATCCCAGCTACTCAGGAGGCTGAGGCAGGAGAACTGCCTGAACCCAGGAGGCGGAGGTTGCGGTGAGCTGAGATCGCGCCATTGCACTCCAGCCTGGGTAACAAGAAACTCCATCTCAAAAAAAAAAACAAAAACCACGCATTTCAAACTAATGGCAATGAGAACAATACAAGACATAATTTATGAAATTTGGCCAATCTGTACCAAGAAGCAAATTAGCAGTCTTAACTGCTTTCATTATTAAACAAGAAAAGCAAAAATGTACCAAGCACTTGAAAAGATAAGAAAGCAAAGCTTCTGGCAAGTCTAATCAAGTAAAAGGGATATAAACACAAATGTGCAAGATTAAAAAATTTTTTTTAATCAAATACAAAGATATTAGAAGTTACAGACTTTTCGTGCTGATACTAATGAACTTGAGAAGTAAATTAAATGAAAAACAAATGACCAAAACTGATGTCAGAGAGGTAGAAAACTGATAGGACAATAACATGTAGTGATTGGAAATGTTCTCAACGTAACTATCGCTGGAAATACTTCTAGATTCAGATAAATTTATGGCAATTTTAAAGTTATACCTGCAGAAACAGAAAATTCTGTTATAGTTCTTAACCATTCCAGAGTATAGAAAGAGAAACTTCCCAGTTCATTTTATTAAGACAGTACAACCCCAACATTACAATCTGTCAAAGTATTTAAAAACGAAAACTAAAGAATAAACTTACCTTTAAGATAACTTACAGCTATCCTTAAAAAAGCATTTATTTGTATGTGCCACACAACACATTATATATTGCTTTACTCAAATATCTTTCCTGGCAATCCTCTATTTCCCTAGTTTATTTGAATTTCTGTGTTTCCTTAAAACCTTTGTTGTACTCCTCCCAGGATAAAAACAAACACCATACCCTTTAGCAATACCATATCGTTTCTCTGTTCCCTTGAGAGAATTCCTTTCAAAAAGTTTTCTACAGTAGGCATTCAATATTCATGGCTTTCACATCCACTAATTCAACCAAATCCAGATCAAAGGTATTTGAAATATTAATAACAAAAAAAATACAAATAAAAAGCAACATAATACAACCATTTATTTAAAATTACATTATATTGGGTAGTATAAGTAATCTAGAAAAGGGTCGGTCCTGGAACCAATCTCCAGTGGATACTGAGGGACCAATGTACATTCACTGCCTTAAATCTCTCTCCTGTTTTCCTGCAGAATCCACTCTGATCAGTCTTTTACCCACAATGCTGCAGCAAAATTGCTCTCTTAAGGTTATCAATGACTTCATGTTGCCAAATGCAAAGGTGAACTATCAGTCTTTATCTTGGTGAATATGGCTGCAGTAGTTCTCTATTTTATAGGGAGAAGACTAAGGTCTTCTCCCTATAAAATACTATTCTGACTTCTTTATCACAGGCCACTCCTTTTCAGGCTCCTTTGCTGGTTGTTTCTCATTTTAACATTCTCTAAATCTTCTCTAGCCATATTCTCTCCCTAGTCAAGTCATCTAGTCGCATGGTTTCAATTACCATCTATAAAAATAATAACTCTCATATTTATAACCACAACTGGATCTGTCCACTGAACTCCAGGTACATATGTCCTTGACATCTCCACCTGGATGTCTGACATCTTACACTTTATATACTCAGAAGTGAACTCTTCATCTTCCCTTCAAGAAATGAGTCTCCCAGAGTCTTGCCCATTTCAAGCAAACGGCAATTCCATTTGCTGATGGCAAAACACTTAGAGCCAATTTTCTTTCTCTACAATATGCCAAGAAATCCATCAGCTCTAACCTTAAAATATATCCAGACTACTACCACTTCTCACCACCACCCCAACTACCTTGGTTCAGGTAACCAAAATATTTTCCCACTGGATTATTTATAACTGCCTCTTAAATGTTCTCCCTACTTCTGCCTTTAGGCCCCTTCAATATAGTCTCAATAGAGCTAAGCTAGAGATAATCTTTTAGAACTTCAGTTAGATAATGTCCTCTGCTCAAAATCTTCCAAAGGCAATCTATCTCATGTAGACTTAAAAGCTAAAGTCCTTAGGAAGGTCTCAAAAGCCCTAAAAAATTATAGATAATGTCCTCTGCTCAAAATCTTCCAAAGGCAATCTATCTCATGTAGACTTAAAAGCTAAAGTCCTTAGAAGGACTCAAAAGCCCTAAAAAATTACTCCTCCCTCTCATCAACTAACTTCACCTCCTACTAATAGCCCCTATTAACAGTCACACTGACCTCAAACTCCTGAATGCTCTTACTTCGGGGTCATTTTGCTGTTCTCTTGCTGATGATATCCTTCCTTCAGGGGCCCCCAAAATTGACATTCCCTTCTGTAGGTCCTTGCACAAATGTCAACTTCTCAGAGAGAGTTTCTATAACCAGCTTACTTAAAACTGCAACCTCCATCTTCCATATTCACTAATCTTCTTCCTGCCTTAATGTTTCTTGGCAGCATTTAGCACTAATCGGACATCTCTGCCTGGCAGAAGCCAACACAAATCTCTACAGGATACATTCATACAATGGAATGCTATATTACAATTAAAGGGAAAAGACATGGATGAGTCTCACCAGTGTAATGCTGAGCAAAAGAAACAAAAGCAAAGCTAAACAGTATTCTTTAGAAAGACATGTGAAGAAGGCACAACTACAAAGGAGAGCAAAGAAATTATCACGAAAGTCAAAATAGTGGTTTCCCTTTGGTAGGTGTAAAGTTCCAATCAGGAAGGACCATGAAAGGGAAGGAGGCAGGGTTCTGTGATCCTGTAATATTCTATTTCTAGTTGGATGGTAACTGCATGGGTTTTCACTTAAATGTATTTAAACTATTTATACATTTCACATATGTTTCTGTATGTGAGATCTATCTCACAATAAGAAAAAAATGAGAAAGAATTGAGAAAGAATAATACTGTGCTTCTCACTGATCTTTCTAAGTAACTGGGTTTGGTTCTTTGCACAAATTCTCTAAATGACTAAAGTGGTTGGGCATATTCTCTTCTTGGAAAGATAGCATTATTTAGTAGAAAAAGCATTAGGACTAGGGATGAGAAGACAGAAGCTCTCTTTTTTTTTTTTTTTTTTTTTTTGAGATGGAGTTTCGCTCTTGTTACCCAGGCTGGAGTGCAATGGCGCGGTCTTGGCTCACCATAACCTCCGCCTCCTGGGTTCAGGCAATTCTCCTGCCTCAGCCTCCTGAGTAGCTGGGATTATAGGCACGCGCCACCATGCCCAGCTAATTTTCTGTATTTTTAGTAGAGACGGGGTTTCACCATGTTGACCAGGATGGTCTCGATATCTTGACCTCGTGATCCACCCACCTCGGCCTCCCAAAGTGCTGGGATTACAAGCGTGAGCCACCGCACCTGGCTAGAAGCTCTCTTAAACTATTAATTTACTTCTCTTAAGACACTCTCTTAAGCCTATTAAGTCTTTTTGAACCCTAACTGCGTATCTATTAAATGCAGATTTAACAACTGCCCTTATCTTGGGATATCTGTGACTACCAAATCATAATATAATAAATTAAAAGACATTTAGAAAACTGCAAACAAACAGAAAAACAAACACAGCAGTTTAGTTTTAATAATCTGAAATTCAAAGATTTTTGATCCACTGGAATCATGATGATGCTAAGAGATAAAAACTTGCATTCCATTTTAAACAGCATGGTAATGAGTAAACAAACAGGGTTGCATTTTGAGAAAAAATATAAAATATTAATTTAATCTAACAGATAATGTCAAAGTTGTCACATCAAGTCTAAAGAGTGAGATCTGCTCTTCTGTTTACAAAAGAAGACTTAAGAATGTCTTCTGCTCTCTATGAGTAGAGAAATACACTTTCCAAGTTGCCTATCCAGCCCTTCTCCATTATACGTAACAGTCAGCCCCTAAATTTTTCTCCCCAAATTGACTGAAAAATACAAGAATAAAAAAAACAATGTAATTGGGCTTCTCAGTTAGACTTAGTGCCGCTATGGCAAATGAACAAGCAATTGAGTGGCAAGTTTCATTGACTAGAACAAACACTGAAGTATAGAAGTTTTATGTATTTATTATGCCACTTATAAAATAACTTCTGCTACAAACATCAATACTTTTAGACATTTTTCATATTCAACCACTTAGAAGATGACAAAGGACAAAATAAAAATGCAAAACATTTTACATTATAATGTTATATTATTTTTTTCTATATAAAATATTAAGGTTACAAGTTCTACATACCTGAATGTTCTCCTTACTCCAAGTATGTGGTGTTTTATTAGCAAGTAATTTCAAATCTTGAATAGCAAGTCTCTTTACTGCTTTCCTGGGATCATTCTTCAAATACTGCAACAGAAGCTGAATCTATAAAGAAAATAAGTCACTCCATGAACAACACTATAATTGAAATTATCATGAGAAATGCAGTGTAGTTTAGTGAAACTTATAAAGGGACAGGACTCACTTCAAATCAGAGCCCTGTCATTAATTAGCTACATGCCCACATTTAGGCCTCTTTCTCCATGTTTGTAAAATACTACCATTTAAAGTTTTAGCACAGGACCTGGCATTTTTTTTTATTACACTGCCAACTTCACACCCAGCCATGTACCCCACATCTCATTTTCCTCAAGGGCTCTCAACAATCAGTACCGTGAACATAGATAATACAGGCTCATGCCTGTAATCCCAGCACTTTGGGAGGCCAAGGCAGGAGGATCACAAGGTCAGGAGTTCAAGACCAGCCTGGCCAATATGGTGAAACCCCATCTCTACTAAAAATACAAAAAAATTATCCAGGCATGGTGGTGCATACCTGTAATGCAGCTACTCAGGATGCTGAGGCAGAACTGCTTGAAGCCGGGAGGCAGAGGTTGCAGTGAACCAAGATGATGCCACTGCACTCCAGCCTAGGTGACAGAGCGAGACTCCGTCTTATTAAAAAAAAAAAAAAAAAAAAAAGCAAGCAAAAGGAAATTAATCTGACCTTTATTAGAGAAAAGAACCTTAATGTCCTCATGACTTACATGCTACTTTCTTATTTCTAAGCACATATTTAATATGTAAGTTTACCAAGTAATAGGCAGTTTAAAGAAAACTGAAATTACCTGCTTAGGTGTATCAACCAAAGATGAAGCTGCAAGCAGAGTGAAAGTGTGCAAAGAAACAATCACCATTTTGGTGGATGGATAGGATGTGACCAGCTGTTGTAAAAGCTGACGAGCACTGGAAGCCAGGATTGCATCATGGTGCATGTGCTGTAGGATGGGTATCAATTTTAGCTTCAAGTCTACTGGTGTCGCTAAACCTAGACACAAAAAGAATTCTCAAGGTATTTGTGATCATCATCCTTAATGATAGTTCGGATTTAAAAACTGACTCAATTAGCAAAATAGCACTTTAAAAATACAGTATACTTATATTTTATTTATAACATTAAAGATTATATTAGAACTAATCAATAAATTCAATATTTTTTCCAAAGTATTTATCTTAATATTAACTTTTCAATGATTATAAAACTACATGCTGATAGTGAAAACTGCCTTTAAAAAGCACAGTAGAAAGCAAAGTCATATTTGCTGCCAATTTCCTCTCATTATCATAGTAAAAAAATTATACATACACTTATACATATATATACACAAACACACACACTTGATGCCTATAGTCTGACTATACTTATCATTTTAATTATTTCCTTCAACAACTAAATCAGAATCAGGATGTGAATAAACTGTGTATAGAATAGTTTGGAAGTCCTCTGAACTTCGTGTAGTAATTTTTTTTTTTTTTTTGAGACAGAGTCTTGCTCCATTGCCCAGGCTGGAGTGCAGTGGTGCAATCTTGTCTCACTGCAACCTCCACCTCCCGGGTTCAAGTGATTCTCCTGGCTCAGCCTCCCAAGTACCTAGAATTACAGGCATGAGCCATCACGCCTGGCTAATTTTTCTGTATTTTTAGTAGAGATGTGGTTTCACCGTATTGGCCAGGTTGGTCTCGAACTCCTGACCTTGTGATCCACCCACCTCGGCCTCCCAAAGTGCTGGGATTACGGGCATGAGCCACCATGCCCGACCCTATGCCTTTCCTTATTGCACACACAACTGGATCCATGAAGACTAACCCCAATACATCCGTCTATGCTTTAATTTCTGATATTCCCGTGGGTTGTTACTAAATTTCCTTCTCATTCTATGTGCTTTCCCCGAGTGAGCTGATATAATCCCATGGTTTCCATTATCAGCTGAATGTGAAAGACTCCCACACACCCGTCCTCCTGCTGCGGACATCACATGCATGTATCTCATTACTTTCTGCTCATCTGCACTAGGAGATCTCAGAAACATTTTGCATTAATAGGACCCAAAGAAAATTGATCTTCACGTTGAAACTGCCCCTCCAAAAATATTTCTGTCCCAGTAAATGACATCATTATGGCTCCTCAGACCTCAAAGTCTTTCTTGATTAGTGAAAGAAGAATTCTCTTACATCCCATTTCCAAATGTATTAGCAAATCTTACTGGTTTTATCTTTAAAATAAAACCCAAAACTGATTCTACCTTTCTGCCTCCATTGTTAACAAACCGATCCATTTCCATTATCAAATCCTGACTAAATTATTGCAAGTCTCCTAAGTATGCTCCCTACTTAGGCCTTTCCCCATGGCAGACTCTAGTCTCATATCCCTCTTTCCTACACTGCAAGTTCATTCTTAACCCAGTACTCAGAGAAGTCTTTGAGTTTACAGGCATCTTTACCAAAGATTTAGGGAAGCTCGGAGATTTTACTTTGCAGAAATACAAGTGACTTAAATCTAAATGTCAGGATACTCTGTTCCTAAAACTCCTCTTCCATTTGCGTATCTTGGGTTTCAATGTTCCTCTACTTTTCCTCCACCCATACGCCTATGTTTTCCTCTGCCTCTCTCTTCTCCTAATTCCTGTTCTTTTAGATTGTTTAAGATAAAATTTAAGGAAAAATAAAGTAATTAATCGGCCGGGCACAGTGGCTCACATCTGTGGTCCCAGCACTTTGGGAGGCAGAGAGAGGTGGATAACAAGGTCAGGAGTTAGAGATCAGCCTGGCCAACATGGTGAAACCTCATCTCTACTAAAGATACAAAAAATTAGCTGGGTGAGGAGGCATGCACCTGTAATCCCAGCTACTCCAGAGGCTGAGGCAGGAGAATCACTTGAACCCTGGGAGGTGGAGGTTGCAGTGAGCTGAGATTGCACCACTGCACTTCAGCCTGGGCAACAGGGCGAGACACTGTCTCAAAAAAAAATAAAAATAAAGTTAAAAAACAATGAATCTTAAGTGTAAAGATTAATGAATTTCTACGTATGTATGTTCCCATATAACTACCACCAGACACACAAAATACGCAACACAAAATCCTAGAAGGCTCACTTGTACAGCTTTCATCAACTCCCTTGCTATCTGCCCTCTTTTTGGGTTGAACCAATGGAGTGTCCAGCAGAAGTTGCAGAGTAATGAGGTCAGAGTACTTATTCCCTGCTTCTCTCACTGCAGGGTCACATCATGCTCCTGAAGGTTAGTTTCTCAAAGTGGCCCTTCAGACATGACTTCAAGAAGTGTGGTAAAAGTTATTACGGGCTAGGAGGCTGAGGTGGGTGGATCACAAGGTCAAGAGATCGAGACCATCCTTGTCAACATGGTGAAACCCCGTCTCTACTAAAAATACAAAAAATTAGCTGGTCATGGTGGCGCGTGCCTGTAATCCCAGCTACTCAGGAGGCTGAGGCAGGAGAATTGCCTGAACCCAGGAGGCGGAAGTTGCAGTGAGCCGAGATCGCGCCATTGCACTCCAGCTTGGGTAAACAAGAGCGAAACTCTGTCTCAAAAAAAAAAAAAAAAAGTTATTACGGGCTCAAGAACTACATTATCCCCTATAGCACCCCCGGACCATGCCTTTGTGAATGGTTTTTTTATTATATCTTCCTTGAGTTATCTTAATTCAAATGTGCCACCTGTTTCCAGCTGAAATCTTGTCTGATAACAGCAGGCAATTGATAAAATCCTGCTCAATGAATAAGTGATGCTTCCTTCTAATGTCACAAGGATATATCTTTCTGCAAGAAAGCCCTTTTGCTAATGGTGGAAGAAAAAAGACAAAGGGATAAAAGGGAACACAACAAAGTTAATTCTCTATATCTTGGTCTTTAAGTGGTTTTTATTATTTATGCAAGTGAGCAAGTTCTCTTTAATTTTAATATGAAAGACAATTTAAATGCATGCAAAATATAACTACACTGAGAAATTGATGCCCTAGAAAGGCATGATAGCATAGTGGTTAAAAGCATGGGCCTCAAAGCCAAACAGCAAGTTATCAGATGTATAACTATGAACCAATTATTCAGCTTTAATGTGGCTCCATTTCCTTTCCCATAAAATGAACATTATAGTATGACGTATCCAAGGCTGCCAAGTTGCACACTCCGAAGGAATGCTCTTTATAAGAATATAAACAAACTGGTGTTCTCTAGAGTCATGCAATATTGTACCCAAAGAGCTCCCTTTTATGACTGTTATAAGGATAAATAGGGATATGACACACTTATTAACCTTATGGGAGCTCTTGGGCTCCCATAATGACTGTTATAAGATAAATAGGGTTAATACACATGACTCATGGTATAAAAGAGATTGGAAAACCAGGGCTTTGTGGTCTATGGTAAGGAATCTGGATTTGATTCTAACTGCAACTGGAAGACACTGGAGGGACATTAACAGAGAGTCCCAGAGCTCCTAATGGCATTATTCTCTCTCAGACAGAATAGTTTTCCCTAAACCAATCATGCACCCCATAACTATGCCTTGATGAATGACGGACCACATGACAGGCAGTGGTCCCGTATGATAATGGAGCTGAAAAATTCCTAGTAACTCATAGACCCTACGGTCATTGTAACACTACAGTGCAATATATTACTTTTTCTACCTCAGATATACAAATACTTATTATTTTGTTACAATTGCCTATGGTATTCAATACAGTTACATGCTGTACAGGCTTATAGCCTAGGAGCAAGAGGCTATACCACATAGCCTAAGGGTATAGGCAGGCTATACCATTTAGGTTTATATAAGTACACTCTATGAAGTTCAAACAACAAAATTGCCTAAGGATACATTTCTCACAAAGGATCCCCACTGCTAAGCAATGCTGGACTATATCTGCATGGCTCACTCCTTTCCCTCCTTCATGTCTCACTCAAATATCACTTCATTAGAGACCTTCTCTGATCAATATATATAAAATAGAAAAGTCCCTTCTCTCACCCCACTATCGACTTACTTTTGAGACTCTCCTTCTCTCACTTTTTCACCATAGCACAAAATATGCCATATGCATATTTGTCTATCCTCACCCACTCCACCCCAGACTAGAATGTAGGTCAGGTGAGGGCAAGGACTTCGTTTTGCTCAGTCCTATATCCTCAGCATTTAGAACAGTTTGGGCACACAGAAGACACTTAATAAATATTATCTGAATGTATGGTGACTAGCAAATAGTAAGTACTTAATTAGTATTAGCAACTTATCATAAATCTCATGAAGTCACTTCATAATACTGAAAGAAGAATACATACCTTGAATCATTTCACTGATTTTGTTACAGATTCCTACAGCAAAATCTCTTTGGGAAAAAAGATCAGAAAAAAACTTTAAAACCAAAAAATTAAATCTGCTTATGTTTTCTAAGTACTTAAAAGAAATAGAACACAATTAGCACAGAAAAAAATGCAATACTCCAAACTGCAACAAATATTCCAAAGTTAGGTGCTAGGGTCAGGGTAGGTGGTAAGAAACACAACTAAAATAAAAACTCCAGCAACCAAATGGGCTTTGCCAACGCTGCTCTAAAGCAGCTCACTTAGGCCATTATCACAATGCAGCGTTATTTTTTCATAACACTAACAAGCATCTGAAATGATTTTGGGTTTACATAACGATAAGGCCTGAACTTTTTCACCCCTATATTCCTGGCACTTAGAAAAGTGTCTGAACACATTGGATATTAAATAAATATTTCTTTAATGACCATATAAAGACTTCTTATAAAAACTTAAAATTTAAAGATCTGTTACAAAACTGCAAACTAGGAGACTGCAAGTTTTTTGTAATAATATTTTAAAAATTCTTTTTAAAATAACATTTAAACAATTCTTAATGTCAACATTTAAATACAGTGAGACCAAACAGAATAATCTGGTTTCTCAGATGATCCCTTCTCCTTTGTCAAAAACTGAGACCTGAGTACTGGGCATCCATTCCTTTGGTGGTGTGGACATGCTTCAGTTCACCACAAGTGCCACTAGAGGACACTGCTCTCACTGACAATGTTCACCTGGCCCCAGAAAGCATCTGAATCTTGCAACTCTTGCTTTGCAACCCAAGGACTAGCAATTTAAAAGTATCTGGTTTAGAATAAGACAGATGTGGTTTACGGTAGGAGACAGGGGAAGAACAAGATTAAATAAATTCTAAAGGTCTTATTTGGCTATTTACTCTGATTTAATATCCAAAACTGATCAATACAGATACCAGACAAAAAAATCTATCAGTACTGACCGAGATATGTGATCTCAAGCCAGGTCATTATTTCTGGGAGAAGACATGAACACTGATCTCAAAAATATCAATCTCGTCAGCTGGTCGCAGTAGCTCACACCTGTAATCCCAGCAATTTGGGAGGCTGAAGTGAGAGGATCACTTGAGTCCAGTAGTTTGAGGCTACAGTGAGCCATGACTGCGCCAATGCATTCCAGCCTAGGTGACAGAGACTCATTTGGTATTTTTTAATATAATAAATTACAAGCATATCATATTGAAGCATGTATATTAAAAACTGTTTCTACATCAACTGCTAATTTAGATGTTTATAATCATAAATTCCAAAGGTGAAGAATCTTGCTGCTTCTGCTAGTTGGTCTTAATCATTTTCCAAGAACAATAATTACACAGCTAATTTTATTTTAAATTAGCTTCTCATAATAACACAAGAAAAAACTGAACTAAAAATGATTCTCATCTATAAAATTTTATCACTAAATTACAAACTTATCATCCAAATTTAGAAACTAAATTTAGAAAACTATTTTTGGAACCACTAGAAGTACATATTTAATCTGACAGTTTATGAAGCACTGACACCTTGACAGTGGTAATCAGATGATATTTATTCACTAGGTACAACTCCTAATCAATAAAAGTAGTCATGTGTGGCATAACAACGTTTTGGTCAATGACAAACCACATATATGACAGCGGCCTCAAGATTACAGCAGAGATGAAAAATCCATATTGGCCAGAGATGTCTTGATTTCTGACCCAGTAAAGGCCTAGGTTAATGTATGTCTGTCTGTCTTTTGTTTTTTGAGGGGTCTCACTATATTGCCTACATTGGTCTTGAACTCCTGAGTTCAAGCAACCCCCTCCCCCCCACCCACCTCAGCCTAAGTAGCTGGAATTACAGGTGTGAGACATTGTGCGCAGCTGTCTTAATTTTAACACCATTTTAACAAAAAAAGCTTACAGAATAAGAACATGAAGAAATTATGTTTATACAGCTATACAATGTTTGTGTTTTAAGCTAAAAGTGTTATTATAAAAGAGTCAAAAAGTTAAAAGTTATGGTAAGGTAAGGTTAATTTATTATTGAATAAGGAAAAACTTTAAAAATGTAGTGAAACCTAAGTATACTGTGTTTAGGAAGTCTACAGTAGTGTACAGTAATGTCCTAGGCTTTCACATTCATTTACCACTCACTCACTGATCACCCAGAGCAAATTCCAGTCCTGCAAGCTCTATTAATGGTAAGTGCCCTATAAAGGCATACCATTTTGATCTTTTACGCCATATTTTTTCTGAGCCTTTTCTATGTTTAGATATACAAATACCACTGTGCTCCAATTGCCTGTTATTCAGCACAGAAAGTGGTTTACAACCTAACGGCAACACGTTATACCATATAACCTAGGTGTGTAATATGTTATACCATCTAGATTTGTGTCCTCTATGATGTTTGCACAATGATGAAACTGCCTAAAAATGCGTTTCTCAGAATGAACCCTAATAGTTAAGAGACAATTTACTGAAATTTTTTGAAGTCCTCAATACCAATGACTCTCTCAATAAGAAAAACAAAATGCTTATTTTCAAAGACACAAATAGAAACTGTATTTATTGAGATATTTCTGATCATTAATTACTGCTACATCTATTAATTTTGATCTGTGAAATTAAAAATTATATCCTGGCATTATCTACTTTTTCAATAAGAATTCCTGGAATTCTGGAGGTTTCTTAAGAATAGCTGAAGGGGTTGGGCATGGTGGCTCACGCCTATAATTCCAGTGCTTTGGGAGGCTGAGGTGGCAGATCACCTGAGGGCAGGAGTTCAAGACCAGCCTGGCCAATGTGCTGAAACCCTGTCCCTACTAAAAATACAAAAATTAGTTAGGCATGGTGGCCGGTGCCTGTAATCTCAGCTACTCAAGAGGCTGAGGCAGAAGAATCACTTGAACCTGGAGGTGGAGGCTGCAGTGAGCCAAGACTGAGCCATTGTACTTCAGCCTGGGCAACAAGATTGAAACTCTATATCAAAAAAAAAAAAAAAAAAAAAAAATAGCTGAAGAGTTATGTAAATACTTTTTTTTTTTTTTTTTAGACAGAGTTTTGCTCTGTCGCCCAGCTGGAGTGCAGTGGCACGATCTCAGTTCACCGCAACCTCTGCTGCCCAGGCTCAAGCTATTCCCCTGTCTCCAGCCTCCTGAGTAGCTGGGACTACAGGCACCTGTCACCACGCCCAGCTAATTTTTTTTTTTTTTTGGAGACAGAGTCTTGTTTTGTCACCAGGCACCAGGCTGGAGCGCAGTGGTGCGATCTCAACTCACTGCAACCTCCGCCTCCCGGGTTCAAGCAATTCTCCTGCCTCAGCCTCCTGAGTAGCTGGGACTACAGGTATGCGCCACCACGCCCGCCCAGCTGATTTTTTTATTTTTAGTAGAGATGGGGTTTCACCGTGTTGTCCAGGATGGTCTCGATCTCTTGCCCTTGTGATCCACCCACCTCGGCCTCCCAAAGTGTCAGCTAATTTTTTTGCATTTTTAGTACAGACAGGGTTTCACCATGTTGGCCAAGATGGTCTCAAATCTCCTGACCTCGTGGATCTACCCACCTCAGCCTCCCAAAGTGCTGGGATTACAGGCGTAAGCCACTGTGCCTGTCCACAGATAGTATTTTTTATGCTAAAAAAAACCTTATTTTTCAACTGGTTATAAAACTGGAACCTGTTCATGGCAAAATATAGGAAATTAACAAAAAGAAAATAACGATTGTATACCATCTTACCACCCAGAGATAAGATTTTGATATATACCCTTCAAGTCTTTTTTTCTATTGCATAAATACAATTAGGGCATTTTTTAAAACAAATCTGTTATATTACATAAGCTATTAGGGTTTTTTATTTTTTGTTTTTTGTTTTTGAGACAGAGACTTGCTCCCCCTCACCAGGCTAGAGTGCAGTGGCACGATCTCGGCTCACTGCAACCTGTCTCTCAGGTTCAAGCAATTCTCCTTCCTCAGCCTCCCAAGTAGCTGGGACTACAGAGCGCACACCACGACACCCAGCTAATTTTCGTATTTTTAGAAGAGACATGGTTTCACCATGTTGGCCAGGATGGTCTCAATTTCTTGATCTTGTGAACTACCCACCTTGGCCTCCCAAAGTGCTGGGATTACAGGCGTGAGCCACTGCACCTGGCCAGGGATTTTTTTTTTTAAACGAACCTATTATATTACACCTGCTTCCAAATATGTTTCTAAAAACATTCGTTTTAAGCTGTTACTGTATTCTATTGTATGATCATATTATAATTTATCTAAGCTCATTGGCAGAAAGTTAGGTTGCTTCTTTTGTTGCTGCAAGTTAATACTACACCTAGCATCCATACAAATAATTATCAGTACATATTGCTGATATCTTAGAATAAATTCTGGAAGTGAATTTTCTGGGTCAAATATTACCAAAACTCACTCCAGAAGGCAATGCTACTTTTCCTATCAGTCAGGGGGATATTATATTTTCTTTTACAGAGGATAAACAAGCCAATCAAACATGGTAATAAAACCATGGTCAACATTTAATCCTCCTGCCAAAAAAAATACTGTTCTGTAAAACAACAGTGTAAGACACAACATTCTGAATAGGTTAATATTGGTTTTAATTCAAGTCATTGTCTTTGCCAAACTGTGTACAGCTCTAATGCAAAACAAATCAACATTAGAAGATAGTAAGTACTTAATTTAGTATTAGAGATATATATGTCTGAGAGAAGCTCCTCAGTGACCAAAACTTCTGCTACCCATTGAAGCCTTCCCCAACTCATCTATGCTGATCTCGTCCTTCTGGAAACTCATTTCATTTACAATTAATGCCAACATTTGCACTTACATTTTCTATTTTAAGTATTTAAGTCTTATTTCCCCAACATAAGGTAAACCTTCTTGGTAAATATACATTTACACTTTCCTGAATCTCTTAGAGTTTATATACATTGATCAGTTATTCCTTCAAAAACTTTTCTTGGGAAGCCAAATTACTAAAAGGCATATGCTTACTTTGACTGTGCAGAGAAGTTTGCGGCAGCAAAAACAGCAGCTTCGACTTCTACATTATCATGTGAATCTAAACTCTGACGAATACTATGATGAGCATTCTTCCTCTCAGGAATTATTGATGCCAGACTTCCCAACATCCTACAGAAACAGAGAAACCCAAGAAGATCGGATATACAATAAAGTCAAGGTCAGAAATGGAAGAGGCAAGGCAAAGCCTGATTATCGAAACTAAAGTTTATAGGTAATTCCACCAAAACCAGTTAATAAAGCATAACTTTAGGAATCAGTGACTCAAATTTTAAACACTTTTACATACTTCAATATTTCAGAAAAATTAAAATGACTTGTCTAAAAAGCAAAGTTTTTAACAATCATCTTTGGTACATCCCAGGTACCAAACAGCCCAGAAAGGAAACTTTTGAATTATTAAAGCATCAAAATATCAATTTTCCAATGTTGCATAAAGAAGTCCATTTCAGCAAAACATTAAGAATATAGCATTTTTGCTATTAAGCAGATACACAAAGTAAAAAAAGTAAGACCTCCCAATCTTTTTTTTTCCACATCAGTAAATAGTGGTATGATGATTTTCAAATGCCCTCAAGATCCAGAAAACAGAGATTAAGGACACCCCTGCAGATCACACCAGAATCCACAAAGGTGTGGAAGTTAAAGCTTGGAAAACACAGCCCATGTTATAATAAAATTATACATTTAGAAAGGAAACAAATCTATTGTTTGTAATATAAACCACAGAAAACAGTTTGAAAAATCCTTTCAGCAGAAAGACATAAACTTTAGCAATCTGCAAAACACTGCAGTAAATAAAACCTACAATCTTCCTACAACGACAACCTCCTTCAAAGTCAACATCCTAAATAACTTTCCAACATGACATGTAATCACCTAATTATTTCTTGGAACTATACTCAATTAAAAATTAGTATTGTTTCTATAAGCAAGATACTAAAAACTAAATATGTAATTTATATATAATTTGAAAAGTTTTGAAATTATATATTTTTCAAAAGAAAACAAATTACTATTAATCTGTTATACCAGAAAAGATTACACCAGGGTAATACTGACACAATTAATGACGTATTCCTACTGCTTCCAGCTTAATTTTTCTCTACCTAATGAGAAACTCCTCCAAGAATGTTTACAAAACAGGTCCTATATGGCAAACTTCCTAAGGCCTTGTGTGCCTGAGAGTCTTTTTATTTTACTACTCTTTTAAATGAAAAGTGGATTAGATATAAAATTCTTAGCTCAATTTTCCATTAATACTTTTTGCATCAAGTTTTTCTGTTGAAAAATCTGATTTCAATCTAATTTTTTTTTTCCTTTAAAGTGATCCTTCTTTTTGGAAGCTTTCTAGAGATTGCTGGTTTTACTGATAACCACAATGCTTAAAAAAAGAACTGAGGTAAGACTCAATTTTCTTGACTTAAAGAAGGGAAAACATGCAAAATGAATAACAACCAAATATTAATCTACATTCTTATCAAAATATTCAGGCTAGCTCTAAATTATTTATGAATTTCATTCCACCAGTTAAATTCTATCCTTCTCTATTATCTTTTGATATTAAAAAACAAAACCACATTTGTGAAAAACAATTCAAACATTACAAAAAAATGGAAAAGGCTCTTGTAATCTATAACCAAATGACTCTACCAAAGATAATCACTGTTAACAGTATGTATTCCTCTAGATTATTTTCCTGAGCCTAAACATATATATTAGTATTAACTGACAAAATGGATACTATTTGACTACCTTTTAAAACTTAATATCTTTCTACCTTAGTATATGTACACTCACAACTCACTTTATTCTTTAAAAAAGTTATACAGGAGTCCACAAATAACTATAACCATGTTGATTTTTCCTCAATTTTTCATTCTACAAAAATGATACTATAATCATCTATATACACATATTCACCAACTTCAAAAAATTATTTCTTTTAAAAATTCCTATAGGCTTATTTGTTGAAGTAAAGGGTAAAAATATCTTAAATTTAAATTCTGGGCCAGGTGCAGTGGCTCACGCCTGTAATCCCAACATTTTGGGAGGCCAAAGTGGGGAGATCACCTCAAGTCAGGAGTTCAAGACCAGCCTGCCCAACATGGTAAAACCCCATCTCTACCAGTAAACTATAAAAATCAGCCAGGTGTGGTGGTGGTACCTATAATCTCAGCTACTCAGGAGCCTGAGACAGGAGAACTGCTTTGACCATAGGAGGCAGAGGTTGCAATAAGCTGAGATCATGCCACTGCACTCCAGCCTAGGTGATAGAGTGAGACTCCATCAATCGACAGATAGACAGATAGACAGATAGATAGACAGATAGATAGATAGATAGATAGATTCTATTGAATATAGTTTTCAAAAGATAAAAATCAATTAACTGACTTTAAAATATCACATACTGCTCACAGTTTAATCACTCAAAAGGCAAAGAAATGACAAAGGCACTAAATTCTGAACAAGAAGGAAGAACTGATTCCTGGTGTGGAAAAAAGGGCACTCAGGGACGATGTGACATCCCGAACTTCCTAGTTAAAAAGATTGTCTGGGCAAGGTAGGTCAGAAATGAACCCTATAATTTAGGAAAGTGAACTGCAAAAAATGTAAAAAGTTATAGTTATGAGTCTATAAACAGCAGAGCTAAAAAGATAATATGGTTCAAGCTGGATATAAAGCTTACAAAATGAAATTCTAAAAAATAAATTTTTTATAATATGCCAAGAAAGAAAAGAAAAAGCTAAAGAAACAATAGTGGTTTTATCTGATGTTCTCCAATGAGATCGAATATAATTTATCACATTAAAAATGATCACATAATCAAGAAAAACTATAGAAAACTAACAGAAAACAGTAAGTACAAGGTCAGGAAGGCAAAGTTCAAAATGAGCTGAGGCTAAGCTATATTAAGATCCACCAAGTTATTTGACCAGAACATCTACTTACATAGCGATGCATTTCAAACACAAGTTAGGCAACAACTTATAAACAAAACAGTAATATACATGTTGACTAAAAAGCATTTACAGATCAGGATGGTTATCACATTTCTGCACTGACTCTTAGTCAAAAAAACAAAACCAACTTCTAATATTCAAAATGAAAAATGTAAATATGTTGCTTTTTTTGTTCACATAATCTTATAGTGAATTATTATAATACGGTATACCGGAGTGTGATGGCTCTTGCCACGGGATCATTACTATGAATCACAGAAAAAATTCTCTTCACAAATTCATCCACATTTAGAATCTTCTCCAAATGTTTCTCACTTTGTTGGGTAACTTTAAGAACACATAGCCTCAGGAAATTATTTCTAGAAAAAAAAATAAAATAAATTAGGTCACTTTAGAAAGTAATATTTAATTAGGGACTAAAGCAACACTAGTGATATTCAATTTTAGCAACATGCTAATATTTTTCAATTTTATCATTATTTGTCTCACTACTAAAAGAGTTACCTAAAGTTTGTACTTTAGGTAGACACCAAGTATAACCAATCAGCTACGCTATAATCTTGCTGCAAAACACCAAAATGGCAGTGACACAAGGAGAAGCTCTAGAGCAGAACTAAATCTCCTCAAATTATAACCAAGGCCAGGAAGTCAGATGGGCTTTTTCTTCTCTTGGGCTTTCCACGACTTCTTTTCTCCTTCAGGTGTGGTACTGGGTACATTATGAGCACATGAATGCACAAAGAATGGCAGAAAGCAGCAGAAGAGGGAACGGAAGGGGGAGAAAAAGCAAACAGGTATGTATTCAGTGCTTGCATGTTTCAGGTACTTCACAGACATGCATCTCATGTACAAAGCCACAGATTTTCCTGAATTACATAGTAAAATATTAAGGTTATCTGAATTTTATTCTGTTCCCCAAATAAATATTCTCTAAATTATACTCATTTTTGCTTTAAATGTCATGAAATCTCACACAGTCATGTGTGTCCACTAACGGTAACTAACAAGGTGGAAGTCCTATCAGGCAAAAAGAAAAAGACCACAATATAAAACAAGAACTATGAACAAAGTATTTTAGGATACTGAGGCTTTAAAAAGACTTACCCAACTCTGAAAACATCAGCTAACTTTAGAAATGCAGAATTGATAAGAATAGGGAATGGATACTTCTGAAAAAGTCTGGGAAAGCGAACAACTGCTTCACACTGTTCACCAAGTTTGCCAGATCTTAGGCCTGTGAAAAGTACAGAGAGGGAAGAACAGTTTGTATATTTGTGACTACAAAGCAAAAATAAGCAAATATTAATTTACTACATAATAAAGAAATAATCATTCTTAAGAAACAGGTAAACTATATTCATTACCCTTTTAAAAGTAAAAATGGTATATGAAATAGTAATCTGGAAATCACTACTTTTAGATACATAATAATGAAAAAAATGTTTTAAAGATAAGAGTTAAGAATATTCAAAGCCATAAAACAAACCTCAACAAATTTAAAAGGACTGAAATCATACAATTTATGTTTTCCTAATTAAATTAAAAATTGGGGGAAAAAATGCAAGTTTAAATAACCCATAGGTGGTTGGACATGGTGGCTCATGCCTATAATCTCAACACTTTGGGAGGCTGAGACAGGACTGCTTGAGCTTGGGAGTTCATGACCAGCCTGAGCAACATAGTTAAGATCTCATCTCTACAAAAATAAAAAAATAAAAAAAATCCAAGTGTGGTAGTGTATACCTGTGGACCCAGCTACTGGGGAGGCTGAGGTGGATGGATCCCTTGAGCCTGGGAGGTTGAAGCCATAGTGAACTGTGATTGTGTCACTGTACTCCAGCCTGGGCAGCAGTGTAAGACCCCACCTCAAAAAAAATTTTTAAATAACAAATAACCCACAGTTGAAGAAATTAGAAAAATATTTTGAATTGAATGAAAATAAAAGCACAATCTATGGGATGCAACTAGAGTAGTGCTTCAAGGAACACTGATAACATTGAAGGCTTATATTAAGAAAGAAGAAAGTTCTCCAATCAACGATCTAACAAAGACACCAACATAATTCAATGCGGAAAGGATAATCTTTTAAACGTGATTCTGGAAAAACTAGATGAGCATAGGCAAAAAGAATTACCCTCCACCCTTAAGTTGTATCATACACAAAAATTAACTCAAAATGAATCACAGACCTAAGTGTAAGAGCTAAAATTATAAACTATGTAGAAGAAGACATAAAGAAAAACTTTATGAACTTGCGTTAGGCAAAGAATTCTTAGATTAAAAAAAGGCATAAACCATAAAATTAAAAAGTAGTAAGTTAAATTCCATCAAAATTAAAAACTTCTGCTCTTCAAAAGACACTGTTAAGAAGAAGAAAAGACAACCCACATACTGAAAGAAAATATTTACAAAACACATACGTGATAAAGGACTTCATCCACAGTTGCTGCAACTCAGTAAGACAAACCAATTTTTTTAAATGAACAAGAATTGAAGAGAAATTTCATTGAGGAAGAAATATAGATGGCAAATATAAGCACATGAACAGATGCTCAGCACTGTCATCGGGGAAATGAAGATTTAAAACTCCAATAAGATACCACTACACATTCACTAGAATGGCAAAAACTTTAAAAAGACTGATGGGACAGGGTGCGGTGGCTCACGCCTGTAATCCCAGCACTTTGGGAGGCCGAGGCGGGTGGATCATGAGGTCAAGAGATCGAGACCATCCTGGTCAACAAGGTGAAACCCCGTCTCTACTAAAAATACTAAAAATTAGCTGGGCATGGTGGCGCGTGCCTGTAATCCCAGCTACTCAGGAGGCTGAGGCAGGAGAATTGCCTGAACCCAGGAGGCGGAGGTTGTGGTGAGCCGAGATCGCGCCATCGCACTCCAGCCTGGGTAACAAGAGTGAAAGTCTGTCTCAAAAAAAAAAAAAAAAAAAAAGACTGATGATGTCAAGTGCTAATAAGGATATGGGGTAACTATAACTCTCATACATTGTTAGTGGGAATGTAAAACTGTACAGCTCTTTTGACAACACTCTGGCCCTTTCCTTTCTCATTTTTCTTTTATTTTAGTTTCGGGGGTACGTGTGCAAGTTTGCTAATGGCTATACTGTGACACTGAAGTCTGGGGTACAAATGACCCCATTACCCAGGTAGTGAGCATAGTACACAATAGGTAGTTTTTCAACTCTTCCCTTCTCCCTTCCTCCCCACTTTTAGAGTCCCCAGAGTTTATTGTTCCCCTCTTTATGTCCATGTGTACCCAATGCTTAGCTCCCACTTGTGAGAAGATGCAGTAGTTGGTTTTCTGTTCCTACATTAATCTGCTTAGGGTAGTGGCCTACAGTTGCATCCATTTTGCTGCAAAAGACGTGTTTTCATAGTTTATGACTGCATAGTATTCCATGGTGCATATGTACCATATTTTCTTTATCCAGCCCATCATTGACAGGCATCTAGGTTGATTCCACATCTTTGCTATTGTGAACAGTGCTGAGATAAACATGGGCCCATGTGTCTTTTTGGTAGAATAATTTAGTTTCCCTTGGATATATATACAATAATGGGATTACAGGGTCAAATGGCAGTCCTAAGTTCTTTAAGAAATCTCCAAACTGCTTTCCACACTGGCTGAACTAATTTACATTCCCACCAACAGTGTATATATAAGCATCCCCTTTGCTTCACAGCCACACCAACATGTTATTTTTTGACTTTTCAATAATGGCCATTTTGACTGGTATGAGACGGTATCTCACTATAGTTTTAATTTGCATTCTCTGATGATTACTGATGCTGACCACTTTTTCATGTTTGTTGGCTGCTTGTATATCTTTTTTGTGTTTGTTGCTTGTATATCTTCTTTTGAGAATGTCTGTTCATGTCCTTTGCTCACTTTTTAATAGGGTTTTTTTTTTTTTTGCTTGTTGAATTGTTTATGGTCCTTATAGAGTCTAGATATTACACCTTTGTCAGATGCCGAGTTTGCAAATATTTTCTCCCATTCTGTAGGCTGTCTGCTTACTCTGTTGATAGTTTGTTCTGCTGCACAGATGCTCTTGTTTAATTAGGTCCCACTTGTCAATTTTTGGTTTTGTTGCAATTGCTTTTGAGGACTTAGTCATAAATTCTTTCCCAAGGCTTATGTCAAGAATGGTGCTTCCTAGGTTCTCTTCTAGGATTCTTATAGTTTGAGGTCTTACATTTGAATATTTAATCCACCTTGAGTTAATTTTTAAATATGGTGAAAGCTAGGGGTCCAGTTTCATTCTTCTGCATAGGGCTAGCCAGCTATTCCCACACCATTTATTGTACAGGGAATCCTCTTCCCATTGCTTATTTTTATGCACTTTGTTGAAGATCAGATGGCTGTAGGTGTGCAGCTTTATCTATGGGCTCTCTATTCTGCTGGTCTATGTGTCTGTGTGTGTACCAGTTCCATGCTGCTTTGGTTACTGTAACCTTACACGATAGTTTGAAATTGGGTAATGTGATGCCTTCAGTTTTATTTTGCTTAGGATTGCTTTGGCTATTTAGGCTCCTTTTTGGTTCCACATGAATTTTAGAAGAGTTTTTTTTTTTCTCTAATTCTGTGAAAAATGATGTTGGTAGTTTGATAGTAATCGCACTTTGTAGATCGCTTTGGGTGGCTCTCCTTGGGAAAGAGGAAGTGAGAAGTCAGGCTGGCTCTGAAGGATAGGAGCTAAGGTAAAAAGAAGGAAGAAGTGTTTTAAAGGCCTATTGTTTAGTGACAACCCTGGGTTGGGGTAGTATGGTACTCATCTTCCTTGCTCTAGGCCAATTTTGCAAGCACAGGAAAATAGAAGCTCAGCACATTCTGGTTCTAGACTAAGAGGAGTTAGACATTTTATTTCTGTTGCTTGCTACAGGAAGAATGCCCTGATCATAATACCACTAATCATAAGAATACTACTGTAAGCCCAGAGACAAGATTGAGAAGAAGGAATGTGATTGCCCTATCTATATTTTTTATTCTTCCACCAAAAAAAAAAAAAAAAGACAGATCTCTCTTCCTTTTCCGTGCCTAAACAGTGCTTAACTCAGTTGCAACATGCATGTAGACCTGGGGAAGTAAAACAGGCTGTAAATCATTTATTCATTCAAAATTCATTTGGCAGTAATAAAGCATTCATTATTCTAATCATATTTTGCACTTAAAATGTGCAGAGCATTTTGCTAGGCTACTGGTTTTCAGCTTGGTTCTGCATCAGAAACATCTGTTAAGTTTTTCAAAAACATCTATACCAGGGGCTCTACTCCAAACCTACTAAATACATGGGGCAGAAGCCCAGGCATGTTTAACTGCTTTGAAAAGGTTAGAACCTAGGTTTTTGTTTTTTTTTTTTTTGAGACAGAGTCTCACTCTGTTGCTCAGGCTGGAGTACAGTGGTGCAACGTCAGCTCACTCCAGGTTCAAGAGATCCTTGTGACTCAGCCTGCCGAGTAACTGGGATTATGGGCATGCCGCACCACACCCGGCTAATTTCTGCATTTTTAGTAGAGACAGGATTTCACCATGTTGGCTAGGCTGGTCTCAAACTCCCAATCTCAGGTGATCCTCCCACCTCAGCCTCCCAAAGTGCTAGGACTACAGGTGTGAGCCACTGCACCTGCCAGCACCTAGATTCTCAAGTTAACTTCTGCCAATTGATAACTTATTTCACTAGCCTGCCCACGCTGATTATACTGGAGTTAGAAAACTACTAGGCTGCTGAATTTGGTCCTCAGAATGCTTTTATCTGACAGGCACAATGTTTTCAAAGATTTGGAACACACTGTCAAGTTTTACAAATCATACTTCACATAAAACCCCAGGATCTCTTGTTTTAGAAAAGTAAAAGATCTGAAATGTTACCGAAGAATGTAGCAGTGCCTGATCAAAGAAACATAGTAGTACTGCAGAAACATTACAGTATTGCAGGTCTGCGTATTCCACTGTATGACTTTCAGCAGCAATTTTTGACTGCCTTTGGGAATACATGAGTAGAATGGAACCCTGGATGAGAATTTGAAGTACTGGTAAGAAAGTAAATAAAGTTAATAAAATGAGAGACCAAGAAATCGAAGCTAAATAAAGAAGTAAAACAGGTATAGAAAAGTAGAGCTGCGATATATTCAGGTCTGAATGAAAATAAAGACTAGCCAAAACAGCAGTTAATCATAATGATAATGACGATACAGATGAAGTGCTTATTCTGTGCCAGTCACTCTACTAAGCACTTTACATGTATTAAAGTCTCACTAAAAATCACATAAATTAGATACCATTATTTTCCCCATTTGAAAGGTGAAGAAACAGGCACAGACCAGTTAAGCAATTTGCCTAAGAAACAACAATGCTAATAAATGGCAAAGTTCGGATTCAAATTCTAGCAATGTGGCTCCAGAAGCTATAGTGATAACCATTATGCTAAAATGCATCTCTAGCAAGCAACTAGAAAGAAAGAGATTAAGATTTAAGAATGAGGCATTTAAATTAGTGATTAAATGGTGGAATTCTGAGGTGACAAATTCTAGGGAATTAAAGAGGAATGCCATAAATTATGGTACTCTTGGGGTTTGGGATATATATTAATCAAGTTTTCAAAACAGCACAAATCTCCAAGTAGCATCTATCAGCAGTTCTTAGCTGCAAGCAACAGAAGATACCTCTGGCTTATAAGACAGAAAATGCATTTATTAAAAGCCTAAGAGATATTTTAAGGCTCAATTTCTAGGAACACCTAATATCACACTACCAAACCAATTGGATGGAGGAACCCTGCCTTTGATAAGAAACACCAGATGCAACAATTAGCTCTGTTGTCATCTAGGAATACTGTAGCCATTGTTGTTGCTACTGTACACTAGAAACACCTCTGCTGCCAGGGCAAAACTGTCAGTGGACACTTCAACTCTTCTTTCTTGTATCTCTAACTTCTAAATCTCAGTGTGAAGGAGGTGTGCCTGACTGGCAGAGCCTAAGTCAGATCCTGCACTCTTGCAAGGGAAACTAGGAAATGAGTTTCTGCTTCTACCTTGACAGAGTTCATGATGTGGGACATTCCTTAAGCACAAAAAGAGTGTTCAAAGATATTAAGCAACCATCGACATAACTAACGTCCACTACAAAGAACACCACAAATAAAGCATTACCAAACTAACACAATTTAGGAGAATTTGTGAGATACATTTGTTTTAGCTAAGAGATGAAGATGATTCAAAATTGAACCATAACACATACATATCTTAAAGTCTACACATTAACAAAATGTGTGTGTGTGGGGGGAAGATGGGTAGAAATATGAACACAAGCATGCAACCTACAGCTTAAAAAACTGATGATGGCAAAGCCTTGACTTATATTTTAAAAGCACAAATAGAAACAAGTAAAATGACAATAAAAACTAATGATGCATTAATAAGGCAGCATCCATTCACCAAATTTCAGAAAATGTCTGTAATTGCATATGGTGAGATGTATGCAATGTTATCCAGCATGTACAAGTGAGAATACTAATTTATAATCTTAAACAAATTTGAGTTTATGAATACCAACTTCTAGGAATATTTAATAACTCACTTTGCAAATTCCAAGACAGTAGATCTTAGTTATATAAAGAATGAGTCTGTGGGTTTCAGTAAAAGTTGAAGAAGGCCCTTGAATTTTTGGATTAGTTCATAGCCCATCAGGGAATTACCAACCAGGCTGCTGGCTTTTAATGTGGCATTATTAAGTTGCCCAGTGTCTCACCTTAGCCTGAATTCTACATGACTTTTTTTTTTTTGAGACGGAGTTTCACCTTTTGATGCCCAGGCTGGAGTGCAATGGCGCGATCTAGGCTCACTGAAACCTCTACTTCCCGGTTTCAACTGACCTCCTGTCTCAGCCTCCCAAGTAGCTAGGATTACAAGTGCCTGCCACCACACTCGGCTAATTTTTCTATTTTTAGCAGAGATGGGGTTTCACCAGGTTGGCCAGGCTGGTCCCAAAATCCTGACCTTGGGTGATTCGCCCGCCTCAGCCTCCCAAAGTTCTAGGTGTGAGCCAGCAGGCCCAGCCTAATTCTACATGATTTAGGTCCACTTCTCAACACTCTGAGACTAAGTGTGCTCTGGCAGCAGAGATTCTCAGGAGAAATAATTTGACTTAGTGTGGGTCACATGACTACTTCTGAATCCGTCAGTTACGGCATGGAATTAGTAACCTGGAATAAATCAGGCTGCTTAGGCCTTTCTCTTCAGGAGGGGCTATGAAGATACTTCCCCAAAGGCCTCATGTTTGTTCATTGCAATACCAACAGCATCTGAGCCATATCGATAATGTAAAAGCAATCTGTGGTCTTTTTTGACGATCTTTTTTGATGGTCTGAGAATTCAGGTATTTTGGAATACAGGTGAGGTGACAGTGTCTAAGGGGAAAATTCAAGTGTAGAGATAGTTGTCCTCATTCACATTGGTTCTCTATTTCATAACTAAATTTTTCATTAAGCATACCACCGAGCTTTTCACATAACATTACATTCACCAGCATCTCCAGCAGCCACTCTACCCTCTACATTTCCCCCCTTCCCATTGCACCAGCTTCAAGAAAGGGCATGAGAATCACCTCTCTCTTCCCCATTGCTTTTACCTCATCCTTTCCAAGGTCAACACTGCAGAAAGCCGATAGGCTAAACAATGTCATTTAGAGACTCCTCTTTTCCCAGAGGGGAAGGAGATCTTGCGTAAGTTTTCCCAAATCATCAGGATAACCTCCCATCAGCTCATCTAAAAATGTTAAGACTAAGAAGTTATATTGGTGAAAAAGTTATACTAATTTTTGTGAGATGCATCCTTTATATTGCCAATTGTGTGTAATGATTATATCATGAAATGTGTCAGATAAACATAAGCTGTAATGTATCTGATTATGACACTTAACTCTGCTTACGTATGCTCAGCCTTACAGAAGCTCACTTAGCATGGCCATCAGCCTACAACTTTCAATGTCTTCCCATTGCACTCTGCATAAAATTCAACTTCTTGTCCTGATTAACAGCGCCACATTTGATCTAGCATAGTCTATCTCCTTACATTTGTATGCAAGCTCCTTAAAGATGTCTTGTTTGCCAATATAGCCCCTAGTCTGAGAACAGAGCCTAACACAATGCAGGTAGTCAGTAAATATTTGTTGAGTAAATGAATGGCTATCCCATAAATGATTATTTTCCTGTTACTAAGTACATCCAGAAGTAATAGAATTGAGTCAGCTTCAAAATAGTGTTCACTTATTCCTATAGAGATCAGAAACAATCAACTTACTGCCAGTGCTTGCTCAACAGACTCAGAATGAAGTATAATAGGTTATAAATATATAACAGGTTATGGATGGCAGCATTTTCCAAGTGTGTTTCTAAGGACACCAGTGCCACAAAATATTTCTTTAAAATAGAGTTTGAAGGTTACATCTTATGCATAACTGCCTACGCATCTCCATTTGGATGTCTAAGAGACATCTCAAATTTAACATGTCCAAACTGATTTGATTTCAGTAAACAGCAATACATACACCCTTCCAGTAGCTCAGACCAAAAACCTCTTAAGTTTTCTTGGCCACTTATTCTTACATCCTCATCTAATTCATTAGCAAATCTTATTGGCTCTACCTTGAAAATGTATCGAGAATCTCAGCACTTGACACACTTTCAGTGTCACCACCCTGGTCCAAGTCACTATTTTCTTTTCCCTGGATTGCTATAGTTGCATTCTCATTGGCCTCCCTACTTCGGTCCCGGGCCCTCCCCACTTCAGTCTATTCTCAACACAGTAGCCAGACTGATCCTTTTCAAAGGGGTCATATCATCTTACACACCTGCTGAAAATCTTCCATGGTCTCCTATCTCACTCAGAATGAAAGTCAAGTCTTTCTGATGGCTTGCACGGCCCTACTTGAACTGGACTCTGGTTATCTTTCTATACTCATTGCCTATTACTTTGCTCCAGATAACAGCATGCAAAGCGGGTTTCCACCTCAGGGTCTTTGCACTTGCTGTTCCTCCACTTGATTGAGAAGGCCTTTCTTGACTATCCTTCATAACATAAGAAATCAACTCCAGCCCCCGATCACTTTTCTCCAGCACCCTTCATTGCTTCATTTCCCTTTATAATATGTATCACTAACTATCACATGTTTGCTGTATTTGCTGAGGGTCTGTGCCTGCTGTCTAGAATGCAAGCTCTATAAGGGCAGGAGCTTTGTTTTGTTTCATTAAACTACCATGTTTCTAGTACAAAGCCATGTATCTGAGTGTGTGTGCAGAGGTGGGGGAGATATTTCAGAAACAGTATTTCTTGGAGTTTGGGAATGAAAAGAGTTGGAACTTGGAGCCTTCTGACCTTTAGCTCACAAAACAGAAATACTTTAACAGGTAAAAGATGAAACGACTCGATATTTAAAATACTTGACTATATTCTAAATGAAAGTGGCTATAACTTAATTTCCTAACAGCTTTAAAAGGTACTGTATCATGAGGTGAAAAAGAACAAGTTTTCTTTCTGAGCCTGAGATTCATTTGTAAAATACTCAAGCAGGGCATTGCTGGGAGGAGTGAAAATGATCACTTACTTTGTGCCTAGGATTGACACTTGCTATCTTTCTTACAGATATAAAATATTTTCATTTCAACTTTTCTTTTAAAAGAAAAAATTGTGGTCTTTTTATTACAACTGCAAAATTCTAGGGCTTGAACAATTCTAAACTCCTCTTCAGTGCCCTATCTGATCCCTGTTCCACAACCACTATACCACTGTCAGCATGGGATAAGCTCAGCTGGACCAGAATGGCAGAAAATGTCCTTAGAACTGGCAGGGATATTAGATGTTATCCTGATCTGTAATTTTCTCTGAGGAATAAGAAAGAAATGTATCAGAATGAAGAGTGTTTGAAAAACACATTTAATATTACAATTTTATTTTTCAGAGGAGAAAAACCCTATGGATTTGGTAAGAGGAAGAAAAGCTCAGTATCATTTTCTTGGTTGATAAGGGTGCACTAAAGACATGGAAACTCAACCAAGAGAATATTCCATTAGTGCGCTGTGACATTTTTGTGTTTATCAAAAGGAGGTAAAAGGTTTTTTAAGAGCCCGAGAAATTCTTATTTAAACTAAACCACTAAAAATGTTTACAGTTTAAAAAAGAAAACAAACAGAAAAAGAGTCTCAAAAAGTGAATAGACATGTCCAACTCAGAAAACTGGTTAGTGGCTCAAAGGGGAATTAAAGACACATCCTTCTGAGTTCTAGTCCAATTCTCTAACATGATACACTGGCTATGGTTAATCAAGATTTAATTGTATACCAGCTGCCAAAACGGTTCGCGTACAATAAAAATCCTTAATAGGAAACAAAGGTTTCATACTACTACTCCAGTTCTTCACTGACAAGTTTCTGACCTTGCCTCCCACATCCGTATCAAAGAAGGAAGGTGTATCTCTTCCGTATTTACTAAATGCTTCTTTGGCATACCATTAAGTCAATTAATAGAACAATTCTGCCAGCTCAATGGTACTGTACCCACTTTGCAGACAATAAACCGAGGCAACATGAAGTTAATCATAAAATTAGCGCCACTGAAATTGAACTCAGTGTAACCCGAAAGCTCCTTCTACACCAAGCTGCTCCCTGTAAGGAAACAGAACCCCTGGAACTTGTCTGCAGAGAATGAGCAGGGACCTTACTTTCTGTATGATCTTGGCCATATTTAGTCTGCCTTGTAAACCGCAGGTACCAGGACTACGGTAATCAAATGAATCACTGTAAAGTTGGTGCAAGATTACTATTCAGCACATTTGATGAAGACCTGATATCAACCGAACAGACTGAAAACCAACTTCACAATATCTTTGTAGTGTTTCTTAGACCCTAGCCACTGTCACTACTTAGAAAATCGGGGGACTTTGGGAGGCCGAGGCGGGCGGATCACGAGGTCAGGAGTTCAAGACCAGACTGGCCAACATGGTGAAACCCCATCTCTACTAAAAAATACAAAAATTAGCTAGGCACAGTGGCTCGTGCCTGTAATCCCAGCTACTCGGAAGACTAAGGTAGGAGAACTGCTTGATCCGGGACCAGGGAGGAGGTTGCAGTGGGCCGAGATCGCGCCACTGCACTCCAGCCTGGGCTACAGAGCGAGACTCCATCTCAAATAAGAAAAAAAGAAAAGAAAATCGAGGACTGTTCTCTCAACTGGTCAAAACAGGCTCCTCACTAGAGTTCGCTACTGGGTTAGCCGGTGTGAGGCCTATCAGACAATCCTGCAAATTTCCTGCAACATCCCGAAGGGGTCAAAGCCCACGCCCCAGCAAAAGCACTCTCCGCCCAGCGAGGAAATGCGCATGCGCTTTCCCGGCCTCTCGCAAGACTACCACCACCTGGTGGCGCCACCTTCCCCCATGCCGTTTCACCACTCAGCCCGCTCTTTCGAATACCTTTGTCCAATTCCATAAGGGCAGAGTTGGCATCCAGTTCCTGTTCGCCATAGCCGGCGTCTGCCAGGAAAGACTTAGTTGAGTTTGATGCCATGACCCGAACAGTTACTCGACTAGCCTAGTCAGAAAGATTGCAAATTCAGCCCCAGGACCGCCATCTTCTCCCGCCGCCTTCTTGCTGGTTTTTCCTCCGCGCGCTGTCAAGCCCTGTTACGCATGCGCCCTGGTCACCCCGCGGTTCGCCGGTGCCGCTGCTGCCCTCTGCGCAGGCGCTCACGGAGCTCCTGGACTCCTGGTTCCCGCGGCTGGGAGAAAAGGAGGCGGGGATCCGAAGGGGGAAGTGACTCTAAGGCGCCCCGACGCCGCTCGGAAGCCAATCAAAGAGCGTGACGTCAGTTTGGCGCGGAGTTTGGCGGCCGGGGCTTCTTACAGTGGCGGGAGTTGGAGGCGATAACGAGTCGTGTTTTGAGAGGCGAAAGCTGCGATTTCTGCTGGACTTAGAGGCATTTCTGCGACTTTTCTTTCAGCTGAGACTTTTCCTCCGGCCCTGATGCTCTTCAATTCGGTGCTCCGCCAACCCCAGCTTGGCGTCCTGAGAAATGGTGAGTTAACGGTCCCAACCGCTGCTCGCGGCTGGCGGAATTCATCTCCCACACGCCACCTCCTACCAGGGCCGACTCCAACTCAGCTTCTGAGTTCTCAAGGCAAGGGTAAATTAATGTTAACGGGGGCTACTGAGGAAAGCTGTGCTCTTTTAATCATAAACGAGGTTTTAAAATCGAAACGTAGGTAGCGACGTTGAAATAACTGCCTTCCAAGGCCCTTTGCAGCTGATATCTACATTGAGCGTTAACTGGAAAATGCATGCACTTGTGTGTATATGTTTCTTCTCAACAATTATTTGAGATGATCAAAACTGATACTTATTGACTAATTCATCTGTTTGTTGTAGAACCTTAGGGAACCCAGCTATTTGCTATGGATATGTATCAGTGAATATGACCCGCTCTTAAGAAACTCAGTCAAGCAGAGGATTATCTGCTTCTAACAGGATCAAAATCTTTTTTTCCACGTTTACTACATGGTCATAAAAATTTAAATTACAGCGTGAAAGATGCCTGTAACCACATCCCCCAGAGATGACCCCTGTTAATAGATTGAAGTATATTATTCCAGATGTTTTCCATGCTAGACGTCGTATCTATTATTTTCAGAAATAGAATCAAAATGTCATGTTTTTCACTTTAATGGTGTAAGTTGAACATATTCCCGTGTTTTTATGTAGAAATCTGACTTATTTTCTACAGTTCGTTAGGTTCTTAAACTAACGCATTGGCAATAAGAGATTTGAGGTCAGGTTTGGGTGTCATCAACCTAAACTTTCTGATAAGTTTCTTATAAGAGATTTAACTACCCAGACTAACCTTGGGCAGAAGTAAAATCTCACTCATGTAAAGGTCGACTATACCCAGAGGTTCTTTTTGCCCTTGAAACCATGTGAAACGAATCCAAGAAGGCAATTTTTATATTCAGGGATGTCTAGGAAAATGATATTGAGAAGGAGACTGAGAAGTAAGTCCCTCAACTTGCAGCTACCAATCTAAAACTTTATACCATCCTTATTTATTTCCTTCTTAGATAATCTTTGTAATTATACTCTAAATGCACCTCTTTCTATCTCTCCTGGGACCTTGTTTGAGTAACTTCTCTATCCTCTTTTTAAGAGTGATAGTACTGAAGTGGTTAAGAGCTCTGTCTTTGGAGTTAAACTGCCTGGGTTTTATTATACCTCCACACTTTATTATATGTGTGTCCTTGGGGAACTGTTCATCCTCAATTTTGTGACAGATTTTCTCCTCCTAATTATCCATGTGTTTACCTTTCTCTTCTCTATTTCCGTACTGAAATTCATTCATTATAATATGTTGCCAACTGAAATCTATACAATCATCTCCTTTCCTCTTCAGTGTTGGTGTTTCATCCTTGGCCCTTTTTCTTCTAGCTACTCGTATGGATGGTCATAGCAATAACCAGGGCTTCTTCCACTTCTACGTACAACCTTCTGTTTCTTATACAGTAAGTCCTCCCTTAATATCTAGATAGGTTCTTGGAAACTGTGACTTTAAGGAAAACAGTGTATAACTAAACCAAGTATACCGTAGGCTACTTGATAAAAACAAGAATTAAGTTCCAGTGGCATAATACAGGTCACACAAACACCACCAAACTCCCAAAGACCCAAAACACTTTTAATATTAAATATTGAAATAATTGTGCTATACATACATTTGAGAAAGATTAATAAAAACAAATGAGATAGTTATTTACCCAAGTTTTGGTGCATCACTCGGTCATAATGGTGGTGGGCTAAATCAAGGAACAAATATTTGAAAAGTGAAAATTGAAAGGAGTACCTCCTACCACCACCCAGTTCAAAAACAGTCACAAATATGGCAGCTCACTGAGCCCTGTCATACCAAATTGTTTATTATCATTCATTACTATCATTCATTCATACTATCATTCATTACTATGATTATCGTAGAGTTTACAAACTTTTACTTTACAGTTATTTGTATTCATTTATTTTCTGACACACTTAATTCCACTTCAGGCCTGTGGGTGCCTAAAGCCTACCCTGGCAGCTCATGGTGCAAGGTGGAAACCAGCTCTGGACCAGCCACTATTTCATCACAAGAAGCCCTCACACACAACCATGTCTACTGGGACCACGTAGTCATGCCATTGAACCTAATATACACATCTTTGTCATGTGGGAGGAAATCAGAGTACCTGGAGAAAACCCCTGTGAACATGGGGAGAACATGTGCAAACTCCATATAGCCAGTGGCCTCAAACAGGAATTGATATTTTTCTCATGAACAGTATGAGGAAATGATATTGTACAAAATGATGTTATTGGAAGATTTCCTGTGCTTGAGATTCATTTTTATAAAATCTGAGAGGGTTGATTTTTCATCCAGATGGTCAGTCCCACAAGCATCTCAAACTCAAATGCCCAAAACTGAACTCATTTTTTTCCCTAAACCTGGTATATTACCATTTTAGGGAGTGGCTTCATTATTTAAACCAGTTTTCCCAGCCGGAAACCTGAGTCAATTAAAAACTTCTTCATCTTCTTCATAGATATACATTGAGAACATTTCCTTAAATTCCCTGGAGTCCATCCTCTCCTATCTATTCTGATTCTGCATCTTTACTGTGTCTTGGATGTGTTCTATTTTTACTATTCCATTCGCCTAGGTTAGGCCCTAATACCTTGTCTGGTTTGTAAGAAGTCTCCCAAATGGCCTCTTAGTTTCTCTCTCTACAGTTTATTCTCCATATTGCTGCTAATGATTCTTCTAAAATGGAAATCTGATTACTCTCCTGTGTATTTTTAAATTGATATCTAAAAGCTTTTAGCATAAATTTTTAAAAACGCAGAGTGGCCGGGCGCGGTGGCTCACGCCTGTAATCCCAGCACTTTGGGAGGCTGAGGCGGGTGGATCACGAGGTCAAGAGATCGAGACCATCCTGGTCAACATGGTGAAACCCCGTCTCTACTAAAAATACAAAAAATTAGCTGGGCATCGTGGCACGTGCCTGTAATCCCAGCTACTCAGGAGGCTGAGGCAGGAGAATTGCCTGAACCCAGGAGGCGGAGGTTGTGGTGAGCCAAGATTGCGCCATTGCATTCCAGCCTGGGTAACAAGAGCAAAACTCTGTCTCAAAAAAAAAAAAAATGGAAAGAATGTAATTTCTGACCATATTGGGAATATTGACATTTTAAAATAAAAATCCTGTATCACTCTTCTAAGTGTATCTAATATAACGTAAATACTATAGTGATTTGATAATCACATCATCCATTTTTTAGAAAAATAAATCTCCTCTTTAACTGCTAGACATTCCAGGTAGCTGCTTTTTCCTCTTGAATTTATTTCCATTTCATTTCTCCCACAGAATTTCTCCTAATGTAATTTAATTTTATGCTTGAAAAGCTCTTTTACTAATCACTATCATACCCGTGTCAAAAAATGTATTTAAATTGCTGTTTCCTATCAGAAGCCTCCAAGTGTTAAAACTTCATTATGGATTGAATTTTCAATATAATTATTAGTACTATATGATTGATTGAAACAATATAGATTACCAATTTTGATTATTATTAACCAAAAGTAAAACTTTTTTGGAAGGACATCTTTTACAGAGATGAATTTGGGTGTTTATGGTTCCTTTACTGAAGGAAGTATTATCTCTTAGTTAAGTTTCCAGAAGTTTATTTAAAACATTATTTAATATATTATTTAAATAAAATATTTTTATTTAAAAATATTTTGGCACTGAAAAGTTTTTATACTTTGGATCAATGCAAGGTTTTTAAGATTGGGCCATGGGAATGTCTTTCTTTTGTAAAGTAGAAAAAAGGAAGTAATGAAAGGAAGGGAAAAAAGGATACCTCAATCTCCTGAAAGACATCAGGTTTTTCAGACAGGTGAGTTTTGGAAATGTGTATGTAGTCATCCAATTGCTTATAAATGGAGATACATTCTGAGAAATGCATCATTAGGTGATTTTATCATTGTACAAACATCACAGAGTGTACTTAACACAAAGCTAGGTAATGTAACCTACTGTATACCTAAGCTATATAGTTTATTTTTCTTAGGCTATAAACCTGTACGGCATATTATTGTATCAAATACTGTAGGCGACTGTAACACAATGGTTTGTGTATCTAAACATAGAAAAGGTGCAGTGAAGATATGATACAAAAGATAAAAAAAAAAATGGTACACCTGTGGAGGGTGCTTACTATGAATGGTGAATGGGAGCTCACAGGACTGGAGGTTGCTCTGGGTCAATCAGTGAGTGAGTGATCAGTCAACGTGAAGACCGGGGATGTTATACTACTGTAGACATTATAAACAATCTACACTTAGGCTGCATTAAATTGATTAAAAATATTTTCTTCAATAATAACCTTAGCTTATTATAACTTTTAAATTTACAAACATTTTAAATATTAAAACTTTTTGGCCCTTGTGGTAACAGGTAGCATAAAGCACAGACACGTTGTATAATTGTACAGAATACTTTATTTCTTTATTTTCTTACTCTGTAAGCTTTTTTATTTTTAGTTTTTTCGTTTTTCTTAATTTTTTGAACCTTTTGTTAAAAACTAAGACACAATAGGAATTTTTAAGCTCCATTACAATCTTGTAAGACTACTATTGTGTATGCGGTCTGTCTTTGGCCAAAATGCCATTACATGGTATATGACTGTATATTGAAGTTGAGTACAGTGATACCTCCTTTGAAGGATATGTTCCAAGACCTAACCCTATGTATGCCGTGTTTTTTGCTATACAGACATTTACCTATGATTAAGTTTAATTAGGCACAGTAAGAGATGAACAATAACTAAGAATAAAGTAGAACAATTTTAACAATATTCTATAGTAAAAGTTATGTGAAGGTGGCCTCTTGGAATATCTCATTGTACTATGCTTACCCTTGTGATGATGTGAGATGACATAATACCTGCATGATGAGATGAAGTGAGGTGAATGATCTAGGGAGGGACTGTGATATAACATTAGGCTACTGCCAACCTTCCAACTTTGTGGCATACAAAGCAGGTAAATGACTAAAGAGCAGGTAATGTATATGGCGTGGATGCTCTGGACACAGGTATGATTCATATCCTGGACAGGTCAGGGTAGGGCAGTGTGAGATTTTCTTGCTACTCAAAATGGCACACAATTTAAAACTTATGAATTGTTTAATTTCTGGAATTTTCAATTTAATAGTTTCAGACTATCGTTGACCATAGGTAACTAAAACCACGGAAAGCGAAACCATGGATAAGGGGTGACTACTGTATCTGGAAATTGAGACTCTGAAAACTCTTATGTTATTGTATACTACTTGGAATATCTGCATGTATCTCCAGGGGCTTAAGTTGTACAATAAGGAAATAATAGCCTTTTCCAAATGTGTTGTGGAAGAAAGCATTATGCTTTCATGGTCATAACACGGTAAGAATCCGGAAATAGCTTAGGGTGGTTCATCAGTGAAATATGTATTGCAGGGATTGCAGAAGTGGAGGGGTAGGCAAGGACTAATCACATCACCATTAACAATTGGGATGTTAATTGTAGTCAATAAGCCAGAGTTAAAGAGTCATTGTTTAATTCTAAAAAAATTATATGTTTTTCAGAGTGTATCATCTTCATTTCAACCAAGTTGTTTAAAAGTCCTTTTTGAGTTTGTATTTTGCAGTTGATTTTTTTAAAAAATTCCAAAACACAAATGTGTATTTACATAACCTTTGAACAGAGGCTTTTGTTTTTTCACATTTATTCTGTAGATGGATACTTCGGTGAACTCAACATGACTAATCATCGCATTCTTTCAGTTGTCTTTACAGCTCTTTTACAATGATATATGATATTGAAATTATGACATAATGCCCTCAGAACTAATTATTAAATTTGGATTAAATTTCGTTGCTGCCCTTCTACTGATTATTTCAGGTTATGTCTGGGTGGACATCCAAATGTAGATTTGTTTGAAGTTAAGTCAGGTTAAGATGTATTCCCCATATAGAACTTTTGAAGAAAAGTGAGAATTCAAAGTATCCTAAAATTCGGTTTGTCAATTATTTAAGATGATTTTAATATATTGTAAACTCAGCGTTTCCTCCAATGCTTAATGAACATTTGATTTTCAGTAATTACTTGTTGAATGAATGTTTCTTTTATATATTTAAAATGTGTTAACCACAAATCAGTATGATAAAAACAAATCTCTGAAGATGTCTTACTATGTGGGACCGTAGTGCACATTGGTCTCTGACCCAAGCAGAATAAACTTTTTTTTTTTTTTTTTGGAGACGGAGTTTCGCTCTTGTTACCCAGGCTGGAGTGCAATGGCGCGATCTCGGCTCACCGCAACCTCCGCCTCCTGGGTTCAGGCAATTCTCCTGCCTCAGCCTCCTGAGTAGCTGGGATTACAGGCACACGCCACCATGCCCAGCTAATTTTTTGTATTTTTAGTAGAGACGGGGTTTCACCATGTTGACCAGGATGGTCTCGATCTCTTGACCTCGTGATCCGCCCGCCTCGGCCTCCCAAAGTGCTGGGATTACAGGCTTGAGCCACCGCGCCCGGCCTAATAAACTTTTCTTCTATTCCGAATTTCCTGTTCTATGTTCTAACTTCAGTGAAAATTTACCCATCATTCAAGACCTCCTGTAAAGACTTCCCTGACCCATTACCGCTAGCCAGGGCTAACTAAATGTTTTCTAGGGGTCAGTACCAAGATACTATGATTGTTGCTATTAACATTTTAGAGTCCTGCAATTTCAGCACTAAAGGAAAAAGGAACTAACCTTAGTATGAGTGAATACGTTACTGGCTGTAGTAGGTGCATTGACATATTATTTTCTTTGTCTTTTTGACCATTGGATTTTGTATGATGTTCCAAGTAACTTAAGAGTTTATAGTAATGTTGTTGATTTAGTCACTCCAAAAACATAGTAAGGATTTAATGGAAGGGAATGGCAGTTTTAATAGAATGCTTTTGTGGTAGTCTCTTAGGAGAATGGAGAAGATCTTAATATGCAAAGGCCTCTTGTTTATTCTTATCTCAATGAACTAGTGAGAGTCTCCATTTAAGATAGTAAGCCCAAAGCCATACCTCCCCAGAAGTAGGAAGTGTTCTTTCGTTTGTTCCTTAGGATTCCTTAAGAAAACAACAGGAACTGATTCTTCCATAGATATTAGTAGTAAGTGGATCTGTGTTAATATCTAAAGTTTCTTAAGAACAAAGATTTACCTCGCATTTATTAAAAATGCTGAAATGTAATGCTCTATTGGAATTCTATAAGGAATTGTCTTGTTTTAGGATGGTCTTCACAATACCCTCTACAATCCCTTCTGGCTGGTTATCAGTGCAGTGGTAATGATGAACACACTTCTTATGGAGAAACAGGAGTCCCAGTTCCTCCTTTTGGATGTACCTTCTCTTCTGGTAAGAGAATTACTGTCTAGGCAAAGCTTGGACAGAAATCATCTATTTCACACTTACAGGGAAAATATACTGTAGTATTTCCCTTTCAAAGAAAAGTAAATTAGGTAGATGTTAAGAGTTTTTTTTTTTTAAAGACTATTGTCTTCTGATTTATAAAATAGACTTAATCTCTATACATCATTAGCATAACTGTATATTTCCTCTGAAGCATAGACTCTTATAGCACCATTTTTAAAAAAGTGATAATAAGGAAAAGGTTGCAAAGGTTCAGCTACTATGAAATTGTTTTACCCAGTAGATACATACCCTTTGATCTGGTTGAATGTATCTTTCTGTGACTCATTGGGGAATATATGAACAGAAATGGAAGTACTTCAGCTGGGCACAGTGGCTCACACCTGTAATCCCAGCACTTTGGAAGGCCAAGGCAGGTCCAGGCACAGTGACCTACACTTGACTTACCCAGTACTTTGGAAGGCCAAGGCAGGTGGAGCACTTGAGGTCAGGAGTTGAAGGCCAGCCTGATCAACGTGGTGAAACCCTGTCTCTACTAAAATTACTAAAAATGAGCTGGGTGTGGTGGTGCACACCTATAATCCCAGCTACTCAGGAGCCTGAGACAGGAAAATTGCTTGAATCTGGGAGGCTGATACAGGAGAATTGCTTGAATACAGTGAGCCAAGACTATGCCATTACACTCTAGCCTGGGCAACAGAGCAAGACTTCATCTCCAAAAAAAAAAAAAGAAATAGAAGTGCTTGTCTTCACCCATAATAGTTTGAGAGGAAAGAGAAAAAGTTGTGAAAAGGAAATTTCAAGCTAACAGACTGCTTACAAAAATTAGCCAGGCATAGTGGTGCATGCCTGTAGTCCCAGCTACTAGGGAGGGTAAGGCAAGAGAATCACTTGTACCTGGGAGGTGGAGGTTGCAGTGAGCCAAGATCATGCCACTGCATTCCAGCCTAGGTGGCAGAGCGAGACTGTCTCAAAAACAAACAAATCTAATAGACTCTTAATGTAGTCATGATTGTGGTAAAAATTAATAAAAATATAATAAGAAATGAAACTAATAGACTCAGCCTGCTGGCAGCCTACATATCATCTGCCTTTGTTTACAGTATTGGCCAGTACCACTCTCGTTTTAAGTACTACCCTCGATTTAGCCCTTCTCTAAATAAGAGATTATATGAAGATAATTTTGGTGGTTTTTGAGTAAACTTTAAAATGTTTTTGTTACTGTATATATTTTATTCTTTATTTCTGATTTAGCTCCCAATATGGAACACATCCTAGCAGTTGCCAATGAAGAAGGCTTTGTTCGATTGTATAACACTGAATCACAAACTTTCAGAAAGAAGTGCTTCAAAGGTAAGTCTAGGTCTACAATTTTTGTTTTAATATTTTAAATTTAAATTAAAAAATATTTAAAATATTAAAATATGGGCTCCAAAGAGGAGCCCATAAATATAGAGGTCACATGGCAAGAGAAGGGAGGTGATGCCAAGCCCTTTTTTAACAACCAGATCTCCAGGGAACTAACAGAGTGAGAACTCACTCGTCTGCCCACCTCTTAGGGAGGGCATTAATCTGTTCATGAGGGATCCACCTCCATGACCCAAATGCCTCCAACCATTAGGTCCCACCTCCAGCTTTGGGGATTAAATTGTAACATGAGATTTGGAGGTGACAAACATCTAAACTATAACGCATTCCCAATGATGTTAACTTCTGATTAAGTCTTTTTAGGGACCAGGTTAGATGTAAATGGTAGACTGCCTATCTATCAATAACTGTTAACTGTGACAATGCCTTTACTCAAATTTTATATTGATCAAGCATTTTACATCTATAAAGCAAAGTTCTACTAACCTTAAGAAGCTGATAATTTGGAACCTATAAATCAAGTGTTGAAATAACTAAAATGATGTAGAAGTAGACCAAATGATGTAGAAGTAGAAAGAAAACACATAGGTGTCAAATCCCCCATTTGAGTTTAGACCAGTGGAAATGGAAGAGGGCACTCCAGGTGGAGGGAAAAGCATTAACAAAGGTCTAGAGATAGAAAAGGCATAGGATATAATAAAATAGGAAGTGACCAGTTTGATTGGAATAAGATATATCTACAACAGTGAGCGATGAGGCTTGCAACCAAGATAAAGGCTAAAGCAAGCAGAAATTTGAATATCAAACCGAAGTATTTTACATTCCATTCAGAGAGCATATGAAGTTGTTTTTGTTTTTTGTTTGTTTTTGTTTTTGTATTTTTGGTAGAGAGGGGTTTCACCATGTGGCCAGGCTGGTTTCGAACCCCTGGCTGGTTTCGAACCCCTGGCCTCAAGTGATCTGCCTGCCTCAGCCTCCCAAAGTGCTGAGACTACAGGTGTGAGCCACTGTGCCCAGCCAGCATCTTGAAGATTTTTGAACTGGAATGTGTTTCAGATAGATTTTATTTTAGAGAATATATTACTAATGAACTTATGGAAAGAAATTTGACATCAGATGGTAGTAATTCTCATGTGGTAATTAAGGGAATGTGTAATGTCTGAGTCCACAAATTCTCTTTGGCTCATGCACCCTAGGGTGTTGACTACTGCTTTTTTATGTGTGCATCTTTATTTATTTTTATTATTTTAAGTTCCAGGGTACATGTGCAGGATGTGCAGGTTTGTTACATAGGTAAACATGTGCTGTGGTGGTTTGCTGCACATATCAACCCATCACCTAGGTATTAAGCCCAGCATGCATTAGCTATTTTTTCTGATGTTCTCCCTCCCTCTGCTCCCCCTCAACAGGCCCCAATATGTGTCGTTCCCCTCCCTGTGTCCACCTGCTCTCGTTGTTCAGCTCCCACTTATGAGTGAGAACATGCAGTGTTTGGTTTTTCTGTTTGTGCGTGAGTTTGCTGAGGATAGTGACTTCCAGCTCCATCCATGTCCCTGCAAAGGACATGATCTCTGATACCTCTTTTTTATGGCTGCATTATATTCCATGGTGTATATGTACCACATTTCCTTTATCCAGTCTATCATTGATGGGCATTTGGGTTGATTCCATGTCTTTGCTATTGTGAATAGTGCTGCAGTGAACATATGCATGCATGTACCTTTATAATAGATGATTTCTATTTTGCGGGGTATGTACCCAGGGATTACTGGGTGAAATGGTATTTCTGGTTCTAGGTCTTTGAAGAATCACCACACTGTCTTCCACATCGTTGAATTAATTTACATTCCCAACAACAGTGTAAACGTGTTCCTATTTCTGTGCAGCCTTGCCTGCATCTGTTGTTTCTTGACTTTTTGATAATCACCATTCTGACTGGCATGAGATGGTATCTCATCGTGGTTTTGATTTGCATTTTTCAAATGATTGACTACTGATCTTTTTACTACTACATCTTTCCAGGCATTTAAACTACTACTGATATGGCAGCCAAAAATTACAGTTTAGACATTTCACATTTACCATTTTCTTTGTTTAGAATGGATGGCTCACTGGAATGCTGTCTTTGACCTGGCCTGGGTCCCTGGTGAACTTAAACTTGTAAGTGGCTTTTATTTCATTAGGATCTGGGTAAATACTGATAAGGGATTGCTTTATTAAGTTGTGCTTACCTTATTTTTGAAAGGTTACGGCAGCAGGTGATCAGACAGCCAAATTTTGGGACGTAAAAGCTGGTGAGCTGATTGGAACGTGCAAAGGTCATCAGTGCAGTCTCAAGTCAGTTGCCTTTTCTAAGTTTGAGAAAGGTAAGTTTGTGCTAATCCTCTTTCATCTCCTTGACCTTCTTTACAGTGGGGAGATAAGAAGCTATAATGGTTTCTACACTTTCCCTTATCAAAGTTATTACTTTACCTCCATAAATGATTAAGATTCTTTTTTTGGAGACAGTTTCGTTTTGTTGCCCTGGCTGGAGTGCAGTCGTGCTATCTCGGCCCACTGCTTCCTCCACTGCCTCCTGCGTTCAAGTGATTCTCCTGCCTCAGCCTCCAGAGTAGCTGGAACTACAAGCACATACCACCATGCTCAGCTAATTTTTTTTATTTTTAGTAGAGAAAGAGTTTCACCATATTGGCCAGGCTGTTCTAGAACTCCTGAGTTCAGGCAACCACCTGCCTCAGCCCCCTGTAGTGCTTGGATTATAGGCATGAGCCACTGCACCCAGCCAGATGATGAATATTCTAATATGACTGAAAACTGTAATAACATTAAATTGGTTTTAGGCTCACTCTCTGGACATTATCTCTGGCTTGTCCCTAAAAGTCAAGAGTCTTTAGTAAGTTTTTCTATAATTTTGCACATAAGGTAAAACTTTATAAATAGCTGCAATACCGCTGTTAGTTTGATTACTCATTGAGGTTAAAACCTTGCACTGGGCATTCATTTACTCTATTTGTAAAACAGAGTTACTTTTTTTTTTTTTTTTTTTGAGATAGAGTCTCACTACATCGCCAGGCACCAGGCTGGAGTGCAGTGGCACGATCTCAGCTCACTGCACCCTCTGCCTGCTGAGTTCAAGCAATTCTCCTGCCTCAGCCTCCCAAGTAGCTGGGACTATAGGCGCGTGCCATCATGCCCAGCTAATTTTTTTGTATTTTTAGTAGAGACAGGGTTTCACCATGTTGGTCAGGATGGTCTTGATCTGTTGACCTCGTGATCCACCCGCCTCGGCCTCCCAAAGTGCTGGGATTACAGGCATGAGCCACCGCGCCTGGCCCAGAGTTACTTTAACTCTACTCTTAAAATCTAAATGAGCTATAAGGCTGATAAACTGAACGTGATTTTCTGCCTAAAAACTTATGTATTTGGTTTAAATGCCCTAATTTTCTAGTATGTTTTCAACTATTACTTAAAATTGCTTTTCCTGTGTTTATTTTACTGTTACAATGGACAAGAAAGATTTCAAGAGTGATATAACGAATAATACTGTAGCAGCTAGGGAAAAACATATCAGTGTTATCTGAATGAGCTCTTCATTTCTATTTTTCTTTTTTCTCCTTCCATTTGTTTCTTACTAAATAATTTTTTTAAATGGACCAACAAACATTTATCGCAAAGGAGTCTGAATTAATCTGACTGTAATCTCTGAATAATAGTGGCAGACATTATAATCTCCTTTATCACTGAATATCTCCGTTGTCACTCTGTTTTATAAAGCAGTATTTTCATTTATTCACCTCATTCAGGAGGTTAAGCCGGTTTGGATTTTGTTGTTGTTGTTGTTGTTGAGACAAAGTCTCACTCTTTTGCCCAGGCTGGAATGCAGTGGCTTGACAGCTCACTGCAACCTCCACCTCCCAGGTTCAACCAATTCTCATGCCTCAGCCACCCAAGTAACTTGGATTATAGGCACACACCACCACGCCCAGCAAATAGTCTTTTTAGTAGAGACAGTGTTTCACCACCTTGGCCAGGTTGGTCTAAAACTCCTAACATCAAGTGATCTTCCACCTTGGCTTCCCAAAGTACTGTGGTTATAGGCATGAGCCACCATGCCCAGCTTGGCTTGGACTTTTAAGAAAGTCAGTTTTAATCTACTCTGGTTGCAGTTGAAACTAGAACCTTGAAGGGGAAATGTGGCATGGTTTTTTTTAATTTCTGCGTAACTTTTTATTAATATATTTAAGTATAAAAGTAGGTTTCCTTGTGATCTAGTTTACTACATTCCTGTGTCAGAGTTCACTCTGAGTTTGTAAAAATAATTTAAGATAATGAAAATTTACCTAACTAAAGAGTAATGGAAAACATCATATCTTTTGGTCCTTTTGCTTAATTTTTACAACTCTGCGTGTGAATCAGCCTATCTCAAGAAAATGAGATCTAGAAGGAAAGGCACTGAGTTAGAAATTGGGGCAGGTGGCTTTTTTTATGACTTTCAGTAGTCCATAGGTGCTCTAATGTGAATTAGTCTGATCGGATACTATTCCCAAGCACTGTGGTTTGTTTTTGGTAAACGGAATAGATATTAGCTCCACTCACTCCATCAGCCATAAGCCCTCTGCAACTAAGTATGGAAGTCCTTTGTTTCATTCTGGACTCTTGGGCATAGTGATTTCACCTTCTTGGGCCTTCTTTTCCTAATTTAATGAGATACATACCTATTCTATTTAGGTCACAAAAATATTGTAGACATAAAAGTGAGGTGAAATACGAATGCTTTTTTTTAAATCTGAGCTTATTATAGTGGCTCACCCCTATAATACCAGCAACTTGAGAGGCTGAGGTAGGAAGATTGCTTATGGCCAGGTGTTTGAGACTAGCCTGGGTAACGCAGTGAGACCCTATATCTAAAAAAATTAAAAATTAGCTTGGTACAGTGGTATGCACCTGTAGTCCCAGCTACTTCAGAGTCTGAGATGGGAGGATCACTTGAGCCCAGGAGTTCGAGGCTGTATTGAGTTATGATTGTGCCACTGCACTCTAGCCTGGGCGAAAGAGTTAGACCCAATCTCAAAATAAATTAAGTCAATCGATGAGTCTATAAGCAATCAGTCAGAGAACCATATAAACGCTTAGTGTTTTCTGGGTTTTTTTGGTAGATAGCTTGGTAGAAAAGATCATGGGTCCAGTTCTTTCCACCCTACATGGGCAGGATGTAAATAATCCTAACTGGACATAGTCATACTAATGGAATTCACCTTCCCTAAATATCTGCCACCTAAAAGCAAAGAAAATGAACTAGATAAGTGCTTTGTGTGGCAAAAGGGCAGGTATTAGAACTTTTGGGAGATAATTAAAATTGATTATAAATGTATTTCTATTTCTTCTCCTACAAACTTAAATTTGCAACTTCTTTCTCATTCTTCATTCTCAAGTTTTAATTAAATGAAAATGTCTTAGAAGTGGCCAGGCATTTTTTTAAAAGTTCCTCAAGGGGTTCCAATGTGCAGCTAAAATTAAGAAACATTCTTGATCCTCCCCAAGACCTTCTGCCATTACATGTATCCCTATGGCTCCTGTATCTTCAAGCTCTCCCTCTCTATTGTCCGATTCTTCTCAGGAAAGACTCAAGAATGTGACCTATTTTCCCAAATATCTTAACCTCATGTTGTCTTTTAGTTGTTACTGTTGCATATTTTCTATCTTCTCTAATTTAGTTTAATCTACTTTTCAAAGTAGTCCTCTTCATGAAATCACTCTTGCTAAAGTTAACATATCTAATTATCAGAAATCCTGAAACTTTCCAGATCTTTTCTTCTGCTTGTATAATATGTTATACTTTAGGCCATTGATAAAATTTCAATGAAATTATTTTCTTAGAATCTATGATAGATCACTCTTTTCTGGTTTTTCTTTGTCTTTCTCTTTATTCTTTCATAGTTGCTTTTACCTAGCTTGAAGTGTTATCAAGACCCAGGATTTGATGTTTGGTCTTTGTTTTGCTTTCAACCTATACCTTCTTGGACAGTTTCATCTGTACTAGTTTTGTTTTTCACTCTACTTGAGTTGACCCAGATCTATATTCCTAGCCTTAACCTCTCTGCAAGTACTTCAGATTCAACATGTCAAAAACTGAACCCACAACTTCCTCCCTGAACTCATGATTTCTCCATGGTGATGCCATCTTTTTCCTCTTTGGTATCATTTCCTTAAAGAATTTCCCTTAACGTTTCTTATAGTATGAGTCTGGTAGTAATAAATTACCTTTGTTTTCCTTTATCTGAAAATGTCCTTATTTCATTGTCATTCTTGAAGGACTTTTTTGTTGGATATGAAATTTTGGTTCAACAGCTTTTTTTCTTTTCATTGCCTGAAGATGTTCCACTATCATCTGCGGTTTCATTGAGAACTCTGTGGTTGTTAAAGTGATTTCCCTGCATACGATATGCTGTTTTTCCTGAGTACTTTCAGGATTTTCTGTCTTTGGTTTCTAGCAGTTTAATTATGGTTTGTCTAGTCATGATCCCCTTCATAGTTACGCTGTTTGAGGCTTGCTGAGGTGTGTTTTTTTTTTTTTTTTTGAGACGGAGTTTCACTCTTGTTACCCAGGCTGGAGTGCAATGGCACGGTCTCGGCTCACCGCAACCTCCGCCTCCTGGGTTCAGGCAATTCTCCTGCCTCAACCTCCTGAGTAGCTGGGATTACAGGCATGCACCACCATGCCCAGCTAACTTTTTGTATTTTTTTTAGTAGAGACGGGGTTTCACCATGTTGACCAGGATCGTCTCCATCTCTTGACCTCGTGATCCACCCACCTCGGCCTCCCAAAGTGCTGGGATTACCGGCTTGAGCCACCGCGCCTGGCCGCTGAACTTTTTGAATTTGTAAATTCCTTTTTACTGAATAGAGAAATTTACTACTATAATTTCTTGAAATATTTTTTTCTGGCCAGGCATGGTTTCTCAGGCCTGTAATCGCAGCACTTTGGGAGGCTGAGGTGGGCAGGTCACTTGAGGTCAGGAGTTCAAGACCAGTCTGGCCAACACAATGAAACCCTGTCTCTACTAAAAATACAAAAATTAACTGGGCGTTGTGATGGGAGTTTGTAATCCCAGCTACTTGGGCCTGAGGCAGGAGAATCACTTGAATTTGGGAGGCGGGGCTTGCAGTTGGCCGAGATCACACTACTGCCCTCTACACTCCAGCTGGGTAACAGAGAGGGACTCTGTCTCAAAAAAGAAGAAGAAAAAAAAGAGAGAAAGAAATATATTTTCTACCTAATTTATTCATAATCTCTGTCCTCCCTGCTTCTTCTGGTACCTTAATTACTCATATATGTATATATATTCAATTGTTCATATATTTGACTTTTCTAAATTATCCCATGCATCCTTAAGGTTTTCTTTTTCTTTTTTTTCCGGTTATCCTAAATTTAAGATATAATGAACAAGTTATAAAATTCATCCATTTAAAGTACATGTTTTAGTTTATTCAGAGTTGTACAACTATCACCACAATATAAACTTTGAACCTTTTCATCAGCTGAAAAGAAACTTGAACACATTAGCAATATTTTTACCTATTCCTTTCAACCCCATACAACCACTGTACTAATTTCTTTCTCTCTAGATTTGCCAATTATACACATGCATACAAATGAAATGATACAATATGTGGTCTTCTGTGACTGGCTTCTTTCATTTAGCATAATGTTCAGTTCTGTTTTTCTCTCTCTTCTTCAAATTGAATGATTTCAATTAATTTGTCCTAAAGTTTACTTTCTCTGTTTCCTCCAGTCTTCTTATGCCCATCCAGTGAATTTTTTTCATTTCAAATACTAGTTTTCAGTTCTAAAATTTTTATTTTTTTAAGGCAGAGTCTCGCTCCTTTACCGAGGTTAGAGGGCAGTAGCATGATCACAGCTCACTGCAGCTTTAACCTCCTGGGCTCAAGCAATCCTCCTGTCTCAGCTGCCAGAGTAGCTGGAATCATAGGCGAATGCCACCATTCCTGGCTAATTTCTTTTTGTATTTTTTTTAGAGATGGGGTTTTGCCATGTTGCCCAGGCTTGTCTTGAACTTCTGGGCTCAAGGCATCTGCCCACTTTAGTCTCCCAAAATACTGGGATTACAGGCATGAGCCACGATGCCTGACCTTCTATTTGTGTATTTGTTTTCCTGCTGAGATTTATCATCTTTTGGTTGATTGCAAGTGTATGTGTTTTTTTTCTTTTCTTTTTTTTCCTTTTTTGAGACAGGGTCTTATTCTGTCACCCAGGCTGGAGTACAGTGGTAAAATCTGCTCCCAGTCTCTAGCGGTCCTCCCACCTCAGCCTCCCAAGTAGCTGAGACTACAGGTGCATACCACCACACCCAGCTAATTTTTGTATTTTTTGTAGAGATGTGGTTTCACCATGTTGCCCAGGCTAAGTATATGTTTCTTTAACTCATTTAACATGCTTATGTATCCTTTGCAATGTTATCTGATAACATCTGGATTATCTTGGGATTGGCTTCCATTGATTTATTTTCCCTTAAGAACAATTCATTTTCCTGGCTCTTTGTAAGTCAAGTAATTTAAGATTATATTCTGGACATTGCAAATGGTATGTTGGTTTCTAGATTCTGTTACGTTGCTTAGAAAAGAGTTGGTGTTCCTTTTTTAACAGACAATTCACTTGTTTAGATCCAAATTGCAGACTGTCACACCTGCAAGAGGGCAGTGGATCTGACCTCAATTATTTTCTTTAGTTTAAGCCTCAGTTGGAAACTGCTTTCAGTTTTCTCTTGCCCATATGGTATAGGGGTCAGCCAGAGACTTGGACTGAGTTTAAACATGGAATTATGGGTTCCCTTTCTCTAGCTGTCTCCAGGATTTCCCCATTCCCTCACTCTCTGTCTGTTCTTATTGCTACCAGTCTCCTTTTCGTGGTTTGTCTGTCTTGAAAGATGGCAGATTTTTTAATTTACATTTTAGCTGCCTGGTATTAATGCTGCAACTATGGCTGCCCTCAAGGTAAAACAATCAAAAAAGACAAAAACAAAAAAAAACCCAGTAACTTAATTTCACTCCAGTCATTTGCTAAAAATGTTGACTCCCCTCCAAACATCGCATGCTTAAGAGGAAAGCGGGCCAGGCGCAGTGGCTCACACCTGTAATCCTAGCACTTTGGGAGGCCAAAGTGAGCAAATCACCTGAGGTCAAGGAGTTTGAGACCAGCCTATCCAAGGTGACGAAACCCAGTCTCTACCAAAAATATAAAAAATTAGTCAGTTGTGGTGGCGCATGACTGTAATCCCACCTACTCGGGAGGCTGAGGCAGGAGAATCTGTTGAACCCGGGAGGCGGAGGTTGCAGTGAGCCAAGATCATGCCACTGTACTCCAGCCTGGGTGACAGAGAGAGACTCTGTTTCAAAAAAAAGAGGAAAGTGGTAACTTAAAGAGAGGAGTAAATTTTACCCCCAAATAATTTCTATTTTAGGCTGAGTGAATTCCAACAAAAGAGGGGGAAAATGAACCTGTGAGAGTCTGTACAATCAAAACTGTTAAAAGGAATGAATAGTTCCTGACACTTTAAAAGTGCTGAATTAAAGGAGGAGTTTCAACATGGCTGACTAGATGCTTCTGGTATTTACCTCTTCCACAGAGTGGAACCAAAATAGTGAGATAATTATAGTGATAGTGAGACAGTAATAATCACACTTCAAATAGATCATCTAAGAGAGAACACTGGAATTCAACCGAGAAGTGATAAACTCTGAAAGCAAGGAAGGAGAGAAAAGTGAGCCAAGTCTCTGGCTGTTTGGGATCAGCTAGGAATCTGGAGAGGCTTCCTATGCAGAGGAAGAGTTAAGTGGGACCCCCAGCAGACCAAATACCCACTGCGAACTCTAATAGCATTACCCATGAGGGACCCCCTTGATGCTCACAGGCCCTGAGACTAACATAGGGAGCTGCCTGGTGACTTCATGAAGGCATTGGTCCAGAGAGATAGCATACTGGATCCCACAACTCCTAAGTCCTAAGCAGCTGCAACACAGCGTGATTTTCAGAGCCCAGCCCCCACCAGACTACGTCCTGCCCTGCCACTCAGACTGAATTGGGAGCCAGTGATCCCATTCCTCTGAGCAGAGGGGCTGCTGCAGGGCAGAGGTATGAGCAAAGCTCAGTCCCCTAACTACCTGCCTATGGCTGCTCCCAGGGACAGCAACCCCACTCTCCATATCAGTACTGTAGCATAGCTGCTGCTGCCCCTACCTGAGCATTCCACCAGAAGCCTGGGGATCACTCCACCCCTGCCTTCCATAGCCAGCACCTGCATGCACCACCAGAGTCCCTGAGAGCAGTTCCACCCAGCCTGTCTTCATAGCCGCCACTACCCAAGCACAATCTGAGAGGCCTAAGGATCACCCAGTTCAGTTCATCGGCAGTGGTACCCAAGCACTCCTCCAAGAGTCTGAAGTTAGGCCTACTCAACCTACTACTACCACAGCTGGCATCCACCTGGACATGCAACCTGCAGGTCTGCGGACTGGCCTGCCCAAGCTATCACAGCCACCACCAACACTAGTACAGAATACTTGGGTTTCAAGGGATTTTTCCATCACTGCTACTGTCATCACCCATACCACTCCACACCTGTTGCCCAGGGGCTAAAGAACTTGCCCACCCACCTGGCCCACTGCTGCCATTTCCAGTACCTGAGGAAGCCATCTGAATGCCCAAGAATCTACCTGCCTGGACTCATTAACACCAGTGCCATTGTATGCTGCCTTGGGGCCGAAGGACAGGCAGGCCCAGACCACTGCTGCCATCACTGGGGCCTGAAGACTGGCCCTCTTGTTATTTTAGTTTCTGGCAAGACTTAACCAGTCTACACTAACAACCACACTCTGATCTACCAACAAAACCACAGATACCACTGACTCTATTTACGGCCAAAAGGAATGATAGAGACTACACTACTTAATGCATCCAGAATGAAAGCCAAGTGTCGTTTCCAACCATCATCATAGATACATCTCCAGGAAAATGTTCTCCATTACAAACCAAATTCAAAAAATTGGAAGAAGCAGCTGTTAAACCAGGTGCACAAATAACATACAAACACAGGGAACGTCAAAAACCAAAGATATGTGACACATCCAGAGGAACACAGTAATTCTCCAGCAACAAATCCCAATCAAAAAGAAATACACAAAATCCTGGGAAAATGATCCAAAATACTGATAGTAAAGAAGCTCAGTGAGATACAAGAGAATTATGAGAGACAATACAAAGAAACAAAAATAATTAAGGATTTGAATGAGGAATTTACCAGAGAGTTGGGTATCATACAATAGAATGAAATTCCGGAACTACAAAATACATTTGAAAGCTTCAGCAATAGATCAAGCAGAAGAATCTCAAAACTTGAAGACATCTTTTGAAATAACCTAGTCAGACAAAAACAGACAAAAAATAATAAAGATGAATGACTAAAGCAGGCTTCCCCAAATTGCGGCCCCCTGAGGCCATTTATCCGGCCCCCTGCCGCAGTTCAGGAAGGGGCACCTCTTTCATTGGTGGTCAGTGAGAGGAGCACAGTATGTGGCGGCCCTCCAACGGTCTGAGGGACAGTGAACTGGCCCCCTGTGTAAAAAGTTTGGGGACGCCTGGACTAAAGCTTTCATGGCAATGTGGGACACTATCAAATGGCCAAATATATGAATTTTCAGTGTCCCAGAAGACAAAGATATAAAACAAAATAACAGGTGAAAACTTCCCAGGTATGTGAAAAACTGCTCTATGTGACTAATAACCACAGTGAGATATCATCCTAGCCCTGTTAGAATGGCTGGTATTAAACAAAACAGATGCTGGCAAGGATATGGAGAAAAGAGAACTCTTGTATATTGTTGGTGGGAATGTAAATAAGTATAGCCACTATGGAAAACCGTAAGATTTCTCAAACTAAAAATAGTTACCATATGATCCAGCAGTCTCATTGGGTATTTATCCAAAGGAAAAGGAATCTCTCTATCAAAAGAATAACTGCAGTCACACTGTTGCAGCACTATTCACAATAGCCAAGATACGGAATCAACCTGTCTATTAATGGACAAATAGAGTTTCTAAATATGTAACATATATACAGTTGAATACTATTTGGCCATAAGAAGGAATGAAATTATGTCATTTGCATCAACTTTATGTTAAGCAAGCCAGGCGCAAAAGATAAATTTCACATATTCTCACTTACATGTGGGTGCTACGGCAGTGAATCTCATGAAAGTAGAGAGTAGAACGATAGATAACCAGAGGCTGGAAAGTGTGTGGGTATGAAGGGGGAAATGAAGAAAGTTTGCTTGACGGATACGAACATAAAGTTAGATGGTATAAGTTCCATTGTTCAATATCTGACAATTGTCACCTTACAAAATATTGTATATTTCAAGTAGCTGGATAAGTTGAAATGTTCCCAGCATATAGAAATGATAAATACTCAAGGTGATGGATAGCTCAGCTACCCTGACTTGATCATAGTACATTCTGTGCAGGCATCAAAATAGCACATATACTGTATAAATATGTAAAATATTATGTATCAGTAAGAAAAATTGCATGTTTTAGTTCCATTTCCACAGAGCCCTCAGGTAGCTGTTTTTGTGTTTTATCCCACTTACAGCCTATACAAGTGGATTAGTGTAAGTGCTCCCTCTTTCACACAGGAAGCGGGGGTTTTTTGGCTTAATTTTAAAGAATAAACATTACAAATAAATTGAAGTTCTCCTATAGTGCCTTCTCCAATACCATTGCACCCCAGAGGCAACCTCTTTGACAAATTTCATACAAATCTGGTCCATATTTTTATATTGAGCCAATACAGTTTAGAGGTTTGGAGTATAAGCTCTAGATTCATACTGCCAAGAATACCTTTACAAGTTACTTATCCTCTCTGTGCCTCTTGCTACCTACCTAATAAGGTCGATAGCAAGGATTGAGATAATTTGTATAAGTCATGTAGGATAGTAGCTAACATTTAAAATAGCAAACACTATTTTGGCTCTTGCTTGTCATTCTTACTATAACTGTACTATCTAAAGTATTTTATATGGGTTTTAAATTTACAGAGGGGTGATTCTATAAAGTTTTTTTCAACATTAGCATCTCAAGCTTTTTGCAATCCTCTCTCTTATTTGTTATTGAGCCATATATTTTTACATTTTTGATCTCCCGTGCCAGATATAGTACCTAGCACATAATAGATAAGAAATTGAAATTGAAATCTATGTCATTGACTGGTTTTGTTAACCTCTTAATAATCTGTTTATTTCCCCACAGCTGTATTCTGTACAGGTGGAAGAGATGGCAACATTATGGTCTGGGATACCAGGTGCAACAAAAAAGGTTGTCTAGTTCTATTTTAATTTTGAGAGATTTAGGATCACCCTATACTTAATTTTGGGTGAAAGAGTTAGTGATTTCATCTGATCACCACCAGGAGCATGTACTCATAATTCCCCATTTCTGCTCATCGTTCCAGTTCTCAAGATCTTAGTGATTGTTGCAAGTATTACACTCATGTATTTATCTTGTATTGTCTTTGAATTATAATGCCATTTACCCACATTCTTGATGGATTTAAAAATACTATTACACAGCCTCACTGGTAAATATCTTTTAATTTAAATTTATTTAGATTTTTAAGAATTTTTATTTATTTTTTTTTTTTGAGATGAAGTCTCTGTCACCCAAGGTAGAGTACAGTGACACAAACTCAGCTCACTGTAATCTCTATTACCTGGGTTGAAGCAATTCCCCTATCTCAGCCTCCTGAGTAACTGGGATTACAGGCACCCACCACCACACCTGGCTAATTTTTGTATTTTTTTAGTAGAGATGGGGTTTCATCGTGTTTGCCAGGCTGATCTTGAATTCCTGACCTCAAGTGATCTGCCTGCCTTGGCCTTCCAAAGTGCTGGGATTACAGGCGTGAGCCACCATTCCTGGCCTGATTTTAAAGTTAATTTGAAGTAAATAATAAGCTCATGGTTGTCTCATGATGCCATTAAGCGTATAGTGGTGATTATTTCACTGTTCACTTTAATTTATTAAAAGTTTTTTTAGTATCTGCATTTTAAAAAATTGATAACATAGTTCTACATATTTTGGGGGCATATGTGATATCTTGATACGTATAGAACATGTAATGATCAAATCAGGGTAATTGGGATATCCAGCATCTCAAACATTTATCTTTGTGTTGGGAACATTACAATTCCTCTAGCTTTTTTTTTTTTTTGAGACGGTTTCTCAGTCGATTGCCTAGGCTGGAGTGCAGTGTCGTGATCTCACCTCACTGCAACCTCTACCTCCCGGGTTCAAGTGATTCTCTTACCTCAGCCTCTCAAGTAGCTGGAATTATAGACGTGCACCACCACACCCAGCTAATTTTTGTATTTTTAGTATAGACGGGGTTTCACCATGTTGGCCAGGCTAGTCTGGAATTCCTGACCTCAGGCGATCTACCCACCTGGGCCTCCCATTCTTCTAGCTATTTTGAAATATATAATAAATTATTTAGAAAAATCTTAATAAACCTTATTTTATATAGCAGTTTTATGTTCACAGCAAAATTGAGCAGAAAGTACAGAGAGTTCTTATATAGCCCCTGCCCCACCCACACACAACCTACCCCACTGACATCCAACCTATGCCTGAGTGATACTTTTGTTATAATCAGTGAACTTATTTCAACACAGGCTGTCACTCAGAGTTTATAATTAGTGTTATATTGACAAATGTGTAATGACATATGTCCACCATAATAGTATCATACAAAATAGTTTCACTACCCTAGAAATCCTCTGTCCTCTTATTCATCGCTACCTCCCTCTAAGCCCTGGCAACCACTGATCTAAGCCCAGTACAACCAGTTACATTCCCTCCATGTCTTTTTATGGCTTTATCAAGCTCATTCTTTTTAGGACTGAATAATATTCCGTTGTTTGAATGGAACACAGTTCATCCATTCACCTACTGAAGCACATCTTGGTTGTTTCCAAGTTTTGGCAATTATTAAAGCTGTTACAAACATCTGTTCGTTTTTATACATTATAGTCTCACAGGAAATATAGTTCTGTTGGCTTCTAATTTCACCAATTTGGTCAAAAATAACTTAATATCGAAGTTTTACATACACGTGTTACATTCAGCATGTAAGAATGCTGAAACCTAAATTTCCTTGGAATATCTTTCAGATGGATTTTATAGGCAAGTGAATCAAATCAGTGGAGCTCACAATACCTCAGACAAGCAAACCCCTTCAAAACCCAAGAAGAAACAGAATTCAAAGGGACTTGCTCCTTCTGTGGTAAGATTTTACAGATGTATACATTTGTGGAGAGCTTATCAATAGGATAGAATAAATGGGAACTGTTGATTAAGTGAATGAGAATCTTCATGATTCTCATTTGATATCAGTAGTTTATTGCTTATTCAGTACCTACATTGTGGTTCTCAAATTCTGACTTTTAGTTCTTCTGAATTTTAATGCCATTTACTTATATTATTGATGGAATTAAAAATATTATACAGTGACTTCATTGATGAATATCTTTTACTTTAAACTTGTTTTGGTTTTAAAGAATTAGATTGCATTAAACATAAGGTCATGTTGTCTCATGATGCCATTAAGTAGAAAGTGATGATTATCTCTGTTTACTTTTAATTAATTTATTAATTTTTAAATAAAAATTGATGACATGATTGTACATATTTTGGCAGGGTACATGTACACAGCTTGATACATGTATACTGGGTATAATGATGGAATCAGGGTAATTGAGATAGCCTTCACCTCAAATACTGTGTGCATCAGAGTTGCCTGAGGCACGTGTTAAAAATTCAGCTTACCAAGTCTCATCCCTAGAAATCTTTGTTTCTCTCTCTGCACATACACACCCCTGTGGTATAGTGGAATTCGTAAGGAAAAGTAGGGGAGGAGTAGTTTGAAGAAGCATATTAAGTACTGCGATGCACTTTTCTGTGGGGAAAGAATCCCTGTTGTTTTCATAATACAAACTACAGAAAGATAGGTTTTTTTGTGTATTTTTAAGCATTTGACAAAATATTATTAAATATACTGAAATCATGGGTAGAACATAGTACCACTCTGTTAACTTGCAGTCAGAGCTCAATGCCCGTATTATAATCCTTTTACTTTAAAAAAAATTGCCCTTTTCTCCTTTAATGTATTTTTTTTTTTTTTAAATATTTCTGGTGTATAGGATACAAGTTAATATTTTGGGGGAAGTATGACTGCTAAGACATTAAGACTTAAAACTGTATACCATGAACAGGACACAAGCATGAATAGAAACAGATAGTGGAGGCCATATTAAGTTAAAATGAGTAACATTTCAGACATTTAATCTTGTTAGGTAATAGCAATTAGCAGGTAAGACTCTGCTGGGCTTTTTTTTTTTTTTCAGAGCATGTAATAATCTATTATCCATAATTCTTTCAATACTCCTATGTGATAATCTAGGTAGACAGCAACATTTTAGAGATTAAACCGGCACAGGAAAGTTAAATATGTTTTCTAAGGATATACTGCATATTAGTAGGGCTGAGTCTAAGTAGATGCAGTAGGTTCTGACAGGCAAAATCTTTTAGTAACCAGTTTGTTTTTTTGAGTACAAGTTAAAGTATTAACACTGTATACTTTATATACTATATACTAAAATTTAATGATTCTTACTAAAATTACCTCTTGGTCAGCATATATATCCGATTGAGATTATTAGAGATTTCATTTCTAAGTTAGAGTCTGGGGAAGGGGAAAAAAGTTGTTTTTTAACACCTTGTTCTCTTGATGGTAAAGATTATGATGGCCAAGATAAAATTTTCTTCTTTTTCTTTTCTTGTGCTATCAGGATTTCCAGCAAAGTGTTACTGTGGTCCTCTTTCAAGATGAGAATACGTTAGTCTCAGCAGGAGCGGTGGATGGGTGAGAGTCTATTTCTTGGTTCTTCCGATGAGATATTTTTTATGAGCTGTGATAGGGAAGTCACATAGTCTCATTATAATTGAATGTGTGTGGTTTTAACTGTCAACATAGCAAGTACCCCAATGAGAAAAGGGACTAGAGATCACACTGGAAAATATCTAACTGAAGGACTCTTGCTGAAATAATTAAATGAAAGGATACATGTATCACATTTAGCACATTGTCTAGCACAGAAGAGCAGTGGTAGCTGCTGTTGCTGTCTTTGAAAAGAAGCTGGATGGGTAGCTTGCTTGCTTGCCTTATGCAATGTAACTTAGTCACTAATTCTTATTTTGAGGAGTAAAATTTCCATTACTTTGGGTTTTATCTTTTTCAGATTTAAGAATATCCTAAAGGAAGAAATCTGATTCTGGGGATGTAGTTGACATTTCTGGGAGTAGTCTAACTAGATTGATGATAGTAAGGTCTAATGACTTTCACATACCTATCATCCATGATTAGTCTGAATTCTTGACTTCCAAATAAGTCTGCTATGTGATACTTGTTGGTTGCTTGCTTTGTAGAATATAAATTCTTTGCATATGGAGACTCTTTTTAAGCTTCTTCCTATTATATCTCTCAAGGCATCCTTCCCTTAAAATTTTTAATTTGAAAGATGATGGCTTACCAAACTGGGGTTTCCATTGTGTTCTCTGGGCACTAAAACCCTATGTGAACCTAATTCTCAGGCAGTAATGAAGGATTATCTAAAGGTTATTAGTTCTGCTTCTGAATGACTGAAAGATTGCTCTGTTTGTTTCCAAGGATATTGTCATTTCATATCAGGTTTGTGTTTTCAAGTTGCCTTCATGCTAGAAGTAGAGGATTGAGACAATTATCTCAATAGATGAAAGAATACTTTATTTCACAGAACAATTTGTTTAGATTAATTAAGTAGTTATGTATGGAAAGACAACCACAGGGACAGAAATTGCTACTTAAGATACCAAAGGGTATATGCAGAATATTAAAGTCTTAGGAAGTGTTTTTTCTAAAAACAATGGAACAGTTACTATCAGCAGTCAACCTTCGTCTTCCTTTTCCTTTCCCTTGGAGTAAACTCCAGTAACCCAACACTGGGTCAAGTCACATCTGTTTCCGTTCTGTCAGAATTATAAGCCTGATATTGGAGACAACAGTATAAGATAATTTAATTTGTTTCCCAATGAAGTATCCTCACTGTACCTAGTTAATGTGCCAGAGGAGTTAGATTAAAAGTCATTTCACATTGAATGTAATTGAAGTTGTTGGGGATTGGAAGAAGGTCTACAAAATAATTATTTGCCTTGGTTTTTAGGATAATCAAAGTATGGGATTTACGTAAGAATTATACTGCTTATCGACAAGAACCCGTAGCATCCAAGTCTTTCCTGTACCCAGGTAGCAGCACTCGAAAACTTGGTAAGCCTTTATATAGGTCTTCTGGGGGAGATAATGAGTTTTTGTTAAAAAAGAAAAAAAAAAATTAGGCTTATTTTCAGTAACATTGATTTGAAAAATTCTAATATGTGAAATTCAAAAGATAAAAACTCAGAATAATATTTTTGATTTGTGTATATTTTGGGGACAAAGAATTTGGATGATTCTTCTTATGGAATGATCTGTTTTTGCCTTTACATTTTAACCTCAGATCTACTCACCATCATCAGGACATGCTAAACTTAAGTTTCCTTTTTCCAGGATATTCAAGTCTGATTTTGGATTCCACTGGCTCTACTTTGTTTGCTAATTGCACAGATGATAACATCTACATGTTCAATATGACTGGCTTGAAGACTTCTCCAGGTAAGATATTAGTCATTCAAATTCTCTTACCAGGAAACTAATATGGGCTTTTTTGGTAATGACAGTTAAATGGGTTTTCTTCTAAACTGAACTTTCTAAGCCATGTGAGAATTTTGGCATCTTTGATTAGTTCCAGTGATATTTTCAGAAGTGTACATTCCTTGTGATGATTTCACAAGTAAGCTGAATCATGCTTTACATGGTGACTTAAATTTATTTTTATAGAGGGTATCTCCTGAAATTATGCCCTTTGGCCTATATTTAGAATTCTCTCAATTTTTGATTTAATAAACTGAAGTAGAAAAAGTGCTTCTGCTCAGTTTTTGTCCTGTTTAGGGGCTGCTGGTTAAAATTGGTGGTGGCTGAATTTCTCAGACCCCAAAATAGTTTCAGCCTACCTCAGCCTTCTCCTTAATGTTAGAGGCCATTTTATCTCTTTAGGTGTTTTCCCCAGTCTCACCCTTTTTTTTACCTCAAGACTATAAAAATAGAATCTGATACTTAAAATTAATATATAAAGATAGTTTTAAAAAGAAAACCAAGTTTTTCAAGTATACCTTCCTCTTCTCTTTAATCCTCTCTCCTCCTTCCAAATCACCAGCCTCAGGCATGCTTTAAGAGAGTTATTTGGGTTATGTTATTTTTAAGAACATTATCAATTTCTTAAGCAAGCAACATCTTAGTAGCCTGGTTATTCCTCATCTGTAGATCTTTCAAAAACACTTTGAATTCTATAACCAATCTTCAGAGTTACCCAGTTTCCACTACAGTGAAATGTGCTAATAAACAAGAAATCTCAAGTACAGAACTTGTCATTTTAGTTGAGGTCTTACAGAAGCTTCCAAAGATCACCCCAAGCAATCTTATTAGGACTTTAGTATCTGCAACAGCGTCATGGTCTGCATTTCTGCTGCTTTGCATTGGGTCTGGTTTTCTCTAAACAAGAGCAATAGCATTTAGAAAAGAAAAGAGGTGTTTATTTTGCTATTTTCCTTAATGGAATCAGAGCTTGGAGAACTGCTGATTTAGTCGGTCAAATAAAATAGACTTTTCAAAATCATTTCCTTGAAAGATAAAGCCTAATCCTGATTATATTATCAGGATGTACAAGAGCTCTGTCTATTTAATTTTTGCTATAGTGTGTCACTGAAAAGAGCCTTAAGTTTATTGTCCTTCTTCCATCAAACACTTTGCTAGTAATTTAGTAAACCTTTTTATGCTTCTATTTAATTTCATTTGCTGAGATAGGTAGATAGATGAATAGATCGATTAATTCTTTAAAAACTGAATGATGGCCAGTCATGGTGGCTCACACCTACAAACCCATCACTTTAGGAGGCTGAGGCTGGCAGATTGCGTGAGCTCAGGAGTTCAAGACCAGCCTCGGCAACATGTCGAAACCCCATCTCAATAAAAAGATGTAAAAAGTTAGACAGATGTGGTGGAATGCACCTCAAGTCCCAGGTACTTGGAAGGCTGAGGTAGGAGGATTGCTTGAGCCTGGGAAATTTCAGGCTTCAGGGAGCCATGATCTTGCCACTGCACTCCAGCCTGGGTGGCAGAATAAGACCTGACAGCCATCTGTGTAGGGGTGGGGGTCAGGGTGTGTGTGTGTGTGTGTGTGTGTGTGTGTGTGTGTGTGTGTGTGTCGGGGGGCAGTGTGTAATGTCTTGTTATAAATTGTTCTTTTCAAAACTTCTGAAAGGATCTTGGATTTGGTACTTGATCTACCACACTTTGTATTCACGGTGTTATATTAAGTGATGTTCATGAGGATGACTCTGAAGTACTTTAAGAGCCCAGATGATCACGAAAGCAAGATTAAACTGAACTGATTAAAGCCAATATACGTTTTAGGAGAATTTTTAGCAAGGTTTAAACATTTACAGTGTGTTTCATACCAGCCTTTCTTAGACCAGCAGAGGGCAATAAATACTTACAGGTATTGTGGGAAATTCTGGCCAGAGATTTCCATTCATAATTTAGAGTTAAGGAAGATTAAAAATAACAGTTTTAGAACAGTGTTCAAAATAAAGGAATTTTTTGTTTTGCAGTGATAATAGATGTATCCAAATTGATTCCTATCCTGCCCCGTTTTCACAGTAAAAATGTCTGATACCAGGAATATTTGCTCTGCCTGCATAGCTTTTTCCTTAAAAGCTATAAATACAAAGTTCTTTTCCAGCTTTATTCTAGAAAATGGAAGAGATTTCTGTGAGCACTTAAGGAAACCTGTTAAGGCCCCTACTAATACTTTTCTCTGTTTGTTAAAAGATGGAGTGTGATTGTTTTTTCCTGCCTAAAGATATCCTTAAATTCTCCAATAATTGAGATTTTTCTCCTGTATTTGCTCATAGTGTTCTGATGTCAGAAGCCTAGGGATTTGACCTTCTTAGGATAGAAGAACCTGTCAAGAACTTATGAGGCCGGGCGTGGTGGCTCAAGCCTGTAATCCCAGCACTTTGGGAGGCCGAGGCAGGTGGATCATGAGGTCAAGAGATCAAGACCATCCTGGTCAACATGGTGAAACCCCGTCTCTACTAAAAATACAAAAAATTAGCTGGGCATGGTGGCACGTGCCTGTAATCTCAGCTACTCAGGAGGTTGAGGCAGGAGAATTGCCTGAACCCAGGAGGCAGAGGTTGCGGTGAGCCGAGATCACGCCATTGCACTCTAGCCTGGGTAACTAGAGTGAAACTCCGTCTCAAAAAAGAAAAAAAAAAACATATTATGCTAGATTTGGGTACTTGCCCTTTTGCCATTGACAGTGAGAAGGCTAAACCTAACCTAGTGCCTTATGTATGAACATAGTTTACCCCACTAGCTACTTCCACCATTCAGCCTACTTAAAGTGCTAGATTAAAATGAGTCCCACATCCCAGATAAGCTATTAGTAAGTTTTAACCAGAACTCAAATGATACTTTTCACTGATTTTTGTTTTCCTATTCATGGAACAAGTGTTTGAGTATCTACTCTGTTCAAAGCACTGTTAAGTCTAGAGGGGAAAAAGCAAGATATGAAATTTATCCTCAAGAGGCTTGAAGTCTAAGGGGAAATTAGACGGATATAGTATGCAATGGAAAAAATCCTACTCTGGGCTGGAGAGAGGGTATTATAAAGGCATTTTACTGCAAGTTGGACATTAGCTGCATTCTTTTTTTTTTTTTAAGGAATGTTATTCACATTTTTTCCTCTTGATATTGCCATTTTAATACCAAGTATTCAGACTGAGTTCATGAGATTGGATCTAACATAAAGCCTCCTTTTAGGGTTTCATTTTTCTGCCAATGTCCAGTTCCCTTTTATTTGATGAATAAAGCTAGACCATCTGCTTCAATAGGCAATATAGTGATACAACTTGTTAGAATATATATATCCTGTCTATATCCACTTAACCACTGAAAATAACAAGAGCCAAGTAATTTGGTTGTTTTTTCCTCTGGCAGTGGCTATCTTCAATGGACACCAGAACTCTACCTTTTATGTAAAATCCAGCCTTAGTCCAGATGACCAGTTTTTAGTCAGTGGTTCAAGTGATGAAGCCGCTTACATATGGAAGGTAAGTTGCTAAGCTTCCCCACAAATGTTAGGCTGAAGTATTCTTGCAAATATTTGTTCTGTCCAGTGTGAGGTAAGTTTGATGTAACCACATAAACTATACTATTCGTGCATCAGATAGTTAGTAAAGGTTGCTTCTTAGCTCTTAATATAGCTGAAACCTTACTCTGTTACAGAATGTATGAAACTTTCAGGGCCACAGCTTGTCAGAAATTGATAATTCATGTCCTCTGTTTCACAAATTATTAGGAAATTCAGAGAGTAGTAAGAACCTTAGCTACTTTGTCCTGCATCCTGGAAAACATGCTGTACTGACTTTCTGCCCTCTGTTTTCAAACTCTCATTCAGAATACAGTATTTTGATCCCTAGGATCCTGTACTCGAATCACCCATGGAGCCTTGTACAAAACAGAAACTCAAAAATATTTGTATGATTAATTTATTCTTTATTCTTTTCTTACAAGTAGCTGATCTTCAGGCCACTAAAGTGGAAGTGGCTGCTTTATCAAATTTGTATATATTTAATAGCATTATTTAATAATCTTTTAATTAACTTTTTTAACAATAGTAATTCTGAAGTGTCCTCTATAAGCTAAAAAAATGTAAAGCTGTCCTTTTGAAGTCCAGTAGAGAAAATAAAAATAATTCACAACAGTAGCACTTGCTTGTCACTGAGAAAATGTCTCTTGAAGGAATAAATATGAAAATGTTCTGGGAATTCAGAGAATGATCATTAAGGCATTGTTTACCCATGACTAAGAATTAGTTATCTTCTAGGTTTCCCTGTAAGTTCGTAAATGTCTTTGACATTGGTGAATTGAATAATCAGAGTTCACATATTTTGGGTTTAAAGTCATAATGTCTAAAACTTCATAGATCTGTAGTTTTGGTAGTATCAAATCCCTTCTCAAAAGAAAGTTGTATCATTCTTTGTCCTGCCAAGCTTTAGAAAGTAAGATTGCAATTTTTTTTTTTTAGGAAAGAGGTAAAACCTGTTCAGTATGAAGCATAATTCTTGAGCTTAATTTCTTCCAGTCCTGAGGGCAGTACAAAAAAGTGATTTCTATATAACAGGAGTTGCAAAAATGCAACACTACTTTATTAAAATTTTAGTAACAATATCCTAAATAGTCACAAGGTGGAGATACTGCTCTATCCAAGATGCTTCTGTGTTGGGCTTGCCTTTTTTTACAAGCATGTTTCTTTTGTTATGTTTTTAAATGAAAATTTGCCTATAAAGTATATACTTGAGACTCCATCACAAGATGGAGTTTCCTCTTTATAATATGCTTCTTACTTGAGATTTTATGTTACATCGCTAGCATTAATGCTTCTGTCTTATATTTTACATTTTGAGTTTCAAATTTGGTCTTAATGCTTTTTATTTTGCTATCTTTATTTTTCCTTTCTTCTTTGTTCACTGTCTTACCTATGTTTCTTTCTCTACTTTGGCTCCCAACTTAACTAGAGGATTTTATTCCTACCACAGGTCTGTATCTTTTAAAGTTTGCTTCTTCTTGAAAAAAAAAATTCAAACATATCAAAAAGCATGTAAAGAATAATTCAAAAAACATGTATTGATTATTCTTTTAAAATTATTCTTAATAAGGTTTTAAATTCTATATACATAATTATGTATACAATTATATATTGTGTGTGGTTTTCTTGATAGTTTTGAAATTATTAATAAATTTTTGAAGTTTATATATATACATAATTATGTGTACAATTATATATTATGTGTGTAAAGTTTTCTTGACAATTCTTAAACTTCCTCTTCTCTAGCGCAAAGGCCTTTTTAAAATTTTGTTTCAGAGAATGAAGGTTGAGGGAATACTTCCTCCCTTTAAAGATATACACTAAATATAGTTGGCCATTGTTTCTAAGCCATTTTCAGACAACCAATTGGTAGCTACCAAATACATGGGTTACCCTTTTTTATTTCCTAGGCTGGGTCACATGTAAGTGTTGAATGACGTGGTTCAGACGTGATGTTCTGCCTGTCCACACATAACTCAGTGTACAGACTCTGATATTTGAGATCCTGGCAAGCTTGTACATCCTAAAATTGAATTTGCCTAGTGAGGTGGCTCAGTTTCTCTTTTCTATGATTAAGAAAAGGAGGAGTGATATTTTTAAGAGCAATTCCATTCAAGCTGAGTATCCAGACTGTTGGGTTGTCTTCTCTCTTCTACATGTTCAAAAAGTCAGAATTCTCTTAAGTATTGGAATTTTTTCTATGTTAAAAAGCCAAAACTCCGTGGGCACAAGAAAACAAAATAGAAGGGGGTTTTGTATCTTAAGACAGAAGAGAATGGCCTTTTAATCCTCAGTACTACCCAGCAAAGGGGAAATATAATATATTTGGACTGATATTGAAGCCCAAAACTTTTAAAAAGATTTAATATTATACCTTTTCTTTTTAACCTACGCATTGTCCCACCCCCACACCATCCCCTTTTCTCTGGTTTGTTTCTGATATAGCCACTGAATAGCATCAAAGTGGTTATAAATAAACTGATTTGGCATAGTCACTCTACCACTGACGGGCAAAACGTTAAGCCTGACACTTTAGGAAGTGTAAATGATCTCATGGCAGAAATAAAGATTAGACTTGGTTTCCAACTGGGCAGAGAAGAGATTTTGTGAGGAAAAGTACTGATATTCTTTGTATATTTAAGTATACAAAATAACTTTATGAGATCTGTAGATTAGAGCCATTTACTTCTAGAGATACTTTCATAGTTATAAGAGATTTAACTTTAGGATTTCTTGTGCCTTGAATTAAAGTTTTTATTTTATAAAAAGTAGAATATGTAAGAGAGGACAGTCTTCTATGTCTGAGCATCTCCAAAATGCATGTATATAAATGTCTCTTAGACTTAATAGTCTCTTTCCTACTTAAAAGGGAAAGGAAGCCTTAAAAAAATGAGATTATGTAATTATAATGTTTTTATAATAATGGACAATAAATAAAAATTTATTTGAATAAAAATGAAGGATTTAAAAACCACCTGAATCTCATTAGAAGAAATGAATCTTTCTTGAAGTAGTCACTATACCCTAGGATAGTCCTAAACTATCAAAACATAAAAGTTTATGAAAACTTGTTAGACATTAGTTTCTCATTTTAACCCACAACAAACCCTTCTCCCGACTTTCCTTTATTGAGATAGAATTCATATAACATAAAATTCACCATTTTTAAGTTTACAGTTGAGTAGTTACTAGTGTAATCACAGTGTTGTACAAACATCACCACTAATTCCCAAATATCATCACACCAGAAAAAAAAACTATGTCCTTTAACAGTCACTCTCCAATGCCCTCTTCCTTCCCAGCACCTGCTAAACTACATTGTCTCTGGATCTGCTATTCTAGACATTTTGTATAAGTGGAGTCGTACAAAATCAGCATTTTGTGCCTGATGTCTTAGCATAATATTGTCTAGGTTCATTCATGTTATAGCATGTGTCAGTACTTCATTTTTTTATGACTGAATAATATTCCATTGTACAGATAGACCACATTTTGTTTATTCATTCATCAGTCGATGGACATTTGAATTGCTTCCGCTTTTTGACATTATGAATAAAGCTGCTATGAACATTTGTGTATAAGTTCTTTTTTAATACAGGTTTTTAACTCTCCTGGGAGTGTAGGAACAAAATTCTATTCCTAAGAATAGAATTGCTGGGTCATATAATTGTTCAACTTTTTGAGGAGCCTTTCCCCACTTTTAATGCTATGTAAAGTGCCTGGCTTAGACTTCTATTTTCATTATTTATACCTTTTTATCATATTCTACAGTGTTTTCTTTTTTCTCTGAAACACGATAGATAAATGCAAAAAATGTGCATATATTCTATTGGCGGCTTTTTAGGGTTTTTTTTGAAACTTATTTTATCCTCTGTATACACATTTAGGTTCTTCTAGGTATTATTATACAGAAAGTGAGAAAAGATCAGTATTATGAAATTAAATGCTAGAGGCAATAATCAGGGTGAGCCAATGGAAGAGAATAATGTGTTTCTACCAGGTTGCTCAGTAGGACTTGAGGATTTCCTCTCCCTTTTAATTTGCTGCTACCAGACCTGTTTGGACCTTGGGTGAAGAGAAACTTAATAGACTAGGACCATCACAAATGGAGGAGGAAGGAAGATTTCTGTGACTACTGGGATACTTAGACAATCTTAAAACATCTCTTCTAAAATATGTTACCTTGTGAAAGAATGAATTATCTCTGTGGCATTGTAGGAGTAGGCAGTAAGTGAGATTCCTGTAGATGTAGAAAAAGCTTCCTTCTGTTAAATTTTAATTAACTCAGCAAGACAAGTTAGACTCGCTCTTTGTCTTCTTTTGCTTTTTGAATTATTGTATATGTACCATCTGAGTCAAAAGAGGAGTATTAATGATTGAGTTAACCTTACAAATCAGTGTGTCAGATCTCTTAACTATAATTTGGGGAACCTATTAAGTTTACTGAGTCATTTTCACAAATAATCATTCCAGAGTCACCTCCACTTTCTTCATACAAATGAGCCATGATTCAGAGCCTCAGGAAAATGAAAGGAGAATAACTTTTCTCAGCCTGAACCTTCTTGCTCTTTTGAAACACACATGCTAATAATAGTTATGTGAGTTTGTACTCCTTATTATGCTAGTTAATTCCCATGGCCTGTGAAAGAGATTGACATCTCTTGAATGAGTCAGCTGTACGATGCTGTCAAATGCACATAACTGGTGGCATCTGATGAAGGAAAAATATGATTCTTAGTTACATGTACAGGACAATATAATGTGACCCTTCTTTCTGTGTTAAAATAAAATGTGAATGACACTTGAAAATTCAAAACTTCTCTTAGCAAATTAACTGAAATAAAATTTTAGAGGGAAAAAAAAATTTCCGGAGAGGATACCAAAGTGCCACGTAAAATATAGTTTATACCCCTTCAGAATGAAGGTTATCCAACTCAAAATGAAGGAGTATAAATTTGGGTTTTGGTAAAAGTTAGTGAGTCGTCTTTTGGAAGGAAGACAGTCCTCTTGTCCCAAGAGAGCTGGTAGCATGTTTCAGAAATCTTCAGGTTTCACAATTAATTTAGTGTTTCTAGAAGTAGCTGACTAGAGACCTGAAAATGTCTATGCTGTGTAAAAACAGGACTAAGTTGTCAAGTTGACTACTTAGGGATGGATAACATTCTTCCAGAAAGTTTACCACCTAAGGAATGAGGGACAAGGACAGTCTTGAAGTTTAGGCAAAGTATGTATAGTTAGGTTGTCCTGAGATGAAATAAGAACTATCCTTGTGTGTAAGCTCTTATTGTTTACTTATTTTGGCTGTTTTCATTGTGTTTTCTCAGATCAGTGACAGAAATACTTTAATGCCCATTGGAAATCTTTTTTTTTTCCCCCCAAACTATAACTAGGCAGGTCTAGTGGCCTTTGGTAACAATCCTAAAGCTCTCTAAGACACATTTCTGAATTCAAAGCCTCTATCTGGGAGATCCAGCATTGCTTGCTGACTTGTTTCTTTTTGGTTGGACTAGGTCTCCACTCCCTGGCAACCTCCTACTGTGCTCCTGGGTCATTCTCAAGAGGTCACGTCTGTGTGCTGGTGTCCGTCTGACTTCACAAAGGTTTGTAAATGAATTTTTATAGTTGGTTTAAAATGTAGATCACAGGTTTATAGGTTTTTCCAAGGTTTGTTTTGAGACTGATAAGATTTTAAAGATTTAGAGGCCATCCAGGATCCATATCCACATTACTCAGACATATTCTGCTTTTCTTTACCCATACCATAATGGTATTATGCCCTGTGAAATAAGGATAGATTTCTGGTTCCCTAGAGTTATTTCTTTCCTAAATGTAGAATTAAGTTTTTAACTTAATTAAAATTTTATATTAAAATCTAAGGTAAAAATACAATCTAAGGTGAGAACTAGTCTTCTTTACTTTTTAGATGTTATCAATGTAGTTTATTAAAGGTAATATCTTAACAGCCCGATTTGGGTTTTCACATATGGCTAACAAAATGGTTACTGTGAAGTTTTAACATGTTACGTTATCTGTTGCTAAACTATGTAAGTAGGTCTGAAATGTTTTAGATACTCTAGAAAGAAGACAATATGCCCACCTTTTAATTTTTTTAAAGTGACACGTTAAGAAACAAAAAAACCCTAAAATGTAGATAGACCAGAAACATTAAAAACTATGTATATATTGGAATTTTATATAATGGTAGCTCAAGTTCCAGTCATTCTCCCAACCCCCATTGCCTCTGGTCTTTGAGTTATTCTAGGTTCCACAGGAAATCTTATTTCTGTAGAGGTCTCCCCTTTCACGTATGACGTTTTGAGGTTTTGTTGCCTATTGTTCCCATCTGTTTTTTATCTTCCAGAAACTTCTCATGGTCTGGTCTATTTGTGGCATCCGTGCTAGCTTCCAGTACTGTTGTGGGTTTCTCCTTGTCCTTGTTACCATTTCTGTGCTCAACTTTATGGCAGACCATTTTTTGTTTAAGTCATTACTTTAATCACCTGAAATTACATGCTAATGATATTTTTTCCTTGGAGATTTTATATAATTTCTAGTGAAATATCTGCTTTTAACGTGTAGTGTTGCATCTTCATAGAACTTATTAATATGAATGTTTTTTTAATTACTCAGTTAATTTTGTTATCTTTTTTCAACCATCATATATTACCCTTATCTCTGTGCATCTTAAACATCATATATTAATTATCCTTATTTCCTGTGCTCAAAGGAAATAGAAGGGCTATTTACCTATACTAATTTATTGACTACTTTTTTAAGTTTTTTGTTTGTTTGTTTGTTTTTTTGAGGCGGAGTTTCACTCTTGTTACCCAGGCTGGAGTGCAATGGCACGATCTCGGCTCACTGCAACCTCCGCCTCCTGGATTCAGGCAATTCTCCTGCCTCAGCCTCCTGAGTAGCTAGGATTACAGGCACACGCCACCATGCCCAGCTAATTTTTTGTATTTTTAGTAGACGGGGTTTCACCATGTTGACCAGGATGGTCTCGATCTCTTGACCTCGTGATCCACCCGCCTCCGCCTCCCAAAGTGCTGGGATTACAGGCTTGAGCCACCGTGCCCGGCTTAAGTCTTTTAAAAAGAGTTTCATATCAAGCCTAGAATTAGGAAAGTAGAATATGGTTTGTGTTGTTTTTATTTTTTTAATGTCTAACTTTTGGAATAGGAGAAAGCTGAGTTTAAATTCTAGCTCTTCCATTTGATTGTGGTTACTTTGGGCAAATAACTTTATTCCCTTTTTCATAGGAGATTGTTTGATTACAAGGCCTTTAGAGTGTGAGAATTAAATAAGATAAAGAATGTAAACTACCAGACACATAGTAGGTGCTCTGTAAATAACTATTGTTAATAAACTATAGAGGAACTGTGAGATTTCAAACATTTCATATTGAGTAGTCAAATATATGTATCTTCTTTTGGCCTCCCAGTAAGGAAAGGAAAAAGCTGCCAGTCTCTTGGGGGCCAAGACTTCAGAGAACGTGTATTCTTTTTTTCTTTCTCTCTAGTAACTGAAATAGAGAAATTATATAAACAAATGCTAGGGAACAGCTCTGGTACCAGTGGCCATTTGCCACAAGCTCTTCAAGCTGGACTTTCTCTGCCATAAAAGGCTTGGGACCAAGATCGAGAGTGGTCAGATATTTTTAAAAGGGCAAAGGTTATTTTTTAACTTCTTTCAGCCTAGTGAACTTGTTGTTTTCCCAGATTGCTCCTTTACCTATCTGAAAAAGAATCTCAAAAGAAATGGTTTCATTCTACTTGTCACAGAGGCATATTCTGCTTGGCATACTAGAGTCATGGGCCAAGTATGATCTTGCAAATGATGCCTTTAGGTAATGTGGCACAACATGCAGAATTCATAAGAAAATTGTAGAAATTGAATGTTGGTAACATATACTCATTGATCATTTAAAAGAAGAGTAAAAAGGGTGTCTTAATTACATATTTTGTATTTATACAGAAGATGATAAAGAGCCAGGTTTCGTATCAGAACTTTAGATAAAAAACGACTGGTAACAAAAGACATACTAGTAGAAGGTATATGAAGTAGAAACTAGAAACTCAGCTGTGTTAGAAATCTGAAATGATTCCTGAAAGGAAGAAATTGATGTATATGATCTTTCAGATATTATTTTAATATCCTATTTATTAGACAAAATAATTCTCCAGTCACAAGCATTTAAGACAATCAATTTTTTACTGTATTGTGAATCTTTGGTTGAAACTTAACACCCTTCTTTGTTCTCCCTGTTAGATTGCTACCTGTTCTGATGACAATACACTAAAAATTTGGCGCTTGAATAGAGGCTTAGAGGAGAAACCAGGAGGAGATAAACTTTCCACAGTGGGTTGGGCCTCTCAGAAGAAAAAAGAGTCAAGAACTGGCCTAGGTAAGAATATCATCTACTTTCCAAGTTTTTTGTGGTTTGAGTGGTTTAGTCCTTCAGTACAGAGTAATAAGCTAGATTTGATCTTGCATTGGTATGTTTTTAAAGGAAAGCACTATCTTCTTGCCATTCTTTTTGATAAGTACCTCCTGAGCACTACTATGTTTATCATTTACACAATGTACTACAGTGGTAGGTTTATTCAACAAGTATTTCTTGAACACCCAGTATGTGCTGGGCCCTGTTCTTAGTTGATAGGGATTTAGCAATGAACAAAAAATAAAAAATCCTGAAGATGTAAATATAGCTAACATATTAATATGAGAGGAACAAACAAGATAAAAAAGTAAAATATATACTGTGTCAAATAACAAAAAAGGCTTAGGAATAAAGGAAATAGGAAAGGGAAAAGGGCAAGGGTGGTGAAGTAGCTCTTAAAACTTTATATTATGTGGCCAGGGAAGACTCAATGAAAATATGGCATTATAGCAAAGAAAGTAAAGTAGTAAGCCACATAGATATTTTAAAGAAGAATATTCCAGGCAGATGAAAGTACAGAGGCCCTAAAGCAGGAGCATGCTTGACATATTTTTTCTTCCTCAGAAAGGTTAGCATGGCTGGCCCCTAGGGCTGGAGCAGGCAAAGGAAAGGGAGAAGAATAGTAGTGGAAAATGAAATTCTTATGGGACTTTGGGTCTTATTTTGATAGGCAAAAATCCTTCAGAGGGTTTGGAGCAGAAGAGTATCATAATCTGACTTTTAACTTGATCATTCTTGCTCCTGTGTTGAGGATAAATTGTAAGGGGATCAGTAAAAACAAAAAGCTGCTTCTAAAAAGCCATCGAAATAATTTAGGAAGTGATGATGGTGACTTCGACCGGAGTAGTAGCAGAAGCTGTGATGCGAAGTCATTCAATTTTGGATATATTTATAAGACAGAGCCAACAGAATATGTTAAGGGATCAGATGTGGTGATATATGGTAGTTATCAAGGATGACTTCAGAGGTTTTGCTTAAGAAGCTAAAAGGATGTAGTTTCATTAACCTAGATAAATATCCCTGCAGGAAGAGCAGGTTTGGGAGGGAACAGCTGGAGTTCCACTGAGACCTACTTTTTGATATAATTATTAAACACCCAAATGGATATGTCAGGGAGGCATTTAGATGTTTAATTCTGCAGTTCAGGGTTGAGATTGTAGATGTGAGGGTCATTATCACACAGGTGAAGATAGCTATAGATAGAAAAAAATAGGCCTGTGTTCTTGGGGTACCCCAGTGTTTAGAGGATGAGGAGATGACAAATACCATTAAAGCCTACTGAGCAAGCACAATCAGCGAAGTAAGACAAAAACTAGGAGAATATTATATTCTGGAAGCCAAGTAAATAAGAGGGATGAATTTGATTTGATATTTCTGGCATACCAAATTAGATTAGGCCTAAAAACTGACCAATGAATTAGGCAATTGTAGGGGTTATTTGGTGACCTTAATGAATGTCGTTTTGGTGGTATGATGGTGGCCTGACTGGTGTATGAGTTGGAGACTACAAGTATAGAGCTTTGTTATAAAGGAAAAAAAGAAGTGAAGTGGTAGCTAGAGAAAGAAGCAGGGTTGAAGTTTGGTGGGTTTTTTTTTTAAATAGGAATATAACATTTCATAATGATTGGCAGGATCCTGTAGAGAGGGGGAAATTGATGCAGGGAAATTTGCTAGAGCAGTGTCCTCAAGTAAGCGTAAAAGGGATGCTATCCAATACACAAGTAGGAGGGTGGGCCTTTGCCAGGAATGTGAATAATTGATCCATAGTAATTGGAAAAAAGGTGGAATATATAAGCATGGTGCAGGTAGGCTTCTGAGAGTTGGTGGGGCAAGATGAGATGGCCATAACTTACAGAAGTTTCCTTCTGTTCTTATGTCAAAACATGAATCAGGGTCATTAACTATGATAAGGGAAAAAGGGACTAGAGATTTTAGAAGAGACAAGAAAGTCTGAAATAGTCACTGAGAGAATAGAAGAATAAATGGACGGGAAAATATGATTGTTAGGCTTTAAGAGTCAGCTTGAGACTAGCAGTAATTAATTGAAAGTGAGCACTCCACGTAGTTATGTGTTTGCTATGCAAGAGCAGGTATACTGTAGGTAGAGGGTTGGATTTAACCAGGGATGTTGTTTAGCAATGCAAGTCAAGAAGGAAGTTGAGGATGTATACAAAGAGAGTGATTATGACTATAGGATTTAACCTTACTAAAAAGAGGTGTTAGTCGTTTTCACACTGCTGATAAAGACATACCTGAGACTGGGCAATTTACAAAAGAAAGACGTTTAGTGTCTTACAGTTCCACATGATTGGGAAGGCCTCACAATCATGGCAGAAGGCAAGGAGGAACAAGTCACGTCTTACATGGATGGCAGCAGGCAGAGAGAGAGATTAGGCAGGGAAATTCTCCCTTATAATACTGTCAGATCTCCTAAGACTTACTGGCTATCACAAGAACAGCATGAGGAAGACCTGCCCTCATTATTCAATTACCTCTCACCAGGTACCTCCCACAACACGTGGGAATTCAAGATGAGATTCAAGTGGGGACACGGCCAAACTATATCAGGAGGGAAGGGAGGACATAATGGGGCTGGGGGATAGTGTAAATGTGGTAATATCAATGGATTGAGGATAAAAGATTATTGGAATTGAAATACTAAAGGGAGCTGGGAAAATAAGTAGTGATGAGTGGGATGATTGAAATTAAGATAATGGAAGATTTCCAGATATTGGTAATGAAAAGTTCAAGAATAAGTGGCTTAGGAGAGTGAAAGGATGTGATTATTATAGAAGGAGGTCAAGAAACTGAGAAACCAAGGTATTGGAAAGATCATGTACATGGATTTTGTAATCACTACAGATTGACAGATAACATTGAAGAGAGTAACAATGAACCAAGATCAAAAATCTTAAAGCAATGAGCAAGCCAGAGTGGATCCTCAGGGTATCAGTAGATGTGCTATATACCTGTACTTGCATGTTAAACACACAACCATATGGAATGTTCACTTTCAATTAATTACTGCTAACCTCAAGTTGTCTCTTACTGGCCAAAATCATATTTCCCTGTCCATTTACTCTTATGTTCTCTCACTGAGTATTTCAGACTTTCTTACCTTTAAGCTTGAGGTTTAATAAGCTTAAAGAATCATTTTACTTCATCCATAAAGGTGTAAGGTTACTGTAAGGTGAGAAAGGGAAATATACAGACTCATTTTTCTAATGATTTATTTAGTTGCTTATAAGTTGCCGAACTAGACTTCAAAGGAGTCTTTTGCTGTAAGTCTGGGTTCTGTCATCTTTGATGGTGCTACCTTTACTTTTAGCTTTCTTTTTTGTTGTTGTTGTTTGTTTTTGTTTTTGTTTTTGATCAGCCTGGCGTGATCTGGGCTCATTACAACCTCTGCCTCCCAGATTCAGGCGATTCTCCTGCCTCAGCCTCCTACGTAGCTGGAATTACAGGTGCCTACCAGCATGCCTGGCTAATTTTTGTATTTTTAGTAGACAGGGTTTCACCATGTTGGCCAGGCTGGTCTCAAACTCCTGACCTCAGGTGATCCCCGCCTTGGCCTCCCAAAGTGCTGGGATTACAGGTGTGAGCCAGCACGCCCAGCTTTGGTATTACAGTTTAATAAGTCAACTAGTTCTGTGAGAGTGAATAAATAGCCGTCCTCAGACCCCTCTGCCTCATAGTTTCCCTTTCCCAGAGGCAACCTCTTTCAAATCTTTTTGCTGATTCTTTGATATCTATGTCTAGATTTCTAAATCATTTTGTGCAGTTCTATTTATGTTTTGCAATTTTCAACTTTATTAACTTCTTATCTTTGTAACATAAGGATTTAACTCCCTTTACTGTGTCTCACCACTACCAAGCCTTCATGCTCCTCATTCTCCTAATACAGAGTCATGATTTAAGTTAAATCAATACAGTTTAGTGCTTTTAGTGCTTTTAATTATGCAGTTGTCCCTCCAAATCCATGGGGGATTGGTTTCAGAAACCCCCAATAGATACCAAAGTCCACAGAGGCTCAAATTCCTTATATATGGTGTAGTATTTTCTTATAACCTATGTACATCCTTCCATATACTTCTAGCATCTCTAGATTACTTAAAATACCTGGTACATTGTAAATGCTATATTAATAGTTGTTGTACTGTTATCATTTAGGGAATAATGACAAGAAAGAAAAGTCTGTACATGTTTAGTATAGACACAACCATCTTTTTTCATGTTTTTGTTTTAATAGTTTCAATTTGTCATTAACTGAATCCATGGCTGTGGAACCCAGTATACAGAACTCAAGACACAGAGTCAACTATATTTAGAGTTGTATAGTCATTAACACAGTTTAATTCTAGAATATTTTCAACACCTGAAATGAGGGTTCCAATTTCTCTGTGTTCTTGTCAACATTTGTTATTGACCATCTTTTTCATTATATTCATCCTAGCAGGTGTGTCTTAGTATCTCATTGTGGTTTTGATTTATCTTTTCCTGAAGGCCAGTGCTGTTGAACATCTTTTCATGTGCTTTGGCCATTTATACATTTGAAATGAAGTCCCTTGTCATGTAATGATTTGCAATGATTTATCCTGTGGGTTGTGTTTTTACTTTCTTGATGGTATCTCTTGATACACATAACTTTATAATTTTGACGAAGTTCGATTTATCTGGGGTTTTTTTTGTCACTTGTGCTTTTGATGTTAAATCAAAGAAACCATTGCCTGTTCTGAGGTAACAAAGATTTACTCTAATGCTTTCTTCTAGGAGTTTTTTAGTTTTAGGCTTATGATTCATTTTGAGTTTATTGTGTTATGATATGAATTAGAGATTCAAATTAATATTTTACATATGGATATATAGCTTTCTCACCTTCACTTGTTAAAGAGACTATTCTTTATCCCATTGGATTGTCATGGCACCCTTGGTAAAAATCTGCTAAAAATCAATTGACCATAAATGTGAGGGTTTATTTCTGACTTTTCAAATCTGTTCCATTCACCTATGTGTCTGTTCTTATTTTGGTTCTGCATTATCTTCACTACTGTAGCTTTGTAGTAGGTTTTAAAATCCTTCTTCTGTTTTCTTCTTTTATTTCAAGATTCTCTTGACTATTCTGGGTCTCTTTTATACAAATTTTAGGTTCAGCTTGTCAATGTCTGCAAAAAAGCCAGCTAGGATTTATTATTATTATTATTATTTATACAGAGTATCGCTCTGTTACCCAGGCTGGAGTGCAGTGGCACAATCTCAGCTTACTGCCACCTCCACCTCCCTGGTTCAACCAATTCTCCTGCCTTAGCCTCCCCAGTAGCTGGGACTACAGGCATGTGCCACCACACCCAGATAATTTTTTAATTTTTAGTAAAGATGGAGTTTCACCATATTGGCCAGGCTGGTCTTAAACTCCTGACCTCATGATCCACCCACCTTGGCCTCCCAAAGTGCTGGGATTACAGGTGTGAGCCACCACACCCAGCCGCCAGCTAGGATTTTGATAGGAATTGTAGTGACTCTGTAGATCAGTTTTGGGAGTATTGATGTCTTAATAATGTTTAGTCTTCTGGTGCATGAACTAGGGTGTGTTTCTGTTGCCTTAAATGTACTTTTCTTTCTCTCATTTTCTTTCTCATTTTAGAAAAAATAAAAGAGAAGTATGATACGAGGCCATTAGAGAATACTGACCAAAATGTCATCAGAAACATTTCCAGTTATTTTCTGAGGTTTTTCCCTTTATGTGTAAAGATTGTTTTTAACAGAACCATAGTTATAGTGTATATGCATCTGATTTCTCTTAAGCCATCCTACCACGTCAGCCTCCCAGTATCTGGGAATACAGGTGTGCACCACCACGCCTGGATAATTTTTGTATTTTTTGTAGAGATGGGGTTTCACCATGTTGCCCAGGCTGGGCTTAACTTGTGAGCTCAAGCAATCCACCCACCTTGTTCTCCCAAAATGCTGGGATTGCAGACATGAGCCACTGCACCCAGGCTTAAGTACTTTCTATGTTACCTTTTTTGCAACACTGTTTAAAATATGACACTTGAGTAAATGTTCCATAATCTACCTAGCTATTCTATTGTAGTTAAACATTTTGTTTCCAATATTTTAGAAGTTGGGGTTTTTTCCTCCCTCAATTTAGGGTCCCCGTTCCCATTAAAATGATTCCCAAAGGTAGGATTCTTATTTAATGACTATATCATTTTTTAAAATTTGTGATGAAAAGTATCTTGCTTTTAATTGTGTACTTTTAGTATGCCATTAATTATTAGTATTAGAAGCCAAGTCACCAAAAAAGTTACATTTTTACCAAATTTGAGTTGTAACAATAACAATGTTTAGCCATTACTGACGCCTAGCATAATTGTTCTAAGGACCTACTTGGATTATGTCATTTATTTATGAAAACAACTGAAACTGGAGATCAAGGAAGTTCGACTTGCTTAAGATCTCATAGCTATGAACCCTTGCAGTCTGATTCTAGAACACATGCTCAGAACCACTGTGTAGCACTGCCTCCTTTAAAACCTAACAAAGCAAGGCAAAAGTTCAGGTTAAGATCGGAGTAAGAGTTATGCCTAGATTATTTCTGGGTGATGTTAGGGTTACTCTGAAGAGCACTACGGAACAACAGCCTGACATGGGTGCCAAAGGCTGGCACACTGGCCATTTGACTCTCTAAGCCAGCTTCTAGCCACAGACTGGCTGCTTCTAATCACACTGACATCTTGAAAATCATGTTCCTCTGCTTTCCCACAAGCTTCTAATTGCCACACCAACCTTTCATAGCTGTCCTGGGTTGCATATCTTCTCTTCTGGCCCTGGTTTGACTATGTAAACTCCCCAGTTAACACATTAACTGGGAAGGGGTTAAGTGCCAAGACATAGCCTCTTTTCCCTCCGCGTTACTTTTCCCACCCAGCACCTGCTCTGTTGCTTACCATTCTTTCCACTGTGTTTTAGCCAGAGATTTTATAGCACCGTTGAAATCAATAGTTCTCAGTCTTCACTATGCATCAGAACTACTTGGGGAGCTTTTCAAGTCTATATATCCCCAGTGATTAATTATAGGACTTGTGTGGAGGCCAACTACCTATATTTTAACAAAGCTCCAGGTAGGCCTGTTATGTAGCCAGGATTGAGAACCTCTGGTTTAGGCATTATTAAGTGACAAAGTTGATTATCCTTATCTTAAAGAGAAGGAAACTGTACCGATTCTGTCTCAGTTGCTTACTGCAGTCTCACAAGTCAGCAGGATAATTATAGAGAAAGTTTTCTGATGCCTAGAACCTCACCTGTATCCTTGTCAGCAATAATGAAACTTAACATTGTTTAATAATTCCTTGCTAGGCACTATAGGGGTACTGGGCCTAAAGATGAATAAATCATTATTAGCTGCCCTCTAGGCTCACAGTCTATTCTAGGAGGCAGATTCACAAACTTTAGCACACAGCCCTTAGCTGTGTAAACAAAGGGCTCTGAGAACCTACTTCCTCTGTGAGAGGAGAGCTTTGTGGGAGAAGAGGAAAGAAGTTGTGAATTCTTCACAATGGAGTTAACATTGTCATCAGAGCCTTGAAACATGAGAAGAATTTCTGCCTGGCAAAGAAGAAGCTGAATTGGCAAGAAAACCACATGAACAAAGAAATGTGACAGTGCACAGTTTGTTCAGGAAGCAACTAGTAGTGTCCTGTAACATGATCCTAGAATAGCCAAGTACATGATAAGACTGAAAAGGCAGGCTGAGGCCAGATGGCAAACTCTCAAATAGAAAGAAGCTGATGAGGCTCAGTGGCTCACACCTGTAATCCCAGCAGTTTGGGAGGCCGAGGTGGGTGGATCACCGGAGGTCAGGAGTTCAAGACCAGTCTGGCCAACACGGCGAAAGCCCGTCTCTACCAAAAATACAAAATTAGCCAGGTGTGTTGGCACACACCTGTGATCTCAGCTACTCGGGATGTTAAGGCAGGAGAGTCGCTTGAACCCAGGAGGTGGAGGTTGCAGTGAGCCGAGATTACACCTCTGCACTCTAGCCTGGGCAACAAGAGCAAGACTCTGTCTCAAAAAAAAAAAAGAAAAGAAAGAAGCTGCAAGCTGTTAGTATATTTTGTATAATTCTTTAAAGGAACTGACTTTCAGGAAGCATGTAGGGCAATAACTTAGTCTATGCTACCATGTCATCAGATCTCATATATTGCTTAAGGTCAATAAGGAGTTGGTCCACTTAAGTAGAAGAAATGCTAAAGAAAATGACATGTCATATTTAAATGTGTAGGCCAGTATAATGGCATGCAATGCAGCTGTTAAAAATAATGCAGTGCATTTATGTGTACTTACATGAAGAGATATAAAAAGAAGAGCAAGGTGCAGAACATGTACATATATATAGTATAATCCATTAGTATTACCGGGTTTTAAAGGTATGATACATATATCACTTTGTATGTGCCAAAGAGGCACAGAGAAAATTGTGGAATACACAAGAATATAAAAGTGAAATGAAAAAATTAAAAAGAGGTTCGTGTTTCTACCCTCTTCCCCTCTATACTGCTTGAATTTTTTTACCATTAACTTTTATACTGTTAAAAGTCTAGTTACTGTTTAAAAAACACATACACACACACTCTTAAATTTGACTCAGAGTTTGCTAACCTTCAAAGCTAACAGAATATCTTTGACCCCCATGGTCCACTTCCTCCATAATCATGACATTCTGAAGGAAGAGGAAATGCCCAAACTTTCCAAACATCAATTTCCTACCAACCTTATCAGTAAATACTTTCAGTGTGTGCCATGCAAGTACTGTATCAGAAACCTAGATACTTGGTGTGTCCCTGTCCCAGCTCTTCGTTCTTCCCCAGTCTGCCTTACTAATCAGCATTATAAGATGCATACAATTTTAGGACTTTCTGCCCTAAATGTACACTTTGACCCACTTAAACGGAACAGATGACTGTGGCAGCCTTGCAGTGATTATTGACCTACACTGAGGAGTGCAGCAAATGAAAACTTCCTTTTCTTCTGAAGAAATAGCTGTTACCATGCTCTAGAGCATTCGTGTGAGAGCCATAACCAGAGGCTTCATGAACAGGTCACTGTTACTAAGTCCATAGCACCTTATGCCAAAATGGAGTTTTTCAGTAATGATCCTTACTTGAAAGAGCAGTATCATTTTGGCTGGTTCCAAACATATGGTTGGTGAGAAAACTTTAGGCAAAAGTCAATTTGTAGAATTTCAAGGCAAGACTACTTTAGGAGTGAAAAGCACAACGTAAAAAAGGACAGGATAATTAACTGAATAAAGTGAGTTCTTGCAAATCTTTATTTCTGCTAAAAGAGACATGGCATTTTTATATCAGCCCATCCTAAATTTAGCTGGATATAAATGCAATTTGGTAATTAAACTGAATTGAAAATCATAGTTACAATTCAAAGGCTTTATAACTGAGAAATAAATAAACACCCCTTCTTGTTATTTGAAGACAGGAATGCTATTTCAGAAATCTAGAAAGCTCAGAAGGAAATTGAGAAAATGTTGTCTGTGGTAGGGCCTGAGAGGGAAGAAGCATGAAGTTTATAAAAATTTGCCTGAAGTGCTTGCCACTGTATGTAAAAACAAAGGGACAGGTACACAAAGAGAAGGTTCTATCTACTACGTTTTATTTAGAGAACAAACACTGAGATTCTGAATGTTCTTTCTTTTCTGGAAAAAAGCATTCATTTGTAAAATAAAGTGGGAAGCTATGTGAGGCCTGATAACGTTTACAAGTAATTGATTAAATTGCTTCTTATGAAAAGAAAAACTATCTCTATTTAACAGATATGGAATCTGAGTTGAAGGAGATAAAGGGTTATGCCTAAGGCATAGAGTAAGTGATTGTGCCAGGTTTTAGACCTGTGCATTCCTGTTTAAGAGCCCCTGTGTAGTGCCTTTCTGCCCTAGCATTGTTCAAGAGTATTTATAAGAATGCTAATGGCAGTGTTAAATATGTTGTAGAATACCTGTACCTTAGAATACTTTGTAGCTATTAAAAATGATATGGTAAATCTGTGTTAATGTGGGAAATATTCATGATATATTAAAAGCAGGTTATTCCTGATTTTAAAATGGGCAAAATGCCTGAATAGACATTTCTCAAAAGAAGATATGCAAATGCCCAACAGGTGTATGAAAAACTGCTCAACATCACCAATCATCAGGGAAAGGTAAACCAAAACCACAATGAGATATCTATCCCCCTCACACCTGTTAGAATAGCTTTTATCAAAAAGACAAAAGTTAACAGGTGTTGGTAAGGCCATTGTCTAGAAGAGTCTTTACAATATTATCTTCCAGAATTTTTACAGTTTCAGGTCTTCGATGTAAGTCTTTGATCCATCTTGAGTTGATTTTTAAGAGATGAGGTGAGAGATGACGATCCAGTTTCATTCTCCTACATGTGGCTTAACAATTATCCCAGCATCATGTGTTGAATAGGGTGTCCTTTCCCCACTTTTTTTGTTTGCTTTGTCAAAGATTAGTTGGCTGTATTTAGTTTCATTTCTGAGTTCTCTATACTATTCCATTGGTCTATGTACCTATTTTTATACCAGTACCATGCTGTTTGAGTGACTATAGCCTTGTAGTATAGTTTGAAGTCAGGTAATGTGATGCCTCCAGATGTGTTTTTTTGGCTTAGTCTTGCTGTGGCTATGTGGTTTTTTTGTTTGTTTTTGGTTCCATGTGACTTTTAGGATTTTTTTTTTCCAGTTATGTGAAGAATGATGATGGTATTTTGATGGGAATTGCATTGAATTTGTAGATTGCTTTTGGCAGTATGGTCATTTTCACAGCATTGATTCTGCCCATCCTTGAGCATAGACTGTGTTTTTCCATTTGTTTGTGTCATCTGATTTCTTTCAGCAGTGTTTTCTGGTTTTCCTCCTATAAGTCTTTTGCTTCCTTAGATATATTCCTAGGTTTTGTTTTGTTTTTGCAGGTATTGTAAAAGGGGTTGAGTTCTTGATTTGATTCTCAGGTTGTTCACTATTGCTGTATAGCAGTATTACTGATTAGTGTACATTGATTTTGTATCCTAAAGCTTTACTGAATTCATTTATGAGATCTAGGAGCTTTTCGGATGAGTCTTGAGGGTTTTCTAGGTATACAATCATATCATTGGCTAAGAGCAACAGTTTGACTTTCTCTTTACCAATTTGGATGCCTTTTAGTTCTCTTCTCTGACTGGCAGTGACTGGCTCGAACTTCCACTACTATGTTAACTAGAAGTGGTAAAATGGGCATCCTTGTCTTTTTCCAGTTCTCATGGGGAATGCTTTCAACTTTTCTCCATTCAGTATAATGTTGGCTGTGGGTTTGTCATAGATGGCTTTTATTACCTTAAAGTATATTCCTTCTATGCTGATTTTGCTGAAGGTTTTCATCATAAAAGGGATGCTGGATTTTGTCAAATGTTTTCTGTGTGATTATGTGTTTTTGTTTGTTTTTCTCTTAGACAGAGTCTTGCTCTTTTTGCCCAGGCTGGAGAGCAATGGTGCAATCTCAGCTTACCTTTGCCTCCCAGGTTCAAGGGATGCTCCTGAGTAGCTGGGATTATAGGTGCCTGCTACTACGCTCCGCTAATTTTTGTATTTTTAGGCGGGCTTCACCATGTTGGCAAGGCTGGTCTCAAACTCCTGACCTTGAGTGATCTGCCGGCCTTGGCCTCCCAGAGTGCTGGGATTACAGGCGTGAGCCACCACACCCAGCCTGATTTTGTTTTTAATTCTGTTTATGTGGTGTATCACATGTTTTGATTTCTGTATGTTATACCATCCCTGCATTCCTGTTTTGAAATCCACTTGATCATGGTAGATTATCTTTTTGATGTACTGTTGGATCTGGTTAGCTAGTACTTTGTTGAGGATTTTTGCATCTGTGTTCAACAGAGATATTGGTCTGTAGTTTTCTTTTTTTTTTTGTCATGGCCTTTCCTGGTTTTGGCATTAAAGTGATACTGGCTTCACAGGATGATTTAGGGAGGATTCCCACTTTCTCTGTCTTTCGAAATAGTTCCAGTAGGATTGGTACAGTTCTTTGAATGTCTGATAGAATTCAGCAGTGAATCCATCTGGTCCTGGACTTTTTCTTGTTGACAGTTTTTTAAATTACTGTTTCAGTCTCAGTGCTTGTTATTGATCTGTTCAGATTTTCTATTTCTTCCTGGTTTAATCTAGGAGGGTTGTATATATCCTGGAATTTATCCATCTCCTCTATGTTTTCCAGTTTGTGAGCATAAATGTGTTCATAGTAGCCTTGAATGATCTTTCGTATTTCTGTGGTATTGGTTGTTAATATTTCCTGTTTCATTTCTAATTGAACTTATTTAGATCTTCTCTCTTTTCTTGGTTAATCTCACTAATAGGCTATCAATTTTGTTTACCTTTTCAAAGAACCAGCTTTTTGTTTCATTTATCTTTTGTATTTGTTGTTGTTTCAGTTTCATTTAGTTCTGCTCTGATCTTTGTTATATCTTTCCTTCTCCCAGGTTTGGGTTTGGTTTGTTCTTGTTTCTCTAATTCTTGAAGTGTGACTTTAGATTGTCAATTCGTGCTCTTTCATACTTTTTGATGTAGGCACTTAATGCCGTGAACTTTCCTCTTAGCACTGCTTTTGCTGTATCTCAGAGGTTTTGTTAGGTTGTGGCACTATTTTCATTCAGTTCAAAGAATTTTTTAATTTCCGTCTTGATTTCATCGTTGACCCAAAGACATTGAGGAGCGGATTATTTAATTTCCATGTATTTGCATGATTTTAAGAATTCCCTTTGGAGTTGATTTCCAGTTTTATTCCACTGTGGTCTGAGAGAGTATTTTATATAATTTTGATTTTCTTAAATTTATTGAGACTTGCTTTGTGGCCTATCACATAGTCTCTATCTTGGAGAATATTCCATGAATGTTCTGATGAATCGAATGTATATTCTGCAGTTGTTGGGTACAATGTTCTGTAAATACCTGTTAAGTCCGTATGTTCTAGGGTATAGTTTAAGTCCATTGTTTCTGTGTTGACTTTCTGTATTGAAGTCCCCCACTATGAGATGAGGTTCTATTTTGGTGTATTTTGAGATTTTGCTTCAAAATTTAGAACTCCTTTTAGCAGTTTTTGTAAACTGTGCTGGCTTGGTAGTGGCAAGGCAAATTTTCTCAACGCATGAAAAAGACTGTCTTTTCATTTATGAAGCTTAGTTTCGCTGCGTACAAAATTCTTGGCTGATGATTTTGTCAGCTAATAATTCTTTAATGAAGCTTAAAAATAGGACCTTAATCCCTTCTAGCTTATAGGGTATCTGCTGTTATTAATCTGATAGGCTTTTCCTTTATAGGTTACCTCACAGCTCTTAAGATTTTTTTCCTTCGTCTTGACTTTAGATAACCTGATGACTGTGTGCCTAGATGATGATCTTTTTGTGACAAATTTCCTGGGTGTTCTTTGAGCTTCTTGTATTTGGGTATCTAGATCTCTGACAAGGCCAGAGAAGTTTTTATTCTTTTGTCTTTGTCTTTGTTGGATTGGGTTAATTCAAGAGCCTTATCTTTGAGCTCTAAAATTCTTTCTTCTACCTGTTTGAATTCTATTGTTGAAACTTTCCAGTGTATTTTGCATTTCTCTAAATGTGTCTTTCATTTCCAGAAGTTGTGATTGTTTTTTATTTATGATATCTATTTCTCAAGATTTTTATCTGTATCTTGTTTGTTTTTTAATTTAAGTTGGTTTTCATTTTTCTCTGATGCCTCCTTGAGTAGCTTAATAATTGACCTTCCAGATTCTTTTCTGGCAATTCAAAGATTTATTCTTGTTTTGGATCCATTGCTGGTGAGCTAATGTGATCTTTTAGGGGTGTATAGAACCTTGTTTTGTCATATTACCAGTATTGTTTTTCTGGTTCCTTCTCATTTGGGTAGACTATGTCAGAAGAAAGATCTGAGACTCAAGGGCTGCTGTTTAAATTCTTTTGTCCCATAGGGTGATCCCTTGATGTGGTATTCTTCCCATATCCTAGGGACAGGGCTTCCTGAGAGCCAGACTACAGTAATTGTTAATGTTCTTCTGAGTTGAGCCACTCAGCAGAGCTACTGGGCTCTAGGCTGGTGGTACTGGAGAGTGTCTGCAAAGAGTCCTGTGATATGGTCTGTCTTCAGGTCTGTATGCCATAGATAGCAGCACTTGATCTGATGGAAGTATTAATAGGAGAGTGAAGTGGACTGTGTTAGAGTACTTGGTTGTAGTTTTGTTTAGTGCACTGGTTTCCTAGAAGGCTAGTTATACTAGCACTGAAGTTATCACATGGGCAGACTCAGGACATCTTGTTGGCCAGGATGTTACAGGCAGTGGAATGTTACAGGATGTTACAGCGGTTGTTTTCTCCTTTCTTGGAGCATGGTTGTTCTGTTGAGTTGCTGTAATGGCTTGAACTGGTTGGTTCAAGGAGGTGGTGCATTCAAGAGAGTATCAACTGGTAGTATAGGGGTGATATAAGCATGCCCTAAGGTTTCCTGGATAAGTATTCAGGTTTCTCAGGCAATGAGCAGTGCCATAGAGCTCCCATGAGTTTATGTCTTTTGTTTACAGCTACCAGGGCCATTAGAGAAAGACCATCTGGTGGAGGCAGGGTTAGTGTGTCTGAGCTCAGACTCTCGTTGGGCAGGGCTTGCTGGGACAGCTGTGGGTGATAGGAGTGGTAGTTCACAGGCCAATGGTGTTATGTTCTAATGGGATCAAGGCTTCCTTTGCTGCTTCATACACATCACCAGGGAAATAAGGGAAAGCCAGCAGTGACAGGCCACAGCCAGCAAGGCCAGACTCATTCCTGCCATGCTCCCCCAACAGCCAATGGAGCCAAATTTATATCCATGCTTCCAGTGCACAGGGCTGAGATATTGCCCCAGACTATAAGCCGGCCTCCCCACTGAGAAAGCAAGCAGGGCTTTCAGGCCCTATCCATCTGCCTGCCACAGCTTCTGTGCTCATATCTACACTTCCCATTTGTCCCCTCCTCCCACAGATTCTGCCCAGGAAAATTCATGCTCATTTGAAATTATTACAAAGTTCAGCTGAAAGTCTCTTTCTCCCTGTGATCCTTCCCCAGTTTCATTGGCTGCCCTCTCCAAATACCCCTGTGAGATAAAGTCAGAAATGGCTTCCCTGGGGACTGGGAGTGCCTATAGGGCTCTTCCTGCTGCTTTTTCTACTTTTATATTTTGCCTGGCTCTCTAAATTCATTTCAGTTCTCCTTCTCCTATGATCTGGATTTTCAGGTTCCCCAGTGAGAATGTGTGCAGAGGTGGACTTCCCCTTCTCACACTGTTTTTTGTTTGTTTTGAGACAGAGTCTCACTCTGTCAGCCAGGCTGGAACAGTGGCATAATGTTGGCTCACTGCAACCTCCACCTCCCGGGTTCAAGCGATTCTCCTGCCTCAACTTCCCAAGTAGCTGGGACTACAGTTGCACACTACCATGCCTGGCTAAATTTTTTTCTTTTAGTTGAGACAGGGTTTTACCATGTTGGCCAGGATGGTCTTGAACTCCTGACCTTAAGTGATCCACCCACCTCAGCCTCCCATAGTGCTGGGATTACAGGCGTGAGCCACCACTCCCGGCCACCCTCTCATACTTTCGACCTTGAGAGCTCATTTGGAGGTTCTAGGAGGGGAGTGCAGCTATTCATATACCCTTGACCGAAGACTGGTCTTTTGTCGGGGATGGTCATTCTCTTCAACCAAGCACACAGCTTCAGGAGCCCTCTGGCACTTTGGGCACTCAGTTTTTCTGCTGTCTTACAGATTTTGCAGCAGCAAGCCACTTCTTTCAAAGGATCCACGAATTCTTTTGTTTTTTTGTGTGTGTGGTACGTTCCTGCAGTAGTTCTTGGAGCCAAAGTTCATGATGTGAGTCTCCACATGCTGTTCCGTCTGTCTGAATGGCAAGTTAGTCCTGCCTCCTACCTGCCACTTTCCCCTTACCTCAGTCTCATTTTTGTATAGAAAAAGGTTGAGATACATAGTATATATTACATGCACAAATAAAGAACATATGCTAAACATGGTTTACCTAGGTGCTTTACAATTGTTATCTTTATGTTTTTGGTGTTTTATCGATTTGTACAAGTATATGTTTTACACTGGGGTAGTTGGGAGGTTGGCAAGTTGGAAAAGAGAAAGGAAAATGATAAAAGGGTATAGTATGAATCAAATGACATATATAACCTGCTTACCGGCAAATTGATCCTTGGATGATTACATTAACTGATTTTTCTTGATGAGAATTTAGGGACTTTGTATGGCTTTCATTTCTGATCTTCATGATCCTCTCCTCTTTTTCAGTGACAGTAACAAGTAGCCAGAGTACTCCTGCCAAAGCCCCCAGGGTGAAGTGCAATCCATCCATTTCTTCCCCATCATCCGCAGCTTGTGCTCCAAGCTGTGCTGGAGACCTCCCTCTTCCTTCAAATACTCCTACGTTCTCTATTAAAACCCCTCCTGCCAAGGCCCGGTCTCCCATCAACAGAAGAGGTTCTGTCTCCTCTGTCTCTCCCAAGCCACCTTCATCTTTCAAGATGTCAATTAGAAACTGGGTGACCCAAACACCCTCCTCATCACCACCTATCACTCCACCTGCTTCCGAGACCAAGATCATGTCTCCAAGAAAAGCCCTCATTCCCGTGAGCCAGAAGTCATCCCAAGCAGAGGCTTGCTCTGAGTCTAGAAATAGAGTAAAGAGGAGGCTAGACTCAAGCTGTCTGGAGAGTGTGAAACAAAAGTGTGTGAAGAGTTGTAACTGTGTTACTGAGCTTGATGGCCAAGTTGAAAATCTTCATCTGGATCTGTGCTGCCTTGCTGGTAACCAGGAAGACCTTAATAAGGACTCTCTAGGTCCTACTAAATCAAGCAAAATTGAAGGAGCTGGTACAAGTATCTCAGAGCCTCCTTCTCCTGTCAGTCCGTATGCTTCAGAAAGCTGTGGAACGCTACCTCTTCCTTTGAGACCCTGTGGAGAAGGGTCTGAAATGGTAGGCAAAGAAAACAGTTCCCCAGAGAATAAAAACTGGTTGTTGGCCATGGCAGCCAAACGGAAGGCTGAGAATCCATCTCCACGAAGTCCATCATCTCAGACACCCAATTCCAGGAGACAGAGTGGAAAGACATCACCAAGCCCGGTAAGTCAGCAGGAGTGGGAAGATACATTTCCTAACTTAAAGGGGGCCAGAGACCCAGATCTCTCATCAGAATGCTTTAATAAAAACTATTTATTCCTAGTGCTGCCAAATTTAGCACATAAATACAGAACAAATTTTGCATGGGACATACTTTTACTAAAAATTATTTGTGCTAAGAAATTATTTTTGTTTGTCTGAAATTCAAATGTAACTGGATATGCTGTATTTTATCTGGCAACTCTGTTTACTCCCATTAAAATCCCTCCTGTCAGGGCCTGTACTTCTCAGTCCTGTTGCCTGATTCACTAAAGCCTTCATCATGCTCCAGGATATCAATTCAAAAATATCTCCCCTCTCTCCTGTTAGACAGTATGCCATCCTCTTTTTATAGATAAAGCTGTTGTTCATGGGAAAGTTGCCAACATCCGTAAGTAGATTTCCAGTTAGTAATTATATTTTATAATTATTTAAAATACATTGAAACTTAGATACTTACAAAGCAATTTCAGTGCAGAATATTTCTGGATTTTTATGATTTCTCCCCAATCTTTGATAATCATCTTACCACACCACAATAATACTTTTGACACCTATATCTATTATTTTTAACATTCAGTGTAGTGTCACTTATCTTTTTAGGACTCATTTCATTGACTGACTTAATATTTAAATTAGATAATATCAGTATCAGAGATTGCTGCCAGAAATAGGTTTGTGAACCCTGAAAAACAAGAATCATTACAATGGCGGAGGCAGAAGTAGCTGAGATCATTGGGTGAGCTATGGGCACCAGTCAGAGGGAATGGAAAGCTTATATTGTTTGCATGTTAAGGGGAGGTGGGTCAAGGAACTTTGCACTGTACTTCACAGTAGCTCTTTTTATGAGTTACGGAAATGGTGTTAAGATGATTGAAATAGAATCCAGAATCATCAGCATCATCTACCATTTTAAAGGGCAGAAGTTACATAACATTAGGCCTTCATGAGAGCAGGTGGGGGATATGAACACTTTTATTAAACTAAAAAAGTGTTCATATCCCCCACCTGCTCTCATGAGGGTGTATCCCATAATTTTAGAAAAAATAAACTGATATATTTTAAAGACTATTTAGTATACAAACTGCAATCAAGACCTTGCTATAGAAAGTTGGGGGGAAAGACAGTTATAAGGAATCTTTCCTTCTCTCAAAATTATGACTGCTCTTTATCCCTAGCCAAAATTTCCATTTTTTTTCAAGGGAGCTGGTCTCCGCTATGTGTTAGCAGAAAAGTAATTTCAATGAAAAACTATTTTTACTAATATATAAATCTTAAAATCTTTAAAAAGTAGAAATAGTGTACTGGTCTTGTAATTTCTTTGAAGCTAACAGTTCTTAAAAATTTTGTACCTTTGTCTATATGATGGTAATGTCAGCCTTCAAAAGAGAGTAAACAGCTCCCATTTGAATACCTATCTTGTGTGTAAACTGAAGGGGGCTGATTTATTAATTTATTTCAAAAAGGATAGTAATTGTAACCTCTTTGTTTCTTATTAGGTGACTTAGCTAATAAATGTTTTCTATCCACATGAAAAGTCTATGCCTTCTTTTCCTACATAGCATCTGTTAAGCTTTTACTATAATCAGTACAAGTCAGCCAAAAGAGACATTGCAATTCAAAGTATTTGGAGCTGAGGGCAGGTGCTATGGCTCACACCTGTAATCCCAGCACTTTGAGAGGCTGAGGCGGGCAGATCACCTGAGGTGAGTTCAAGGCTAGCGTGACCAAGATGGAGAAACCCTGTCTCTACTAAAAATACAAAATTACCCGTGTGGTAGTGCATGCCTGTAATCCCAGCTACTTAGGCTGAGGCAGGAGAACCCTTGAACCTGGGAGGCAGAGATTGCAGTAAGCCGAGATCACGCCATTGCACTCCAGCCTGGGTGACAAGAGCAAAACTCCGCCTCACAAAAAAGTATTTGGAGCTGAAAGCAAACCGACTAACAATCAAACTTCTAGACAGTGTAATTTAAGGTACTCCTTAGTAACTTGCTGAGGTAACAGTTGAACTTCAAGCAAATCTCTGAAATCTAAACTTTTTTCTTCTAGGTCACCATTACTCCCAGCTCCATGAGGAAAATCTGCACATACTTCCATAGAAAGTCCCAAGAGGACTTCTGTAGTCCTGAACACTCAACAGAATTATAGATTCGAATCTGAGTGAGTTACTGAGCTTTGGTCCACTAAAACAAGATGAAAAATACAAGAGTGACTCTATAACTCTGGTCTTTAAGAAAGCTACCTTTTCATTTTTAGACAAAATATTTTCAATGCTGAAATATACCTAATCTGGTTCTACTACCATAATGTATATGCAGCTTCCCCAGGATAGGGGGAATTTAAATTTGTGTTTAAATTTCATAAAGTAAATTTGTCACTTTAGCATTTTGAATGAATAGTCTTCACTTTTTAAATTATGCATCTTCTCTACAATAATGACATCCAGCTCATGGAGGCAAAAAACAAGTTTCTTGTTATTCTTAAACTTTCTGTGCTCAGTGGAAAGTATCTGCCAGCCACAGCATGAGGCCTATGAAGGCTGACTGCTGAAGAAATCCTCTGCTGAAGACCCCTGGTTCTGTTCTGCCTCCAACATGTATAATTTTATTTGAAATACATAATCTTTTCACTATGCTTTTGTGGGGTTTTTTAAAGTATGTGTAAAAATGTGATGTTTAGATAAGTACATTTATATATCAGTTCAGTGTTAAAATGCAGTTTCTTGAGTTAAAGTCATCTTTATTTTAAATGCAGTGATAAATGTCAGCTCTTTGGAGAAACTAGGAGAGCAACAACAGAAAGCTGTGTCTTTTTTCTCTCCAGTATATCTCCCTTATGAGATTTCAGGTCCCCATGTTTTCACCAAGCAATCTACTATGTCAGCCAACCCAACATCACTTTCTACAGGAGGTTATGATTTTTGCCATTTACTAGAGGAAGATGTTTTATAAAATCAATTTGGGGTTTGAATTCAGGTGCAGCCATCAGTTCTCTAGGTGCTGTAGTGTTTTAAAAAAATAAGTCATCAGATTTTAAGAAAAAAGCGATGATTTCTTATTGATATTTTTATAAAACTATATAGCTCTTAACTGAAAATCCAGAACCAGAAACATAAATCTTGAGGTTATCTTCATGTACATAAAAAGCAATAGCCTTCTAGTATAGATAGCACTGAGCCAAAAAGTAATAGAATTTTCTCTAGATATTTAATACAGAGAGTGTATAGACTGACTCTAAGTTAATAATGTGCAAAATATCTTAAACATCCCTCCCCTTAATCAACAATTATGTATCAGTGATCGTGAACCATTGTTTTGTATTTTTCACCTTTGTAACCTCATGGAAAGAGGCTTTATGTACCTTCTAGTTACTATGTACTTAGAAGGGAGCCTCCTTCCAATCATGAAACTTCATTTGTTTTGAGGACCGTGTAGACTTTATGGTGAAAATCTATTCTTACTGACAACTTTTTAATTCCTTTGATCTTATAAGTTAAAGCTGTAACAACTGAAATTGCATGGGTCAAGTAAGCATAGTTTTATCCAGGGAGAAAAATAAGTAAAGGGAAGCCATAGAATTGCTCTGGTCAAAACCAAACACACCATAGCCTTAACTGAATATTTAGGAAATCTGCTTATATTTGGTGTTTGTTTTTTGACTGCTGGGCTTTGGGAAGATGTTATTTACGACCAGTATCTGCCAGTAATGCTGTTTATCTCACTTGCTTTGAAAACCATTTGGGGGAAAAAATCCTTGACAAAGAAAAAGAGTGGGCCAGGCACGGTGGCTCAAGCCTGTAATCCCAGCACTTTGGGAGGCCGAGGCGGGTGGATCACAAGGTCGAGAGATTGAGACCATCCTGGTCAACATGGTGAAACCCCGTCTCTACTAAAAATACAAAACATTAGCTGGGCATGGTGGCGCGTGCCTGTAATCCCAGCTACTCAGGAGGCTGAGGCAGGAGAATTGCTTGAACCCAGGAGGCAGAGGTTGCGGTGAGCCGAGATCGTGCCATTGCACTCCAGCCTGGGTAACAAGAGCGAAACTCTGTCTCAAAAAAAAAAAAAGAAAAAGAAAAAGAGTGATAAAGCAGATGATTTTGTTTGTATCCCTTCACATCTTCTGGCAGCACTACTGAGTGAAATTGGGATCAATTTGGCTGTCAGAAACTATACTGAGAGTCTACTGGGCATAACATGTCCCACGTGGAAAACTAGTGCTTTAAATGGGTGCCAAAGTTCAACTATAATGAGATAATTATCCCTGCCTATGTCAGTGTCAGACTGAGCTGATCCTGAATAATAAAGCATTTTACCTTATCCGATGTCCTTTTCTGAGCTTTTTGCGTTACCTAGAAGCAGTGTACACAAAAGAACTATAGTAGTAGTCAAGTATGCCTTCTACTTGTTCATTAAATAAAATATTTATTCCCAAAGTTATAATCTATTTCAAGCTGAAAAAGCTTTTAATAAAAAATATCTTGCTTGGGTCAGACCTTGAGCGTTTAAGATGGCTTGGATTTCTTCATAAAGGAGGGCGGAGTGATGTAGTTCTTTTTCTAAACAAGTATTTCCAGCACAAACTTTTCCATTGGAATACATTTCAAGCACTATTGCTAGGATCCTGTATTAGAGTTTGCTTTTGGCTATTTCAGCACAGGCCCTTAACTTTTGTGAGGATGACTGATTAGTCCCTTCAAATGTCTCATCATCTGGACTGCTCATTTAACTGATGATAAATGAAGAGCATGCATAGCTGCCCTTGTGTTGGGGGTCAGCTGATTATCCCCATCCCCAGCCTTAATAGTTTAAAACAGTTTTAACTCTTAGCTTGAAATTAGACTATGGCCATGTTCGTAATATAGGTTGCGTGTGGGTTCAACAAATGCTTTTTGAGAGCCTGTCATAGCCAATATACAACTGCTCTTGTCTGTTTTGCTGCTTTTCTTAGTCCCAAGAGAGCCAATACTTTCACATTGCTCTTAAAGCAAAGGCCAAGTAGTCGTCAGAGAAAAATCAATTCCACAACTAGGTAGTGTGGGCAACATTTTACGAATGTGTGTCAGAAGACAGACTGAGTTAAAACATTTTACTAGAAAAACTGAGTTAATTTCCTCCCTATGACAATTCAACACAAGTGGTTTTTGCTTCATAATTCCATAAAGGGCTATGTGTAGGCCCAGTTGAGCTCTTATTAGCAGATCTCATTGCTTCTCACACAGGTCTTCATGGGGAATTCTTTGCCAGCCCTAGGTATGGATCATACCACATTACCAATTAACCCATTACTCAGAAAATTCTCAGGGATTAGGGGAAAAAATTGATATAGGCAGGCTGAACACATTTTGTTGGACTTGAGTTAAGCTTAATGCTTAGATGTCAGGAATACAAGCCTGGCTTGTTATAAGGTATTCATTTTGTTCCCTAAAGTGGTAACAAAATCTGTTTTATTTCTGAGCTGTGTTTGAATACATGCTAAAAAGTGTAAGGTTTGTTAAGAAATGATGTAAGATAAATTCAGCCTTTAAAAAAGAAATGAGCGTATTAAGCAGCTTGTTTATATTGGTATGCCTGCAGCAAGTATATACATCACAAATGAGAGATATTATGTTATTAAAGAATAGGCTCGTTTGATCCCCAAAGTTCATCCCTTGCTAAGCCAGGAAAGAGGATTTCTAGGGTATGTAACCATGTTCTTTATTTTGAATTTAAAAGGTTTCATATTCCATTTATACTCCATTTCTCTTTAATTTCCTTAACTTGCCACATGCCCCTTTGTTTTGACATTCTGAAAAATTTATATTCAAGCCATGTTGTGAAATATGAATAGCGCATTTCAAAATGCCTTTGATTGGAAGGCGTTTAAGCCAGCCAACATTTACATATCACCTGGGTGCCAAGCCCTGTGTGTGAGGCACCTGGTCTGCAAAGAGCTCCTTTCTTTATTTCCAGTTGTCAAAGGAGTCACTTTATAATACCTCAGTAGGCTAAAGTCAGCATTTGAGAGAAACGGCAAAGATCAGATTTCAAGTCCTTTGAATAAAGTTGTTTGTAATCAGCTATTATGTAGCCAGTACTATCTAGAAGCCTACATTTCCCTCCAGAAACTTAATTCAGCTGCGCTTAGGACTTTTAACTTCTCAAAGTAAAATAGTTTTTTGATGCATGTTTTCATTATATTCCTTATAAGGTTATAAATGATGGTTGAAAACAAGATCTCTAGTGCCAGACTTCTAGCTTTGGGTCCAAGCTCTAGCTGTGTGACTGACCGTGGGCAAGTTATTCAACCCTTCTGTGAATCAGTCTCCTACCTTAAAATGGGATTATGTGGTTATTACGTGTAACGCTCTTAGGACAGTGCCTGGCACATAATACCTAATATTTATTAAACAGTTGCTATTAGCCGTTAATCTTATCAAGTGTGGAAGGCAACAAAAGCATAAACGTTGCCTGGGCCTCCCAGTCCCAGCACTTTTCAAAAGCAGCACGTGGGTCTGTGGAAAAATCTCAGGTTTGAAATTCATGACTGTCCTACCACCTGTTACACAAGAAAATTGTGGAGACTATTTAATATGCGGCCTGTAGCCACTGTTCAAAGAGACCATAATCTGCAAATCTGTATCCTGAACTCTTAAACAAACCAAAGCTTTGCACACACAAAGTCCACCCTCCCATTTCCTGACTGCCCCCAGCTCTGCTACATTGTTTAAGATGTTGAGTACCTTTAGAGAGGAAGCTGCAGCTGCTGGTCTTTAGAGCCAAGAGCCAACTCTTGCTCAATTGTTAGGCTACTGTGGACAAAATAGGCAAAGCTCAAAACAAGCCATGTTGCATCTGTTAGTAGTAGGATACAAAAGAAAATTCAAACATTTCATTGAGGAATATAACGAAGACCAGATTTTTTGCTCTCATTTGATGAGATTCTTCCCCAGGCTCCTATTTTTGATGCCTGTAATACTTGCTGCCATCATCACATCAGTGTGAAAATAGTGAAAGTTTGCTTGATGTTTTGGTGGATAAATCCAGCATTGGGGTTTCAGCTGTCAATCTGAGCATCAGATTTATGCTGCCGCTAATGCTATTAGGGACCCTAGTTTCCAATTTACAGGAACTTACAGAATGTGGCATGCCTTTATTAGAAGCTGGCATCTGCTCCTTTGTGCCAGTTGTCAATTTAAATGAAGATGTTTAGAGCCAGGTTGTTTTTTTGATTGATAACAGCCTTGCTTACTTCTGAAGTCAAGGTCTAAAAGTAATTATACAAATCATCCCTTTCCTCTATCAATATATTACCAGATGATATATGTTACTGAAACAAAACTAAGTAAACCATCTGGCTTTGCTATGTTGACATGGAGTTAGCAAATATTGTTGTACCATGTCACTTAATAATTATTCAGCATGACTTAATTTCTCTTCCACCTTTCCCCCATCCCATGCAATAAGTTCAAACGCAGTTTTCCAAGAATTATTTGAAAAGAAGCATAAGAGGGGGATTTATTAAATGTAACTGTGAAATGACTTATTCGTGGCTTAGGAACTGAGAAATTAAAATCCAGTGGACATTGTTGCCGCTGTAATAGGCAACATTCATTCAGCCCAACCGTTAACGTCAAGTTGGAAATGCTGTTTTCTTAAAAGCCCTCCTGGATTTAGAGAGTTTTATATGGGAGTGAGAGACTCAGAGTCCAAAAATCAATGTCTTCACAGAGAGGTTTACTGGAAGACAAGTTAAAACAAACATTAATATCTTGAGTGTGGTTATGATAAACACTTCCCAACTCCCTAATTAGACTATGAGGTATTGGCCTTGGAGTGCTGCACATGTAATTAAGTATCTGGCTTTGGAAAACTCCTAAAACCAAGAAATGTGACAAAAGTCTTAAGTTATACACAGAAAGCCTACAGGATAAGAAAAATTGAATGATTTAGGAATAGTTTCTATTCGAGCCAATTTTCTTATACGATCAATTGCACAAAGAGAGGATGCTGTTTAGAGCAGCTTGTTAATTTGAGTTATCCTGTGGTGTCCTCTTGCCTTCCTGTTTACATTGACAGCATTTCTAATCCCATTTATATTCTCCCTTCTTATGTCATTTTGGCCACTGGACTCAGTTGAGTAGTGCATGAAGCCAGGGTTGTGGGTTTCACTCCCAAATGGGCCAATTTCATTTCACTCTGTGTATTCGTGGCCATAGGCAGCATCTCACATGCCTGCCCTAGCCAGCCACTCCACAAGGAGGGGTGGATAGAGTTTAGACTCAGTATAAACGCTGGATACAAACTCATAGTATGTATCCTCGCTACACAACCTGAAAGCATTCTAAATGCTGCCTGTCTTCCCTTTTCCTGCCTGAAGACCAAATGTCTAAACCTCTGATAATCAAAGTTATAGATCATTTCATTTAATGCACACTCCTATACACACTTACAACCCTGTATGTGAGTATAATTATCCCCATTTTTGTTGTTGTTGTTGTTGTTTTCACATAAGGGAACTAAAATACAAGTTAAATAACTTGCCCAAGGATATGTAGCAAGTGACAGCTTATGGATTTGGTCTGACTCAAAGCCCACAGTCTTAATTCCCATCCTAGAGTGTCTGTCCCCTGGCCCTCCCCATCAATCAAATACATGCTTTCTACTGTCAGTACCTTCAAAAGAGAAGAACTCTCAAAATACATTTTCTGCTAGAGTAATATATGAAAGAATATTATTCCTTAGGAGTAGAAGCTATTCTGAACTGTAGAAGGAAGGATATGTGCAGGACTAGAAGCTAGAATCAGTACTGACAGTGTGTTATAGGAGGACAGGAAGAAGACTGATGAATGCAGTGATAGGAAAACAGGAACAAAAGCACGGAAGTTAAAATTAGAAAAAGTGAAGAAAGGCTTGCCCCCAAATATGACAGCAGAGAATGAAGATAAAGATACACGTGCCCTGTGACCCAGCTGTTCCACCCTTCTACCCACGAGAAGCTCAACGTGCACTGGGACACATATAAAGATGTTTGTGGCAGCATTGTTTATGCTAGTGAAAGGCTGGAAATAATCCAAATGTCTGTCCACGGTAGAATGGTTAAACTATGAAATACTCATAACAACAGTATATAACAATGAGATGGAAAACGATGAACTAGCTACGGGACAATGACCATGAATGATTAGAACACTGAGCAAAAGAAGCAAGAAATAGTAATGTACACAGTATGACTGCATTCAGATCAAGTATTAGAAGACAGGAAATACTAACTAGTATTGGATATGTATATGGGTGGTAAACAGCAAAACAAAATCATGATTTCATTATAAAAACAGGAGTTCCCTCTGGAGGGTTGTGCTTGGGAAGTAACATGAAGGACTTCTTAGGTTATGGCAAAGTTCTGTCTCTTGCCCTGGTTAGTGATTATATGGGTGTTTGCTCTATAATTATATCTTGCACTTATGTTTTATACATTTTTCTATATATGTTTTATGATTCATGATGTTTTTAAAGGTTTTTTTAAAAGGAATGAAGATCAGGCCGGGTGCAGTGGCTCATACCTATAATCCCAACACTTTGGGAGGCCAAGGCGGGCAGATCACGAGGTCAGAAGATCGACACCATCCTGGCTAACATGGTGAAACCCCATCTCTACTAAAAATACAAAAAGTTAGCTGGGTATGGTGGCATGTGCCTGTAATACCATCTACTCAGGAGGCTGAAGCAGGAGAATCACTTGAACCCAGGAGGCGGAGGTTGCAGTGAGCTGAGATCACACCACTGCACTCCAGCCTGGGCGACAGAGCAAGATTCCATCTCAAAAAAAAAAAAAAAAAAAGGGCGGGGGGAATGAAGATCAGAGTGTTCTCAAGAGAAGATAGATAAGAGGTGGGCCTTGGGGAGTTCTAGATAGACTTGTTAACAGTTCTTCAAAGGGAAATACTGGAGTGAGACTGTGGCTCTTGATACTTTCTAAGGAAAGCAGGAGAATCCTCTGTTCCCTCAAAGCAGAAGGATAAACTAAGTTGCCTCTCCATGTACTGTCAGGATTCAGTATATTCATTCAGTTTAAAAGAAGAGAATTGTGCCTTCAGCAAATAATGCTGTGGCTCAAGCATGGGGTTTGGGATTTTCATAGCTGTCTCTGAGCTGAGAAGTCAGCAAGGGGTGGCCAACAGAGGGAGGTTCTGCAGCGTTGCCAGCACTGCAGCATTTGGCGGCCTGTTAAAGCTCCACATCATATGCATTTCTTCTTTTCTCTTTCTTCCCCAGTCTTGTGTTTTCTTTCTCTTCTCAAGATCAACCATCAAATCAATGCAGAAATGGGGCATAGATGACAAATTCTTATTTTAAAGATACAGAGGGTCACAAAGCTAGGTAGTGCAGAATCTATTCTGGTATCCTGCAGTTTTTCCACCCAGTCTTCTTGATCTGTTAACCATTATGCTCAATACTTTGCTATGCTGATATTTTGAATAATTGAATACTTTGCTATTCAAAGTGTTTCCTCTACCTGGAATAGTTTTCTCACCTTATAGCAACCTTTAAGCCCCCTTTTTTAAAGAACCAGTTCAATCCCTCCACCACTTCCTGTAGGAACTCTTCATAGATTTTCCTAATATAAATTCCTTCCACTCAGCCCCAGAGTGTCTGGTTTCAACACTGCAACAGTGCTTAGCAGATTTGTCTTGGAATTATTTCTATATTTTTTCCACTAGACTAGTCTCCTCTATAGCCAACTGGTCTTACTCATTTCTCTATACCCAGTATTGTGCTGGAACTGGCTTATACTCATGACAGCCAGTTATTAAATATTCAGGGATTTTGTGAGCTGTTAAAATTTTAGTAGCCTGATATCAGTAGGAAATAGTCATGGCAAGAATATTTACACTATGGGAATAGGCAGAAAGTGCAAATCAGGGTCTTTTTTTTTTTTTTTTTTTCTGGAAAGCTAGCTTACCAGCACATCACTGCAGATAACCCACCACCACTTGCCTATCCCTGGGCTTCCTGTAGTGCTTGGCATAGTAGTTGTAAGATGCATGAAGAAGGCAACCAGTGAAAGTACAAATCAAAAGGAAAGAGAATTCAAATAGTGTCAGCTCAGGAGCCCAGGAAAAAGAAGTTTTTGAGAAGTGGGTGGTTCACTGCTGCCGAGAAGTTGGTGAATATAACTTAAATAAGGCTGAATTAAGCACATCTTTGTTCTTCTCAAGGGCTACTTCAATAGGATGATAATATGAAAGATGGCTGGGAATGAAAAAAATACAGGGTGGCTAGGAAATGAGCAGTAAATGTAAATACCTTTCAAGACAAGAGAGGGAGTCTTTCTCTTGTTAAACAGCTATTTGCTGAACATCTATTATGTGTCAGGCATTGCATTAAACAAATAAAACACATAGGCCCATCCTCAACTTGCTCCTAGACTCACAGGGCAGACAAACACAAGAGCACAATGATAAGGGCTCTGAAGACATGATCTAGGGGCTGCCGGAGCACATTAAAATAAACCTGGGCATCCCGGGAAGTTTGCATACAGAAGTCAATCTGAGCTTAACTCAAGAAGAACAAATTTTCCAGATGTTTAAGTGAAGGATTATCCTAGCAAAGGAAATAGCACAATACAATAGCATGAACAAAGGTTTGAGGACATGACAAAGAATGGCCTGTCTGGAGAACTCAGTACAGCAGGAGATGAGACTGGAGGCAAGCAGGGGTAGGGCACAAAGACCTGGCATTGCTACCATACTGAGTTTGGGCTTTATCTTGAGGCACAGACAACTAGTGATCAACCAATCAGGGTACAAGCACAATCAGATTTTTATTTTAGAAAAGTGGTTATATAGTAATGTGAATGGTAGATTGTAAAGAAACCAGACATTAGGCAGGCAACCAAGTTAGGAGGTTGTATTAGTGTGTTTTCACATTGCTAATAAAGACATACCCAAAACTGGGTAATTTTTATAAAGGAAAGAGGTTTAATTGACTCACAGTTCCACATGGCTGGGGTGGCCTCACAATCATGGCAGAAGGCAAATAAGGCACAAGGTCCCGTCTTACAGGGTGGCAGGCAAGAGAGCAGGGGAACTCCCCTTTATAAAACCATCATATCTTGTGAGACTTACTATCACAAGAATAGCACGGGAAAACCTGCCCCCATGATTCAGTTACCTCCCAATGGGTCCCTCCCACAACGTGAGAATTATGGAAGCTACAATTCAAGATGAGATTTGGGTGGGGACACAGCCAAAACATATTAGGAGTTGATTGTCGTAATCCAGGCAGTAAGGAAGGTGGGCCTGAAACAAAATAACGGTGTACATGAGAGGATGTTACTGATTTGAGAGATGCTCCTGAAACGGCAAACTAGAGTTTTCTTAGGTGGGTAAATGAGAGAGGAACCTGGAATGAGTCCCAGGATCCTGGCACCAGTTAATGGGTAGATGGTGTCATTTGGAGGAATGGGGTATTTTAATAGTAGAAATGACCAGATTATGGGAGGAAATTATTTCCCTTGTAGACACTTGGGATAGCCAGTGGAGATGCCCTTTAGGTAGTCGTATGTATAAGACTGGAACTCAAGAGAGTAGTCTGGGGTGGGAAGAATTTTTAGGAGTATTAGGTGTGAAAAGAATAAAGTGGGGTTTATAGAGAAAATTGTCCAGGGAGATTGTAACACAGTAGCTCTCAAACTTGAGCAAACACCCAACTTTTTTTTTTTTTTCTGGAAGTCTGTGCTGGAACCTGAAAATGTGCATTTCTAACAAGTTCTCAAGCCATGCTGATGCTGCAGATCTGGGGACCACACTTGGGAACCATTAGTGTGGAGAAAGGCCAGCATTTAGGGGTGATGAGAGAAAGAAGAGCTGACAGAGGTGACTGAGAAGGTATTTTGGGAAGAGAGATTTCAGAACAGAGTTTCAGGGATTATAACAATAAAGAAGCAGGATGAAGAACAAATAATGTCAATTGCATTTGACAATCTGGAAGGTAAGATTGGAGCCAAGTGGCAGTATCAGGGAATGGGAGATAGCAAATGCAGTTTACACTTTCAGAGAGTTTGGCTAAGAAGTGAGAACAGACACTGAGAAGGTATGGAGAGGGTCATGGTCAAGAAAGGACTTGGGTATGGGAGAAGTTAGATCAGTTCATGGGCTAGAAGAAAGCATGCAAGAAAGGGGAAGGTTTTAAAGACCCAGGTAACAATGGAGGCTTAATAAGGGAAATAGGAAGGAAAGGGACTTTGCCTTAAGCAGGAGGAGGAGCCCCCGCTGTGAGGCCAAAGGGGTAATGGGGATGCCCAGAAAGACCAGAAGAATCTGGGAGGGTTTGGAAGAATAGATACCCCACAGCAAGTTTGTGATGTTTGTAGGTGGAAGGGAAGGAGCCAGCCAGAGGCAGGGCCCATACTATAGGAGAGGTGAAGCAGTGGTTCAGGGTCCCAGAAATGGAGGTTTGCGGGGGATGGCATCAGGAACAGAGAAGGCCAAAGAAATAATTTAGAAAGTGCCCAAAAATGCAGCTGCAGTTATCACAACTGTTATGTATAATCTTGGAAAAATAGAAATAGCTTAAATATTTCTGTTACCAACAAAGCCGGTGCCCCCAAAGTAGTATCTTTTTCTGTTCAGTGCCACAAAGCCAATACACAAAACCAAAATGTCTAGCAGTGCAGGCTTTATTCAGTGGCCATGGAATTGAGAAGTGGATGTTTGACTCAGAAACCAATTTCTCACCTTGTGAGAGCTGGGAAGTCGCAGATACAGAGTATCTTGAATGAAAGGTTTGGGCATTGAAAGCTAAGGGAGGAATATTTATGTCTTTTCTGGGAATGGGTGGAGAACTCCTCTAAAAAGGGGTGCTGCTTTCCTTTTTGTCCTTTTATGGGTTCTTCTGGTCTTTGTCATTGTGATTGTCAACTGTCATGGCGCTGTGGGAGTGTCATTTACTATGGAAATTAGATTATAATGAAGTTAGAGGTACTTCAGAGGTCTAGTGAGTGCCATCTTTGATCCCATCAGTCTTAGCCAATTTGGTCATGAGAAGGAATTTTGATCTTAGGCATCGGAGTAGAAAATCCCCTATTTCATGTAGGTATTACACTGGACCTCTTGATCCACTGGCCTCAGCCTCCCAAAGTGCTGGGATTATAGGCGTGAGCCACAAGTGATTTTTTTCTTTTATAGGCCAGGCCCACAAGTGATTTTTTTCTTCTACTTGTCTGTATTTTCCAGATTTTCTACAAGAAGCATATGTTAATATTGTAATTTTTAAAAGTTATTTTAAGCCAGGCATAGTGGCACACACCTAAAACCTAGCACTTTGGGAGGCTGAAGCAGGAGGATCACTTGACCCCAGGAGTTTGAGACCAGCCAGGCAACATAGTTGAGATCTTGTCTCTACGAAAAATAATTTTAAAAATTAGCTGGGTGTAGTGGCATGCGCCTGTTGTTCTAACTAGTTGGGAGGCTGAGTTGGGAGGATCAGTTGATCCCAGGAGGTTGAGGCTGCAGTGAGCCATGATTGTACCACTGCACTCCAGCCTGGGTAACAATGAGACGCTGTCTCAAAAATAGATAAATAAATAAAATTTAAAAGTTGTTTTACAAAATAAGGTTTAGTTGAAACTAGGGAGGAAAGAGGTTATTTCTCAGAAGCAGGAGAAAATGAAGAAATAATGAGCAGAGATACAAAGAGGCTTTGTATTTTTTCCAAGATAAGGAATTTCACAACAAACATCTTTGTTTGTATAAAAACACAGAATATAAGCCAGGCGCAGTGACCCATGCCTGTAATCCAGCACTTGGGGAGGCCAAGGTGGGCAGATCACTTGAGGCCAAGAGTTCAAGACCAGCCTGGCCAACATGGCAAAACCCTGCCTCTACTAAAATATATATACATACACATACACACACACACAAATTAGCTGGGCATGGTGGTGCATGCCTATAATCCCAGCTACTCAGGAGGCTGAGCCACAAGAATCGCTTGAACCCAAGAGGTAGAGGATGCAGTGAGCCAAGATCACACCACTGCACTCCAGCCTGGGCAACAGCGTGAGACTCTCTCCAAAAAGAAAAAAAAAACCACACAGAATATAGAGTCTTAGGAAAAATATTTAAATATTACAGATAATATAAGATAGTATAACTATGTTATAGAATATTATACATAGAATATACACATTTCTAGCTACTTCTTCATAATAGATTCCTAGAAGTGGAATTACTATGACAAAGGATGTGATAAAGGCAATTAATTGCCTTGACAGTGCCAACTCATTTTTCAGAAAGTTGTAATATAAATGAGAAATTTTTTATAGAATAAAAGTGAATTGAGAGAATTCACCATAAAAGAAGGTCATCTGCAGAGAATGAAGAGACAGAGGGGTGCTGGGGCAAGAAAAGGAAAAAGAACTAATATTTGCAGTGCCTAATATGAGCCAGGCTCTGTGCAATGCTCTTTAAGAAATATAACCTTACACCATGTAAGTACCTATGCAACAATCCTGCATGTTCTGCACATGTACCCCAGAACCTAAAGTGCAATAAAATATATATGTTTATTAAAAAGAAATATAACCTTACTAAAAGTATCATTATTGGCCTCATTTTGCAGATAAAAAAGACTAAATCTAGGCCAGGCATGGTGGCTCATGCCTGTAATCCCAGCACTTTGGGAGGCCAAGGGGTTGGATCACTTGAGGTCAGGAGCTGGAGACCAGCCAGGCCAACTTGGTGAAACCCTGTCTCTACTAAAAATACAAAAATTCTCCAGCCATGGTAGCACACACCTGTAACCCCAGCTACTCAGGAGGCTGAGGTCGGAGGATTGCTTGGACCCTGGAGGGAGAGGTTGTAGTGAGCCAAGATCATGCTCCTACACTCTAGTCTGGGCAACAGAGCAAGACTTCATCTCAAAACAGGAAAAAAGAAAGAAACTAAATCACTTTGAGTTTAAGTGCTTTGCCCATGGAAGGTAGAAAGTAGCAGAGTGGGTATTTAAGTCCCAGCCTCCAAAGCCTGTTGACATGGAAATGACTTTAAATAACCATCATGACAATTGTAATGTCTTCTTTCTCTAGAGATTGGGAACCAGGACAGCAAGAGCTAAACAGTGGAGGCATCTGGGGTTGTGGTACCTGGAGCCCTGAGAGAAACTCATCAGGGAGCTGATTCGATCAAACACAAGAGAGAATGCAAGGATACCCTGAGAGTCTAGTTGCCCACTGGGAATTCTCAAGCAATGCTCTCTGGTCTAAATTGACCCAAAATATTAAAGAGTCAGAATTGAAATAAACATACATCCAATTAAGAGTGAAAGCGGGGCTGGGCGCAGTGGCTTACACCTGTAATCCCAGCACTTTGGGAGGCTGAGGCAGGTAGATCACCTGAGGTCAGGAGTTTGAGACCCACCTGGCCAACATAGCGAAACCTCGTCTCTACTAAAAATACAAAAATTAGCTGGGCATGGTGGCAGGCGCCTGTAATCCCAGCTACTCGGGAGGCTGAGGCAGGAGAATGGCTTGAACCCGGGTGGCAGAGATTGTAGTGAGCTGAGATGGCACCACTGCACTCCAGCCTGGGTGACAGGGCAAAACTCCATCTCAAAAAAAAAAAGAAAAGTGAATAGGGGATGATTTAAAAGATTGCTAGCTGCAGCAAGAGCTCTGATGAAAGTCAATAAACTTTCCACAGAGCTCTTATGAGGAGAACAGTATAAATGTCTTACCCAAATCCTGTAATCTTGACTCTGCCATCTACTGATCCTGTGACCTTATGCAAGTTACTTCATTTCTCTGAGCTCCAGTGTCCTCACTGAAAAAAAGGAAATGTAATAACAGTACTTCCTCTGTGGTCTTTGGAGGATTAAATGAGTTACTGTATGTAGGGTGCCTAGAAAAGTGCCAGGCATGTACTATGTTTAAACTTTTTATGATTATCCTGGGGGTGCTAAAGTCCCTACCTTGAAGTGCAAATAGTGGGGAAGACAGTCAGACATACATGGTCTTAATGGAATGTGTGTTGAAGGCTCCAACACCACAGAGTTTATGCTTTTTCAGCTGCACTCAGCAATCTGGGAGCAGAGCCAAAGAAAACTGAGATAGGGATTACCCAAGGTAGGAAGTCAGCAGCGGGGGACCCATGGGCACCCCGGAAACAACAGGCAAAAGGGTCCAGGCTGGATATGGAGGATGCAAAAGATTCTGGGAAGGGTGAGCAGGTCAGGAAGAATTACCTGAAGCAGGCAGGTAGAAAGAAGCTAAGATGTTTGTGGTCAGAGTAGGGTTGTAAGAATTTGGTTTGATATGGGCCATTCTGATGCCCATGTACGAAGTATATTTGCTAGAGTGAATGACAGGTTGGGCAGAATTTAATGTATTTTTAGTTTTTAGAAAACAATAATGAATTACAATAGTAATCCAGGACAGTACTTCGCTGCTAACTATCCCTGGGTTTTTGCAGGTGTCTCTGCCTCTGGGTTGTATGGCATCAGCTGTCCGGTGAACACCCTTTCCTTACCTTCTCCATTCTTTTCACACACTCCTTCTCCTTGACTTCTTGAAGGAGTCAGTCCCATTGGTTATCCCAGAAGGGTAACAAAACAGGTGACAGAAGAGGAAGTTGCCATGAAAGCTTTCAGGCAGGTGTTAAGCCACTGAGGAGGGCAAGAGAATGTGCTGGACACCAGAGAACAGTTGAATGGACTGAGCCAGCAGTAAAACAGGATGATGTGCCCAAGATGGGTGGGGAAGCTGGGGTCTGGAGAAGCTGAGGTTAGGAGGTTGGAGAATGTCAGCCTGTTCTGACCTCAAGGAAGAGAGGTGGTACTGGAGGCAGGCCAGGTTTTTATTTAGAATGAGAAGGGAGAAGGAGTGTGTGTGTGAAAAGAATGGAAGAGGTGAGGAAAGGGTGTTCAGCAGATAGCTGGTTCCGTGTAGCCCAGGGGCACAGAGATACCTGCAAAAGCCCAGGGCTAGTTAGCAGCAAAGCACTGTCCTGGATTACTGCCTTGCCAGGAAGTGAGAGTGAGAGACCAGGTTATGTCCCCATGTAGCCCTGACAGGGCCCCCCCACTGCAGTGTGGGGGACAAGCTTGCAGGACTAACCCCGAGAAAGGATCTGGGCTCCTGAGTCAGTACAACGTCCTATTTCTGCTACATTCAGCCTGCTGTGTAATGGCTCCAAAGGCAGTGCCAGCAGCTCATAGGGCACAAGGGGAAAGTGAGAAGCAGAGCCTGGCACCTTATTTTGGGAGCTCCTCCTGTCGGCCCAGCCCTCTGGTTCCATGTGCCTGACACAGCGACAGCTCTTGGTGCGAGCTTGGATAACCAGCCCTGCAGACATTGGCTGAGGTGCCCAGAGTGGCAGGCCCTGTGAGAAAGACAAGTTATGTGGCTTCACCAAAGAGGGAGAATTGAGTCCTTACTTTTTTTTTTGAGACAGAGTCTCACTCTGTCACCCAGGCTGGAGTGCAGTGGTGCAATATCGGCTCACTGCAACCTCCACCTCCTGGGTTCAAGCAATTCTCCTGCCTCAGGCTTCTGAGTAGCTGGGATTACACTCATACACCACCACACTCAGCTAATTTTTGTATTTTTGATAGGGACAGTGTTTCACCATGTTGTTCAGGCTGGTCTTGAACTCCTGACCTCATGATCTGCCCGCCTTGGCCTCCCAAAGTGCTGGGATTACAGATGTGAGCCACTGTACCTGGCCAAGTCCTTACTACTTAATAGAGTCCATACATCTTGAAGGAATCAGTCCCATTGGTCATCCCAACTGGGCTGGTGCCTCACCCAGAAGTCCCTTAGGAGTGCACCTTGTTTTCTTTCCCTGCTCACTTGTTCTTTGAAAATTATCTAAAAGGATGATGTCATGCAGAACCAATACAAACTTTAGGTGTCAAGGTGTGCAGTTTGAGCTAGAGTGTACTTAGAGCTGGTTTCCAAAGCCAGGGATGCTACACACACGCTCTCAGCCAGTCCTCCATGTGTCCCCAGTGATGCTCCTGGTTACAGCTAGGGCTCAGTCTAATATGAAAACAGAGTGACATTAGTTATCGCATATATACAAAGGACAAACTTATGATCATTTGAGCACAGTGCTTTGGAAACTTGAGCTAACTGGCCCTGAGAACCTTGGAGGCAAGCCTTTGGCTTAATTTCTGCTAACCAGATGGAACCAAAGACTCAGCCCTGGGGATACTCTTGGCTCTTGCATAGTAGATCTGGTTCCCTTAAATCTCCAGTCTTCCTTAGACCCACCCAGATCCCCCAAATCTGCACTCTAGGTGAGTCCCTATTAATATCTTAATTTCCTATATACTGACCCATCTTTTTCTTAAAAAGTATATCCTATTAATTCCTTGTGATTTTTTCTTAGGAATTCAGTTTCTCTCATATTAAATATCTTTATGAAATAAAGGAATTGGGGCTGGGTGTGGTGGCTCACACCTGTAATGCCAGCACTTTGGGAGGCTGAAGTTGGTGGATCACCTGAAGTCGAGAGTTCAAGACCAGCCTGACCAACATGGAGAAACCCCGTCTCTACTAAAAACACAAAATTAGCTGGGTATGGTGGCGCATGCCTGTAATCCTAGCTACCCAGGAGGCTGAGGCAGGAGAATCGCTTGAACCTGAGAGATGGAGGTTGCAGTAAGCCAAGGTCACACCATTGCACGCCAGCCTGGGCAACAAAAGTGAAACTCTGTCTAAGAGAGAGACAGAGAGAGAGAGAGAGAGAAAGGGAATCCAATGAGATTGAATGGTTTATACTGAATGGTCATAAGAACTTTATAGCACAGCAGTGATTAGAGCCCTAAATCTCTGCCTCTATCAGTTGGCCCACCCCCCACCTGCTGACCTCTGGTTTATGCCAGTCTAAGACCCAAATCATTTATGATCACAGGCATGGGCCCCTTGTATGTGACAGTCTGGAAATCACTGCATCGGGTAATGGTCATCACTACATTGAGGGAACTTTCTGACAGATTTCTTTCTGTGATAAGCCCAACCAGGTGAATTTCTATCGTGCCCAGAGATAATTGTCCTGCAGTCAGAACATTCTGTGTTTTTCTCTGTCATTGATTAATCAAGAGGGTTTCAGGCTTACTTGTAGGCAGAATGTCAAAAGCATAGAAATGGTGAGAGATCTGTATTCTGAATTCCATTAGTTTTTCTGTGGCTACAACTGAGACTTACTCATTTATCAGATTAAATGCAATAGTGTTGGAGATAGGCCTAATGCATTAGCTCACGTCTGTAATCCCAGCACTTTGGAAGGCTGAGGCAGGCAGATCACTTGAGGTCAGGAGTTCAAGACCAGCTTGGCCAACAATGATGAAACCATGTCTCTGCTAAAAATACAAAAATTAGCTGGGAGTGGTGGCACGCACCTGTAGTCCCAGCTACTTGGGAGGCTGAAGCAGGAGAATCACTTGAACCTGGAAGGCAGAGGTTATAGTGAGACAGGATCGCACCACTATACACCAGCCTGGGTGACAGAGCAGCTCAAGGATTTCTTAACCTTTAGAGGTTGTCCACATTTTTCAGAAGCTTTGAAATCTAAGGATACATACCCTGGAAAAATTAACAAAATGTTTATTTATATACAAAATGTTGCTTTAAGAGTGTGAGGAGGGGCCGCAAGCTTGTAAACCCTATAAAGCCCATTGATGGAGTCTGGGAGATTTGTAGATCTCTGTTTAAATATGCCTTAAACTACTCTAAGCCAGTTCAACCTCAAGAACAATGCTGATGGAACAAGGTTGGTAGGTTTGGTCCCTATGTGTTTGAGCTAACTTTGCACATAGGAGCTCTTATCTTAGAACCACAGAATAATCTCAAAAGTTCAGACCTAGAAGGAGGTTTAACATGTGCTCAACAACCTCCTTTTATAGATTAAATGGGGGGGGGAGCATTGAGAATATTAGTCATTTACTTGAGGTCATGTGGATAATTACTGGCAGAGTTAGGACTAGAGCCTATGTCATGCCACACATTCAAAGTAAATGTTCTTTTAATGGTGAATCAGTAATATCAACTTTATATATGGAAGAAAGCACACGATTATAATATCTCCATTTTTAAAGATATCAATCAAGATAGGCAGCCAGTATTTACTGTCTATCATACACTTGTTCATTTATTCATTTATTAAAAATGTATATATTTAATGTGCACTATGCACCAAGCACTGTGCTAAGTACTATTTACCATAAAGCTCAAACCTTCCTTAAGAAGTCAGTAACAAGCCGGGCGCGGTGGCTCAAGCCTGTAATCCCAGCACTTTGGGAGGCCGAGGCGGGTGGATCACGAGGTCGAGAGATCGAGACCAACCTGGTCAACATGGTGAAACCCCGTCTCTACTAAAAATACAAAAAATTAGCTGGGCATGGTGGTGCGTGCCTATAATCCCAGCTACTCAGGAGGCTGAGGCAGGAGAATTGCCTGAACCCAGGAGGCAGAGGTTGCGGTGAGCCGAGATCGCACCATTGCACTCCAGCCTGGGTAACAGGAGCGAAACTCCGTCTCAAAAAAAAAAAAAAAAAAAGAAGAAGTCAGTAACAAACACTGGCTGGGCGCAGTTGCTCACACCTATAATCCCAGCACTTTGGGAGGCCAAGGCAGGCAGATTACCTGAGGTCAGGAGTTCAAGACCAGCCTGGCCAACATGGTGAAACCCTGTCTCTACTTAAAAAAAAAAAAAAAAAAATTAGCTGGGCACAGTGGCTCACACCTGTTATCCCAGCTACTAAGGAGGCTGAGGCAGGAGAATCGCTTGAACCCAGGAGGCAGAGATTGTGGTTAGCTGAGATCGCACCACTGCACTTCAGCCTGGGTGACAGAAAAATCCAGGCTGATCTTGAACTCCTGACCTCAAATAATCTGCCTGCCTCGGCCTCCCAAAGTGCTGGGATTTTTTTTTTTTTTCTCATAAAAAGGAAAAAGAAGTTACTAACAAAAACAAACACATACAGATGCAATTTGATGCCAGCATCTTCTTCTATGCCAATATATTTAACTCATTCTGCGTAGATATAGTCAGATGCTGTCTGCACTCAGTGATCCCACTGGCCACAGCATCAAGATCTCTTCATGTCAAAAATCAAGTTGGAGGGAGACAATTTTAAGGTCCTCTGTCTTCTATGGCCACTTCAATTGCAGACACATCTTTGGTGGGCATGTCACTCTGGAATAGGGCAACTCTAAAAGTTTGAGTAAATACTAGAACTAAACAAGGGAGCCAGGATTTCACACTACATGCAGATAAAACTATTTTAGATACCTAAGCAAGCTCCAGGTCCTGTTCTGATTCTGCTCTGTGTACCCCATTATCTTGCTGCTGCTTTTCCTCAATATCTGACATTCTTTGCTTTTGTTTGCTGGTCTTTTTTTGAGACAGAGTCTCACTCTATCACCCAGTGGGTGGTATGGTGGTATGGTGGTATGGTGTTGCATTCATAGCTCACTGCAGCCCCACACTCCTGGGCTCACGCAATCCTCCTACCTCAGCCTCCCCAGTAATTGAACTAACTTTGCACACAGGAGCTCTACAGGCCAGGTGCAGTGTCTCACACCTGTAATCCCAGTGCTTTGGAGGCCAAGGCAGGTAGATCACTTGAGGTCAGGAGTTTGAGATGAGCCTGGCCAACATGGTGAAACCCCGTCTCTACTAAAAATACAAAAAAGGCAAAGCGCAGTGGCTCACGCCTATAATCCCAGCACTTTGGGAGGCAGAGGCAGGCTGATCACTTGAGGCTAGATGTTTGAGATCAGTCTGGCCAACAGGGCAAAACCCTGTCTCTACAAAAACTACCAAAATTAGCCGGGCATAGTGGTAGATGCCTGTAATCCTGGCTATGCAGAAGGCTGAGGCAGGAAAATCGCTTAAACCTGGGAGGTGGAGATTGTAGTGTGCCAAGATCATGCCACTGCACTCCAGCTTGGGCAACAGAGTTAAGACTCTGTCTCAAAAAAAAAAAAAAAAAAATTATCCAGGGGTGGTGACGCACACCTGTAATCCTAGCTACTTGGAAGGCTGAGGTAGGAAGATTGCTTGATCCCAGGAGGCAGAGGTTGAAGTGAAACAAGATCATACCACTGTACCACTTCAGCCTGGGTGACAGTGAAACTCTGTCTTAAAGAAAAAAAGAAGAATAGAACTACAGACACATGCCAGTGCACCCAGCTAATTATTATTATTTTTTCTTTTTTTCTTTTTTTTTTTAATAGATGTAGGGTCTTGCTATGTTCCTCAGGCCACCATGGCCAGGTAATTTTTTTTATTGCAGAGACAAGGTTTCAGGGGCTCACTATGTTGCCCAGACTAGTCTCAAACTCCTGGCTTCAAGTGACCCTCTCACCTTCAATGGGATGGTTAATATTGAGTGTCAACTTGACTGGATTGAAGGATGCAAAGTATTGATCCTGGGTGTGTCTGTGAGGGTGTTGCCAAAGGAGATTAACATTTGAGTCAGTGGACTGGGCAAGGTGGACCCACCCTCAATCTGGGTGGGCATCATCTAATCAGCAGCTGCCAGCATGGCTGGTGTATAAAGCAGGAAGAAAAACGTCAGAAGACTATGCTTGGCCTAGCCTCCCAGCCTACATCTTTCTCCCCGTGCTGGATCCTTCCTGCCCTCGAACATTGGTCTTCAAGTTCAGTTTTAGGACTCAGACTGGCTCTCCTTGCTCTTTAGCTTGCGGACAGACTATTGTGAGACCTTGTGATCATGTGAGTTAATACTTAATGAACTCCCCTTCATATAACTCTCTATCCTATTAGTTCTGTCCCTCTAGAGAACCCTGACGAATACATCCACTTCCCAAAGTACTTCAATTACAGGCATGAGCCACCTCGCCCAGCCCCTGACACTCCTTGATTTACACATAGTCCTTCTCATCCTGCCTTGACTCCATCCGTACCTAGATTTTTCTCCTGGAACAGTGAATTACATCTGCACCTGGAATTTCTCCTGGAAAAGCAGGAGGACAATGATATCTTCCTTCTATCCCTGTGGCTGGGCATCCTACCTAGACATGGAGTAAGCCTTTGAATTGAGTGATCTGGCACTAAGCCAGGGTCATATCAGACTTGGCCAGCTGTACTGAACCCTCCCTCATCTGGGATCATTTCACAGCTGGGCTTCCTTGGGTGTCAGAGTGGGAAGGGATGATTATAGAGCACTAACTCTGTGTTAGGCACTATGCTAAATACTTCACATGGATAGTTTCACTTTATAACAATGCTACAAGGCGATACTTTCGTTATGCCCATCCTAAAGATCAGGAAACTGAGTCTTCAAGAGGTTGAGTAACTTCCCTAAAGCTTGCAAGTGATGAAGACAGGACTGGACCTAGACGGTCTGACTCCACTATACCCCTCTGAGAGCCGAGTTAGCAGGAAGTCATGGGGTGAGCAAGCTCTGGTCATGGCCTCTGCCTGCTTTCATCCAGCCTGCAATATGCCCAGGGACAGCCATCCTCTGGTGTCTGTATTATTCATCTGGATGTGGATTACACTAGTGTTTCCTATGTATGTGGTTTATTTTTTTTTTTTAATATATTGTGAGCTCCTTGAGGATAGGGACCCTGTTCCACTATAGTACTGCACACATGCCAAGCAAATAGATCAGGAAATTTCCTGAAGACAGAGATTCAGCATAGAGAATCACAACTGGACCTCAAAGATCTTCTAGACTTCAGAGTCTCATTTTACAGTTGAGGAAACCGAGGCCTACAAAGTAGAGTTGGGGCCTTTCTTCAAGGCAGAGCCCTCCCAAATCATTCTCTTCCCCACAGCCCTGGGATCATTGCCCAAACTCTCTGCTTATCAGCCAAATCATGTGAAGACCTTTATATCCAAAGACTGTAAAATAATTTCAATCCAGTGTCATTTCAGTCCAACCAGAGACTAATAGCCAGAAGTGAAGGAGGCTTAGAAATTAACCTGTTCAGCTTTCAGGTTGTAAACAAGGAACAGGCCCAGAGGTGACAGGTCACCTCCCCATCCTTGCCAGTTGGCCAGTGACTTCTCATTAAATGGGGTTGCCCCCTGACCAGAGGTTACAGAGGCATGCAGGATACCCAGGGCAGCCTTTCCCTGGTTGGGGTATGTATGTCCATGACTGGCTCCTTCCCCAAGGCCAGCCTGCTGGGAAGACAGTGTCCACCTTTCAGCAGAGCCATTGGTAGCTCCCCACCATGTTCATCCTCCCTCCTCTGTCTCCCGAGCAGTAGAAACATGACTGGAGCCTGTGGCTGAGCTGGAACCTGATGCTACCACTCCTTCCATCCTCCTCCCCAAGCCTTTTCCTTCCCAGCACCAGCTCTGGCCAAGAGACCAGGTTAGGAACATCACACATTCCCAAATTCTAACTTGGCTTCCATGTGTCTCTTTGGGTAAGAAGTCCAGAGCTGAGGAAAACAAGTGTCTCCGTTCTCTCTTGCTTCCCAAGAAGCCAAGGACCATAGGAAAGAGAGGTCCTGTTGCTTCTTATGGGTGGTATTGGAGTATCATGTTAGCTAGAAACATTAAAGAAGACTCTTTTGTCCTCATTAGACATTAAGTGACCTTCCTCAGGGGGTCACCTCTGGCCCTCCTGTGCATTCCCAAGCACAGTGTGGATCAAGAAGAAAGATGTTTCTGAAGGCTGAAAAGGGTTGTTCCTGACAAGCCTGGAAAACCAGCAGACAGTGTATGAGGAACTGAGCTCCACATGGGGAATCTGTCAGGCTTAACAAAGGGTGGGCTCTCCCAGGGACAGGAAGTTTAGAAGGTAAACTGCAGGGAACCTCCTTTTATGGGGATGAAGAACCACCCTCTCCCACTTTCCTCTGGCTGCTTCCACGGAAGAGCTGAGCGGCTGGCTCTCTCCATCTAGTCAGGCCTCCAAGTAATGCAGGTAAATTCTCTCTTCTCTCTGGCTAAATCCCACCCCCAGATGAGTGAAACCATTTTCTTCGTTCCTGCAACCAAATACTTTTTTTTTTTCAGATGAGTCTTGCTCTGTCATCCAGGCTGGAGTGCAGTGGCATGACTTCAACTCACTGCAACCTCTGCCTCTCCGGTTCAAGCAATTCTCCTCCCTCAGCCTGCTGAGTAGCTGGGATTACAGGCGTTCACCACCCACACCCAGCTGATTTTTGTATATTTAGTAGAGACAGGGTTTCATCATGTTGGCCAGGCTGGTCTTGAACTCCTGACCTCAAGTAATCTACCCATGATCCACCTGCCTTGACGTCCCAAAGTGCTGGGATTACAGGCATGAACCACCATGCCTGGCTTAAGGCAACCAAATACTACCAGAGAAGGTCACCGTCAAGCAGATGGGTTTCTCTATAATTTAAAATCACCAATTCTACATGGGACCAAAGGATGCTCGAAAATATGACTACTGTGCTCTGAAAATGTAGTACTATAGCTCATACTCCTACTATAATCAACTATTTCAAACTTTCTGCACTCTCCTGATACCTCTGACACTTCCCCCACCCCCAACTCTCCACAGATGTCATCATCTTTGAGTTCTTCCTTTTGTTACCAAATGCTTAAACCTACCCACACTTGTACCACCCCACCCCCAATTCGTGCCTCCTGTTGCAATTGAAGAGTTTCTCTTCTGACTGTCTAATCAAGAGCAGCTCCACCCCACTGTGTTTAGATCCCATCTCCTCCCACCTTTTTATCAACCTTCTCTCTAAATTACCCAGTTCCTCGCTGCCCTCTATTGGATCCATCTCATGGTTAAAGAAGCTGATATCCCTGTGATAAAAAATGAAACAAATCCTCCGCCCCTGCACACTCTTAATTCCTCAAAATAGTTCTACGCTCTCTAGTTCCATTTCTCACCTTCCATTTACCCCTCAACTCGGTCCAATCTGACTTTTACTTTCACTATTCTACTAGAACAGCTCTTGCAATGGTTATAGTGACATTCATGTTGTTTCATATAATGGTCCCCTTTCAGGGCTCATCGGCTCTTCAGCATTTGACACTGTTGAATGACTGTTTTGTCTTTCTTATTAAAAAAAAAAAAAAAGAAAGAAAACTGCCAGCCGGGCGCGGTGGCTCACGCCTGTAATCCCAGCACTTTGGGAGGCCGAGGCGGGTGGATCACGAGGTTAAGAAGTCGAGACCATCCTGGTCAACACGGTGAAACCCCGTCTCTACTAAAAATACAAAAAAATTAGCTGGGCATGGTGGCATGTGCCTGTAATCCCAGTTACTCAGGAGGCTGAGGCAGGAGAATTGCCTGAACCCAGGAGGCAGAGGTTGCGGTGAGCCGAGATCGTGCCATTGCACTCCAGGCTGGGTAACAAGAGCGAAACTCCGTCTCAAAAAAAAAAAAAAAAAAAATCAAATCCTGTTGGCTTTATTTATTTATTTGTTGAGACAGAGTCTTGCTCTGTCACCCAGGCTGGAGTGCAGTGATGCCATCTCGGCTCACTGCAACCCCCACATCCAGGTTCAAGCAGTTCTCCCACCTCAGCCTCCCAAATTGCTGGGACTACAGGTGTGCACCACCACACCCGACTAATTTTTGTATTTTTTGTAGAGACGAGGTTTCACCATGTTGACCAGGCTGGTCTCAAACTCCTGACCCCAGGTGATCCACAATCCTTGTCTTCCCGGAGTGTTAAGATAACAGGCATGAGCCACCATGCCCGGCCCTATTGGCTTTATTTTCACAATATATTCAGACTCTGCTTCCACCCATAGAGGAATAACTGAAACAGGAGTACTTTCTCCTGCTAAACAACTGAGAAACTGGATCAAATACACAAAACAGCTATTGCCAGACATGGACAAAAGGCAGTACAGGACTTGACCACTCAGGGAAGGGAACAAATGAGGTGAGCCCACTGTTGTGGAGGCCATTTCCAGATTTCAGTACGGGAAAGAACTTAGAGCCCCATAGTCTTCCTGAGTTGAGTAGTCAGAGACTGGAGTATGGGGAAGCCAAATCAGCTAGAATTTGCTAGATAAAATATCAGCGAGGAGGGAGCTACACAAAGAGCTCCATATAAAACATGGAGGCTCTAGCTGAATACCAGTAGTGCATGCATAGGGTGGCATTCCACAAGGCCAGGCCAAAGAATGACTGATGGGAAAGAACAATGACTGAGGAGGTGTAAGCCAGACATTCTCAGAACTCATTAGGGCTTGAATCATTTAAGTTCTGATTAGAGAAACCTTGTCACAGATTGTATTTTCCAAAGACAGACCAATAGTTACAATCTTGCAACCTTGCTATTCCCATCCAGAGGTGGATGTGAATAGTGCTGCAATAAATATTCTCCTTTAATGTGGGAAGATTTATGACTCTGCCAATTGAAAATGGTAATGAAGCTGTGTTGACTTTGAACCTAAGTTGGAAAGGCAACGTAGCTTCCAGACACCCATGTTATCTACCACCTCTTCCGCAGCTCGTACTTGGTGATCACCTAGTGGTCCCTTATGATCAGCTAATTAGAGGAGGAAAAAGCGCCAGCCTTGGTTCACATATGGGTCACCTCGCAAATGGTGCTGCATCTCAGCCCATTTCAGGGCAGCTCTGAAAGACAGTGGTGAGGGGAAATCTGCCCTGTAGATAGCGCTCCTGTGCACCTGTCATTCATTGATGAGCAAAGAGAAGTTGCATGAGGTAAAAAGTACAGAGAGATTCATAGGTCGTGGTGAATATCTTGACTGTATTGGTCAGGGTCCTGGAAGGTAAAAGATTGGATCAGGCAGGGGCAAGGCGGTCTGAGAGAGGTGTATGTGTGAAGACACAGTGACAAAGTGTGAAGATCTGGGCCAGGCGTGGTGGCTCACACCTGTAATCCAAGCACTTTGGAGGCCACGGCGGGCGGATCACCTGAGGTTAGGAGTTCAAAACTAGCCTGACCAACATGGTGAAACCCGATCTTTAAAAAATTTTTTTAAAGTGTGAAGATCTTTGTACCACAAGTTAATTCCCACAAGAAAGCATCAGCCACGCAGGCAGAATGACTCAGCCAGCTGATGTCAGATAGCCTCTGTCATGGGCCTCATTAGTGCCACCCTTGAAGACTGGTCTAGCTATTACTGCTGCAAAAGCCCAACCTGCCAGAAACAGAAACTGTTACTTAGTCTCAATACATCACCATACTTTGAGGAGATGATCCAATCATTCAGAGTTAAGTTGAGGCCTTCTTCACTCTGGAAGAGATAACAGTTTGCCTTAACTAGGGATTCAAACATATTCCATGAACTCAAAATGAATCACAGATGTACAGGTAAAATGTAAAGTTATAAAACTTTTAGGAAAAAAAAAAACAGAGGAGACTGCCAGGCACAGTAGCTCACTCCTATAATCCCAGCACTTTGGGAGGCCAAGGCAGGTAGATCATCTGAGGTTGGGAGTTCGAGACCAGCCTGACCAACGTGGGGAAACCCTGTCTGTATTTTAAAAATACAAAAATTAGCTGGCTGTTGTGGTGCATACCTGTAATCCCAGCTACTTGGGTGGCTGGGATAGGAAAATCACTTGAACCGGGGAGGTGGAGGTTGCAGTGAGCCAAGATCATGCCACTGCACTCCAGCCTGGGCAACAGAGCAAGACTCCATCTGGAAAAAAAAGAAAAGAAAAAACAGGAGAATATCTTTGGGCTCTGTCAAGAGTGAGTGAAAGATTTCTTAGACTTGATGCTAAAAGCATAATCCATAAAGGGAAAATTTGATAAATTTGTCCTCATCAAAATTAAAAACTTGCTCTGTGAAAAACTTCCACCCTGTGGAAAGGATGAAAAGACAAACTACAACTGGAAGAAAATATTTGCAAAGCAGATATCCAATGAAAGACTAGTGTCTAAAATACATGAACTCTTAAAACTCAACAGTTTAATAAAAATGAATTAGAAAATGGGCAAAAGAAGTCTGGGCACAGTGGCTCACGCCTGTAATCCCAGCACTTTGGGAAGCTGAGGCTGGTGGATCATGAGGTCATGAGTTTGAGACCAGCCTGACCAACATGGTGAAACCCTGTCTCTGCTAAAAATACAAAAATTAGCTGGGTGTGGTGGTGCTTGAACCTGGGAGGCAGAGGTTGCAGTGAGCCAAGATGGCACCAGTGCCCTCCATCCTAGGCAACAGAGTGAGACTCCATCTCAAAAAAAAAGGAAAAAGAAAATGGTCAAGAGCAAAAGATATCTCCAGACAAAATACTGAAGAGGATATATAGACAGCAAATAAGCACATGAAGAGAGATGTTCAGTTTCATTAGCCATTAAAGAAATACAAATAAGGCCGGGCGCGGTGGCTCACGCCTGTAATCTCAGCACTTTGGGAGGCCGAGGCGGGTGGATCATGAGGTCAAGAGATCGAGACCATCCTGGTCAACATGGTGAAACCCCGTCTCTACTAAAAATACAAAAAATTAGCTGGGTATGGTGGCGCATGCCTGTAATCCCCGCTACTCAGGAGGCTGAGGCAGGAGAATTGCCTGAACCCAGGAGGCGGAGGTTGCGGTGAGCCGAGATTGCGTCATTGCACTCCAGCCTGGGTAACAAGAGCGAAACTCCGTCTTAAAAAAAAAAAAAAAAAAGAAAGAAAGAAATACAAATAAAAGCCATAATGATGTTTAACTACACACAAAATAAAAAAAAAATAAGGACAGCATCAAAGGCTGACAAGGATTTGGAGAAACTGGATCAGAGTCATACATTGGTGGTGGGAATGTAAAATGGTACAGCCACTCTGGAAAACAGTTTGGCAGTTTTTAATAAAACCAAACGTGCAATTACCATATGACCTAGCAAGTGTACTCTTGGGCATTTATCCCAGAGACATGAAGACTTATGTTCACAAAAAAACCTGTATACAAATGTTCATAGAAGCTTTATTCATAACAGCCAAAAAACTGGAGATGGCCCAGATGTCCTTCAGTGGGCGAGTGGTTAAACAAACTGGTACATTCATACCATGCGATGCTCAGCAACAAAAAGGAATGAACTATTGATGAATGCAACAACTTGGATGAATCTTAAGGCAATTATGCTGAATTTTAAAAAGCCTATTCTGTACTATATGGTTCCAGCGTTTCATAAAAATGTTTTTTAAAGAGCTCAACATCACTTATCATTAGAGAAATGTAAATCAAAATCGCAATGAAATACCATCTCACACCTTTCTTACAAGTAGAGCCTCGGCCAACACCAGTATCCAGGGATTTAAAGAAAACGTTTGCTCCACTGACATGAAATTGAGTATAACCTTGGCTTGGACAAAGTCCCTTACCACATGACCAGGGTATGCACTAGTTCTATCTCATACCCCAAAGCTACTGGCCTGATAGAGTGATGGAGTGGCTGCTTAAAGATGCAGCTGGAAAAAAACTATTAGAACCGTTAAATTCTGTGAAGTTGCAAGATAGAAAATGAGCCTGCAAAAATCAGTAGCATTTCTATATTCCAACAGTGAACAATCTGAAAAAGAAATCAAGAAAGTAATCCTGCTGGGCCCGGTGGCGCGTGCCTGTAGTCCCAGCTACTCGGGAGGCTGAGGTGGGAGGATCGCTTGAGCCCAGGAGTTCTGGGCTGTAGCGCGCTATGCTGATCAGTCCGCACTAAGTTCAGCATCAATATGGTGACCTCCCAGGAGCAGGGGACCACCAGGTTGCCTAAGGAGGGGTGAACCGGCCCAGATCAGAAACGGAGCAGGTCAAAACTCCCATGCTGATCATAGTGGGATCACGCCTGTGAATAGCCACTGCACTCTAGCCTGGGCAACACAGAGAGACCCCGTGTCTAAAAAAAAAAAAAAAGAAAAGAAAAGAAAAAAGAAAGTAATCCCATTTGCAATAGCTGCAAATAAAATAAAATACTTAGGAATAAACTTAACCAAAGAAGCAAAAGATCTGTACAATGCAAATTATAAGACATTGATGCAAGAAATTGAAGAGGCCATAAGAAAAGGAAAGATATACCATGTTCATGGATTGGAAGAATTAATATTGTTAAAATGTTCATACTACTAAAAGCCATCTACAGAATTAATTAATTAACTAATGAAACATCTATATCTCCATCAAAATATCAATGACATTCTTCACAGAAAGAGAATTAATTAATTATCTGTATCTCCATCAAAATGTCAATGACATTCTTCACAAAAAGAGAAAAATCAATCCTAAAATTTATATGGAACTACAAAAGACCCTGAATAGCCAAAGCCATCCTGAGCAAAAAGAACAAAGTGGAAGAAATCACATTACCCAATTTCAAATTACACTGTAGAACTATTATAACCAAAATAGCACAGTACTGGCATAAAAACAGACACATAGACCAATGGAACACAGTAAAGAACCCAGAAATAAATCCATACATCTACAGTAAACTCAGTTTTGACAAAGGTGCCAAGAAGATACGTGGGGAAAAGCACAATATCTTCAATAAATGGTGCTGGGGAAATTGAATATCCATATGCAGGATGAAACTATACCTCTCACCATATACAAAAATCAAATCAAAATTGATTAAAGACTAATAACCTCAAACTATGAAATTACTAAAAGAAAACATTGGGGAAACTCTCCAGGACGGTGGTCTCAGATAAGACTTCTTATGTAATACTCCAAAAGTACAGGCAACCAAAGCAAAATTGGACAAATGGGATCGCCTCAAGTTAAAAACTTCTGCACAGGGCTGAGTGTAGTGGCTCATGCCAGTAATCTCAGCACTTTGGGAGGCCAAGATGGAAGGATTGCTTGAGGTCAGGAGTTCAAGACCAGCCTAGTCAACATAATGAGACCCCATCTTTAAAAAACAAAAAAACCACTTCTGCATGGCAGGGGAAACAAGAAATGAAGTGAAGAGACAGTTCACAGAATGGGAAAAAATATTTGTAAACTATCCATCTGACGAGGGATTAATAAGAATATATAAGAAGTTCAAGCAACTCAATAGGGAAAAATAATAATCTGATTTAAAAATAAGAAAAAGATCTAAATAGACGTTTCTTTTTTTTTTTTTTTTTTTTTTTTTTTGAGACGGAGTTTCGCTCTTGTTGCCCAGGCTGGAGTGCAATGGTGCGATCTCGGCTCACCGCAACCTCCGCCTCCTGGGTTCAGGCAATTCTCCTGCCTCAGCCTCCTGAGTAGCTGGGATTACAGGCACGTGCCACCATGCCCAGCTAATTTTTTGTATTTTTAGTAGAGACGGGGTTTCACCATGTTGACTAGGATGGTCTCGATCTCTTGACCTCGTGATCCACCCGCCTCGGCCTCCCAAAGTGCTGGGATTACAGGCTTGAGCCACCGCGCCCGGCTAAATAGACGTTTCTTAAAAGAAACATACAAATGACAAACAGGTATATGAAAAGGTGCTCAACATCATTGATTATCAGAAAAATGCAAATAAAAACTACAATAAGATATCATCCCATCCCAGTTAAAATGGCTTTTATCCAAAAGATGCAATAGGAAATACTGGCAAAGATGTGGAGAAAAGGGAACCCTGATACACTGTGGGTGGCAATGTAAACTAGGACAACCGCTATGGAGACCAGTTTGTAAGTTCCTCAAAAAGCTAACAATAGAGCTACCATATGATCCGGCAATCCCACTGGTAAGTATATAACCAATAGAAAGGGAATCAGTATATCAAAGAGATCCCTGCACTCCCAAGTTTATTGCAGCACTATTCACGATAGCCAAGTTTTGGAGTCAACCTAAGTGTCCATCAACAGATGAATGGATACAGTAAATGTGGTACATACATATAATGGAATACTATTCTACCATAAAAAAGAATGAGATATCCTGTCATTTGCAACAAGATGGATGGAACTGGAGGACATTATGTTAAGTGAAATAAGCCAGACAGAGAAAGACAAACTTCACATGTTCTCACTGATTTGTGGAAGCTAAAAGTTAAAACAATTGAACCCATGGAGATAGAGAATAGAATGGTAATTACCAGAGGCTGGGAAAGGTAGTGGGAAAAGTCGTGGCAGGAGGGGGAGAGGGAAACGATTGTTAATGGGTACAAAAATATGGTTAGATACAATGAATAAGATCTAGTATTTGACAGCACAGGGTGACTACAGTCAGCAATAATTTGTTGTACATTTTAGATTAACTGAGTACAATTGAAATGTTCATAACACAAAGAAGTGATGAATGCTTGAAGTGATAGATACCCCATTTTTTAAAACCTTTCCTCTGGTGCCGAGACAGATAACCCATTTATCCTGATGTGAATATTACACGTTGTATGCTTGTATCAAAATATCTCGTGCCTCATAAATATATATACCTACTATGTGTCCATACAAATTAAAAATTAAAAAACAATTTAAAAAAAAGATGCAGCTGAGGTGCCAACTTGGAGTTGATATCCCACAGAGTTGAGGTGTCATCCTCCAGGGTGTCATCCGAAATCAACAACCTTTATGTGACACTGTGTCCCCAGTGGGCAGAATACACAGGTCCAGGAACCAAGGCGTAGACCCACTTACCATCACTCCAGTGACCTCCTGGAGGAATTTGTCCTTTCTCTGCAACTTTGGCTTCTGTGGCTCTGGAAGTCCTACTTCCCAAAGGGAGAATGCTTCCACCAGGAGGAGGTATAGTAGTTTCAGTAAACTAAGCTATGGCTGCTACCCAATCACTAAGCTCCTCATGTCAAGAGACCAGCACACAAGGAAGGGAGTGACCACACAGGCTGATGTAATTGACCCTGATCATAAGGTAGTAAGTCTGTGTTATGCTGTGAGGGCAGAGAAGAATTTCAAATTCACGTAATCCACTGAGATATCTCCTGACCGTCCCTTTCCTAATTATAAGAGAAGTGCAGCCTTGATCTGAGAAAAGCAATGTGACCCACGGCCCAGGCTTCTTAGGGATGGAGGTATGGGTCACACCACAAGGTAAACCCCTTGGAACAGCAGAGGTACTAGCGAATGGTGAGGGGACTCTAGAATGGGAAGTAGAAGAAGGAGATAATGAATGTTGATGTGGCCTCAAGATGAGTAGCAGTAGAGGGGATGGAGGGAGGGGTGACTAGTTCATCCCGCTAACCTTTAAGTTTCCCAAGGAAGTAAACTAACAAGAATCCTAGAAAAGTTATTCCCAGATGGAGTGAATTTATTTTTATTTTTATTTATTTATTTTTGAGACCGAGTCTTGCTCTGTTGCCAGGCGCCAGGCTGGAGTGCAGTGGCACAATCTCGGCTCACTGCAACCTCTGCCTCCCAGGTTCAAGCAATTCTGCCTCAGCCTCCTGAGTAACTAGGGTTCCAGCAATTCTCCTGCCTCAGCCTCCTGAGTAACTAGGGTTCCAGCAATTCTACTGCCTCCTGAGTAGCTGGGACTGCAGGTGTGTGCCACTATGCCCAGCGAATTTTTTATTTTAGTAGAGACAGGGTTTCACTATGTCGGCCAGGATAGTCTCGATCTCTTCGCCTTGTGATCCACCTGCCTCAGCCTCCCAAAGTGCCGGGATTACAGGCATGAGCCACTGTGCCTGGCCTATTTTTTTTTTTTTTTTTTTTTTTTTTTTTGCGACAGAGTCTCAACTCTTGCTCAGGCTTGAATGCAGTGGTGTAATCTCAGCTCACTTCAACCTCCACCTCCCGGGTTCAAGCAATTCTCCTGCCTCAGCCTCTCAAGTAGCTGGGACTACAGACGCGTACCATACCACCCAGCTAATTTTTTATTTTTAGTAGAGATGGGGTTTCACCATGTTGGCCAGGCTGGTCTTGAACTCTTGGCCTCCCAAAGTGCTGGGATTACAGGCATGAGCCACCGCGCCTGGCCAAAGAGTGAATTTATTATAAGAAGAAAATGGATTTGAATGGTGAAAGGAGCGGTTTGTGGTTTGTAGTGGACTCTGATAGAACATCCAGATTCCTCCTTGAGAACTAAGACATTCCTCTTCTCAGCATCCAAGAATGTTGACTCTGTATGGCTTACAGCTATGTTCCTCTCTAGGCAATTGCTGGCAGCTGAAGGGAGCTTCCTTGGCTCAATGCTATACCCCCTCGCTGGGGGCAGCCCACATTTAAAGACTGGTCCATAGGGGGTTGCAAAGCCTTGCCCAGTGCCTCCAGTTGGGGCACTTTTGTCTTAAAAGCATCTCAAAGTTCACTGCCAAACTCTTAGAGTCTCTCTTTCTAAACCTAAACCCTTTTCAGTACATGCCAATTCCATTTTTCTTGTCCAGTCTGAAACTTTGCAGTCTTTCTTGACTTTTGTCTTTCTCTGCCTCCCATACCTAATATGCCAGCAAATCCTGTTGGTTCTACTTTCATCTCCACAATTTGACCACGTCTCAGCACATCGACTGCTAACCCTCTGGTCCAAATCCCTATAAACTCTCGCTTGGAACACACTATAGCCTCCCATCTGGCCTCCCTGCTTCTGCACTTGCCCCACCCCATCTATTTCAAGCAAGCATCCAACGTGATCCTGTTAAGTCTGCTCATGTCACTTCTCTAACAAATTCCTTTAGTGGCTTCTCATCACACTCAGACTAAATCTAGTCTTTACGAAAGCCTCCAGAGCCCTTTGTGTCCTGGCGCCGGGCCACCTGTCTGACCTCCCCTGCCACTCTTTCCCCGGCCCTGTTCCAGCCTCTGGCCTCGATGCTGCTTCTCAGGCACACCAAGGACACTCCTGCTGCAGACCCCGTACACTTGCCTTTCCTTCTGCCTGGAAAGCTTTTCTCCCAGATAGCCACATGGCTCCATCCCTCACTTTCTTTGGGACTTTGCTCACATGTCACCTTGACACAGAGATGTTTCCAGACCATCTCATAAGTCACAACAAACTCTACTCCCATCTTTTTTTTTTTTTTTTTTTTTCTTTTTTTTTGAAACAGGGTCTTACTCTGTCACCCAGGCTGGAGTGCAGTGGTACAATCTTAGTTCACTGCAACCTCCACCTCCCGGGTTCAGGTGATTCTCGTGCCTCAGCCTCTCAAGCAGCTGGGACTACAGGCATGCACTAGCATGGCCTAGCTAATTTTTGTATTTTTAGTAGAGACAGAGTTTCACCATGTTGGCCAGGCTAGTCTTGAACTCCCAACCTCAGGTGATCCACCCACCTTGGCCTCCCAAAGTGCTGGGATTACAGGCGTGAGCCACCATGCCCAGCCCTCTACTCCCATCTTATCACCCACACCCTCTACTCCCCTTTGCCCTACTTTAGCACCTACCACCTGCCATCAATTTTTGTTTACTATCTATCTGCCTTTGCTAGAATATAACCTACATGAGGACAGGGACTTTGTCTTTTTGTTTATTGCAGGATATCTCCAGTTCCTATAACAGTGTTTGGCATGTAGTAGATATGCAAAAGAATTCGTTGAACTAACAGGTAAAATTTTAGAGACTTTATAGTCTAGGGATTCACACTATCCCACTCCACTCTAAAACAGCTACCTCCTAAAATGCAGATGCACCACAACAACCATAGATAGAAAAAGAAGCATAGCACAGCCAGCCAGCCATGGGAAACAGCACACTCACTGACCTGAGGGGAAAAAGGCCTCCTCACTTATGAATTCACTGTCCTAAACCACCTGGATTGCAATGGGACTCAAAGATGTAGGAAGAAAGAAAAGACCTGAGCCTGCAGGAATAACCTGTGGCCTGATGACACCAGAGCTGTTTTGTCCATTAGGCACAGGAAACTTAGCACCAAGGGCTCCTGACACTTTTAAGGGCCCACAAAAATATTTCGGTTTCTTTAGAATCAGAAGAAAAATGAGCATAATAATTGAGACCATCCTGGCTAACACAGTGAAACCCCGTCTCTACTAAAAATACAAAAAATTACCCGGGTGTAGTGGCACACACCTGTAGTCCCAGCTACTCAGGAGGCTGAGGCAGGAGAATCGCTTGAACCCAAGAGGCAGAGGTTGCAGCGAGCCGAACTCCAGCCTGGGCGAGAGAGCGAGAATCCGTCTCTAATAAATAAATAAATCCAGTTTGGATTATAATCATCTTTATACCAATGCAGTCATATATAATTTTTTTAATAGAGAAAGCAACCAGGAAGGCGAAAGGGATCCATAAAAATGACAGTGTGGCTCTGACTTAGCTCCCCTTTAAGGTTCTGGCTAATATCAAGCAGGAGCCGGTCAGGACAGGGAGATGGAGGGAAGCTGATATTCAGTGTGTTTTCCCATTTATTTGTCACCCCAACCCAGCTTTTTGGTCCCATGTTATAAGAGGGGAATGGGAGCTTGGAAAAGTTAAGGGCCAAAGATAGTAAATGGCCATGCTAAAATTTGAATCTAGGACGTCAGAGATCAAGCCACAGGTGAACTTAGTGCACTGCGGCTGTCAAATTACCTGCAAAGTTACAGGCACAAATGTGCAGTTAGACACTTTCCTCAGATCTGCCTCTGCCTGCCGAAGGCAGCCCCGCTGAGTCAGCCCAGCTCTGCCCTGCCCTTCATGAGCCCAAATGTGCCTTGCCTACCCCATCCCCAGTGCCAAGCCCCTGCCCCACCTCTAGCTCCAGGTCTTAATCATGAAACTTTGAGGAAATAGGGTTAAGTGGTAATACCCCACCCTATGAATAGGCAGATCTGGCTGGCCTCTCCTGCCTGTTGGTCCTTGCAGAGAGCATGAACTCGTTCTTGAGAAAGAAAAGAGCAGCCTGGGAAGAAGTCATCCTTATTATTCCCACTGAAGCTGGGTGCCAAGGCCTCTCTCCTTGTGCCAGTGCAAAGGTCTGCAAAGACTCTCAGGGCCTCTCCTGTCTGCATCCTAATCCTCCTCAGCATGCACTCAGGGTTCAGTTCTTTCTTAAGGCCTAAGCAAAAATTCTCTCAGATTTCCTCATGAATCTCCCTCTGTCTCCTGCCCCTATTTGGTGACCCCTCACATAGGAACAGTTGGGCAGTATTCAATATCCAGGAGGGCGAGAAAACCTAGCATGAACTTGGGAACAGAAGGACTTAGTTGAATTCCAGCTCGGCAGATAAATAATTTAACCTCTCCAAATGGAAATAAAACCCCACTCAACAAAGGAAAAGAGAGAGAGGGAATAAGAAGTTCATAAACTGCTTAGCACAGAATCTAGAACAAAGTTGTGCTAATCAATGTTAGTGATATTTGTGCCTGGTGATGTTTCCACCCTAATTTGCCTGGTTTTATGGTGGCTGTATTCTGGGTTTCTCATTAATTCAGTCATTTATTACACGTTTATTGAACACTTACTATGTGCTGGCCACTATATAAGTATTAGAGACACAAAGTAGGAAATAAGACCTCTTTGCCTTTAAGGATCTTGTGTTCTGATAAGGATGAAGAGAAGTGGACAGTCAACTACAATATACTGTGATAACTGTCCACTTCTGCATCTCAGTTGATGGTGTTGCCATCAAGAAACCAAACAGTCAGGGGTTAGAGAGGCATTTAGCCCTCACAGAGGAGATTAACAACATGAAACCAAAGTATATTGTAAGATGCACCAGGAGAGAGAAAAATGGGACCCTAAGACCTGGCCTTTGGCAATTTTATACAATAGAAGGTGTAAACCTAGCTGTTTCTGACTATTTCCCCTAATAGAAACCTCTATTAGGGTCCTGGGAATTTAGCTCTAGGAGGTTTCTAATATTACATTATTTTTATCAGGGCTGACTTCATGAGTAAGTGGAGTAGGCTGCCACTTACGTGTGTGTTTTCAGAGAAATGGGGAGATGCCTCGGCCACATACAAAAATGCCTCCTTACATCACCATTCCTGAAAGTCCATTATTAGAGTCAGTCCTTAGGGACTCATTTAGCCCCCAGAATCTGCACTGAAAGGCACATAATCCAGGGACAATGAGCCTTTGCCCTAACTGTCCCCTGCTTAGGTTGCTCTTTTCCATATATTCAAATCCTAGCTGTCAGTCAGGGCCCTGTGCACTTCCTCAATGGTTTTGTTCCAGCCTACTCTGCTCTGTTGCTCTATTCTTTGGGCTCTGTATTGCTGGTACATGTATTTGATCTAGCAGCTATGGCCTTGTGTGGCCTCTTGGCTGGATTCTGTGTGTGTGTGTCCCCTCTCTTCCTGACTGGTCTATCAATTACATGAAAAACCACCCCAAACTTAGTAACAACTATTCATTTGCTCCTAACTAGGTTGGGATCAGTTGGGTAGTTCTTCTGCTGGTTGGCTTGATGTTTCTCATGCAGCTTCAGTCATGTGGAGGCTCAGTAGGATAGGAGGATCCCACAGGGCCTCATTCACGTGTCTGACACGTCAGCTGAGGAGGTTAGAACAGGGAGGGGCTGACTGTCCCTTCTCTCCACGTGAGGTCTCATTCTCCAGGGACTCTCTACAGAAGCCTCTGTCTACAGCAGGGTAGCCTGGACTTTTTTACAGCATGGTGGCCATATTCCAGAAGAGAGTATTTCAAGATCCCATATGCAAGAACTTATCTACTTGTTTCATGTTTGTTAGTATCTCACTAGCCAAAGAAGTCACACAGCAAACCCCCAAGTCAATGTGGTCTTCAAAAGGATATGACTAGTAGAAGATGTGGTTTGCTGGGGCCATCAATGTTGGCCACAGTTTATAAACACTTCAGGTAGAGATTGCATCTTCTGTTTTGGAAATGTTCATATTTACTAACATTGTCCAGAGGATATTGTTAGGCTCTCAATCAATATTTGTTGACTAAATAAATGAATGGCAAATAGAGTTAACAGACAGCAAAGCTCTGTAGGATGAGCCTTGTAGGCAAGAATGGAGGTTCCTCCATGAGGAAATCAGAGGTCTGAGAGGAAAGATAGTTGAACCCCAAAAACCAATAGGTGGATTTTAGTGAATTTAATGCCTTCCCCACTGATTTGGAGACTAGAAGAATGTACGCAATAAATATCCTAAGAAACCAGAGTATGCTCAGCTCAGCACTGTATTAGGCCTCAGGGTGGATATGGAAGAAAACAAGGCCACTGAGGTTATTGAAGAAAAAGGATAGGAAAACTTAAAATATTACAAGGCCTCTGCCAGGCGCGGTGGCTCATGCCTATAATCCCAGCACTTTGGGAGGCCAAGGCGGGCGGATCACCTGAGGTCAGGAGTTTGTGGCCAGCCTGGCTGGTGAAACCCTGTCTCTACTAAAAATACAACAATTACCCATGGTGGCACATGCCTATAATCCCAGCTACTTGGGAGGCTGTGACAGGAGAATCGCTTAAACCTTGGAGGTGGTGGTTGCAGTGAGCCAGACTGAGACTCTGTCTCAAAATGTGTGTGTGTGTGTGTGTGTGTGTGTGTGTGTGTGTGTGTGTGTATACCTCATAATGTACTTAGCATAGTGCATAGCACATAAAAGACACTCAAAAAATGTTCTGGAAAGAAGGAACATAATGTAGTCAGGAAGTGAAAGGTTACTTCAGGGTTCAGCAAACAATAAACCACAGGCCAAATCTGACCCTCCATCTGTTTTTGTTTTTTGAGACAGAGTCTCGCCGTCACCCAGGCTGGACTACAGTACCGCTACCTCAGCTTACTCTAACCTCTGCCTCCCGGGTTCAAGTAGTTCTCATGTCTCAGCCTCCAGAGTAGCTGTGATTACAGGTGTGCGCTATCATACCCAGCTAATTTTTGAATTTTTAGTAGAGACAAGGTTTCACCATGTTGGCCAGGCTGATCTTGAACACCTGACCTCAAGTGATCCACCCACCTTAGCCTCCCAAAGTGCTGGGATTACAGGCATGAGCCACCACGCCTGGCCCCTCCATCTGTTTTTTTAAAATAAAGTTTTATTGGAGCACAGCCATGCCCATTTATTTGCGTATTGTCTATGGCTGCTTGTCCACCCTAACAGCAGAGTTAAGTATGTAGTTACAACAAAGACCATAAGGCTGGAGAATTCTAAAATATGTACTATCTGGCCCTTTACAGAAAAGGTTTCCCAACCTCCAGGTTAGTCTAAAATGACTCAATCTGTGCTTCCTAGACTCAGTAGAGTTGACACAATTTTCCTCGATGGAGGAGAAGGGAAGTGAGTACAAGATTAGATGGAAAATAAAATGCTTTGTGCTCAAAACTGTGAATAGTTCTAGTCCTAATGAAAAAAATGTTTTTTGGAACCCCCAGCAAGGAAGAATTTGCATTAATATGCAATAATGTGATTCCTCTCAACTTTCTCCCTTTTCATCATCCTGTTTGCACAATCCCATCCACACTTTTGTCCTGATATGGAGCAAGGTTTCCAGATACTGCAGTTGGATAACAGGGAACCACTGACAATGTAGCTGCACTTTCCATTTGTACATACATCTGGGTCCATAGGAGGAAATGGGAGCATCTAACTATGAAGAGAAACAATTTCATACCTTCAACCCTATTCCTTCAGCTTGCATGGGTCTCAGAAGGTCATCTTGATCATTCCCCTATAACTAGACTGAACTGATCTGTTTTTTATTTCTTTTTTTTTTTTTTTTTTTTTTTTTTTTTGAGACGGAGTTTCACTCTTGTTACCCAGGCTGGAGTGCAATGGCGCGGTCTTGGCTCACCGCAACCTCCGCCTCCTGGGCTCAGGCAATTCTCCTGCCTCAGCCTCCTAAGTAGCTGGGATTACAGGCACGCGCCACCACGCCCAGCTAGTTTTTTGTATTTTTAATAGAGACGGGGTTTCACCATGTTGACCAGGATGGTCTCGATCTCTCGACCTCGTGATCCACCCGCCTCGGCCTCCCAAAGTGCTGGGATTACAGGCTTGAGCCACCGCGCCCGGCCTCTTTTTTTTTTTTTAACACAGAGTCTCACTTTGTTGCCCACGTTGGAGTGCAGTGGTGCGATCTCATTTCACTGTAACCTCCACCTCCAGTTTCAAGCAATTCTCCTGCCTCAGCCTCCTGAGTAGCAGGGATTACAGGCACCTGCCACTACACCTGGTTAAGTTTTGTACTTTTAGTAGAGATGGGGTTTCTCCACGTGGGCTAGTCTCGAACTCTGGATCTAATCTCAAGTGATCCGCCTGCCTCAGCCTCCCAAAGTGCTGGAATTAGAGTTGTGAGTCACTGCACCTGGCTTAGACTAGATTGATTTCAAATCATCTCTCAGATCTAACAAACACATACACTCCTCCTACTGTACCCCATACTTAAAAATAGCATAGCCTCTCTCCAGGGCTGACCTATCCATTGGCACAATGGGCACAGTGTGGAAAATATTTCAGGGGCCAAGAAAAATGTTTTAATTTTGATTTCAAACCAGGCAAATACAAAGGACGTAATCATAATAGATAATAATGAATCCAGCTTGGATTATAGTCATCTTTATGCCAGTTATACAAATATAATTATTTATTTATTTATTTATTTATGTATTATTTTGAGAGTACTTTTGCTCTTGTTGCCCAGGCTAGAGTGCAGTGGCGCGATCTCAACTCGCTGCAACTGCCTCCCAGGTTCAAGCAATTCTCCTGCCGTAGCCTCCCGAGTACCTGGGGCTACAGGCACGTGCCACCACTCCCGGCTAATTTTTGTATTTGTAGTAGAGACAGGGTTTCACCATGTTGGTCAGACTCGTCTCAGACTTCTGACCTCATGATCTGCCCGCTCCGGCCTCCCAAGTGCTAGGATTACAGGCCTGAGCCACTGCACCTGGCCATAATTTAATATTTTCTTACGGAGGAAGGACATAAAAGGCAAACGTGCTGAGGGCTAGCAGAAGTCACAATGCAGCCCTGACTTCCTCAACAGGTTTCAGGGTCCACAAACTTCCTGGAAAGGGGATTTTTTTTTTTCTCCAAGGTCTCAGAATCCCTGCTTTGGCCATGTCCTCCCTTGGCCCAGTCCTTTGGAGAACGGAACACAGCTGCCTTTATCCTTTGAGTCAGGATGAAAAACAAAACGGCTCTCTGGGAAGGAAGTGGAGGCCTGCAGGTAGGAAAGAAGGGTGCTGGTGTCAATTCCACTGGCCCCAGGGCCTGGCGAGGTGGGACTGCACAGCCCAGTTGTGGGCAAAGCAGAACGCAACTTAGATCCTCCTGAACAAATATTGCTTCAGGCCCAAGTGTGTTGACTTAAGAAGCCGTTGTTCCTTCATCCTCCCTGGCAGTGCAGATTAATCGGGAGGAGCCACGTCCAGCTGAGAGCTCTCCATGGGGTAAGTGCTGCCTAGAGTTTGCTTTCAAGCTTTGGTCACTACTGATTTGCCACTATGTCTCTAAACACTTCCTCTCTCGGAAGCCAAGGATTTTGTTTGTTCATTAACCAGCTGCTTCAATTTTCCTCTAAAATTCAACCCCCACCCCCAGCCCCAGTTCCCTCTATTTCTGCCTCACAGTGTTTCTTCTTATAAAGGTAGGGAGAAATTTGTTTTCCTTAAAGTCAGAGCAGATGGTGTTAATTAAAATGCAACTTAAAATTTACGTCGTCTTTGTTATGGGTTAAAATGTGTCCCAGCAACAAAAGATGTGTTGGAGGCCTAACCTCTAGTACCTGAGAATGTAATCTTATCTGGAAACAGGGCCATTGCAGATGAATTCAAGATGAGGACATGCTGGAGTAGGGTGAGCCCCCTAATCCGGTACAACCAGTGTCCTTATAAAAAGAACAGGTGGACACACAGGGAGACAACGACCCCGGAAGACATAGGCAGAGACTGGAGGCGAGCCATGCCTGAGGCCACCAGAAGCTAGGAAGAGGCAAGGAAGTATTTCCCACTAGATTCTTCTAAGGGAGTGTGGTCCTGCCAACACCTTCTAGTCTCCAGAACTCAGAGAATACATCTCTGTGCTTTGTCATCTGCTTTGTGTTACTTTGGAGAAACCTAGGAAACTAATACAGGCTTCAAAGCAAATAATCTGCACACAGCTGGAGCCTCAAAAATGGATTGATGGACACACAGTAATCACATCAAGCTCTTGTACGGTATAAAAACTTTACTTCTCAAAGTCCTTTTGTTAGTGACGGCTAATCCATACAGGTCTGCAGCAACCTCAATTCTTGCCTCCTCCGAAGAAAGAATTCCACCCAAGGGCATAAGGCAGAGGGAGAAACTGAGGCAAGTTTTAGAGTAGGAGTGAAAGTTTATTTTAAAAGTTTCAGAGCAGGAACAAAAGGAAGTACACTTGGAAGAGGGCCAAGCAGGAGACTTGAGAGATGCAAGTGCATGGTTGGACCTTTTACTTGGGATTTTATACCTTAGCATGCTTCCGAGGACCTTCTCCCCTGATTCTTCCTTTTCTGGCGGGGGGGGGGGGGGAGTCTGTCTTCATGTATAGTGGCCTGCTAGCCCTTGGGAGGGCCAAATGTGTAGTGTGTTTACTGAAGCAGTACACATGCTCACTTGAGCATTCTTCCCTTACCAGTCAAGTGTTCCCGGAGAAAGATCATATGCCAGTTAAACTTCGTTCTTTTGGCTTGGTGCAGTGGCTCACGCCTATAATTCCAGGACTTTGGGAGGCTGAGGCAGGTGGATCACCTGAGGTCAGGAATTCAAGACCAGCCTGGCCAACATGGCAAAACCCCATCTCTACTAAAAATACAAAAATTAGCCAGGCATGGTGGTAGGCGCCTGTAGTCCCTGCTGCTCGGGAGGCTGAGGCAGGAGAATCACTTGAACCTGGGAGGTAGAGGTTGCCATGAGCCCAGATTACACCACTACACTCCAGCCTGGTGACAGAGACTCCATTTCAAAAAAAAAAAAAAAAAAAAACATCTGTTTGCCTCTTAGTCTGCACGCTTGAGCCCACTCACCCAACTCCTGAGATCTTAGCGGAAAGCTGCTGATCATCAGTTTCAGGTTTTTCTATCTATTGGGAGAATGCCCTTCACTGGTGCCGGCTGTGACCAATTATCATTTTAGAGAGACAGCTTAACACCTGCCTGACCATCACCTGATGATCACCTGGCATTCCTGGTGGGGGTGGGGGACTATGTTCTCCTGCCCTGCTCATGTCTGCTTGGCTACTGCTGTAACTCTTTCATCTCCATTATCTCATTTTAGCCTCATGATTACTTGGTGACACAGGGCAGATTTCATCCCTTATTGGAAGCAAAATATGAAGCTCAGGATATAAAATCACTTACACCAATCATACCTTCAGTACTTCTGTGGCTTAGAAGAACACAACTAGTAACAGAAACCCAAATCTAGCTTTGTTCCTGACTAGACGTATATGGTCTTTAGTGAGTTACCTAACCCTATAGTACCCAAACTTGGTGATTTCAAGTATAGTCATTACTTTTTTTTTTTTTTTTTTGAGACGAAGTTTCACTCTTGTTGCCCAGGCTGGAGTGCAATGGTGCGATCTCGGCTCACCGCAACCTCCGCCTCCTGGGTTCAGGCAATTCTCCTGCCTCAGCCTCCTGAGTAGCTGGGATTACAGGCACGCGCCACCGTGCCCAGCTAATTTTTTTTTTGTATTTTTGGTAGAGACGGGGTTTCACCATGTTGACCAGGATGGTCTCCATCTCTTGACCTCGTGATCCACCCACCTCGGCCGCCCAAAGTGCTGGGATTACAGGCGTGAGCCACCGCGCCCGGCCACTTTTTTTTTTTTTTTTAGGCGGAGTCTTGCTCTGTCACCCAGGGTAGAGTACAGTGGTGCCATCTGGGCTCACTGCAACCTGCTCCCTGCAACCTTGTCCTTACGGGCTCTAGTGATTCTCCTGCCTCAGCCTCCCTAGTAGCTAGGACTGCAGGTGCAGGCCAGCATGCCTGGCTGATTTTTTAATTTTTAGTAGAGAGGGGTTTAGTCATTACTTTAAAAAAAAAAAAAAAAAGAGCTTTAGGCTGGGCATGGTGGCTCACACCGTGGGAGCCTGAGGAGGGTGGATCAACTGCAGTCAGGAATTCGCCACCAGCCTGGCCAATATGGTGAAACCCTATCTCTACTAAAAATACAAAAATTAGGCGGGTGTGGTGGTAGGCGCCTGTAATCCCATCTACTCAGGAGGCTGAGGCAAGAGAATTGCTTGAACCAGGGAGGTAGAGGTTGCAGTGAGCCAAGATCACACCACTTCTCTCCAGCCTAGGAGACTAGTGAAACCCCATCTCAAAAAAAAAAAAAGAGCTTTAAAAATCAGCTACTATCTATGATCAACATCATTTCACCGAAGAAATGGCATTTTTTATTAAGAACAAGGAAGACCATGATATCAGAATTAAGAGCTCATCTTTTAAATTAAATAAATTCTGTTTATTTTATTCAGTTTATTCTAAAAATAAAAGGAGACTACTTTGTTCTTATTTTCATATTTTGGAAGACTGACAAATATGTCTGTTGCTTTTCTTCTGTTTCTTAATATTTTACGATCTGACTCAAGCTCTTACTCTTTTTCCACTAACACAGCTGGAAATGGGAACCCATGGGTTTGGGTGGTTAAGGCCAGAATGCTCTAATTAGAGAAGCAGGCTGGATGAGTGTCCAGGTTCTGTTCTGAGACCACACCATTCCCTGTGCTCTGATAAATCAACCAACAGTTGTTTTGGTAGCAGGAAGAGCTGACTTCCTCTTGGAAAATGACTCCTTTGTATTTGTTGCAAAACAGCTTGGGATTTGATGTGCAAACTGCAGCCTGTTCTCTCCCCTTACCTTTTGCTATCAGGCCAGTTATGACTGGCTTGGCTTTCACCCTGAGTGGAGAGCTCCTTGGTCCATCAGGCTGTGCGGTCCCTGCCTACTGCTGTTCTAGGTCACAGTTTGGAAAAATAGCTTGGAGAATCCAATGCTTCTTCAACAGGCTGCCTGCCACTGTTCTCAGCTGGGAGCTTGCATGTGAGCCACGGCTCAAATCAATGATTTTATCGTTATCAATGATAACAATAAATGTCTTTTGCACATTTTTTAAAGTAGCTTTTAAAATCCACTCTCTTTTTAGAATAACATCAATGCTCAGGGAAACCTTCATGAAAGAAGAGGAGATAGAACTTGTTTACCCTGAAAAATGGATGGTATTTGGAAGGAAGTTGGGGTGGGAGCATGAGAATGGGGTGTGGAGGGCAGAAGGTGCAGGGACACACAGGAGCTGAGGAAAGCCCTGAAGGGAGGAACACTGAATCCTCATGAGAAGAAGAGGGGGCTAGGTGCAATGGCTCATGCCTGTAATCCCAACATTTTGGGAGGCCAAGGTAGGAGGATCACTTGAGGCTGGAGTTCGAGGCCAGCCTGGTCCGCATAGCAAGACCTTGTCTCTAAAAAATAAAAATTAACTGGGCGTGGCAGCACACTCCTATAGTCTTAGCTATTCGGGTGGCTGAGATGAGAGAACCGCTTGAGCCCAGGAGTTCTAGGCTGCAGTTAGCCATGGTGGCATCACTGCATTGCAACCTGGGCAACAGACAGACCCTGTCTAAACAAAAGGGGTGGGGGGAAAGGAAAAGAGAGGATGAACTAGGTATGGGCCAGATGTGTGGAGATCTCTCAAGCTTTTGAGGAAGACAGACTTGGTCAAGCCCTAGCTCAGCCACTCACCAGTGCTATTACCCCCACCCTCCACCTCCTGCCCCTCATTGTGAGGGAAAGATCTTTGAGGCCAGAAAAGTTAAGTGGTCATGAGGAGTAAGGAAAAGCCAGAAACAGAATGAGTCTGACAGGGATTGTTCCTGTTAAAAAGTTATTCAGGGTAATAGTCAAACTACCTTCACCCTCTCCATCTTTTAAAATAGGTGTTTCTGCCGGGCGCGGTGGCTCAAGCCTGTAATCCCAGCACTTTGGGAGGCCGAGACGGGTGGATCACGAGGTTGAGAGATCGAGACCATCCTGGTCAACATGGTGAAACCCCGTCTCTACTAAAAATACAAAAAATTAGCTGGGCATGGTGGCACGTGCCTGTAATCCCAGCTACTCAGGAGGCTGAGGCAGGAGAATTGCTTGAACCCAGGAGGCGGAGGTTGCGGTGAGCCGAGATCACGCCATTGCACTCCAGCCTGGGTAACAAGAGTGAAACTCCATCTCAAAAAAAAAAAAAAAAAAAAAAAAAAAAATGGGTGTTTCTATCCCCTCCTTTTCCTTGAGAGAGGTTTCAAGGTTAAAAAAAAAAAAAAAAAAAAAAAAAAAAAAAAAAAACAGTCCCCCTCTTTGCTCTCAGGCAAGGACATAATAAGGACTAAGGAAGTGACCTCCTTTCAGGAAGTAGGTGGACACATGACCTAAAATTCAACCCTTCCCTTCTTGGAAGGAACTTATCATCTAAAGGAGAAAAGCTTTAAAATGTGCTCCCTTTTCAGTGCAGAAGGGAAAAACGAGTGGGAGGAAGAATATACTGTCCTACAGTAGTTTTTAGAATATAGAGGAAAAATATTTTCTAAAAATGGATAACCTGAGTGAAGAGTTTGTAGCTTTAAAGATACCTTTCCCTGAACATTTTAGCCTCTACTTTTTTAATTGTTCCAGTTGGAAACCTAGGGAGAGTTTTTATCATCGGTGAGGTTGAGCTGCTTATTTATTTACTATATTTTTCCCATCACCTCCTGTTGCAACTGCTGCAATTCATATTGGGTGGTGTGTGAGGAGATGAGGCTGGGATTTAGAGGGGAAAGATTGGCAAGGGAGCCAAGCTATGAAATAGAGAAAGATTGGGGCATACTGCTAAATGAAAGTGTATTTGGCTTTCCATTACTTTATTTAAATTTGCATTTTTTTGATTAAGAAAATAATATATATGGCCGGGCAGGGTGGCTCACTGCTGTAATCCCAGCAATTTGGGAGGCCAAGGTGGGTGAATCACTTGAGGTCAAGAGTTAGAGACCAGCCTGGTCATCATGGTGATAGCTCATCTCTACTAAAAATACAAAAATTAGCCAGGTGAGGTGGTACACGCCTGTAATCCCAGCTATTTAGGAGGCTGAGGCATAAGAATCACTTGAACCCAGGAGGTGGAGGTTGCAGTAGCTGAGATTATAGCACTGCTCTCCAGCCTGGGCAACAGAGCAAGACTCAGTCTTAAAAAAAAAAAAAAAAAACTAAAGGGCCGGGCGTGATGGCTCACGCCTGTAATCCCAGCACTTTGGGAGGCCGAGGCAGGTGGATCACGAGGTCAAGAGATCAAGACCATCCTGGTCAACATGGTGAAACCCCGTCTCTACTAAAAATACAGAAAATTAGCTGGGCATGGTGGCGCATGCCTGTAATCCCAGCTACTCAGGAGGCTGAGGCAGGAGAATTGCCTGAACCCAGGAGGCAGACGTTGTGGTGAGCCGAGATCATGCCATTGCACTCCAGCCTGGGTAACAAGAGTGCAACTCCATCTCAAAAAAAAAAAAAAAAAAAAATTTTAAAAACCCTGAAAATAATATATCCACCTCTTCAAATTTTTGTGTTGTGATTGTTATTTTATGGGTCAGCTTGAATGGGCCATGGAGTGCCCAGATATCTGATTGAACATTATTCTGGGTTTGTTCATGAGGGTGTTTCTGGATGAGATTAATTAACCTTTAAGTCAGTAGACTGAGTCAAGTAGGCTGCCCTTCTCATGCAGGTGGCCTTGTTTAATTAATGAAAGGCCTGAATAGAACAAAAAGGCTGACCCTCTTGCAAGTCAGAGGTCAGGAGATTCTGCCACTGCACATCAGCCTGGAGACAGAGCAAGACTCTGTCTCAAAAAAGAAAAAAAATCTATGTGTGCATATATAAAAATGTATCTCTTCTGTAAAAAAAGAAACACAACACACAGAATTATGCTATACATATTGTTACACATCTTGCTTTTTTCCCCTAAAAATTTTCTTTGGTGATCACTCTTTATCAGTAGTATGAACATATGTCCCAGTTTGCCTGGGCCAGTACTGGTTTATAGCTTTTGTCCCAGTATAATTAACAATAGAATTTCTTCCCACTCTCAAAAGAATCCTGGTTTAGATAAATCTCATAGTCATTCCTCTACTTATCAGGCAAAATGAACCTGCCTTTTTGCTTTTAGTAAGTTTCATGGAATGTCACATCCAGATGCCTCAACTGTAACTAATCATCTATTTATGGGTAGTTGTTATTCCTAGTTTTTTTTTTTTTGGTGGTTGTTTTTTTGTTGTTTTTTAATGGAGTCTTGCTCTCTCTCCCAGGCTGGAGTGCAGTGGTGTGATCTCTACAACCTCTGCCTCCCAGTTTCAAGTGGTTCTTGTGCCTCAGCCTCTAGAGTGGCTGGAATTACAGGCACCCACCACCATGGCCGGCTAATTTTTGTATTTTTAGTAGAGATGGGGTTTTGGCCAGGCTGGTCATGAACTCTTGGGCTCAAGCAATCCGCTCAAGCCATGTTGGCCAGGCTGGTCAAGAACTCTTGGGCCCAAGCAATCCACCCACCTCAGCCTCCCATAGTGCTAGGATTACAGGCATGAGCCACCCCATGCCTGGCCCTTAGTTTTTAACTATTACAAACAATTCAGCAGGTAGCCTCCTTCTTCATTCCTTTGAACCACAATGAAAGCACATGTGGAAGGCAAATCCTAGCAGTGAAAATTGCTGGGTCGAAGAGTTTGTGCCTTTTCCATTTTTCTGTAAAATAATATTTTTTTATTTATTTATTCAGAGATGGAGTCTCATTCTGTTGCCCAGGCTGGAGTGCAGTGGCACAGTCTTGACTCACTACAACCTTTGCCTCCTGAGTTCAAGTGATTCTCCTGCCACAGCCTCTTGAGTAGTTGGGATGTACCACCATGCCTTGCTCATTTTTCTTTAATTTTTAGTAGAAATGGGTTTCACCATGTTGACCAGGCAGGTCTCGAACTCGTGACCTCAAGTGATCCGTCCACCTTGGCCTCCCAGAGTACTGTGATTACAAGCATGAGCCACCAGATGATATTTTTATTTACTTTTTAATTGAGGTGTAATATGGCAGATCTTCAAGCAATGTCGTCGTTTCATTATAACATTGAAAAGAAAAAGATGGATTCCCTGCTAGGGCTGCTGTCTGTGTGGAGTCTGCATGTTCCCCTCTGTGTCTGTGTGGTTTTCTCCTGGTACTCCAGCTTCCTCCCACAACCCAAAGCTGCACCCATTAGGCTCATTGACGTCCCTCAGTGGTCCCAGTCTGAATGACAGTGGGGGTATGTGTGAGTGTGTCCTGTGATGGGATGGTGTCCTGGCCAGGGTGGGTTCCCGCCTTGCACCCTGAGCTGCGGGGATGGTCTCTAGCAGCCGGATATCCTGAACTGGAATAAGCAGGTAAATAGTGATCTCATTTTATTAATCTTCCTTAAATGTATGTATAGCTCACATTTATTTAAACACTTCATAATTGAAGTGTTTGGGTCTTTATTTAGAAGGTGTTTCTGCAACCAGAAATATGCCAAAGGAATTTAACTCTTGTTTATACCCGTTAGCCTGTGGTAAAATTGGTTTCGTTATACCCTTTTTTGCTTACAGTCTCAGTTTCCAAGAACCTACCGGAGAAGTTGTAAAAACTTACTGCATTCCATTGTATGAATATGCCAATTTATTCATCCACCTTTGACATTTTGAACTCTAGCCAAATTCCTCTTCACGAGGGAGGAGCTCCGGGCAGAGGAGCCAACCCAGGTAGCTCTGCATGCCTCCTCCCTCAGAGCCGGGGTCCTCCCACAGCTCTTTGGACTTTGGACGGAGCAGGTCATTGCCCTCCTCACACAGTTCTAGTAGATTCCTGCATGACTCCTTTCTTCCTCCTAAGGGTGCTAAGCCCTCTGCCTCCAGAACTCATTGGCTGACTCCTCTACCACCGTGCCCACTAAGACTGGGAGCAGGACCTTCCGGGGATCCCCACAGCATTCCCTACTTCTTGTGTCCCTGCACACATCACTTGGAACTGTAATCCCTTCTTTAATTCCCATCTTTCCAGCTGGACTCTATTTATTTCCTATTGCTGCTGTAAGAAGTTACCACAAACTTAGTGGCTTAGAACAGTATACACTTACTTTTCTATAGTTCTAGAGGCCAGAAGTCTGAAGTGCTTCTCACTGGGCTAAAATCACGGTGTCAATAGGGCTGTGTTCCCCCTGGAGACTCTAAGGGTGAAACTGTTTCTTGTCTTTTCCGGCCTCTAGAGACTGCCCGTGTTCCTAAGTTCCCCAGCCATCTTCAAAGCCGTCGGCGGCTGACCAAGTCTCTCATTCACATCACTTTGACACTGAGCTTCCTTGTTTAAGGACCCTGCGATTCCACTGGGCCCACCTGTATAATCCAGGATAATCTCCTGATTTTTTTTCTTCCCCCCCTCCTTTTTTTTTTTTTTTTTTTGAGGTAGGGTCTCACTCTGTTGCCCAGGCCGGAGTACTGTGGCACAATTACAGCTCACCGCAGCCTTGACCTCCGGAGCGCAAGCAAACCTCCCATCTCAGCCTCTCAAATAATTGGGACTACAGGCACATGCTACCATGCCTGGTTAATTTTTTTTTTTTAATTTTGTGGGCCGGGCGTGGTGGCTCAAGCCTGTAATCCCAGCACTTTGGGAGGCCGAGGCGGGTGGATCTCAAGGTCGAGAGATCGAGACCATCCTGGTCAACATGGTGAAACCCTGTCTCTACTAAAAATACAAAAAATTATCTGGGCATGGTGGCACATGCCTGTAATCCCAGCTACTCAGAAGGCTGAGGCAGGAGAATTGCCTGAACCCAGGAGGCAGAGGTTGTGGTGAGCCGAGATCGCGCCATTGCACTCCAGCCTGGGTAACAAGAGCGAAACTCTGTCTCAAAAAAAAAAAAAATTTGTGGAAATGAGGTCTCACTATGTTGCCCAGCTGGTCTTGAATGTCTTATCTCAAGGGATCAGCCACTGCACTCAGCCAATCTTTCTATTTCAAAGTCAATTAATTAGCAATCTTAATTCTATTGATAATCTAAATTCCCCCTTGCCATGTAGCATAGCATATTCATAGTATCTGAGGATAAGAACATGTACATTTCTGGGAGCTGTTATTCTGCTTACCATAGACTCCAAACTCTGAGAGGGCAGAAATTATATCTCACTTCTTTTTCTTTTTTTCTTTTTTTTTTTTTTTTTTGAGACAGAGTCTCACTTTGTCACCTAGGCTGGAGTGCAGTGGCAGGATCTTGGCTCACTGCAACCTCCACCTCCAGGTTCAAGTGATTCTCTTGCCTCAGCCTCCTAAGTAGCTGGGATTACATGTGCAATACAAAAATACTAACTTTTGTATTTTTAGTAGAGATGGGGTTTCACCATGTTGGCCAGGCTGGTCTCAAACTCCTGACCTCAAGTGACCTGCCCACCTTGGCCTCCCAAAGTGCCAGCATTATAGATGTGAGCCACCACACCCAGCCTATTTCTCGCTTCTATTATACCTGTTTTCAGGTCAGATAAAGAATCCCACCCTAGGTCTCTGCCAGACAGCACACCACCGTCTATCAAAGCAAGTAAGGAAATCTCATTGTAGCTGTGGAAAGGGTGTTTTTCCCAACCAGTCCTCTCTCTCACCAGCTGCAGACTCTTTTTCTAACAGTATCGTTTTTAGCCTGAGGATGTTGAAGATAGGGACAGTTACAGGTGTCTTTCAGGGCAAGAACGATGTCATTCATCTGTGCGTTCCCTATCACAGGGCCTGGTACACTTTCAGAACTCAATGCATGGATGTTGAGTGGGTCAGGGTGGAACCAGAGTCCAACTGGGGCAACCAAGCTGATAACAAAGTGACCAGTAGGTCATTGGGTCAGGGTGAGAGATCCAGAGCCCAGCTGGGGTGGCTCCTGTGTGACTGCAAACTTCTGAAGCATTCAGTGCTGTCAGTCAGACCACCGGAGAGCCAGATGACCTTGGAGTTGGTGAATCAGGCCAGGCAGAAAGTTAGCATCAGGCAGACAAGGCCGTGCCCACATGGACACCAAGAGAGGGGTTGGAGCCAAGTGGGTCCAAGAACCTGGTGTGGGTGGAAGTTGAAATGGAAGGGATACATCAGAAACCTGCAGGAAAGGAGGAGCCACTCAACCAGAGGCAGCTTCCTGCACCATGACCGAGTGTTGATATCATCCTCTGCAGTGAGAATCAGCTCAGCCTAGCCAGTGGCTCCTGGGCTGCAGCATGGAGCATGAGCAGCGGCTGTGAGAGTCTCTGGTAGGCAGACTCTGAAACCAGTGGTGAGCTGGAAATAGTCACTTCAACAAGTAGCAGTCACAGTAGGTATGAAACTGAAAAGGACAGTGGCCACCCTTGGGAAGCTCATGGTCTAGGGCAATAGTCAGGCACCAAAAGATGAACTCATGTATGGTAGGTAGAGCAGAACAAAAGGCTACCAGACTGAAAGCTTTTTTAAAAACGTCTCCCTTATCCTTTCCAATAATAATAATATGTGGTAGATATTATTTCTTCCTCATAGATGAGAAATGTGAGGCTCAGAGAGGATAAGTAACTCGCCCAAGGTCACACAGCTGTTAAGTGGTAGATCCAGGTTACAAACTCGGGTTTCTTTTACTCAAAAGTCCATGTATCTCAGCTCTGAAGCTGAAGCTGTTTTTCTCTATCACTGGGTATATAGTAGAATATTCAGCAAATGACTCCTCTGAAGTAGAGTTAGTTCTCATGCTCCTATACTCTCCATGCAGTTCTATTATAACTCTATTCTAGTCCCAAGCCCTTGGTAGAATAAATATATTTCACTCATTCCAAACAGGCCTTAAAATAGGATAATTTTGTGTTTCTGAGCTTGCTAAACCAGCAAATCATGTACTCTTGAGAGACAAGGACTATATACCCTACCAACTTTTTAGCCTAACATACAGTAAGTGTGAACACGTGTGAATGTGGTTAACCTGGCAGCATTGTGCTTGATGGACTGGAGAGGGAGCAGAGAAAATCTCGGCTGGAACGGTCACAGTTGTTTTATTCTTCCCAGTATTAGCGTAGTGCCTGGCACATTAGAAGTGCTCACACACATTGGCTGAATGGATGAGTAAATGAAAAATCCTGCATTCATTCACCGTGGTTCTAGTTGTAACAATAGAATGCTATTCACTCAGGGTAGTTCTAGAGCCAGTAGAGATATTGTATTCATTCTGGAGACCCTCCAAGTCCAAGGAATTTCACTGTGTCTACAGAATACCCTTGTCTCCAAAGAAACTACGTATCAGTTCCAAGTAGTTGTAGGACAGTCATAAACACAACCACAAAGGAGGAATGGAAACAAACCACCAAAGCGCTGTGAATGCAAGGCCCAGCTCCTCTCAACCGCTGAAGAGCAGTTTCTAAACAAACACAAAGGGTATTGCACCTGCTCCGGGTCCTGCCAAAAGAATAGAAAGCAAACCCAAGAAAGTCAGACTGGCACTAAGTGAGAACCCAACAGGGCCAAACAGGAAGCTCGCTGGGGGAGGAGAGATGCCAGGATTAGTGGTGGTAGGAGGTTGACCTAATTCCACTGTGTTCAAGGGATATTACTGCCTGGTCCAGTGAGTCATACAGCTCAGGCATGTCATATCATTTTAACCACAGATAATAAGAATAGCAACCTGCTTTTATTGAGTGATTGCTAAGTACTGGCCCTATGCTAAGCACTCTTTACACATTAGCTCACTTAAGCCTCACAGCAGCCCTGTGGAATTGTTAAGACTGGGCAGGGAGGTAATCGGGTTGCTGGAGTCATCCAGGTAGGCAAAAGAAACATGAAGGCAAGCGCACCACCAAGGCTGAGGACAGGAAACGTGGATGTTGACAGACAAGTGTCTGCCCCACCTCTAATTCATTAAGCTGATGATTCCCAAACACACATCCGAGGAAACTGGGAAAGTTTTCAAAAGACAGCTTTGAGTCCCCCTCAGACTCACTGAATCAGAATTTCTAAGGACAAGGCCCAGAAATCCATATTTTTATCTATATTTAAAAATCTCGATTTAAAAAAAAAACCACCCTGAATTCACACTTGTGAATATCCCACATACACGTGGGCCTTTAAAGAAAGTGCAGATGCTAAAATAACCCAGGACCCTTCATTGGCTTGTTCCCAGACTGCTTTCATTTAATCCCAGCTCTATTGGGTCCCAAATCCATGGCTCTAAAACCTCAGACATTCTTTGGGCCTGTGGACCAGGCATTTCTCAGACATTGCATTTGAGTTAGTTCCCAAATCCTTAACTTGACTCCTGGGCATTTTGTGCCACTATAGGTGGTTATATCCTCCCACCCCAGACATTTGTATCCAAACAAGCAGTGCCCTGTTAGTGAGGACGGGTAGGGGACACTTGGATCTAGGGCACTGGCAATGAGATCATCATACAGAAGGATGAGTGTCCTGCAAGATCTGGCCCAATTAAAAGCCTTATGGTGACTGCCTATTGGTGGAAGAGTGAGTGTCTTAGCAGTCCTAAGCACACAGAAATGATGCAAGTGATGTGGCGAATGAGGGCTCTGAGCTTGAAGATAGACCTAGAACCATCTCAGCAGGCTCCCAGGTTCAGAATTCTGTTCATGAATCTTCCTTCTGCATTAAGAACCATCTCCACCAACCCCCATCTCTGGTCTTTACCACAGGCAAACACCTCTGCTCGATCCTGGCAACCATCCACCACCCACAGACAAAAAGAGACCAGCTGGCCTCTGCAAGCACGTTGCTTTCACTGATGAGAAACAAACACTCATTTGGTTTACTTTCTCTTCAAAAGTCCAGGAAGCCTCTTGACAGAAGATATTGGAAGGTTTAGTGAAGGCCAAGGGCTTAAGTTTTGAAACCTAAACCATTTGACAGGTCCCGTGAAGGCGAAAATTATGGTCACATTGAAGCTCTTGCACTTTGAGTCTCATTCACTAAATGTAGTAAGGCATTCATTGGGGTCTCTTAGACGCAGAAAAAATTGTAATAACAGTGAGGCATGTTTGTGCTTCACATAAGAAAGAACAATAATTTTTTTTTTTTTTTTTTTTTTTTGAGACAGAGCCTCCCTCTTTTGCCCAGGCTGGAGGGCAGTGGCACAATCTCAGCTCGCTACAGCTTCCTCCTTCCTGGTTCAAGCAATTCTCCTGCCTCAACCTCCCGAGTAGCTGGGACCACTGGTGCATGCCACCATGCCTGGCTAATTTTTTGAATTTTTAGTAGAGACTGGCCTTGCAATATAATTTGTATATAATAAAATTGGCCAATTTTAAGAGTGTAATTTGATGAGTTTTGACAGAATGCATGGAGTCATGTGTCCACAATAGTCATATAGAACATTTCCATCACCCTACTCTGGATCCTGTGCTGAGAAACAGTAACAGATGGAAGCAGAGAGATGAGTTGAAAGGTTACTGTGGTAATCCCAGCACTTTGGAAAGCCAAGGTGGAAGGATTGCTTGAGCCCAAGAGTCTGAGGCCAGCCCGGACAATATAGTGAGACCCTGTCTCTACAAGAAATAAAAAAGTAAAAAATTAGCTGGACATGGTGGTGTGGGCCTATAGTCCCATTTACTTAGGGGGAATGAGGTGGGAGGATTGCTTGAGCCTGGGAGGTCAAGGCTACAATGAGACATGGTTGTGCCACTGCACTCCAGCCTGGGCAACAGAGCAAGACCCTGTCTCAAAAAAAAATTATATTGCAATAGAGATTAAAAATGTAATCAGATTATGTTATTTATTGGATCAAAACCATAAAAAATGATTTCCCATTTCATTCAGAGTATAATTCAAAAGTTCTTACAATGGCCCTGAAGGTCCTGTTTAATCCATTACCCCCGTTAGCTGTCTGACCTCACCTCCTAGTACGTTCCTTTTCCCTCACTCAGCTTTACCACAGTGGCCTACTCATTGTTCTTCTGTCACACCAGGAATGCACCCACCTTGGGATCTTGTACGCGTTTACCTGTCTAGAACACTCTTATTCTAGCTATCTGCATCCTTGATTCTTCTTCTTACAGAATTTTTTAAATTGTCACATTCATAGTGAGGCTTTCCTAGGCCATCCTATTTATCCCACCTACCTTTTAATTGTAGTGTTAAGACTATTTATATTTAATGTAATTATTGATGCTGTTGATGTCCACTATCTTGCTATTTGTTTTCAATTTAACCTATCTGTTCTCTGTTCTTTTTGCCTCTTTTCCTGCTTTCTTTTGTATAAAGCAAGAAGAAAATTTTCAGGGTTTCTTTTTATCTCCTCTATTGACTCTTGAGCTAGTTCACATGGTTTTTGTTTGTTTGTTTTAAGTGGTTGCTTTGGAAGTTATAATATGCATCCATCACTTATCACAGGTATATCTTGAAGTAAGATTATACTATTTCATATATAAGGTAAGAAACATAAAACTTTAGTTGCTAAATTATATGGTAAAAGTATGTTTAAGAAACCTCCAAACTGGCCGGGTGTGGTGGCTCACGCCTGTAATCTGAGCACTTTGGGAGGCCAAGGCAGGCAGATCATGAAGTCAGGAGTTCGAGGCCAGCCTGACCAACATGGTGAAACCCCATCTCTACTAAAAATACAAAAATTAGCTGGGCGTGGTGACACATGCCTGTAAGCCCAGGTGGCTGAGGCAGGAGAATCGCTTGAACCCAGGAGGCAGAGGTTGCAGTGAGCCAAGATCATGCCATTGCACTCCAGCCTGGGCAACAGAGCGAGACTTCATCTAAAAAAACAAAGAAACATAAAACAACATACTTGTATTTATTCCCTTCTGGTCTTTTCTATTGCTATGATACCTTTTATTATTTCTACATATGTTATAAACTTCACAAATTATTGTTAACTTTTGGTTACAATTCAATTGTATAGACTCACAGATTCCTGTTTTACTCAGTGATACAATCTATTACAGTTATTATTATTTTTTTAGTCTTCAAATCATCCCAGATTTGGCCAATGGGGATCCCTTTAAGTTCTCTCTCTCCTGCGTCCTTTTGATATGTCCCCCATCATTCTTTGAGCACTTTGTTACTTCTGGTAGCAGGTTCCAGATTCATTTTATACTCCTCTGATCTTCCCCTGAAATCAGCCATTTCTCCAAGGAGACTTGATTCTTTTTGTGGAAAGTGATATTCATAAAGCAAGATATAGGTACTAGTGTGTATATTGCTACTAGAGTATCATTCCTTACTTCTAGCCCCCTGTCCTCTCAGTGAACAGAGCTAGGAAATGTGCATTTGTATATACTTACATATATTTACACATGTACACCTGTATCTATTTCTGTAACTATCTATTAAAAACCATGAGCTCTCACCAGTGCCTCCAATTCCAATCCAACATTGCAGGGTTTATTTTAGCCTTACCTTTCCATTTTTGTCTTTTTAATTTTAACTTTTATTTCCTTTGGTGCTCCTCAGCAGGACCCTTTCCATATTTGTAACTCTCTTCATTCACACTGAGAGAATCAGTTTTCATTATTGTCCGTCCATTTACGTATTTGCTTAGTCTTCCTGTATGTAACCTGTAACCAATATCCTGGCCACTCTGGAGCCAGTCTTTGGTTTTGCTGCCCCACTGTTTCCCACTAGTGACATCAGGACTAAATTCTTCCCTCACTAATTGCTGCTGGCCATGCTAGAGCCAAAGCCTAGATCCTGAGGAAGGGCCCAGTAGCCTTGGTGAGAAGCAGGAGGAATGTCAGGATTGATTCACAGCTGATAATCTGTAAAGTAGATGTGACAGGAAGATGAGGGAGCTTGCATACTGAGAATGCCAGAAAAGATGCCATGGGTTTCAGGCAGGTTGCATTAAAAAAAAAAAAAAAAAAAAAAAAAAAGTGTCAGGAGATACACTGAATTAGTAGAAAATGGAGGGCTGGAAATGCTGGAGATCTTGATAAAATCGAAGAATAGATATGATTAGGATTAAGCTATCTGGAGGACACAGCCACTTCCAAATAGCTGGCCAAATGTCTGATTATATCTTCACATGAACTGGGCTACAGAGAGACCCGATTCTACTGGAACTTTTATTATCAAGTGGGTCACATCCGGGAGAATTGCCATTAAGCAGACATTTTTCCAAACAGGGATTACAGGTGCTTCCCCTCCAGTAAATTAAACCCCTAATAGCAGAAGTAAAGGAAGCACATGTACACTTACACACAGACTGAATATAATTCTGGCCCCCAATCAAAAATCCTCAGGAAGTCAGACTTCAAGGCAAGACCTCTGTCCTGAAATGACTCTTTTATGATCAGATAGCACAGGTATCAAAGAGAAAAGACAGAGATGGAGCTTTTGCAAGTTCTCGAACCCAGAAGCCACGGGGTTCTAGGAGACCAACTGAAAACTGGATGAATTAATATCTGAACAATTGAATAAACAAACCTGAGCTAGCCTTGCAGACTGAGTAGGACTTCTGTACGTGAGAGGGAGAAGGAGTGGAATTCACATGGGAAGCAACTCAGTTAAGGATCTAGAGCAAGCCACGAGCACACCAGAACGGTGTGGCAGAACTGTGGCTGCATCTGCTGCATGGGGGTGACGTAAGTCAGGGCCAAAGCAGAGTCATGTCTCCAGGGCCCCAGGTTCACAGTGCTGTTTGGCAATGCAGCTGTATGTCAGTTTCCTCCTTTATCCCATCTGTGGCTATTCAGATTCCGCCCTCTCAGGGGATAGCCTTGCTGGCTTCAGTGATTAACATTAAGACTATCAGTCATGAACTTCCTCAGCCTCCTGTTTCTGCACCTACAAATTACTGTATTTATACCTACTTACAATTTCTTTCTTCCCCAATTATAGGAAGAGATGTCCTGTTAAAGACTAATTCCAGTCAGGCGAGGTGGCTCTTGCTTGTAATCCCAACACTTTAGAAAGCCGAGGTGGGTGGGTCACCTGAGGTCAGGAGTTTGAGCCTGGCCAACATGGTGAAACATCATCTCTACTAAAAATACAAAAATTAGCCAGGCGTGGTGGTGGGCGCCTGTAATCCTAGCTACTCGGGAGGCTGAGGCAGGAGAATGACTTGAACTTGGGAGGTAGACGTTGCAGTGAGCTGATATCATGCCACTGCACTCCAGACTGGATGACAGAGTGAGACTTTGTCTCAAAAAAAAAAAAAAAGACGAATTCCCCCTACCACACTCATGCTGTCTTCCTTTTTCCTCACATCATTATATCAGTTGTCACCCTCAACTCCTTTCAGGATCTTTCCCAAAAACTATGAATAGGAAGTCTCATCATGAGCACATGAAATATTAATCCTATACCCTGAAGCTATTGCCTAATTCTGTGGTTTAAATGGGTCCCCTCCAAAAATCAGATGTTGTCAATGTGATAGAATTAAGAGGCAGGGCCTTTAAGAGGTTATTATGCCATGAGGGCTCCTCCTCGTGAATGGGATTAGGTATCCCAATAAAAGGATTTGGGGAGGAAATTCTCTCTTGCCCTTCTGCTTTCCATGTGAGATGCAGCAAGAAGGCCCTCATCAGGAGCCAGTGCCTGGATTTTGGACTTCCCAGCCTCTAGAACTCTGGGAAATAAATTTTCTTCCTTTATAAACTACCCAGTCTATGGTGTCTTGTTACAGCAGCACAAAACAGACAAAAATCCCTTTCTTTCTCTTTCCTTTAACAGGAAAGCTTATTTTTTGTTAAATACTGTTTTATATTTTTCTCTAATTATAAAAGTAGTACATGTTCATTACAGAATATTTAGAAAACAAGAAAACTGTACAGAAAAAAAAAAAAACAACTTTGTAACCCTGCTATTCATTTTGTAATCTTTCCACCTGGGGATATTTTGTTTCTATGTGTATATATCTATGTTCAGCATTTAATAGCTAACATTTTACTGAGCACTTTCTGTGTACCAGGCTAACCACCACCCAGTGAGGGACTTTACCATGGCTGCATATCCACTCAGTGGCCTAGTCTGGATTTGATCCCAAAGAGTCTGGCTCCAAGAGGGTGAGATCTTAACCCTGCTCCTTATGCCTCTAATTTATACCAGAATTGGAATCATATAAGTAATGTTTTATATTCTGCTTTTCACTTAATGTTATATTGTATTTTTCAATATCACAAATTATGTTTTGTAAATGTAATTTCTTTCTTTCTTTCTTTCTTTCTTTCTTTCTTTTCTTTCTTTCTTTTTTTTTTTTTTTTTTTTTTTTGAGCTAGAATTTCACTCTTGTTGCCCAGGCTGGAGTGCAATGGCTCAATATCAGCTCACTGCAACCTCTGCCTCCTGAGTTCAAGCGATGCTTCTGCCTCAGCCTCTGGAGTAGCTGAGACTACAGGCGTGTGCCACCATGCCTATCTAATTTTGTATTTTTAGTAGAGATGGGGTTTCTCCATGTTGGTCAGGCTGGTCTTGAACTCCCAACTTCAAGTGATCCGCCTGCCTTGGCTTCCTAAAGTGCTGGATTACACATGTGAGCCACTGCACCTGGCTTGTAAATGTAATTTCTACGGTATTATCCTACTTTTCAATAGGATCGCTTGTCCTCTTCCATTCAGTTGTCAAACCATTGATTTTTGCCCTCACTCCTCACCATTCAACAACAGAAACAGATCCCAGAAGGGTCATAAGGTGACCTCTTCAAGGCTAACTCCATTGGATACATTATAACCCCTATCTTTCTCAACTCCTCAAGAATATTTGACACCATTGTACTCTCCTTCCTTCTGTCATTTAGTCAATATTTATTGAGCACCATTAGAAACTTCCTCCTCTGTCCGTTGCTAGGACATGCTTTTCTTTGGTTTCCCTTTCTTGCCTTGGCCATATTTTCTTAGCCTCCAAGTTCCTGATCCTCAGTCTACACTTCAAGTGTGGGACTCCCTGAGAGCCCCATGTTGGGGTTTTCACCAGCGTTTTTCAGCCCTGGCTGTGCCAAGGAATCACTGGAAATAACTGCCTGAAGTATTCAGAGTGGGGACTGGGCTTCAATATTTTGAACATGCTTCATGTCCTCCACTCAGTAGTTGCCTTTCCCACTGTGTTCCCTATGTCAGAGAACAGCATTCATCTCCACCCACGTAAGCTAGAAAGCTTGCCTTTTTTCCCCTCTCCCCATCAATCACTGTGTCCTGTTGATTCTACTGCCTTATTATTATTAAATATTTCCATATCTCTCTATCTCCATTGTCGTTACCTGCATTCAGCCCGTCATCAGTGGGATTACTAAATGTCCTTGTAATTGACCCTGCCTCCAATCTTGCCTCACTCCAATCCTTAGGTGTTTGTTGTTCCACCTTGCAAATAGCTTTATTGTTATTTTTTCTGATAATGTAAATATGACAAAGTCAATATAGAAACTAAAATAATCATAAAAATAAGAGGGAGAAAGAAATGATCACCTGAAATCACACCACCCTGAGATACCCTCATTCTTCCATTAATTTTTTGGTGATTATCCTTTCATGTACCTCTTTATGTTGATCAGTCACATGAGAAAAGGGTCTAAACTTTGATCTTCATTGGGATTCAGATGTCAGAGAGTTGCCTTGAAAGAGGAACAATTTTAATTAGGGACAAAGAAGGCCTAGAAAGAGGCTATATATAATTGTAAACAAACGGCATAATTTAATTGCTATGGTTTGGATGTGTCCCCCAGATTTCATGTGTTGGAAACCATCCCCAATGTGGCAGTATTGAGAGGTTTGGCCCTTAAGAGAATTAATGGATCATGAGGGCAGAATCATTATTCATGGATGAATGGATTAATGGCCTAATGGATTGATGGGTTATCAGGGAAGGGGAACTGGTGGCTTTATAAGAAGGGGAAAAGAGGCAGGGTGCAGTGGCTCATGCCTGTAATCCCAGCACTTTGGGAGGCCGAGGCAGGCGGATCACGAGATCAAGAGCTTGAGACCATCCTGGTCAACATGGTGAAACCCCATCTCTACTAAAAAATACAAAAATTAGCTGGATGTGGTGGCACGCATCTTTAGTCCCAGCTACTCAGGAGGCTGAGGCAGGAGAATTGATTGACCCTGGGAGGCAGAGCTTGCAGTGAGCCAAGATTGTGCCACTGTACTCCAGCCTGGCGTCTGGCAACAGAGCAAGACTCTGTCTCAAAAAAAAAAAAAAAGGGGTCGGGGGGAAGAGACCTGAGCTAGCATCTTAGCATGCTAAGCCCCCTTGCAATGTGATACCCTGTACCACCTTAGAACTCTGTAGAGTCCCCACAAGCAAGAAGACCCTCACCAGATATGGCTCCTTGACTCTGGATTTCTCAGCCTCTATAACTGTAAGATATAAACTCCTTATTTTTTTTTTTTAATAAATTATCCAGTTTCAGGTATTCTGTTTTAAGCAACAGAAAATGCACTAGTCCAATCATAATGCTGTTTTGTTTTTAAAAAGGAGCACATTTTATTTTTATTTATTTATTTTTTTATTTTTTTTGAGACGGAGTTTCGCTCTTGTTACCCAGGCTGGAGTGCAATGGCCGCGATCTCGGCTCACCGCAACCTCCGCCTCCCGGGTTCAGACAATTCTCCTGCCTCAGTCTCCTGAGTAGCTGGGATTACAGGCACGCGCCACCATGCCCAGCTGATTTTTTGTATTTTTAGTAGAGACGGGGTTTCACCATGTTGACCAGGATGGTCTCGATCTCTTGACCTCGTGATCCACCCGCCTCGGCCTCCCAAAGTGCTGGGATTACAGGCTTGAGCCACCGCGCCCGGCCACATTTTATTTTTTAATATATTTTTTACTGTGCATAATCTGCAACAAGAGCATTCTATTTAAGTAATCTTTTTTGTTTACTTTCCCCATCTCTCTTTTTCTACTCCTTGCACCTTCACCTGCACCCCAGGTAACCAGTGCTAATAACTTGGTATGGGTACCTCTCATACCTTTTCTTCATGTACATATAATCATTTGTTGCGTTTGACACCCCATAATAGTGACTCAACACAGGCTTAATCACTTCAGAGTTTATTCTTGTATGTAGGCATCCAGGCCTGCTATGGTGACTCCACAAAGTCATCAGGGAGCCACTTCCTTCAAACTGTATGCCTGGCCATCTTTCACATTGTCATATTTTCAAAGTCATACAATGACTGTAAAGGTACCAGCCATACATCCTTTTCAGGTAAGAAACAGGGAAGACCAGGGGCAAAAAAGAGCTTCATCAAAACTTCATTCAAAACTTACACTTAAATTTCATTGGCCATTCCTATCTGCAAGAAGAGACATGTTTGAGCACATTGCTACCCCTAATGATAGAGGTTCTCTTAGTAAGGAAGAAAGAAATAATAGATTTAGGTAGGCAGCTAGCAGGCTGTACCTAAACACACACACACACACACACACACACGTGTGCAAATGGTTTTAGGGTTTTTGTTGCTATTGGTAGATGTAATCATTTTCTGAAAACTGATTCAGAGTACATCTATACCTTTGCATATAGCTTTCCCCACTTAATCACATTTCATGGAAAGCCCTCCAAGTCCACTAATATAGATCTAACATTTATTTAAGTGGCTACACAATTCCCCATGTATAAGCACACTATAATTTATTCATTCATTCCCCTAATGATGGGCTTAACTTGATTTTCAGTGTTTTGCCAACTACAAACAATGCAGCAATAAACACCTATTACATGCATTTTTTATCTTGATGCTTTTATTTCTATAGAGTAGATTCCCAGCAGTGGGATTGCTAGGTTGAAGGGCAAATGTATTAAAATTGTATAGTATTTGCCTGATTGCCAAAAGGTTTGTAGCAATTCATATTGCACCCTGCAATGTATCAGTACCTATTTCCTCCTCATTCTTACCAATAGTAGGTGTTTTCACTCTTAAGGTTTACCAATCTGAAGGGTAAAAAGTGATATTATGTTATTACCTGAATTTTCATTTCCCTGATTGATAGTCATATTGAGCATCTATTAAATATATTTATCGGTCAGGCAGGGTGGCTTATGCCTGTAATCCTAACACTTTGGGAGGCTAGGGCAGGTGGATCACTTGAGCTCAGGAGTTCAAGACCAGTCTAGGCAACATGGTGAAACCCCGTCTCTACCAAAAGTATAAAAATTAGCTGGGCATGGTGGCCCATGCCTGTGATCCCAACTACTTGGGAGGCTGAGGTGGGAGGATCACTGGAGTCTGGGGAAGTGAGGCTACAGTGAGCCATGATCATGCCACTGCACTCCAGTCTGAGTAACAGAGCGATACCTAGTCTCAAATGAATAAATAAATATTGGACACTTAGATTTCCTCTTCTGTGAATTACATTTCATTCATATCATCTATTTCTACTAGGTTTGTCTTTTCTAATCAATTTCTGAGAGTTTTTGTATATTATGAATATTAATCATCAATTAATATAGTACAATTAGCATACTAGTATACTACATAAAAATTTTATTGGCGGGCCAGGCTCAGTGGCTCACGCCTGTAATCCCAACACTTTGGGAGGCTGAGGCGGATGGATCACGAGGTTAGGAGATCGAGACCATCCTGGCTGATACGGTGAAACCCAGTCTCTACTAAAAATATAAAAAATTAGCTAGGCGTGGTGGCACACAGCTATAGTCCCAGCTACTTGGGAGGCTGAGGCAGGAGAACTGCTTGAATCCAGGAGGTGGAGGTTGCAGTGAGCCAAGATCATGCCACTGCACTCCAGCCTAGGTGACAGAGCAAGACTTATTGGCTGTTCTTTGCCTACAGAATAAAGTCCAAGTTTTTTAGCAAAGGGAAGAATGTTGCAGGAGATGGTGTTCAGATGCCTTTGATAGGGACAGTTAGGGAACTCAACTCCTTTCTCCCCATGTATCCATTTACATACATTGATTTACACAGCGATTAAACAATGTGGTGTTTGAGAAAAAGGTCTGAACCTTGTTCTTGGTTGGATTTCAGTCATCTGATGGGCTGGGGTGGTCCTGAGGGAGGCATAATTAAAGTGGTGGTGGTGTGAGGCAGGTGTTGAAAAGCAGATCATCATAGAGCAGAAGGGATCTGGCCCCTTGGATCCAACCAAGTGTTTGAGCCGAATGTCCAAGAGCAATGTTGTTCTGGGTTCACTGAGGAAGCCAGTACTAGAACTTGTCTCACCTAGCTGCTTTGGCACGTTGTGTGGGTCCAGAAAGCAAATGGGTGTCCTAGTGTGGTTGGGCTGCTGCTATAACAAAATACCATAGACTGGGTAATTTATAAGCAATAGAAATTTATTTCTTACAGTCTAGAGGCTAGGAAGTCCAAGGGCAAGATGCCAGCAGATTTAGAGAGCTTGCTCTCAGCTTCCAAGATGTAAAAATGCTGTGTTGTCACATAACGGAGAGGCAAAAAGGGCCAGGTAGCTCTCTGAAGCCTATTTTATTTTATTTATTTATTTTTGAGACAGAGTCTCACTCTGTCACCCAGGCTGGAGTGCAGTGGCACCGTTTGGCTCACTACAACCTCCGTCTTCCAGGTTCAAGAGAGTCTTGTGCCTCAGCCTCCCAAATAGCTGGGATTACAGCCACCCACCACCACACCCAGCTAATTTTTGTAACTTTAGTAGAGATGGGGTTTCACCATGTTAGCCAGGCTGGTCTCAAACTCCCGACCTCAGGTGATCCACCTGCCTTGGCCTCCCAAACGGCTGGAATTACAGGCATGAGCCACCTCTCCTGGCTTGAAATCTCTCTTGTAAGGACATTCCTGCCACTCACAAGGGCAGAGCCCTTATAACTTAATCACTTACCCAAAGGCCTCACCTCTTAATACTCTTGCATTGAGGATTAAATTTCAACTTGGATTTTGGAAAGACACAAACATTCCAACCATTGCAGGGGCTTGTGTGGAGGTTTAAAGGGCTGTTACTTTGGAGCCAAGCAGGCTTTCCATGGAACCCTTAGTTGACCTGTAGCCAATCAGAGCATTTCCTCTCACACTTGACTAGAGCAGTGGCAATCAAGTCTGGTCTTCAGATGCAGCAGTGATGCTCCAGTTTCAATATGATGAACCTAGTTGTCTAGGTATTCATGCCAATAATAAGAAAAATGTTCCATCCTTGTGTTGGTACCCTGTTTAATCAATAAGCCTTGGAACTGCAGAACTGCAGTGTGGATAGACGTGGTAGCAGGTGGTAATCTAGATGGGTTCATGAAAACATAAAAGTACTCCCCAAAGAGTCCTGTAAGTACGTGCTAGAAAAGACCCTGAAAATCACTTTGATTTCCTGCCTGGATCTTGACTTCTTTTAATTAAACCAGTGAGACTCAAGACTTTGTGAGAGCTGGGTATTGACACTAATGGGACCCCCACAATACACACTGATAAAGGCCAAAATCGGTGGCTTCCATTCTCACTGCGCACATAATGGAGCTTGCTCGCCTCTCCAGCCTTACTCCTGCAGTTTTCTCTGTTTTGAATATGTTGAGCCAGTAATAAATTCCTCCAGGTACCATATATATATATATATATATATATATATATATATATATATATTTTTTTTTTTTTTTGTCTACTGTAACTTTGCGTATGCTAGTCTATCTTCCTGAAAAACTCAATCCCTCAGCTGCATTATTTATTGATTAGCTCTTGTGAGTCACTACCTACTTCAGGAAGTCCTCCTTGATTCCTCCAATTGGGGTTTCGGGTCTCCCCCAAAGCTCTCATCACATTCCTTGTGTCCCCACCTGTCATTCCTTCTATCAGACTGTACACTAGTTTCCTCAGTACTTGAGTGCAGTGTTTGACACATAGCAATCATGTTTGTTAAATAATGAATGAATGGATTTTTAAAAGCTGTTTGCCAGAGAACCCATATAGGTGAGAAACTTTATGAGTGTAATAAATCTGGAAAAGCTTTTACTGATAAATCATGCCTTAATAAACATTAGGCTGGGCGAGGTGGCTCACGCCTGTAATCCAAGCACTTTGGGAGACTGAGGCAGGCGGATTACTTGAGGTCAAGAGTTGAAAACCAGCCTGACCAACATGGTGAAACCCCATCTCTACTAAAATGACAAAAAATTAGCAGGGTGTGGTGATGCATGCCTGTAATCCCAGTTACTGAAGAGGCTGAGGCAGGAGAATCGCTTGAACCCGGAAGGCAGAGATTGCAGTGAGCTGAGATCACGCCACTGCACTCCAGCCTGGGCAACAGAGTGAGACTTTGTCTCAAAAAAAAAGAAAAAAAATAACTCACATACATGCATGTGCTCAATACTGTGCTCACTTTTTTTTTTTTTTTTTTTTTTCCTTTTGAGACAAAGTCTTGCTCTGTCACCCAGGCTGGAGTGCAGTGGCACCATCTCGTGTCACTGCAACCTCCACCTTCCAGGTTCAAGCAAGTCTCTGCCTCAGCCTCTCAAATAGGTAGGATTACAGGTGCCCACCACCATGCCCAGCTATTTTTTTTTTTTTGTATTTTTAGTAGAGACAGGATTTCACCATCTTGGCCAGACTGGTCTTGAACTCCTGATCTTGTGATCCACTCACAGCCTCCTAAAGTGCTGGGATTACAGGCATGAGCCACTGCGCCCAGCCTGTGCTCATTTTTTCTAAGAGAAATAAATAACATATTCCCTGACCTCAAGTAACTGATAACCCAGCTAGGGAGACAGGGTTTTTTGGGTTGTTGTTTGTTTTCCTCCCAACAAACTACGGCATAATCATACACCTATGAAATGAAACATTAAATTACATCATGTACCTGTAAGGTTGATGAGAGTTGAGAGATGGGGATATAATAGAGCCATATGCATCCATGAAAGAGAGAATATTCTGTGAGTGGATATTTCTATAGAGTTCAAAAATAACCTCCAAACTGAATATCAAATATTGAACATGTAGACCCCCCTGTACCAGTCACAGAAACTTTAAAGAGAGGGGAAATTGCTGGCTTTAAGGGGTTATTATTTAGTCAGAACCACTTCAGATTCTGTTTGGAAGTAGACAGGGCACACACTTAAACAGGTAACAAAGAAACAAGTACCATAGCTGGAGTGACAGGGCAGGGTGGCCACATAAAACAAAGCACATCAGTTTCACTCATTAAAATAGAAAATATTAAAATAGAGATAATATGCAGCCTTCTTAGTGGGGGATGCTGAAATGAGTACTATTATACACTATTAGTGGGAGGGTAAATTAGTACATATTTCCTTAAGGGCAAATTGGCATCATATATCAAGACTTTCAGAAATGTTCCAACTCTGACCCAGTAGTTCTATTCTAACAATTTATATTAAGAAATAATCAGACATAGACACTTATGTACAAGGATATCAATAGCAGTGTTAATGGAGAAAAAAATAGTCAAAATGTAGAGAATTGATAAATAACTTATGATTCATCAGTAAGATGGACATTATACAGCCATTAAAATCCATGTTTTTCTGAGAATTTTAGCATTATGGGAAATTTTTCATGTCATAAAACTGAGTGAAATAGTACAGAAAACTATGAAGAGATTTTCTACATTTTATGACTGCAAACCCCTAGACAGTCTCAGTGGTGGAATTATAAGTAGTTCTTTTTTTCTTCCTTATCATTTTATTTATTTTCTAAATTTCCTGCAAGTATGTATAATTTTATCATTAGAAAAGGTTGTTTTTTTTTTTTTTTTTTTTTTTTTTTTTTTTTTTTTTTTGAGATGGAATCTTGCTCTGTCACCCAGGCTGGAGAGCAATGGTGCAATCTCAGCTCACTGCAACCTCCATTTCCTGTGTTCAAATGATTCTCCTCAGCCTCCCATGTGGCTGGAATTACAGGTGCCTGCCACCATGGCCTGGATAATTTTTGTATTTTTAGTAGAGACGGGGTTTTGCCATGTTGGCCAGGCTGGTCTTGAACTCCTGACCTCCCACCTGCCTCAGCCTCCCAAACTGCTGGGATTACAGGCATGAGCCACCGTGCCTGGCCAAAAAAGGCTTTAATTTTTAATGCAAATAAATTGATAGGACAAGGTAGTTTATGCTCAAAGCAAGACAAGCAAGTGACAGTAAAATCACATTTACACAGAATGATTGGGAATTGCAGTCTTTTGTTTTCACGCTGGATGACTGTAGCCTTCTTCTCTACAACCTCTGCAGTTTTTGTTAGGCGGGTGCATAGGGACAAAAGCAAAGAGAATGACATTACCATTTTGTTGTTGTATTCAAGTGTTTTAGGCAAAGTTTGTGGGTGAAGCAACTTGGAGGCCACAGTGGTTGCATCCTATTACCTGCGTCCCGTGAATCTTTTCTTTCCTTGGTTACCCTAAAATAATGCTTGATGAAGAAAAGGCGGGGAACAGCAGAGCAGTGCTGTGCTACAGCAACATGAGCCCTTAGAGGGTTTGCCAGGCAAGCAGAAAAAGCCCCTTTCACTAGCAAATGATGATCATTCTCATGGTCCTAAGAGGAATATCTGTCCTGCCCCAGGCACAATAAGGTTAACAGTGTCTCAGTCCCTTTGACCTGGTGGAGGGGGTGAGACTGAGGTAGGTATTGAACGATCAAAGAAAAAGCAGGCGGGCTGGGCTCAGAGGCTCACACCTGTAATCCCAGCACTTTAGGAGACCAAAGAGGGTGGATCGCCTGAGGTCAGGAGTTCAAGACCAGCCTGATCAACATGGTGAAACCTCATCTCTACTTAAAAATACAAATATTAGCTGGGCATGGCGGCACATGCCTGTAGTCCTAGCTACTTGGGAGGCTGAGGTGGGAGAATCACTTGAACCCAGGAGGTGGAGGTTGCAGTGAGTCGAGATCACACCACTGCCCTCCAGCCTGGGTGACAAAAGGAGGAGACTCTGCCTCAAAAAAAAGAGAAAAAGCAGGTGCACATGTCTACCAAAATACAGATTAGACTGCCTTGGACGTCAACCCAGTAAATATGTGTGCTTCAAGCAGATGATCAATGAACATTTGACATAAAAAACTAGCTTTCATTTGTATCACTTCCCCCCCCCCGCCCCCATTCATCAAGGGCTTTTACATTTATGATTTTATTTAATCCTAACCACAACCCTTTGAGAGAGGCCCCAGTCTTCCCATTTTACAGATGAGATCATCAAGGCTCAACAAGATCAAAGGTTTTGCCCAAGGTCTCTCTCACTTAATAGCAGCTGGAGCAAAAACCCAGACTTCTGGTTCCTCTGATTCTTTCTTATTTGACACATTTAAGCCCTGACTAACACATTCTCAAACAAGAACACTCACAAATAATACAGAAATGTGAAATTAAAAATGAAAATCTGCCTATCTACTGGAAGTTTAATTCATGTGATCTTAGCTACTGTTTCTCCTTTTGAAATTTCATTTCTTAGCTCTTATCATGAATGCCAAGAAGACAACAGTCAGGCCAAGGCACTACCTCTGGGCCTTAGTCAGATTTCATTCTCAGTCCAACCCTGTGAAGTGAGTGACTGTCCTCATTTCATAACTAAGGACCCTGCAGGATCGGAGAGATCAAGCGTCTTATTCAAGGAGACGTGACTAATAAGTGGCCTGGGCAGGACTTGTACCCGGATCTTTCTGGCCATAGAACTCAGGCACTTTCCAAGGTACTACACAGCTTTCTCAGGCGGGAGGTGCTCAGTAAGCATCCTCATCTTGCTCTAATCCATCAAAGGAGATTTGTTCAACTTGGATGTTGAAGAACTCTCCCACCACAGCAGATCAGGTTAGTACACACCGAGATGAATTTGCAGGTCATGCGTGAGACAGAAAACAGCTCGCCTTCACCAGTCAAGCAGATTTGAACTCTCCCTTTCTAGAAAACCTTCCTGCTTGCTGGCATCTGCTTAGCTTTAAAACACTCTAGTTACCTGTCCTCTTTCCTAGCTTAATCTCAGATGATTTTCCCTTGAGACATTTGCTGAGCAATCACAAAAGTATCTTCAGTCCATCCACCTGACAACTGCTTATGTGTTTGCAGGAGAGGAACCCCTCTCAGGTTTTTGGCCCACAGGAGGCAGGGTCCTGGGATGCCTCAGTCACTGCTGACAACCCCCAAAGAAGCCCCGAATCTTCTCCACCCACCTCCCTCTCACCAAAAACCCTTTTCAGAGGGAAGAGTGGAATCATCTTAGCCTGGAAGAACCTCATATCTTGAATGAAACAATAGCTGAGTTTCTCTTCTCCAGGAGAAAAGAGATTTTCAGCCTCAAAGTTAAAAAAAAAAAAAAAAAGTCATCTTTCGGAGTTTTCTCTTTCCAATCTCTTTTACAACAGCTCTCTGAACTTTCAGCTAGACCCACCTGTTTTTTCTCACACTAAGCCCTTCGTCCCGTGTCCAGCCTCACTGTCTTCCCATCTTCAGCCTTGCTGTTGGAGGTCTGGGCCCTGGCTGAGGACGACAACCTATTCAGATGATGCTCAAAGCAGGAAGTCAAGGCTTCACTCTGTCGCTACATTTCTTGCTGCTTAGCATTTGTGTATTTTTGACATATGTTTATCCAGTCTCCTCCATTAAATTAGAATCACAGAATGTTAGGAATGGGAGGAACTTAAGAGCCCTTTAGTTCATGGAGCACCTCCACAGCCTGTTCCCAAACACCTCTGGGGCTTTGGTATTTGACCCAGAATTCCCCTCACATTACAGCAGCAGCAGTTCCTAGCAGGTAGGAGCTTTTCCTTTGTGCGTCTGCCTGGTTGCCTCCACAACTGACACTAGGATCTCCAAAATCAGTGTTCAGTGTTGTTGACGAGGGGAGCAGAATTTTCTAGCTCCAGTCACCCTCAAGGGTCCTCCCAGTTTTGCCAACAGTCCTGCAGGTACAGGCATAGCTGCTTTATCCCACTTTGGTGGTGCTGAGGAATGGCAGGCATGACTACTCTAAGGCTGAGGCCAAGCCATCCGCCCTGCCTCTGATCCCCATCCCCCATGCCACCACCCTAGCCTGGTGCTCGCTCTACCCTGGACGAAGCTGTTTCTATTCTGTGAGTGTGAGAGGGGTGTCTGTAGTGTAGTGTAGTGTAGTGTAGTGTAGTGTAGTGTAGTATAGTGTAGTGTAGTGCAGAGACTCTTCTATATCCCTTTCTGGACACGTCTTGCCCCCACATGTCCCAGCCTGGGAATCTCAGCAGGGCATTTGTGTTTACTGCTGGCTTGGGTTGGCAACAGTAATCACACCCTGATGAGGATTAATGAGCTTCCCGGGCCTGTTGGGTGACTGTGCCTTAGAAACTGTCCAATCCAGAGCTGGGTCTATCCCCATAGCACAGCGTGGTTTGCTATGAGTCACAGCTTTGCAAATGCTGAAATTACCACCACCATGTTCCTAGGGATGACACATACATACTCCCAAATGCCATCACTATATATTTTCTTCCACAGTAAGCATTATAGCTGGTCTGCAAATTGGCTTACATTTTGGTTAAGTTTCTTTTTGTCTCAGTTCTCAGTTATTCCTGCAAGAGGAAGCAGCAGTTTTTTGGATAATCCAAAAGGACAGGTTATCTAAAAATACTTTGAATTTATCTCTGGAATGTGTTAGGTGATTTATTTGTTTTAAGCACAACAGTTACCTTTCTAATGATACTTAATTTAGGGTAATGTGAAAGAAATTGCATTCCATCACTGCAGATGAGTTATATAGGCAGTTCTGGAGGTAAGGGAGAGAGGAGCCAGTGAGGCTGGGTTATGAAACAATGTACTCAACATCCACACTGGCCAGAGATACCCACACTGAGCCCCTACGTGTACAGAGGATTACACAGGCTCCGTGATTTTGCTCCCAGGGCTAGATTCACACATCTTGCCATCTCCCCATTGGCTAGAGAGATCTTCCATCCTGAGAATGACAGAGGGCAAATCGGGCAGACAGTGAAGTGCTTTCTGTGTCCCAGAGTGCTGGGATTGCTGAGTCAAATGGTAATTCTATCTTGGCGGTTCTTAATCTTTTTTTTTTTTTTCTTTTTGAGTTGGAGGCACGTCTTTGACTATTAGAATTTGAGTGGTAGATTTGAAAAAAATGTATATTCTAAAACTCAAAAGGATACCAGTATAAGCAGTAATTTCACCTGCTATCAGTTCTCACAGCATTGATAGCAGTCATGGAGGCCGCGCTAGTTTTCAGTCCTTCTATCATACATCACCGTGTAGAAACAGACTGTTTATTGATCCCTAAAGCCGTCTCTTACATACTTTAGAGACAAAGTTCTCGTGTGTTCCAGTCAACACAGGAGTTTTTCGTTAGTTTGTTTAGGGTGGGGGTAGTGGGTGCCAACTCCATGTCATATTATTCCCTCCTCTTTCTAGAAGAAAGTTCGCATCCCTCTCTGTACCCATAACATGAGCCCCTTGAGTCAGCAGTCAGCATTCTGACATACACTGAATCCTCAGCGGTAGCAAAAAGCAACTTTTTTTTTTTTTTTTTTTTTTTTGAGATGAAGTCTCGTTTTTGTTGCTCAAGCTGGAGTGCAGTGGCACAATCTTGGCTCACTGCAGCCTCTGCCTCCCAGGTTCACACGATTCTCCTGCCTCAGCCTCCCAAGTAGCTGGGATTACAGGTGCCTGCCACCAAGCCCAGCTAATTTTTGTATTTTTAGTAGAGAGAGAGTTTCACCATGTTAGCCAGGCTGGTCTCAAACTCCTGACCTCAGGTAATCCGCCCACCTCGGCCTCCCAAAGTGTTGGAATTACAGGAATGAGCCGTCGTGCCTGGCCCTGAAAAAGTGATCTTTATGCATTAACCAATATTTGATAGTGCTCTGTGAAAGGATGGGCAGGAGCAGAAAGTAAATAGGAAACAGTTTTCCGCCACAAGAAATTCAACTTAATTTAGTTGAAGCTGACTCAACACCTGCTGTGTCCAAGTCCTTGAGCCAGGGTGGGCTTCTGTCCCTAGCAGAGGCTCTTCACCCTTGAGCCACACTGCTGGGCTGGGGCAGGACCAGCTAAAAGTGAGGAAACCATATATGTACGTCAGAGATATGTTTTCTCCGTTTTCCCTTTGGGAAGATGTTCTTGGGAGTTCTCTGCCAGGAAGTTGGTCACTTCCTGCCCAAATGATGAGGTTTCCAAAAGGCATAAATAGATTCTCTTGCCACATGGAATTGGCTGAAGATGCCTCCACATGCCAGAAGGAAGCCTCAGGAGGGTTCTTTCCAGTATCGGGGAGCTCAGAGACAGGAGGCAGCAGCTGCTGGAGAAGCAGCACCAGAACCAGTGGGCACAGTGGGCTTGAGGGCTGAAGGCAAAAGGGCCTGGAAAAGTAGCAAGTCTGCTGCAGAATATGCCGGGAGTAACGTGCTGTGTATGCAGTGAAGCATATGAGAGGAAAGAGCATCGCAAATAATAAGTGTAAGAAATGTGGCCGGGTGGCATGAGCCTGTAAGCCTAGCACTTTGGGAGGCAGAGGCAGGTGGATAACTTGAGGTCAGGAGTTTGAGACCAGCCTGACCAACATGATGGAACTCTGTCTCTACTAAAAACGCAAAAATTAGCTGGACATGGTGGCGCATGCCTGTAATCCCAACTACTCTGGAGGCTGAGGCAGGAGAATCGCTGAAACTTGGGAGGCAGAGGTTGCAGTGAGCTGAGATTGTGCCACTGCAAGCCAGCCTGGGAGACAGAGCAAGACTCCACCTTAAAATAAAAAAAAGGTAAGAAATTTATTTGTAAGACTCTGTGGAAGGAAAAATGAAGACTACTAGAAATGTCAGTACGTGGTCAGTGAGTCACGTAGGGTGAACCACATACAGGAAGGGGTCGGAACAAGAAGGGAAAGAACATAATCACCTATAGGGCTGAACACTGTCAGACTCACCTGGTTGTGCTAAGGAATTCTCCAGTAGGCATTGGTGCTACATTCAAGTTTGTGTTGTGCATATATTATTTTTGTGTGACTTAAGAGCTTACTAAATTCTATTGGTAATTTATCCATGGGAGTGATTGCATTATCAAACACATCCTTTTTCGCTAATGGTATTGCTCAGCCCAGGTGAAAGAAACCCCTGCCTTGGGCCTATGCTTTAGACCTTAATTATTCAAAGTGTGGCCCTTGTACCAGCAGCACTGACAGCACCCACAAGCTTGGGAGAAATGCAGAATATCAGGCCCCACCCATACCTACTTAATAAGATCCCAGGTGATTCATAGATGCATTACAGTCAGAGAACGGTGCTTCCTCCAGCTGTGTCTCTCCTCCTTGGATGCAGGGTCCTCAGGGCCAAGGAGACTTGGCCACCCAGCGCCCACCTTCCCTTCTAGATAATGCTCTAGGTAGCTGGGACATCAGAATCCTCTGGACAATTGGCCCTCTCTGACCCTGCCCCCAAGGCTTTGTGGCCCATCCCCTCAGGGATGGCCTCATTGCCACCCTGAGATCTCTGGGCCTCAGAGGTGGCCTGGGGGCAGCTGTTGGCAGGACATGCAGACAGAGGTTGGACCACATTCTGTAGTATCCACAGGCTTGCACGTGAGGTCCCTTGGACACAGCCAGAAGCAGGAAGGGAAGCGGAGGAAGGAAGTCATCGTGTCCTGTGCTACCACATTTCAGGGCAGGACTCCAAGGAATTCAGGAATCTACATTTGAAATTGTTCTTCCAGGTCATTCTAAAGGTATATTTGTCAGCTAGGTGCATTGGCTTAGGTCGGTAATCCTAGCAGTCTGGGAGGACAAGGTGGGCGGATCATCTGAGGTCAAGAGTTTGAGACCAGCCTGACCAACATGGTGAAACCCAGTTTCTATTAAAAATACAAAAATTAGTTGTGCATGGTGGCATATGCCTGTACTCGAGAGACTGAGACAGCAGAATTGCTTGAACCCAGGAGGCAGAGGTTGCAATTAGCCGAGATTGCACCACTATGCCCCAGCCTGGGCAACAAAGTGAGAGTCCGTCTCATAAATAAATAAATAAATAAGGTATATTTTCAAGCTAGGAGAATAACACACATTTTATTTAACAGTTTGTTCTCTTGATTTATGACCTGGAAATATCTAGACACATGGTACCTGTGACTCCATTTCTGCTCTTCCCCATACCTCCCAAGTGTTTTCGTTGAACCCAAAGTATACAAATTTGAGGAGACCCAAATCATCGTTCCTCATATTGACTGGTTCCTAGGCAGGGCAGGACGGTGGAAGACAGATGGGTTTATCTACAGCCCACCGACCCAAGTTGTAATAAAAACAAGAACATATATTTCGTAACTTGAAAAGGGGTGTTACAAAGGAAAATGTAGATTCTAGAAGGGAGAACAAAAACAAATTATGAACCAATCATTATGCAATTTGAAAAGTGCTGCAACAGAGGCAGAAGTAGAATATGCATTAGCTCAGAGGAGACAGAGATTACCTCAGCAGGGAAGTTTCCACAGCAAAAGCTGGATGAAGGGGTTTTTTAGAAAGTGGCCATTTCAATAGGAAAAAGGGTGGGAAGGACAGCCGTGGCTCAGGCTGGCTGAAGGACTGAATGTGTAGAGGGAGGGCTGAGGGCCAAGGCTGCAGGTGGGAGGGACCAAGCCGTGGAGGGTCTTTATTTAGGAGATCAGCCCTTCCCAAACTGCTCTGCAGTCATCTTGGTGCCAAAAGAATTTACTAGAATATTGCCAAAAACTTTTTCTAAAATCTATTTAAACATACATGTAAAAAAAAAATGTTAAGTGGAACTACTGAATGTCCATATGTGGGGGAAAAAAAATCTAGAGACCTACTTTATACTCTTCCCCAAAATTAATTCAAAATGGATCATAGACCTAAATGTAAAACCTGAAACTATAAAACTTCTAGAAGATAACATAAGATAAAAATCTACATGACATTTTAGTATAATACCAAGGGCACATCCATGAAAGAAATAGTTGATAAGCTAGACTTCAATAAAATTAAAAACTTCTCCTTTGCGAAAAACATTGTCAAAAGAATACGAACATAAGCTATTGACTAGGAGAAAATATTTGAAAAGAGACATCTGATAAAGGACTGTTATCCAAAATATTAAATAATTCTTAATAATGAAAAGACAACCCAATTAAAAATGAGCAAAAGACCCGAATAGACACATCACCAAAAAAAGATACACAGATGGAAAATAAGGATATGAAAAGATATTCAACATCATACATCATTAGGGAACTGCAAATTTGAACAATGATGAGACACTACACATATTAGAATGGCTAAATTCAAAACAATGACAACACCAAATGCTTGCAAGGATGTGGAATAATAGAAAATCATATTCATTACTGGTGGAAATGAAAAGTGGTACAGCTACTTTGGAAGACAGTTTGGAGGTTTCTTAAACATTAAACATGCTTTTACCATACAATTCAGCAACTAAAGACCTTGGTATGTATCCAAATAAGCCAACAACTTATTTGTACACAAAAATTTGCACAAGTACGTCTACAGCAGTTTTATTCATAGTTGTCCAAATTTGAAAGTAATCAAGACATCTTCAGTAGGTGAATGGATAAACAGTGCCATGTCCAGACAATGAAATATTATTCAGTGATGAAAAGAAATGAGCTATCAAGCTATGAGCAGATAAGAACCTAAATGCATATTGCTAAGTGAAAGAGCCAGTCTTAAAAGGTTAGATACCGTATGATCCCAACTACATGACATAATGGAAAAGGCAAAATGTTGGAGGCTCTAAAAAAATAAGTAATTGTCAGGGAGGAAGAGAGAGAAAGTGATGATGGAGCACAGGATTTTTAGGGCAGTAAAACTATTCTATATGATCCTGTAATGGTGGATGTATGTCATTATATATTTGTCCAAACATAAAGCATGTACAATACCAACAGTAGTGAACCTAGTGTAAACTATGAGCTTTGGATGGTAACGATGGTGTCAATGTAATGGCATCGCGTCCGTATATTACTTGGGGGTGCGATGTTGACAGTGGAGAATGCTGTATGTTGGCGGAAGAAGGACAGAAGTGTATGAGAACTGTGTATTTTTTTTCCCAGCTTAATTAAAGTACACTTGCAAACAATTGTGTATATCTATTGGGTACAATATGATGTTTTGAGATACCTATACATTGTGAAATGACTACCGCAAGCTAATCAACATATGTGTATCTCACATAGTTACCTTTTGTGTGGTGAAAACCACTTAAGATGGACTTTCTTAGCAAATTTCAAATATACAATACAGTTTTTTGTTTTGTTTTGTTTTGTTTTTTTGAGACAGAATCTCACTCATCTACCCAGGCTGGAGTACAATGGTACATTCTAGGCTCACTGCAACCTCTGCCTCTCAGGTTCAAGAGATTCTCCAGCCTCAGCCTCCCAAGTAGCTGGGATTACAGACACCTGCCACCATGTCTGGCTGATTTTTTTTTTTTTTTTTTTTTTTGGTAATTTTTAGTACAGATGGGTTTCACCATGTTGGCCAGGCTGGTATCAAACTCCTGAACTCATCTGCCTTGGCCTCCCAAAGTGCTGGGATTACAGGCATGAGCCACTGGGCCCAGCCACAGTACAGTATTTTTAACTATAGTCATCATGCTGTGCAATAGATTTCAAAAATATATCATCTTGCATAACTGAAACTTTGTACCCTTTGGCCAACATCTCTCCATTTTCCCCCAAGCCCCTCAGCACCTAGCAACTACCGTTCTACTCTGCCTTTATGTGTTCAACTTTATTAGGTTCCACATATAAGTAAAGTCATGCAATATTTGTTTTTCTGTGTCTGACTTATTTCACTTAGCATAATGTCCTTCAGCTCTATCCATCTTGTGGTAAATGGCAGTCTGAAAAATATTCCATTATAGTATATACATTGTGTATACACACACACACACACACACACACACACCCCACATTTTCCTTATCCAGTCATTCATCTATTTATCTACAAACACTTTAGCCTGCTTCCATATCTTGGTTATTGTAAATAATTCTGTAATGAACATGAAAGTGCAGATATCTTTTTGAGACACTGATTTCATTTCCTCTGGATATATACCCAGAAATTGGATGGCTGGATCATATGGTAGTTCTATTTTTAACTTTTTGAGAAACCTCCATACCATTTTCCATAATGGCTATACCAATTTTCATTCCCAACAGTGTCCAGGGTTACTTTTTCTCCATATCCTTACCAACACTTGTTATCTTTTGTTTTCTTTATAATAATCATTCTAACAGGTATAAGGTGTTATCTCATTGTGGTTGGTTGTGATTTGCATTTCTCTGACAGTGATGTTGAGCATCTTTTCATAAACCTGCTGGCCATTTGTATATCTTCTTTTGAGAAATGTCTATTCAGGCCCCTTGCCCATCTTTTAGTTGGGTTATTTATGTGTGTATGTGTGTATGTTTTGTTTTTGCTTTGGTAACTGTACTTTTTACTCAGTTTTACTGTGAATCTAAAACTGCTTTAAAAAATAAAATCGCCCAGGTGTGGTGGCTCACACCTGTAATCCCAGCACTTTGGGAAGCTGAGGTGGGCAGATCATGAGGTCAAGTGATTGAGACCAATCTGGCCAACATGGTGAAACCCTGTTTCTACTAAAAATACAAAAGTTAGCTGGGCATGGTGGCATGCACCTGTAGTCCCAGCTACTCGCGAGGCTGAGGCAGGAGATTTGCTTGAACTCGGGAGGCAGAGGTTGCAGTGAGCCGAGATCGCGCCACTGCACTCCAACCTGGTGCCTGGCAACAGAGCAAGACTCTGTTTCAAAATAAATAAATAAAGAAAATCTACTTAAGACCAAAAGATCTTGTGAATAAGTAAATGGAGGCTAACAGACAACTCTTCCCTGCAGGAGAATTTCAAATAATGTACGTAGTTACTCCACCTCAAAGGATGGGGAGCATAAATCCCCAGTTCTTAAGTGTGGCTGTATGTACCGTCATCGCATCCCTTGATATCTTAGAGGGACTTATTCCAGGACCCACACTGATATAGTTTGGATACTTATCCCTGCCCAAATCTCGTGTTGAATTGTAATCCCCGATGCTGGAGGTGGATCCTAGTGGGAGGTGTTTGGGTCATGAGGTGGATCTCTCATGGGTTGGTGCTATCTTTGTAATAGTGAGTGAGTTCTCACAAGATCTGGTCATTTAAAAGTGTGTGGCCCCTCTCCCCACCCAAGTCTCTATTGCCCCTACTCTGGCCATGTGATGTGCCTGCTCCTGCTTCACTTTTTGCTGAGAGTGGAAGCTTCCTGAGGCCTCTCCTGAAGCAGATGCTGGTGCTATGCCTCCTATACAGCCTACAGAACCATGAGTCAATTAAATTTCTTTTCTTATAAATTACCCAGTCTCAGGTATTTACAGCAATCCAAGAGTGCAATAATACAGAAAACTGGTACTAGAAATGGGGCATTGCTTTAAAGATACCTGAAAATGTGGAAGTAGCTTTGGAACTGAGGAACAGGCAGAGAATAGAAGACATTGGAGGGCTCAGAAAAAGATAAGAAGATGGGGGAAAGTTTGGAACTTCTTAGAGACTTGTTAAATGGTTGTGACCAAAATGCTGATAGTGATATGGACAAAGGCCAGGCTGATGAGGTCTCAGATGGAGACAAGGAACTTATTGGGAACTGGAGCAAAGATCACCCTTGTTATACTTTAGCAAAGAATTTGGCTGTATCATGTCTATGCCCTTAGAGATCTGTGGAAGCTTGAACTTGAGGGTGATGACCTGGAAGACCCCAGAATGGTAAATCCACTGGCAGCTTTCACCCTGCACCTGGAAAAGCTGCAGGCATTCAACTCCAACCCATGGGAGCAGCCATGGGGGCTGAACCCTGCAAAGCCACAGAGGCAGAGCTGCTCAAGGTCTTGGGAGCCCACCCCTTATGCCACTGTGCCCTGGGTGTAGGACATGGATTCAAAGGAGATTATTTTGGAGCTTTAAGTTTTAATGATTACCCTGCTGGGTTTTGAACTGTTGGGCTTTGAAAGGGACCTGTAGCCCCGTTCCTTTGGCTGATTTCTCCCTTTTGGAATGAGAATGTTTACCCAATGCCTATATTCCCATTGTATCATGGGAGTAAATAATTATTTGATTTTATAGGCTCATAAGTGAAGGAACTCATCTCTAGATGGCACTTTGAACTTAACTTGGGACTTCTGCGTTAATGCTGGAATGACTTAAGATTTGGGGGGACTGTTGGGAAAGCATGATTATGTTTTGCAATCTGAGGACATGTCACTTGGGAGAGGCTGGGGCAGAATGATATGGTTTGGACGTTTTTTCCTGTCCAAATCTCATGTTGAATTGTAATCCTCAGTGTTGGAGGTGGGGCCTGGTGGGAGGTGTCTGGATCTTGAGGGTGGATCCCTCATGGCTTGGTGTTGTCTTTGTGATAGTGAGTTCTCAGGAGATCTGGTCATTTAAAAGTGTGTGGTACATCCCCGCCACCCCCGCCCCAACTCTCTCTCCCTTGCTTCTTCTTTCACCATGGGATTTCCCTGCTTCTGCTTTGCCTCGCCATGAGTAAAAGCTACCTGAGGCCTCTCCGGAAGCTGAGGGATGTCAGCGCCGTGACTGTACAACATACAGAACTGTGAGCCAATTAAACCTCTTTTCTTTAAAATCTACCCAGTCTCTAGCATTTATTTATAGTAACAGAAGAACAGCCTAATATACCCATGTATATCAAAATCCACACATACGCAAGTCCTCAAGTGGGCCCTGAAGAACTCAGCCATACAAAAAGTCAGCCCTCCCTATCTGCTGATTTCAAATTTCTCCAATACTGTATTTTCCATCCACATTTGGTTGCAAATGTGGAACCTGCGAATACAGAGGGCTGTATATATTTACTAAAAAAAATCTGTGTGTAAGTGGACCTGTGCAGTTCCAACCTGCACTGTTGTAGGGCCAACTGTATTGACTTCCTTCCAAAGAATGCAGTGTGGAAAGCAGGAGATGGAGTAACTTTGCCGTGGATAAACTTGACAAAAATAATGCCTCGATCAGGTGATCAGGGTCAAAATCACAGTGACAAATTGTGTTGATAGTATATATATACTCTTGATATGATGTGATGAAAATAGCACTTTATCTCTGTGATCTTCCTCTTAAAAAAAACCCATAATCTCAGTTACACAAAAAAACATCAGACAGACTGGGCACGGTGGCTCACACTTGTCCTCCAAGCACTTTGGGAGGCCAAGGTGAGTGGATTGCCTGAGGTCAGGAGTTCGAGACCAGCCTGGCCAACATGGTGAAACCCTGTTGGGAATTCAAGACCAGTCTGGCCAATATGGTGAAACCCCTGTCTCTACTAAAAATACAAAAATTAGCTGGGCATGGTGGTGGATGCCTGTAGTCTCAGCTACTTGGGAGGCCAAGGCAGGGGAATCACTTGAACCTGCGAGTTAGAGGTTGCAGTGAGCTGAGATTGCCCCACTGTACTCCAGCCTGGGTGACAGAGTGAGACTCCATCTCAAACAAACAAACAAACAAAAAGAATAGTAGAAAGTGTGGATATGTGGGAACTCTCTATACTATCTTTGCAATTTTTCTGTAAATCTAAAATTCTTAAAAAATGATGTCTATTTTTTAAAAAGATATTACACACACTTAAGTGTTTTTTACCCTACAGTATCCGCCTGTATTTAGAAATGATATGTCCACAGCTGAGTGCAATGACTCACACCTGTAATCCCAGCACTTTGGGAGGCCAAGGCGGGAGGATCACCTGAGGTCAGGAGTTCAAGACCAGCCTGACCAATATGGTAAAACCCCATCTCTACAAAAATAAAAAAATTAGCTGGTCCTGATGGTGGGTGCCTGTAATCCCAGCTACTTGGGAGGCAGAAGCAGGAGAATCATTTGAATCCACAAGGCAGAGGTTGCAGTGAGCCAAGATGGTGCCATTGCACTCCAGCCTGGGTGACAGAGTGAGACTCTTATCTTAAAAAAAAAAAAAAAAAAAAATGTGTCCACATAAGCATGATGGGTGACTTATCCATGCCTGTGCATAGTGGGAGCTTTAAGGGAAGGGGCAACACTTATGAATCAGTGATCATTTCTCCATGATCACCTGACTGGGTAGTATTTGTCAATCACATTATGTTGTGTGATTTCAGCATGTATTGTTAGTCGGTGTTTGTTGTAGCCTAAATATTTACATACCCATTCCCTGAAATTCCATGGTGAGTAGAAGGAGGTTGTGGGATAGTGGTTATCTGAGTCCATTTGGCTGCCATAGCAAAATACCATAGGCTAGTGGCTTAAACAGAAATTTATTTCTCATATCTAGGAAGACTGATATGATGGTGCTGGCAAGGTAGGTTTCATTCTGAGTCCTCTTCTCTTGGCTGCCATCCCACTGTGCTCACATGACCTTTTCTTTAAGTGCACATGCAGGTTTTGGGGAGAGCTCTTAGGTGTCTCTTCTTATAAGGGCACTGATCCCATTATGAGGGCCCCAGCCTAATGACCTCATCTAATCCTAATTACCTCCCAAAGTTCCCATCTCCAAATAACATCACATGGGGGTTCGGGCTTCAACATACAAATTTTGAAAACAAAAACTGTATTTGGGAACAAACATTAAGTCCATAACAGTAGTGAAAACCCCCAGGCTTTGGAGCCAAATTACCTTGATTGAAATCCTGACTTTACCCCTTACTAGTTTTGTGACTTTGAACAATTTACTTTGTGTCTGTCTGTGCTTCCATTTCCTCATCCATAAAATGAGGGATATTAACAATGCCTACCTTTCAGGTTGCTTTAAGGATTAAATGCAGCAATGTCTATAAATTTAACACAGTGTTGGCATGTAAATATCAGTCAGTGAATGCTAGCTATTATAATTGCTATAATGTAGTTCATGAGCTCCTACTAGTATTTTTTTATATATACAAAAAGTGTTGTAAAGTCAGATATACCTGAGAAATGCTGCAACAATGGGGAAGTTTTGAAAAAGGGTTTAAGTAGCGAGGGTCTGCCTCTAGTGTTTTACTTTCTCTGCAGATGTGCCCATCAAAGACACCTAGCTAGAGTGGCCATTTCCTTGCTTTGTTCATTACCTCATTAGTCTTGCTAGAATATTATGTACTTGGCATGTTCCGATTTTAACTTAGGGAAAAAAGATGAAGTTACACATTCAACTATATAATATTGTTTTCAGTGCCACCTCGTATTCTTTTTCTGATGCAGAGAATATGTAAATAAAAGCAGACATCTAGTAAATACAGCACTCAGTTACACATTCAATTTCATTTGAGTTCCAAGTTCAATTTTGATATCTTAACAAATGCCTACTCCATGGTTAATTTTAATGGTCATTTTATTCCTCATCTAGTACACATACCATAAATTTACTGTCATAACCATTTTTTAGTATACAGTTCAGTACAGACTGTATTTTTATTTTTAATGTTTGTTTTATGGGCCCACCTGCATTTTACTTGTGGACTATGTAAACACAGCATATATACATCCCTTTTCTTTTCTTTCTTTTCTTTTTTTTTTTTTTTTGAGATGGAGTCTGTCACCCAGGCTGGAGTGCAATGGCGTGATCTTGGCTCATGGCAACCTCCTTTTCCTGAGTTCAAGCGATTCTTCTGCCTCAGCCTCCTGAGGTGTTGGAATTACAGTAGAAATGGGGTTTCACCATATTAGTCAGTCTGGTTTCTAACTCCTGACCTCTGGTGATCCACCCGCTGTGGCCTCCCAAAGTGCTGGGATTACAGGCATGAGCCACTGTGCCTAGTCTTTTTTTTTTTTTTAAGTTATCAGATGCCTGGTAACCACACCCAAAGGAAAGCTATGGAACATTTTGTTGTCCTGCTTTCTTTCTTTCTTTTTTTTTTTCTTAATGGCTCAGCTCTGTTCAGGAAAAGGTTTAGTTTTTTAAGAAATTTTCAATAATCTGAATAATGATAATTGCTGTCTAAACCTCCCTGCACATCTGACAATGCATTATTCCTGTAATACCTTATCTTTTGTATAAAAAGATAAACATCTCTTTGGTTCTCTTTGCCTTCTGGTAAGGAAAGAAGTTGCACAGAGAAAGGCTGTTGTTCTCTGGCTAACAAGGAACCAAAAAAGAAGTTGCCAACATGGAGAGGCCTAGGGCATGCTAGGAAGGGAAGCAGAGGGGCCCAGGGCATGCTGGGAGGGAAGCAGAGGGGCCCATGGCATGCTGGGAGGGAAGCAGAGAGGCCCCGGGCATGCTGGGAAGCAGAAATGGAGAGGCCTAGGGACCATGGCTGCCAGAGAGCCTGCTATTCCAGGCTCCTCTTGAAAGCTCTTGTGTTCAGCTAGCTAGTCATTGTGACTCAGCTCTGCCTGCAAAGCGCCTACAGTCTAGTTGAGAAGGTAGGGTACATATATAAATATATTAAAAAGCAGTTCAAATTCACATTTAAAATATATCAGCGAGTAAGCAGAAATCTGTGAGTTGGAAGGTTAGAGGAAGCTTGGTGGGAGAACTAAGATTCCCAATGGATCCTAAAAAATGGGTAGATTGTTAAGAAATAGAGATAATTAAGGTCCCACTGCTAGAGAGACTATATATAAGTAGAGGAGGAAAATGAACATAGCATGTTGGGAAAATCTGTATCTCCCAAGCTATTTTATTGTTGATTTTCACCATCTCCGGAACTTCAGTTGGTTGGATTGGTTTTTGCCATTTTGCAATCACTCCTTAAATCTGCAAGGCAATCTCCAGCATTTACCTTTCTATATTTCTGTTGATGAGAAACAGATCTGTCTTTTTGCCTTTTAGGGCATTGGCTTCCTAAGTGTGTAAGTCATGACTGATGCACGATGTGTCCGGGAAAAACAAAAGGAGTTATTCTTTGCACCCAAGGTTAGACTTTCCTCATGGCAAGAGATGTTTAGTTTTTGGCAGTGATCCCATCTTCAGGCACTTCTGAGATACTCATGACTAGTTAACTACTGCTGGCGATGATCTCCCATCATTAACCTTGAGTTTCTCCAGAAAGAGATCACATGTGGGTCTTTCGTAACTGTGTTTTTTCAACAGCAACACTGGCCAGTGTGGCCACAGAGTTAGAACTGGCTCAAGTCTGGACCCTGAAGGCACTGATCAACTTTCTCATCTCTCTTGAGCTTGTGGGGTCTCAACCATTCATCTGATTACTCAACTTATCCTGGCCAAGGGATTTAGCCAAGAAGAAAGGGCATCTGGGCAGAATGCCATTAGGAAGGTTGTCCCCCAGGAAACAACACACCCTTTATTTATGGTCTTTCCTTTCCTCCCATCAAACCAGATTTTGCTTTCTTCCACTACTGAGGTGACAGAGACAAAGACTTGTGTTTAATATGCAAAACCAGTAGCTTACATCCAAATTGCTATTTTCCCTGCAAAAAGACTTCTTTCAGTGCTTTACAATCCGTTAGCTATTTACTTTCATTGCGTGGGTTACATTTACCTATTTTTTGCTGCAAGTTTTATATAGTTTAATCACAAAGAAAAAGAAGCAGTTCTATACTACTATTTCTTTTTTCCAACCAGTCATCCCATTGAATTTTTATTAAGAATATTCTACCTGGATGTTAAAAATTTTACATGAAGGAATTGCAAATAAGTATAAGAATTGCACATAAGCATAAAAATAATTGTATTTTATCTTATTTATCTTGTTTTCCCAAAGATGATAAAAACCACTGACATATACAAGTATAAAAGCACTATATGCCCTCAATTTCTTTTGGTTTCCTCATCTGTAAAATGAAAGATTTGTCCTGCATAGATTATTTTTCAGTTTCATTCTAGTTTAATATTCCATGATCCTGCAGGAGGATATGGTGCTGTTTTTGTTGGAAATTCAAGATGGTAGCATACAAAAAGAAGATTAGACACAGAAACAGACATTTGTGCTGGAGTAGACTGGTAATTACCACCTAAGACCTTTCTTTATTTGGACAGGTCCTTAGAATAGTCAGCATTAGCATAAGTGGAAGTAAGAGTCGGTAATTGTTCCATACCCACCTGGAGTTTAAATTGGCAGCCAAAGGTTGCAAACTCAAATTCCTCCAGCGTTTTGAGATTGGTACTATATGTGTGTGAAGTGGTAGAGTGGGTGCCTGGGGGGAGTGGTAGGAACCTCAGTCTGTAGGAGAGTGCCTGTCTCCTCCCTAAAAGTATGTAAATAAATAAATAAATAATAAAATACTGGTGACCGAAACACACAGACAAATCTCTGGCTATATGTAGCCTGTAAGCTAAATATAAGAGTTTCCTACCCTTAAATTCCAATTCAGTCAATCTTTTCATTTTTTTTAAAGAAGAATCAGGTCCAGAGGGGTACAGTAATTTGCCCAAGGTCAGACAGCAATTTAGTAGTATAGCAAGGCTGAGAAGCCAGATTTTGTGCTCTCTAAGTCAGTGTTCTTCCATCTGGTTGTCTCTCAGCTCAGATCTGCTCCAGCAAGCAAGGCTGCTGATTGTCTAAACACTGAATAGAGTGTGGCTTTGCTGCCTTTACCTGTGCATTGTTTATAGCAATAGCTACTTCATAAAGGTAAAAGTAGATTGCTATGGTTAGAATATGTGCCACAGAAATTAATGTGCTGGAGACTCGATCCCCAATGCAACAGTGTTGGGAAGTGGGGCATAATGGGAGGTGTTTAGCCCCAGAGGCTTGTCTCTTCCAAGCTCTTTTGAATGGACTAATGCCGTTATAAGAAGGGTTCATAGATTCCTCCTCCCACCTTTTCTCTCCTTTTCCTTTCTCCCTACCCCCATCCTCCACTTTTTCCCTTCCATCTTACATCTTGAAAGGATGAAGCAGGAGTGCCCTCACCAGATGCCAGTGCTTTGATCTTAGACTTCCTAACCTCTAGAACTGTGAGAAAGTAAATTTCTGTTCTTTATAAATTACTCAGTCTCAGATATTGTTATAGCAGCATAAAACATACTAAGACATAGATCTATGTTAAAGTCACTTTCAAAAATTGTTGCTGTGTTATTAATTCATTATTAAATCATGAACAGTAGAATAGTGCCATTCAACAGCTCCATACATAATTTTAAATGACTTAGTAGAAACATTTTTTTAAAAACAATATATCAAAAATATAATCATTTCAACTTGTGATAAGTATATAAAATTATTAATGGGATATTTACATTCTTTTTTCATAGAACTCTTCAAATCTGGTGAGTATCTTATAGTACATCTTAATTCAGACAGCCACATTTCAAGTGCTTGATAGCCACATATGGCCAGTGGCTACCATATTGGACAGTGTGGTTCTAGAAAGTTCCTTGTTTCATTCTCACCCTACTCACAGCCAACCAGGAAAGGGAGAAAGTTCCCAGAGGCTTGTCTCTTTCAAGCCTTCTATTGTCGGTTAATTAAATCCCTAAGCAACGGCTGAGTCACTTGCAACTGTGGAAGACAATTTAAGAAATCTGTCTCAAAGCCAAGAACATAGCTCCCCACATAAAAGGAGGGGAGGCAAGTCCTTTGAGTTAGAGGCCTTGAAGGAAGAAGAGTCTGTACTGAGTCAGGTGCCCCTGTATGGGAGGGAAGGAGATTGCTAAGGGGACAGAGGAAAGCAGAGAAGAGAAATGGGTCTCCTTAGGGTCACCATTTCCCTCCAGAGCCCTGTGAAGGAGAGTCTATGGTGCTTTCCTCACTTAGGTCCCACAGCCTCTTCATGAGGCAGGTACTGTACTATTCTCATTTTATAGAGTAGGAAACCCAGATGGAGAGGTCATATACTTGCCTGAGGTCATGTAGCTAGGTAGCTAGTAGTTAGCAAAGCTGGTGCTCCACACTCAGATCTGATGGACTTCAATACCTGTTTCTTTTTTCTTTTCTTTGTCTTTCTTTTTTTTTTTTTTTTTTTTGAGACAGAATCTCACTGTCGTTGCCTGGGCTGGAGTGCAATGGTGCAATCTTGGCTCACTGCAACCTCCACTTCCCAGGTTCCAGCAATTCTCGTGCCTCAGCCTCCCGAGTAGCTGAGATTACAAGTGCCTGCCACCACACCTGGCTAATTTTTGTCTTTTTAGTAGATATGGGATTCACCATGTTGGCCAGGCTGGTCTTGAACTCCTGACCCCAGATGATCTACCTGCCTTGGCCTGCCAAAGTGCTGGGATTACAGGTGTGAGCCATTGCGCCCAGCCTCAATACCTATTTCTTAACCACTGGGCTGTATTAGGAAGTTCTGAAACCATCTCCAAATACCACAGAGGGTACATGAACTTTCGCATAAAATGTGCATGAATGTTTGATGTTTACATACAACTTATTATTGTCTACATGACTAAATTGTCTATTTTCAGGCAAATTTCCATTTAAAACAGTATCACTGCTTCCCAACAAGTGGTTGCTTCTTAATCTTTCTTTCTGCTATGCATTTTCACCCATTCACTATTTCTGGTGGACTCCTGGAAGCAAAACTGTATGGGAAAATGGGAGACTCAGAGAGCAAAAGAGTAGGAGGTAAATGCCAGGAATCAGCAGGGCTGGCTATCTGTATAGGAGTTGGCTGAATGTGGCATCTGATCTGGGATGGAAGAGAAGGGAAATACCACACATTTTATTTGTCTCAAAATATCCGATCAACTTCAGTCCCGTAATTAGTGAGTTATTCCCACTAGGTAATTCATTTCACCAGAGGGAAGGCATTTTCTCTAGAAGACCCCATTGAGATGAAGCAGGCTCAATGGGGTGGCCAGATGGAATGGCAACTGAGTCTGCAGTCCAGGGAGCTGTATTGCCTATTTGACACCCTGCTCTGCCACTTTCTAGATGAGGCACCTTGGGACAGTTTACTGAAATTCCTCTGCCTCAGAGTCTTCATTTAAAAACTGAATATAAAACTAGTTTTATGTGATAGGAGTTTCAGGATGATTAAAAGAGGTGATGAATATAAAGTTCCTGAAGAGTTAGCACTCAGTAATCTTTCGGTGCAATAGCATGAATGCCCAGTTCAGTGGTCCTTAACCACCAACTCACCAGAAATCACCAGGAGAGTTTAGTAAAATACAGGGACCCAGGCTTATTTTCCCAAGAGGGGGAGGGGTTACAAACAAGCAACGTTTGTCCCCTGCCTTGGCTGGCATTGGTGTACGAGAATATTAAGTCCTTATCCATGTGGTGCCAAAAATACCAAGAGGCCACATGATGTTGCGGGAAAGGCATTGGTTTCAGTGCCAGACAGGTCTGTGATGAAATTCGGCCCAGTCACTTGCTGGCTATATGACCCTGGGGAAGGTTCGTTATCTCTCTGAGCCTAAGTTTCCCTATTTGTGTGGTGGAAATCATTACAGCTGTCTTTTTGCTTGTGGCGAGGATTAATTTAGGCCCATCAGTGCTTAGTGGTCAGCCAATGCGGTTAGGATGGAGCCCTCACTTCGTTTGACACCAAGACATCTCAGAACATGGGAAACAGCTTCTGGGAGCATCCTTGGGAGCAGCTGGGCTGTCCAGCTGGCACTAAATGGAACTGAATTTTCTACAGGAGGAACAGCTGCCAGGTCATTGGTAAGCTGGTCACTGAGGACTGATGCGGGCTCAGATATCAGAGTAGGGAAGCTGGTGGGAACAGAGATAGGCAGTGGGTAGGGGTCCATTGGCTTCCTGCTTACTGCAAAATAAACTCCTTCTATTTCTGGGAGTTAGAACCCTTCTTATTAACCTAACAATTAGTCCCTCTATGACAGTAGAACAAAAATATCCCACCTAGGCTGCACCCTTTTGAAGAGGTAGAGTCCTATGAGTGGTGGACCTGGTGATGGTGGTGGTGGTGTTCCTTCCCGCCCCCCCCACAACCCCCGTGAAGGGGAGGAGTCACTTGGAAATCTCCCTCCATTCACTCTTTGATTTATAGTGCTGTAATGGAATGATTTAATTCTCACATTAAATGCACAGACAGATTGACACCATTATATAAAACCAATAATTCATAGGCAAGCCAGAAGAGATTCTGAGGCTTAGTCTATAGAGATGACAGACACAGCGATTCTCTCCTCCCTATTTCCCATATTCCATCCCCAAATACACTGCAGTAGTCCCCGATCTGTCCAGGTAAGGAGGAAGCCCTCAAAGAGGAAATCTCCCTGGCTGCTTCTAGCTCAAGAAATGGTCAAGCTTTACAAGATCTCTTTAGCCTTAAGACATCCTAACAGGGAATCCTGGGAATGGAGACAGAGGAGGGAGGCTTGGAAGTAAGTTCAGCTTTCTTCGCAATTGTTTCTTCATTATTTACATTATGATTTTCCGTGTTTCTGAGCTTTTGTTGACATTTTGCCTTTATTCTGGCCAGTGCTGCCTCCTATCCTGTTTCTAGGAGCACACACCTCACGCTTTCTCTCAGGTGTGCTAGAATGCAGTTCCTCGCCTGACATTCCTCTTTAAGTCCCCAGCACGTAGCACAGTTCCTGACACCTCCTCCATCATGATTGTTGACTGTGTGGAGTGGCTTGTTATTGCACTGGCAGTGAGACTCACTTAGAGAAGGGTGGCTTTGTTATGGTTTCTCTAAAAGGTGGTTCTGCCCATATCTGGCTTGACTGAGCAGAGGGCAAAACAGGGGACATTGGGAGGAGAGGAATCAACAGTTTCCCAGTTTTTCCCCCAGGCAATGGGAAACACCTGGGATTTGGAACCTGAAACCTGAATTCAGGAGACTGAACTTCCACTAACTGGACAAACCTTCGGTTTACTCAAGCCCACTCGACTTCAGTTTATTTGTTTGTTTCCTGGATATAGTAAGATTTTTTTCCTTCCTGCCTTATAATCAAAGAAGCTGTGACAATATAACAAATAAGGTTTTGGAAAACGCTTTATAAAGAAATATGTGAATGACAGCTATTATTTTTCATAAAGTGATTTCTCTGGTGAGTTCATAGTGTTGTGGCTCAAATGTGTTAGGCACCTATATGTCCTAGGCACAGTGTGAGGGGTTTCAGGAAGTACATACTGTAATTAACATGTAAAAGGAGTAGCATGAAGGCAGCTCAAAGAAGAGAGCCATTCATAGACAGCACCCACCCGTTGTAGGTGCTTCTGTTGTGAAAACAGCCCGTAACCTTTCAGCCTTTAGAGTTTGAAGTAACAAGGAAGGCATCCTCATTTGGCTTCAGGACACCCCCAGGCCAGTCTGTGAATGGCTCCCTTCTTTGGGCTGCCCTCATTTGCACCCAGTGGTACTAGCCGCAAACTCTAGGAATGGAGAATTAACCTCTGCTGAAGCAACATATGGAGCATGGAGACTGTGATTTCAAGTATCGGTGTCTATTCTATTAATAATGGTAGGTGTAGGAAGAAAAAAATAATAGTGTCAGCTAAAATTGAGTTTACAAATAGGCCAGGCACTATTCCAAGTGATTTATATATATTCACTCATTTAATCTTTACAAGAATCCCACCAGGGTAGGATCTAGTGTTATCCTCATTTTACATATGAAGGCACTGGGACACAGAATGTTTAAGTAACTTGCCCCAAGCTTCTCAGACTGGAGCTGGGGAGCCATAATTTGAACCCAGGTAGTCTTGCACCAAAGAAAACTGGGCATTCTGCCAACCTTGACAGCAGCCTCTAGGACAGCCATGGACTGTGCCCAGAAGGAGAAGCAGCATACTCTGAATGACAGAATGAGCTCTGGATGACCTCTTACTTATCAACATCTTTTCCCCAACGTAACTTCCAGAAATACCAGGTCATTAGCAATTATGCAAGAGTTGAGGAGGAAGGAGGTTTTCCACTCTTTATTCCACTTCATTATACTTTTTTTTTTTTTTTTTTTTTTTTTTTTTAGACAGGGTCTCTGCTACCCAGGCTGGAGTGCAGTGGGGTGATCTCGGCTCACTGCAACCTTCACCTCCTGGGTTCAAGTGATCCACCTGCCTCAGCCTCCCTAGTAGCTGGTACTACAGGTGTGTGCCACCATGCCCAGCTAATTTTTTTTGTTTGTATTTTTAGTAGAGACAGGATTTCACCATGTTGGCCAGGCTGGTCTTGAACTCCTGACCTCAGGTGATCTGCCTGCCTTGGCCTCTCAAAGTGCTGGGATTATGGGCATGAGCCACTGTGCCTGGCCTATATTTCCTATTTAAGAACAACTTGGCTGGGCGTGGTGGCTCACGCCTGTAATCTCAGCACTTTGAGAGGCTGACATGGGTGGTTCACCTGAGGTCAGGCATTTGAAACAAGCCTGGCCAATAGGTGAAACCCCATCTCTACTAAAAATACAAAAATTAGCCAGGTATGGTGGCTCACGCCCGTAGTCCCAGCTGCTTGGGAGGCTGAGGCAGAAGAATTGCTTGCACCTGGAAGGTGGAGGTTGCAGTGAGCTGAGATCCTGCCACTGCACTTCAGCCTGGGCAACAGAGTGAGACTCTGTCTCAAAAAACAACAAAAGGAAACAATAGATGGAAAAAATTGGGGTTCTATTAGCAAGGAAGAACGGAGAAATAAAAGTTGAGGAGGCCACCCATGGGTTCCACTACAGTCTGCAAATGCCCAGTATAGATTAATATCCAGTAAAGTATATGTCCAAGAAATGTTAGTCATCACTTTTCTCAATGACGCCTGAACATAATGTACAAAGACCGGTTTGAAGGCACATCTTCATGCAGCTCTTCAGTCAGAAATCAAGTCATTTGACAGGTGCTGATGAAAGTTTTTTCAGAAACTTCGGAAGGATAGCTTCCAGAAGTAGATGCTGGCTCTTCACAACTTACGCACGTTGCACAGCACATCACATTGCCACGCAGGTATCGTGGGACTGGCTGGTGGCTCTTTCTGCGTAGAGGCCCAAGCATCTGGTGTTTCTCTCTTCTGTGTTGGCGGATCCTCTGAACTTTGATACAGTCTTCATTCCACAATTGGCAAAGAAAATCTCCTCTGGGATAGAGCGTACACATGCCTCATGCCTGGGGAGGCATGACTCCCAGCCCTGTCCTTTCACTTCAAATGAAATATAATAAATATGAAAGGAAAACAAAAGACAGGCAGACAGAAAGCAGACTCAGAAAGACAGAATGAGAAAACACATATACGCTCTCAAAAGCAAGGGAGAACAAAAGGAGGCAAAGGGCAGACATCTCTCTGTCCACTGGAGCTCTGAGGAATCAGAATTTCTAAAGCCGTTTTTGTTTTGTTTTGTTTTTTCCAAGATGGAGTCTCATTCTTGTCGCCCAGGCTGGAGTGCAATAGCGAGATCTCGGCTCACTGCAACCTTCACCTCCAGCATTCAATCGATTCTCCTGCCTCAGTCTCCTGAGTAGCTGGGATTACAGGCACCCATCACCATGCCTGGCTAATTTGTTTATTTGTTTCTTTGTTTTGGAGACAGAGTCTCACTCTGTCACTAGGCTGGAATACAGTGGCAAGATCTCCGCTCACTGCAACCTCTGCCTCCCAGGTTCAAGTGATTCTCCTGTCCCCACCTTCCCCGTAGCTGGGATTACAGGCACCTGCAACTGCACCCAGATAATTTTTGTATTTTTAATAGAGATGGGGTTTCACCATGTTGGCCAGGCTGGTCTCGAACACCTGACTTCAGGTGATTCACCTGCCTCGTCCTCCCAAAGTTGTGGAATTACAGGTGTGAGCCATCATGCCCAGCCATAAATGTTTACATTTAAAAAAATGGCACCGGGCACGGTGGCTCACACCTGTAATTCCAGCACTTTGGGAGTACGAGGCAGGTGAATCACCTGAAGTAAGGAGTTTGAGACCAGCCTGGCCAAGATGGTAAAACCCTGTCTCTACTAAAAAATACAAAAATTAGGGTTGGGTGTGGTAGCTCATACCTATAATCCCAGCACTTTGGGAGGCCGAGGCAGGCAGATCAGGAGTTCGAGACCAGCCTGACCAACATGGTGAAAGCCTGTCTTTATTCACACACACACACACACACACACACACACACACAAAACATTAGCAGGGCCTGGTGGCAGGCACCTGTAATCCCAGCTACTTTGGAGGCTCAGGCAGGAGAATTGCTGGAACCCAGGAGGCAGAGGTTGCAGGGAGCCAAGACCGTGCCATTGCACTCCAGCCTGGGCAGAAGAGCAAGACTCCATCTAAAAAAGAAAGAAAGAAAGAAAGAAAAAATTAGCCAGGTGTGGTGGCAGGTTCCTGTAATCTCAGCTGCTCAGGAGGCCGAGGCAGGGGAATCACTTGAACACCGGAGACAGTTGTTGCAGTGAGCCAACATGGTGCCACTGCACTCCAGTCTGGGTGACAGAGTGAGACTCTGTCTAAAAAAAAAAACAAAAAAAGGGAAGATTATGACTTATCCTCTCCTTCCTGATAGCCCCCTTTTCAGCAGTTACTTTATTCATCTTGAGGCAGAAGGATAAACAAAGGATCTTTCCTCCTCAAGAAACACCCCCTCCTTCCTCAGTTCCACACCCCTGCCCTAGGAATCCATGACTGCAGGAAATATATTCAGATAAAACAATTCCAGTTACTGGAAAATTGCAAGGCTTTCCTCTGTGGGTTTACAACAGCTTGGCCTCTGACCCACCAATAAAAGAGATTTACTAAGTCATAGTAACACCTTTTATATAGTCTCAATGTGAGGCAAGTCACTTCATCTGTCTCAATCCAGACTCAGGCTCTTAATGGTGAAGGTTGGAATGGATTCGTGGTTCTGAGTGTATATCGTATGTATGTACATGTGTGTGTATGTACATGCACATATACATATTAAACAACATCATCATTTCAAATGCTGACATCTTAAGTGGCACTTCAACAGAAAAACAGGTGAAGGCAAGGGCTTTAATTGGGGGAAGGTGAGCTCGGAAGAGGTGGAGTAAGAGCAGGAGGAATCTGAAATCCTTACCTTTAGCCACGCAGTCTCTTGAAGTATTGCCCCCATGTGGGGCTTCCCAGAGCAATTTGACAACCATTGACCTAGCTGCTCTCTAAGACACTGTAGATCTAAAACACAAAGGTCTTGCTCTGTCTTTAGAAAAAAGACGAAGTCTGATTCCTCCCTTGTAGATTCACACAGTAGCACAACATACCTTGAAGCGGAGAAGGAAGATAAGAAGCAAGAGGGAAAAAATTCCCTTCCTAACCCCATTTCTATCTTCTTTGGAATTCTGAAAAAAAAAAAAAAAAAAAAAAAAAAAAAGGATAGTGAATGGTACAGGGGATAATATAACTCATACCTACCATCCATAATTATAAAATTACAATTTAACATATTTGTCTCATAACTTTTTTTTAAGTTTTATTTATTATTATTATTTTTTGAGACAGGGTTTGCTCTATTGCCCAGACTTGAGTGCTGTGGTATGATCTTGGCTCACTGCAACCTCTACCTCCTGGGTACGAGCAATTCTGCCTCAGTCTTCCGAGCAGCTGGAATTACAGGTGCATGCCGCCACACTCGCCTAAGATAAGCTTTTTAAAGTAAAGAAAACCTGGCAGATGAAGTTCTCTTAGTTCATCACTCCAATCCTATTTTCCTCCTTCTCTCTTCAGTTAAATGCTATCATGACTGACTAATGCCTGTCCCCCCACTCCCCCGCCCAAAAGATGTTCACTTTCCAACCCCTGGAGCCTGTAACTATGTTGCCATGGCAAAAGAGATTTTGCAGATGTAATTAAATTAAGGATTTTGAGATGGGGGAGATTATTCTGGGTTAGCCAGCTGGACCCAATATAATCATAAGGGCATTTTTTGGAGGGAGGCAGGAGGTCAGAGGCAGAGAAGGAGATGTCACAATGTTGCATGAGGTTGGTGAAGATGAAGCAGAGGCTGGTAAGATGCATCCAAGAGCTAAGAAATGCAGGCAGCCTCTAGAAGCTGGAAAAGGCAGGTATTCTCCCTTAGAGCCTCCAGAAGGCACACAGCCTGCTTACCAATTGTAGACTTCTGTGTTGTTTCACGCTATTAAGTTTGTGTTGATTTGTTATAGCAGCAATAGGAAACTAATACAATGAGTTGGGTGAGTTTCCATCTGCTCCATGTTTTTATACTTGGACTAGTTGGATAGATACATAGAAACAGAAATAGAGAAGATATTTTGTTTTATATATTTTCTACAGTCACTTGATGTTTTTGAGAATATCCATTTGATATGTAAATATCTAATTCATCCAGTTTAATTGCAATATAGTATTTTGTCATATGACTATACCACAGTTTGTTTATGTAAGTCTCTAAAATGGGCTGGGTGCGGTGTCTCGTGCCAGTAACCCCAGCACTTTGGAAGGCCAAGCTGGATCCATCACCTACAGTCAGGAGTTCGAGACCAGCCTGGCCAACATGTTGAAACCCCATCTCCCCTAAAAATTCACAAATTAGCTGGGCGTCGTGGCATGTGTGTAATCCCAGCTACTCAGGAGGCTGAGAGAGGAGAATCACTTGAACCCGAATAGGTGGAGGTTGCAATGAGCCAAGATTGCGCCATTGCACTCCACCCTGGGCCACAGAGCTAGACTTTTCTCCAAAAAAAAAAAAAAAAAAAAAGTGTCTAAAATGAGCATTAGGATATTTTTAATTTTTCATAGCAATGAACATCCTTGTACGTTATTTCCATATCATACATGTATCTCCTTGCATATATATGCAAAAGGTCCACTAGAATGTATATCTAGAATTTGCAGGTTCTGGTTTTACTCCAGCCTCCAGATTACATAATAAAGTTCAAAATTCTTGGCATATATGCCCAGACTCTTAATGGGCACTCTCCTGAGAAGAGCGATTATGATTCAGCAGAGGCAAGGGGAGGAAAACTTTCACATTCACCTTGATTCTTTTATGTGTGAATTTTTTACGAGCATATATTACTACATTTAAAAATTTCTTACCCGGGCACTTAGGACCCTAACATAGAGACTGAAAACATCAGTCCTTAGGCTGAACACAGACATATTTTGTTTGTCCCACAAAGGACTTTTAAAATATTGAAATATTCATTCATATTAAACAATGAGATTTCACATAAAAATCCAAAATTCAAAATTATCTTGGAAAAACTAGAAAGGTTGAAAACACTGGACCTTCACTTGGTAATGCCTGGCAGGTGCATTTGCGTTGCTCCCATGAAGAGAAACAAATTTTGTCTTGTTTTGCCATGGTCCCCACCTCTCTCTGTTGCCTGCCCCATTTCTCATTTATTTTATTTCCTGCTCTCCTGTAGGCATTTGAGTTTGCAACTCCAACTAGAGTTGCCAGATAAAACACAAGACTTACAGTTAAATTTTAATTTCGGATGAACAACAAATAATATTTTAGTTTAAACATGTCTCAGATATTGCTGAGCATCCTGCACTTTTGTTTGCTAAATCTGGTAATTTTAACCCCAGTTTCCCAGCTCTCACCAGCCTGGCCTTCCCCCCATTCCAACTTTATCACTCATTGCTCCGTGTTAACCCTCTGCTCTGGCCAAATCAGACTGTTCACTAGTGTCCTGACTGTTTATTTTTATTCTTCTCCTGTCTTGGAGATCCCACCTCTGCTCCTCTCCAGTTGTCTAAGATTAAATCAGGGCCCTTCAAGACCAATTGACGCCCTCACTCCTGCAGAAATGTGTCTGCCTTGGGAATCCCTTTTTCCTCCCTATTCCCATTGCACTACGGAGAGAACTCATTTAGTATTTACTATTTGGAGATGCAGTGTTACTTTTTTACGGGTAATACCCCAACTAGATTATAACCTTTCAATTTTTACTTCTTATAGTATCCCTAGTGCCTAACAAATGCTTTGTACATAGGAGGTAGTTAATAAGAGTTTGCTGATGTAAGGATGATGTATCAGTTAGCTCTTCATAACAAACCATCCCAAAACTTGGTGACTTAAAATAACTGTCTTAGTCAGCTTGGGCTGCTATAATGAAAAATCATAAACTGGGTGGCTTAAACAAGAATTTATTTCTCACAGTTCTGGAAGCTAGGAAGTGCATGATCAGGCACCAGCAGATTTGGTGTCTGGTGAAGGGTTTCTTGTTCATAGCTGGTGCCTTCTAGTTGTGTCCTCACCTGGTAGAAGGGAGGAATGAACTCCCTAGGGCATATTTTATAGAGGCACTAATCCCATTCATGAGGGCTCCACCCTCATGAGCTCATCTACCTCCCAATATCACATCTCCTAATACCATCACATTAGGGGTAGGATTTCAATATATGAATTTTGGGAAGCCTAAAGCATTTAGTTCATAACAATAGCAAATGTTTATTCTAGTTGATTCTGTGGCTAGTTGGGTCTGAACTGGTTTGGTTAGGGCTGGATGGTCTAAGATGGTCTCACTCATATGTCTGGCCTCATGTGGAATCCTAGGAGTGTGGGTATGGCTGGAGCTTCTTTCCGTTAGTACCTCTCATCCTCAAGTCGTGCTACCAGGAGCGGCTTATAGACATGGTGCGAGAAGGGCTCCCACAACAAGAGCCTCTGCTTACATGACATTTGCTATCATCGCATTGGCCAAAGAAGGTCAGATAGCCAAGCTCAGATTCAGCAGATAGAGAAACAGACTCTACTGCTTTTTGAGAAGAAGGACAAAATCACATGGCAAAAGAGCATGCATGCAGAGAGACAAGACAAATTGGAGGGTATTACCATAACAACCTAACTTAGCTGATAAGAATCCAGCTTCCAGAGTGCTTAGAAATCTCAAAATTCATCTCAATTCAAGAAGTATGTTCATTTTCAACTATGGTCTCTGCATGCCAGTAAAACGGAACTTCTTTTGGCATGCCAAGCTACTTCCCACAGGAGCCTTTCCCATGTTGTTTGCTGTGCTTGGAATGCTCCGCCCCTCTCCGTGCCAGGCTAATTACTATATTTCCTTTAAGTTCCTTCCTAAAGTCGCTTCCTGAGGGAGCCTTTCCTGACTCTTCAGAACAGGGCAGGCTCCTGTTCTACACACTCAGGGCACCACAGATGCTGTGTTTACGGCACGCACCACCACTGCCATGCATTACTTTGTTATACAGGTACTTAATACCAGTCTCTCTCTCTTTCTCTCTCTCTTTCTCTCAGCCTCAACCAAAAGAGCTCCACGGCAGAGAGACTGAGTCTATCTTGTTCACTGCTGAATTCCCAGCATCTAGTACAATGTCTAGCATGGAGTAAGTGCTCAGAATTGAAGGAATAAATGGATGAACCTATGAATGAATGGCCTGCAATGTGCTCAGTGTGGAATAGGCCTGTTTAAAAACCTGTTGGAGTAGCAGATACAGAAAACTGCAGCCAGGTGGGGAGTGAAGACTGGGTCATACAAAATGACTGAGAACAACTCAGAACCAAATAGAGGGTGAAATACCAGACGCTGGGCTGCAAATGCCATGGGAGATCAAGAAGAAGAGATTAGGACAGAAGGTCACAGAGGGTAGCACTTGAGTGAGGTCCAGAGGAGAAGCAGGATTTAGAGGAGGAGCAGGGTTTAGAGGAGGAGCAGGGTTTAGAGGAGGAGCAGGGTTTAGAGGCAGTTCGTAAGGAGTCTAATATATTAAGGTCATGAATTTGCTCCTCTGTAGTTCCTATCTATTCATATCCTTATAAGCTCTTTATCAGAAAAGAAAGTGGGCAGGAGAGTAAGGGGAGATGGTTCAGTGGAGGCGGTCCTACTGTTACTGAAACGGCCCCAAAGGTTATGTTTCAGAGGAAACGGCAAAGTTGTGTCGTACACACACACAAAACAGCTCATTTAGAGACAAGAGAGATTCCTCTGAGCCACTGAAATAGAACAACAGTAAACATCTGCTTCTACTCTTCTGGAAACACTGTGGTCTGGATGCTCTCTCTGTCACTCCTCTGCTCTTTCACTTTTAACTATTTATGAAAACTTCCAAACCTTCACAAAGAAAAGAGTGTAAGAAATTCCATCACCAACTTCAAAAAACCTCAGTATTTGCCATTTGTTTTATCTCTCTCCCTCCCAACCCTAAAGTTTTTTTCTCCTAAGGCATTTCTCCTAAAGCAAATCTTAGATAGCATGTTATAACGCTCCTAAATACTTCAATACAGATATCTAAAAGAAATGAGGCCATTTTCTTACATAACCACAAAACCTTTTTCATACCCAACAAAATAAAGCATAATTTGTCAACATCCTTTAACACCCAGTTCATATTCAAAATTTCTTGATTGTCTAAAGAAAGTCTTTTTACATTTGGTTTCTTTGAATCAGAATCTCAACAAGATCCTCACCTTAATTTGGTATCTCTTAAATCTCTTTTAATCAAGACTGCGACGTTCTCTTTCAGCTGGAGCTTCCTTTGCCAACAACCTACCTCAGCCTTCATGGCCTTTATCTCGCTCCTGGATTGGCAAGGAGCTGAAAGATCAGAAGCAGAAGTGAAGTCAACATGGGGAGAAGGTGGGAGGGATGGGGTGAGTATCAGAAGCCTAAGATGTTATGAAAAAAATTCCTAATCAGCTTCAGAAGAAACAGATTAGAATAAGAGACTCTTAAGAACTGGAGTTGACCTGCATGCTCTCCTAACACCTAAGAATGTCAAGAATTTACAGAGATTATAAGAGGCTGATTCCTGTGGGCTAGAGAGGGAGGGCAAGAGAAAGGAAATCAGGATGAACCTAATGGACAACATACAAGCATAGGCAGGACCTAATTTATAGGGCCCAATGCAAGATAAAAATCTCAGAGCCCTTGTTCAAAAATTATTAGGAATTTCAAGATGGCAATAGCAGCACATTGAACCAAGCACAGGACCCTTCAAAGCACAGAGACCTGTGTGATTGCACAGGTTACATGCCTGCCTTTGTGATTTTGTTTGTTTTTTTGGTGGGGACGGAGTCTCACTCTGTTGCCAGTCTGGAGTGCAATGGCGCGATCTCAGCTCACTGCAACCTCCGCCTCCCAGGCTCAAGCAATTCTCCCGCCTCAGCTTCCCAAGTAGCTGGGATTACAGGTGTCCACCACCCTGCCCGGCTAATTTTTGAATTTTTAGAAGAGATGGGATTTTACCAAGTTGGCCAGGCTGGTCTCAAACTCCTGACCTCAGGTGATCCACCCATCTCACACTCTCAAAGTGCTGGGATTACAGGCGGAAGCGACCGCAACCCACCCATGCCTGCCTTTATGAAACTGACCCTGTGCAATGGGTGGCCAAATCTAGAAGTCCCCAGGGAGTTTTCCTACAAGGTAATGCTCTACCAATGCATGTCTCATTTGCATTTCAGAGACAAGCAAAGGCAGTGGGAATTGTTTCCATATCTTGTAGTCACCACCAGCATCTCAGACTTGTCAGGATGCCTAGGGATGGTGAATGACTTTTAGAGGGTCATATAGATCCACACTGCATAATTCTAAACCGTGGATAGTGGTAGGCTTGGACCCTCTGACCTTTATGCTTGTCTCTGTGAGTACAGACTCTAGAGCCAGAATGCCTTGGGTCATAACCAGGCTCTATCACTGTGTAACCGTGGTCAGTTACTTGACCTCTCTGTGCCTGTTTTCTCATCTATCAAATGGGGTTAGTAAAGGTACCTATCTCAAAGGATTGTTAAAAATTAAATTGGTTTATATTTGCTGCACGTGGCAAGCATGATGTGTTTGTTAAAACAAGATAAATTCAGAAGCTAGAGCTGTATGGGTCCAGGCAGATATCTAGTTATGGTGAAACCTGCAGGATGAGCTGACTGCTCTTCTAGGGAAGAGAGGCTGTGCCTGGCATCCTGATCCAGCTCCCCAAAAACGTACACAACGGTCATTTGCTGAGTCAGTGTTCATCCAGTGCCTACATGTATCAGGCACTCACTGAGTGGAGAGTGTGCCAGGCTTGGTTCCAGTCCTTAAGGTGCTGACCTCCAGCATAGGGAGGACTCCACCTGTGAAGTCAGGTGTGCCTCCAGGTCTAGGGGCAGACCTGGATCCAGGTAGGAGGAAGGAGATACTCTCAGCCTGTAGCCCATCAACAAGGTAGTTCTGCAGCTAGTAAGCATGGTTTGACTTCAGCATCCTCATTCCTTGTTCCCAATCTGCTTTATGATATTCTGCTTTGACCAAGCACCTGCCCAATAATTCAGCATTTCTCACCAAAGATTCAGTATTTTATTTCCTGCCCCAAAACTCAGACATTCCCAGTCTGACTTTTTTTTTTTTTTTTGAGACGGAGTTTCGCTCTTGTTACCCAGGCTGGAGTGCAATGGCGCAATCTTGGCTCACCGCAACCTCCGCCTCCTGAGTTGAAGCAATTCTCCTGCCACAGCCTCCCGAGTAGCTGGGATTACAGGCATGCACCACCATGCCCAGCTAATGTTTTGTATTTTTAGTAGAGACGGGGTTTCACCATATTGACCAGGATGATCTCGATCTCTCGACCTCGTGATCCACCCGCCTCGGCCTCCCAAAGTGCTGGGATTACAGGCTTGAGCCACCGCGCCCGGCTTCCCAGTCTGACTTCTAATCCCTGCTGTTGAAACCCCTGAGACGCTGGTACCTGCTTAGCTCCTCCCCTTTGAAGGAGTTCTCAGGATCTTGAATTAGATTTGGGCCACCATGGATTAACAGTGATTATATGGTTGTTAAGAAAGACAATGGGGAAGGTGGCTGGGGCACAATGCCAGGACTTTTTACAGCCTGCTCAGGCTGGCCTGGCCCATGTGTGTCCATCTCTGTCCTCATGTCCTTAACACCTGGCAACTCCTTGACTCTGCATAGCTGCACAGACTTAGATTCCCATCTCACCAACACTCAAGCCCAAGAGCTGAAGGATTCCAGTAGGGGAGGCTGCAGGAGCCCTTAGGAATGTCGGTTTGACATTAAAACAAGTTTTCTCCTTCAACTAACAAATTCTTGGCCCTCTGCTAAGGCCTCTGAGGGGGTGTTTGTGGCAGGATGGCCATGGGAGGATAATGCAGGGTCATGGAGATGGAAGGAGGGTCATGGATAAAGACACCAGCTGCTTTCCTTTGGCTTCAACCCAGAGGCCATGCTGAAACTGCTCTACTCAGCAGCCTGGAGACATTGCCTAGAATACCACCATCCAAAGCTGGACGCGGTGGCTCACGCCTCTAATCCCAGCACTCTGGGACGTCCAGGTGGGCGGATCATAAGGTCAGGAGTTCGAGACCAACCTGACCAAAATGGTATATATAACTCCATCTCTACTAAAAATACAAAAATTAGCCGGGAGTGGCAGCATGTGCCTATAATCCCAGCTATTCAGGAGGCTGAGGCAGGAGAATTGCTTGAACCCGGGAGGCAGAGGTTTCAGTGAGCTGAGATCATGCCACTGCACTCCAGCCTGGGTGACAGAGCAAAACTCTGTCTCAACCAAAAAAAACAAAGAAAGAAAGAAAGAAAGAACACCATCCCAGCTGAAGGCCTTCTAGGCCACTGGACTCTTCCAGTAGCTGGTGATAACAAGTGGCAGGTGGAAGTCAAGGGAGAATTTTTCACTTATCCTTTATCTTCCCCAATCTCATCTTAGAATTTCTGAAGTAGTGACAACAGGTGATGGTTTGGGGCGAGGGCGGGAGTTTCTCCAAGGTCACTTTGGAAGAAGCAATGTATATTAATTTTCCCCTTTAGAGCCATTGAACCATGGCAGGTTAGAGAGCTGCAGATCCTGTTGATGAAGGATCAGTATTACTGCAACACGCTAGTCAACATGGCGAAACCCTGTCTCCACTAAAAATACAAAAATTAGCTGGGTGTGGTGGTATGCACCTGTAATCCCAGCTACTCAGGAGGCTGAGGCAGGAGAATCACTTGAACCCAGGAGGTGGAGGTTGCAGTGAGCTGAGATTGCGCCATTTTACTCCAGCCTGGGCAATAGAGCGAGACTCAGTCTTAAAAAGAAAAAAAAAAAAATTACTGCAACAGCAGAGAGCCAGACTCCATAAGGGTCATGGCAAGAAAATTGGAGAGGAATTCGATGTGTAAATCTTGGGTGGCCTCTGAATCCTTTGGCTCTGGGAAGGGAGAGCAGAGCCCAGCCTGAGAAGAGGCCAAGCAAGAGGACAGACAACAGGGAAGGTGGCCAGGCACAGTGCCAGGACTTTGTATCCTGTTAGGCCACTGTGTTCCTGCAACTTCTGAATATACAACCTAAACCTTACGGAAACTCTAGGCTTCTGTATGAGGTACAAATGGAGTTAGTCTTTAGGCTAACATTTTTTCCATAAACTAACAGATTTTAAAACAATGGATGTTGGTATCTTAAAGGGTCAGTCAACAAATTAGTTAATCATTAATTAATCCAAAACAACATCCAAGGATTGGTGGAAGGGTGGGACAGAATTTTAAAAAGTGACTTCCCTAAAGCATATTATAGTTTAGTAGGACAAAACTTTTAAAATTTGGTAATTAGAAAATTTTTTAGAGGCAGGGTTTTGTTCTGTCACCCAGGCTGGAGTGCAATGGCACAATCGTGGTTCACTGAAGCCCCAAGCTCCTGGGCTTACACGATCCTCCCACCTTAGCCTCCCAAGTGTTTGAGACTACAGGTGCACGCCACTGCACCCAGCTAATTTTTAAGAAATGTTTTGTCGAGGCAGGTGTCGCTATGTCATCCAAGCTGGTCTTGAAGTCCTGGGCTCCAGTGATCCTCCTGCCATGCCCTCTCAAAGTGTTAGGAATATAGGCATGAGCCACTGTGCCCAGCCTACATCCTAGAATATGCTATATATATACACAAAAATACGTGCGTATGTATGTGTATATGTGTGTGTGTGTGTGTGTGTATCTCCAGGAGGAGAGAAATGTAATAATTTATGGGCAATATAGAATACATTGTTGTGTGGTAGCAGAACTCTTTCCTATGGAGTGTTGAGGATAACTTGGAAAATGCAGAATTTGGCCTTGCTGGTTGGGGGATTTAGACTATGAAGCACATACAGGGTGCCAGGCACTGTGCTAAGAACTGGGAACACAAAGATGGAGCACTTTATGGGTTCTCCCCCCAAGGGAGTGCTCACAGACTAGTGTGGGAGGTAGACCTGTGAACAGTGAACAGAACAGAGCCCCGAAAAAAGGAGTGATACCTGTGTGGCTGGGGAGGTGAGCAGGGTGTGTGTGGAGAGACAGAGAGAGAGAGAAAGAAACTTCTGGAGGGCTCCACTGAGGAGGTGGCATTTGGGCTAAGTCTTGAAGCCTACTTTTTCTCTGTGGACTTGGAGGAAGAGCATTTTAAACATGGGGGACAGTGAGTGCAAAGGCACAGGTAGATGTCACACAGGAAAGACAGGGCGAGCATTCAGAGGAGTCTGTGTGACTGGGAGGAAGGCTGCTGATACCCATGCCCAGGTGCCAAATAAAGTGTATAATTCTTTTCTTTCTTTCTGTCTTTTTTTTTTTTTTTTGAGCCTGGAGTGCAATGGCACGTTCTCAGCTCACTACAACCTCTGCCTCCTGGGTCCAAGTCATCAAGTGATTCTCCTGCCTCAGCCTCCCAAGTAGCTGGGATTACAGTCTCCCAAGTAGCTGGGGTTACAGGTGCACACCACCACGCCTGGCTATTTTTTTTTTTTTTTTTTTTTTGAGACAAAGTCTTGCTCTGTTACCAGACTGGAGTTCAGTGGCACAATCTCGGCTCACTGCAACCTCCGCCTCCAGGGTTCAAGTGATTCTCCTGCCTCAGCCTCCCCAGTAGCTGGGACTACAGGTGCATGCCACTACACCTAGCTAATTTTTGTATTTTTAGTAGAGATTGGGTCTCACCATGTTGGCCAGAATGGTCTCCATCTCCTGACCTCAGGATCCACCCACCTTGGCTTCCCAAAGTGCTGGGATTGCAGGCGTGCCCGCCAAAGTGTGCCTTTCTATGCTGTAGGAAATCGAGAGCAGGCCACTATTTTTGAGCAAGAGAAGAGTGGGTTCATGCTTACCTTTCAGAAAGGTCCCTCACTGGGAGAAGGGAGTCTTATTGCTCCAGAAGCCAGAGAAAGGAGGACCAGTTGTGGGGCGGGTGAGTTGGTTGGAGGTAGGGGCACTGAGGCTTTTAGGCAAGGACATGGCAGCAGCTCACAGGATGCCCACAGCTGTGTGGTGTGCAAGATGGATTGGAGGCAGGAGTACTATTTGAGGTAAGGGCGACCTTTAGAGAAAATGCCCTGTGAAAGCCATTTATTTTAACAAAGACGTTTCTATTGCTCTGTTTTTATTCCTCTCAGATGCAACTTTCCTTCTGGGATTGTGAAAATGGGTATCACTTCTGCAGCTTTCTGAAGTTCGGGTAAAATTTCCTTTTCCTTTCAGAGTGGATTCTGTGTAGCAAGAAACGTGGGTTATTTCAGCTTTTCGTCTTCTGAGACCTGTTTCAGAGTGTGTTGTTGCTGGTCCAAGGCTGAAGGGAAGGTCTGTGATGTCACAGGCTGCGAATTTTCTAGAAATGTGTACTGAGATCAGCTGGCACAATTGTGTTTGTTTTAAAAACATCTCAGAGGCAGTCTCCACATTCTGCATAACGGGACCCTTCACCCACTGCCTAGATGGTTAACCCCAACAACTCAGAACACTCCACTAAGCCGGGATGTTATAACGCTCTCCTCACAGGAAAAGCTGCTCTGTAAGGAAAGGGCACTGAAGGAGTGGCTTTTGTTCTGAATTTGGGAAGGCTGGCGCTTGGAATGTGTGCCTCCTCCTGACTTGTTACATGATTTCTCCAGTTCTTGCATTTTATACACCAAAAGCAAAATACAACATGACCCTGCACTATTACATGGTGGTCCTGCCAGGCTGGCTGTGGAACTCAAGCTGTGCCGTGCACTGGCTGGTTAGTCAGGAGACTGGAGCAGAGAGCAAATAAGGTGGAGGTCATGGTTGAAATTCCTATAGAGGCCAATTGGCTGGGCACACCCTGCCCTCCACTCTCTCTGGCCCTGTCCTACAGGTGACTGAGTAAGGGATATGGCTGACTCAATGCAGCCCAGCCCTGCTCTCTTCAATCACACTGCACGTCCTGAATGGCTAGTCAGTAATAAAGACTTCAGGCACAATGAGACCTTGCTTAAGCAACCCTCTGGAAGAAAGCACACTATACCTTTCAGCTGGGTTTTTTTCAGCCTTCGTTAGTGATGTGGAGCAGCATTGATTGCAGTAACTTTTCTACTAAACAGAAAACATTTGTCTGCTGCTCCAGTCAGAAATACCTGCTTTACAGCTTTAATTCACCCCACAGAGCTGCAGGTCCATAAGGTGAGGCCATTTCCCTTCCCCACTTCCTCTTTCCATGCCCTTTCCCCACTTACTGATGGCCTCTTCTCTGTCAGCCCCCGAAGCCATTTTTCTCCCTATCAAAGCAAGAAAGGCTCTTAGAATGGTTGTTTGCACTCACAAGTTGACAGATTGCCCTTCATGGCCATGATTTCTGTTACCACTACTTCACCCGGACATTTTTTCTGGGAGGCTGTCAGTAGAGGGTGGCAGTTAAGATCAAAGCCAGGCTGGGATCTGGCCTTGACAGTTACTATCTGTGTGTCTTGGGGTAAGAACTTGCCAAGCCTCGGTTTCCCTCTGTAAAGAAAAGCTCATAATGCAGTGAATGCATGTTAGCTCTCAGCATTGCCTGGCACATGATAAATGTTAGTTAGGATTATTTGTTAGCTAATTGACACACAGAAGGCTTTACTCTACCAAGAGCCTTATTGCAATAGGTAGCAAGTGGAGATAGTTTTTTATTCACATTTTTTATTTAAAAAAATTTCAAATGTGGAGAAAAGTTGAAAGAATAGTACAATTTGACACTGAAATCCCTTATCTGGAATCTACAGTTGTATACATTTTACCAAATATATATTTTTCCTAAACTCTTTCAATGTAAGACACAGATGTCATCCCTAAATACTTCAACATACAACTCTTGAAAATAAGGACATCCTCCTATATACTCACAGTGACTCTGCTACACTTAAGAAAACTAATGATAATTACCTAATATCCCCTGGTTCCCAAATCCTAAATCATATAAAATTTTCCAAAGTGTTTCTCAATATGTCTTCTAACAGATGTTGTGTGTGTGTGTGTGTGTGTGTGTGTGTGTGTGTTTAAAAATGTCAGTAGCTTTTGGGGTACAAATGGTTTTTGGTTACACGGATGAATTGTATAGTGGTAACATCTGAGATTTTCACGCACCCGTCACCCAAGTTGTGTACATTGTACCCAGTGTGTAGTTTTTTATCCCATACCTCTCTTGTCCTCCCTCTTCTGAGTCTCTGAAGTCCATTATACCACTCTAACAAATGTTTTTTTTCCAAACAAGATCCAATCAAAAGTCTTATATTGCATTTGGCTGTCACGTCTCTGCTCTTTTTTATTCTACAGCTATAGGTGTGAGGAAATTTTGAGAACAACGTTGTTCCTGAAATCAACTGTTGACTCCCAGGTGGAAATGGCCACGACCTCTGCTGAGGCACACGGGGCCCCGCCACGTTGATTAACACAGGCCCTGTGATATGATTGTATAGTTGTCTTGCTGAACTGGTTGGTTACTAGCTTTACTGCTTAATGACTGGACATTAGAGACTTGTCTGTTATTTTTTTATTTCCACCACCTCCACAGCGCCTAACACACAGGTGGTCAATAAAAGTGGATGGAAGGAAAGGAGGCAGGGAGAGAAGAAGGAAGACAGAAAAGGAGAATGGGAAAGAGGCAGGCACGGGCAGGCACCTGCTTCCATGCCTCGTGGGCGCCTGCAGAGTGACACGGTGCCCTCCTGGGAAGCACCTGCCCTCCTACGATTTGGGGAGGATGATTCCTTGTGGCATGTGCCTTTTGTCCACATATGCCTTCTTCCTTCACATGCTCCTTTCCCTCTTTCCCACCCTCCTTACCTGAGCACTAGTTGGCATCCCTCCGACCTACTGCTGATTCTAACTTAATCTTTCCCTCTCTTCCCATATACAAGATTAACATCTGACATGATTTTCAAAGTAGTCTATAATAGATTATCTTTTCCTGCAATCACACTCATTTTCCCAATTCCCTGAAAGGCAATTCCCATATAATTTGTGGTCAGTAATTAAATTCCTGACCACAATGCATCATGAGGAATGTATACTATGTTCAGAGGGATGGCATGGTATCCATAAGGGGGCGAGAGAGGACCCGTGGGGGTTAGCCCACAAAGCCAAGGAGAGCTGTCTTCTAAACACAGCCAACAGAGTTTAGCTCAGGCTTCAGGGTTAAACTATTGCTTCAATTCTATGTGGAAAGAACAATGACTGAATTGACTGGAATAGACCAAAGTTGGTAAAGTGAACTTTCTCCACACCTCATCTCTAATCTCTAAAATTCTGACTTAAAATTTTGAATTAAGTAAATTTGAGTTAAAAATGTTAAGAAGATACAGGGAAGGAATGCAAGAAGCTTTCTGTATGGTGGACTGGCTCATTTTCATCCCAGGCTGACCTCGGTGATACGCTTCTCTACCACTTCTCCTCGCTGAGAAGTAGTTGGCTTTTATTCAAAATACACAGGTCATTTAATTATTAATCAGAGCAAAACATTATTAGGGAAGTTAAACTGTTGAGTAGGTGTGTGTGTACATACGTGGATACTTTCTTGATTATCCGGTTGTTTTGTTTTGCCTTTCTGGGTTCCTGCCCCTCTCCATTTGTGGTGATACCTGTAAGGTGACACTGAATTCCTAAGAGCTTTTTGGTCTCTCTCCCATTCTCCTTGGATGTGTGTGGAAATGTTTGTCAGCTGGGGTGGGCCGGGCCGGGGAGGGTTCATGTACACAAGAAGTGACTGACCTTGGCCATTGAGTAAAGCATGTATCTGTGACCAGGAAAAGGTTCAATGTTTGTGTTTGATGATGGTTTTATGCCCTGCTGTCAGTACAGAGGACTTTATAGGGGTTTCTGATGGCCTAGGGCTCCAGGAACCATCATGATTATTTGGCCAATGATTTTAATGGTCCCATATAAACTTTTTCTGTGTTTATACTAATAACAGAGAAGGAGATGTTAGAAGATTAAATATAGAGGAGGATGGGCTTTAACTGCACTGTTCAGGGCCTTTGGGAATTATTACAGAATTAGATCCAGCCTATTCTCATTATTTCCTTCTTCCTATGGCTTCTTTTTTTTTTTTTTTTTTTTGAGATGGAGTCTTGTTCTGTCACCCAGGCTGGAGTACAGTGGTACAATCTTGGCTCACTGCAATCTCTGCCTCCTGGATTCAAGCAGTTCTTTTGCCTCAGCCTCCCAAGTAGCTGGGACTATAGGCACATGCCACCACACCAGGCTACTTTTTGTATTTTAGTAGAGATGGGGTTTCACCATATTGGCCAGGCTGGTCTTGAACTCCTGACCTTGTGATCCACCCACCTCAGCCTCCCAAAACGCTAGGATTACAGGCTTGAGTCACCATGCCCGGCGCCCTTCCTATGACTTTTATTCTTTCCTTGTTCTTCCTTCCCCCTTTTCTCTTTCTTTTTTTCTTCCTTGCTTTCTATCTTTCCCTTCTCCTTCCCCCCACACCTTTCTTTCTTTCTTTCAATATGTACTGCATGCTTACTATATATTAGGCACAGTCTAAATGCTGGAGATATAGAGATGAAAAACACATGGCCTCACCCCTCCTGGAACTCAGTTTAGTGTGGGAGGCAGATGGAGACACAGATCATTCCAATACAGAGGTTAACAATAGAGGTAAGTACAGGGTGAGCTCAATGTAGGGATCCCTAATCCAGCTTAGCTTGGGAGAGAAAGCAGGAAGCTTCCTGGAAGAGATAATTGGCAGATTGATTGGGAGTGGCTGAAAGAGGAGCAGGCCTTTTATAGGCCTTTACCTGGCAGGCCAAGACATTTAAGAGCACTGGATAAAGGGAATGGGATGAAGGACTCTGGGGGTGTGGGTCTTCCATGAGATATGACACCACATTTATGACACCACATTTTGATGTCACGGATATGGTTAGGCCCACAGGGGCAGGGCAGTAATGATGCCTACCACACTGGGAAAGTACCAGTGACTTACCTCTGAAATTTGGGGACATTTCAAGGTACGTGCTCAGATGGTTGATCCTAGGGAATCCTGGAAGAAATGAAAGCTGAAGTGAAAGATCACTCTTGAAGGCCAGTGCAGGACATATATGTGCTCAGGGGTGAAGAGTCATGTAAGGGGAAATGGGCAGTGGGTAGTCAAAGTGTGAGTAAAGATCGCTGCTCACCAGAGTGGGGCAATGAGGCTTGGGGAGGAAGAAGAGGACTCTTGGCTTCCCTAAAAAAAAGACCTAACTTGTGCTGCAGGTTTTACTAGGTGCCCAGGACTTTGGAGGAGTTTTGGGGGCAGTAGACAGGCAAGAGGCCACAACAGTTCTTATGCCCCCTCAAGAGCAGAGCCTTACATTGGCAGCTCCCTGAGTTACTTGAAGCAGAAGGTTTTGTAACCTCAAGAAGATGAGAGGAAGTCTGTTGAGGGATTCTTAATCCCTGCTCCTTGTAAATCTTGGCCTGACAGTAGAAAGAGCACATATGAACTAGAACAACGTAACTTTACCAATGATACCAACTGCAGCAATAGTAATAGTCGCTGTGTATTTAGTGTCTACCCTGTAGCAGGGCTTTTCGTGTATTACTTAACCCTCACAATTATATAATGATATACAATGATAGAAGGCACTATAATTCCCTCCATTTTATAGATGGGAAATCAAAGTTTGGAAAGGTCACAGGTAGGAAGTCATGGAATCACATTTGAACCCAGTCATTCCAACTGTAGAGCCCTGATCTCAACTGCTGTCCTTATTGTGAATAAATATTAAGTGCAGCTTCTATTTGACCTGACCACAGGACCACAGCCCACCAGAAATGGTAGAATAGAGAGACTTTAGAGAATGATGAACTGCATTTCTACAGCACTACTAGTTATTATGAAGATAGATGATCTAAAATTTTCTATTTCTCTAACATGTAGTCTTAGGGCACTCAATATTAGTATTAGCCAAGAACACATGATTTGAGGGGGAAAATATGGATTAGAAAACAATCACTCTGAAGTCTACTACCTTGGTTGTTATTATGGAATGAATGTTTGTGTCCCTCCAAACTTCATAAGTTCAAGTCCTAATCCCCAGCCTGGTGATACTATTAATAGTTGAGGTTCTGAGGGCAGAGCCCCATGATTGGATTAGTGCCCTTATAAGAACAGGAAGAGAGCCCAGAGCTTGCTTGCTTTCTGTCTCTCCATGGGTACCACCAAGGAAAGTCCATGCAAGGACATACCAAGAAGTCAGCCGTCTGCAGGCCAGGAAGAGAGGCCTGACCAAGCATCACATCTGCTGGCACTTTGATCTTGGGCTGCAAGACACCTCCAGAACTGTAAGAAAATTGCTATCTGTTGTTTGAGCCACCCAGTCTCTGGTATTGTGTTACAGCAGCCTGAGGTGACTAAAGCAGTAGTTAATATCAGCAGCTGGGTGAACACACTGTGTGTGTGTGTGTCTGTGAGCTAGATCCTCTTAGTCAACAGGGTTGTTGACCATGTCTTGAGACCCCTTACTCTCTGTGTTAGTTTTGGATGTTCTTTTTCTCATTGGTATTTATGAATAATGCATGCAAAAATGACTTTTTAAAAATCTTCTGGCAAAAATATATTAGTTGCCTTATGATTTTTCAATAGATGAGAAATTGGGCACTCCCTGTCATCTGTGACCCCCAGATAAATGAGCAGGGAGGCATGCAGATAGCTCTTACAAGTGAGAGGACAGCTAGGATCTGCAGAGACCACTGGACTGCCTACATCCCTCCTTGCTCTGGGAGTCCTCTATGGGTCTGAGGGAGGCATAGATAATCTCTACAAGCTACTGGGGCTTCCAGGTATTTGCTGCAGGGAGTCTTGTGTGTTCAGAGGACCTGGAGCTGTGGTACCCTTGAGGTTGAGGAGAAAGGTGTACTGTAGCAACAGGCATGTGGAGAGCTGTGGCTTGAGAGGGGAATGCCAGCCTGCCTCGCACCTTCTTAGCTGCCATGCTTTCCTTGCCAGTGGGGCTGCACCACTTCTCAACTAGGGGCAGCTCATGAAATCCTCAAGTAGGAAATATGTTAGTCAGGGTTCTCGAGAGGGTCAGAACTAATAGGATGGATTTATATATAAAGGGGAGTTTATTAAGGGGATTGACTCACATGATTACAAGATGACAACCCATAATAGGCTGGCTGCAAGCTGAGGAGGAAGGAAGCCAGTCCAAGTCCCAAAGCTGAAGAACTTAGAGTCTGATGTTTGAGGGCAGGAAGCATCCAGCATGGGAGGAAGATGTAGGCTGGGAGACTAAAGTAGTCTATTCCTTTCCCGTTCTTCTGCCTGCTTTTATTCTGGCCACACTGGCAGCTGATTAGATGGTGCCCACCCAGATTGAGGGTGGGTCCACCTTGTCCAGTCCACTGACTCAAATGTTAATCTCCTTTGGCAACACCCTCACAGACACACCCAGGAACAGTACTTTGCATCCTTCAATCCAATCAAGTTGACACTCAGTGTTAACCACCACAGGAGGAATCTGCAAGGGTCATTTAGCCCAGCACTTCTCAGTCCATAAGGTTCAGGCATTTTACCTGGGAACTTTGGTAGAAAGGAGATTCTTATTTAGGAGGTCAGGGTGGGGTCTCAGCATCTTTAACAAGTTTCCAGTTGATGCTGCTGCTACTGATCTGGGGACCACACTTTGAAGAACAAGGATTTACTCTATGTCAAGGTAGGCTGCATTTCAGTGACCATCCCAGTCAAGTAAGAGTCCATCCTGCTACAGAGAAGCCAATCCTCTTTTTGAGCAGCTTTCTTACCTTTTAGAAGCTCTTACTTAGCAAGCCCAAATCCCTTTAGTTTCATGCCCATTTTGTCAAGTTCTCCTGTTAACAGAGATGGAGATGCAAAGTAGCTCGCTCCCATCTCATAATCCTCAGTTATCTAAAGACTTCCAAGTCAGATCTATTTTTAAGAGCACCAATTCTCTCTGTGTTCTTATGCCTGTGTTACCCAGGTTGATCAGGAGGAATGAAACTCCTGGGGCACTCTTGGCTGAGGACTTGGCCCTGGGAACATTCATGATCTGCTTATGCAGCTGGAAGCTCCTCACACACTCAAATATTATCCTTTCTCAGTTCTCTACAGTAAAGAGACGGCAGAGTTATGAAAGTCAAAATCTGAAGAGGAATGAAAACCTCCACTTAACCTTCAGCATCATCACTCCTCTTCTCAGAACTTGATCAAGGTGTCATTCACAGGTAACACTGACCTGGTTTGGGTTTTCTCTTTTCTCCCTGGCGCTACATGTCTCGTGATCAAGAGAACCTGGAAGCAAAGACTTAGCCATCTACCATGGCCCAGCAAAAGAGCCTGAATAACCCTCAACCTGAATGAGATTCCACAGGTTGTATCTGAAGTACCCAACAGCCTGTGATTGAGAGTTCTATCCCCTGAACCCTCTGCCTTCTTTCTGCCCTGGAAAGGGTTGCTGTCAAGTCTGTGCACCTTTGTATGACTTTAAGTCAACAGGTTTCTTCTCTCCAGGACACTTGTATTTTAAAACCTTTCTCTCTAGTATGGAATGAAATTTGTCCTTTATTAAAGAGGCTAATGGTCCCAAGTGACAGGTTATTTTATGTTTTTGTTGTTGTTGTTGTTGTTTTTGAGGAAGAATCTTGCTATCTCATCCAGGCTGGAGTGTAATGGCACAATCTCGGCTCACTGCAACCTCTGCCTCCCGGGTTCAAGCGATTCTCCTGCCTCAGCCTCCCAAATAGCTGGGATTACAGGCGTGCACCACCAGGCCTGGCTAATTTTCTTTTCTTTTTTCTTTTTTTTTTTTTTTTTTTTTTGAGACGGAGTTTCGCTCTTGTTACCCAGGCTGGAGTGCAATGGTGCGATCTCGGCTCACCGCAACCTCTGCCTCCTGGGTTCAGGCAATTCTTCTGCCTCAGCCTCCTGAGTAGCTGGGATTACAGGCATGCGCCACCATGCCCAGCCAATTTTTTATATTTTTAGTAGAGACAGGGTTTCACCATGTTGACCAGGCTGGTCTTGATCTCTTGACCTTGTGATCCACCCGCCTCGGCCTCCCAAAGTGCTGGAATTACAGGCTTGAGCCACCGCGCCCGGCCAATTTTCTTTTTGTATTTTTGGTAGAGATGGAGTTTCACCATATTGGTCAGGCTGGTGTTGAACTCCTGACCTCATAATCCACCTGCCTCGGCCTCCTAAAGTGCTGGGATTACCAGTGTGAGCCACTGTGCTGGACTGTTTTATGTATTATACCTGCCTAGGATGGCACAGTAGACATTGCCTGCCAGAAAGAAGGTTCTGCCACTTACCAGTTCACAGTGGTATCTGGGGTAGAAGGGAGGATTCTTCCAGGAGAAAGCAAGGCATCCAGGAGGAGACCACCAAGAGGGCCCCTGTACTTTGCAGGTTTCTGGGGGTGCAGGATTATCCAAAAGTCTGCTGTTATCCTGACCCCATCCTCAGCAGAACTTCCTCCATCATTTCAGAAGGTAAAATGAGACAGCTATGGCAGGGGACAAGATGGCAACTTCTGTTTTGCGACCCCCATCTTTTTTTTTTTTTTTTTCTGACAGCCAGTGTGTAGGGAACTCTGTGAGGAGTATGACTCACCAGTATTGGTCATGACTCTGGGCCCAGGATTCACAAGTGTTCCAAAATTAGCAACCAGCCATGTACACCCACAGAGCAGTTAGATATTTCCCATTGAAAATACTCAATGGGAAACCTACCCGGAGAAAGGGAAGGTTAAAAGAGCTGTAGATATCACGGCTCTTCTAGTTAGCCTAGAGAATACCTTCCTCTCTGCTTGGCCATTTATATTTCCCATTCCCTTTCTGGAGAACACATTCCTCTTTGCTCCAGTATGTAGTACTTGTTCACTCATCCATTTAGGGATTTTTTTTTTTTTTTATTGAACATCTTCCCTGTGTCTAGCACTGTTCTGGGTCTGAGGGAGGCATCAGAAACAAAGCAGTCCTTACTCTCCTGGAGTTCATGGTTCAGTCGGGGAACCTTGGGCAAATGACCTAATCTTTTAAATGTCCTCATCTATGAAATAGTCATACTAATGTACCTGATTCATTGTATATATATAACATGTATATAGCACTCATCAGAGTGCCTGATGCTTAGCAGACAACCAATGTAAGGTGTTAGCTTCTGTTGAGAAATAACTGGTGTGGGACTAAGATTATTGTTGTCCTGATGTGCCTGTGGGTGCCATAGTCAGATCTTGACCATGGGAACTTAGGGCCTCAACAGTACCATGGCTGGGAACTTAGCTACAGTCGGGAGGGACCCAGAGATGCTGAGTTCGGTCTATGCCTCCACTCCATTGGTCAAACTCACTTAATTTAAAAGGAGCTGGGTAATCAGTGAGTGCTTGATGGTGGTGATAAATAATCTGTCTACAGTGTATTTCAATTTTGTAGTCGTTATCATTTCCATTTTAGTGTAGAGAGCCACCCAATCAGACAGCTGCACAATTAAAATAAAGGCTGGGAATGCCAAGGTGTGTCAAGGTACCCACGCTAGCAAGGGGAAAGTCAGGTTGCAAAACCAGTGCTGCCTGCCTTCAGTGGAGAAACCTCCTGGGCCTGCAGCTTCCCTGGGCCTCAGTTCCTTCCCTGGGCATCCTCCTTGGTGAGGTTTCTGGATCCCTGCAGGCACTGGTAGTTTTTGGGTTGGGTGCTCATATAAAACTCTTTACAAGAGTCTGTTAACACAACCTTGTCTTACTGTTATTATCTACATGTGAGTTCCTTAATAGAGCCTATTCTTTCTGTATTCCTGGTGACCCTTCCAAGTACTCCTTCAGGTTTGGAAAAGGCAGAGAAGACCCTCTGGCCCTCCCTGGTGAGGACCTGGGCTGGTGGTGGTGGTAGTGGGGGGTTGGTAGACAAAGCCATCTTTAAGGAGGCAGCTTCTGCATTAGCCTCCATTGTGAGATTCCAGGCAGGTGTCTTAAAATAGCTCTGTCACTAGCTGATCACTCAGCCCCATTCACAAGGGCATACCTTCTTCTGTCAGGGAGAAAAGGTTTAAACATACAGAGGGAGGTAACTGTTGCTGTAAGTAGCCTTAAAGCAAGCAGAGAGGCACTAAGTCATCTCTAAAGTTCCTTCCAGGTCTATGATTCTAAGATTTTAATTATCCTAACCGGGAAGGAGAGAAGAAAAGAAAAAAAATTAGATGGCTTAGAAAGTGAGCAGCGTGTAAAGCTTGGAGGTTTTTCGACTTGAGATTTGTCTGCATTTAGAGCCAGTTTTTAAGCATTGCCAGGTTTACCTTTCTAAAAGGTGTTTAGAAATCTGCCCCTATCGGATTTAAATCAGCTCACCAATCTGGCTAATTGGTGTGATTTGAAAGTTGCAACCGGGCAGGTGATCAGATTGGTTCCGGAGCCTCCACCCTTTGCTGTGCCTGGGTGCTGCCTCCAGCAGGGTAGCATATTCCCGGTTGTGGTTTAGTGGCCTCCTTTCCTAAGCCCACTAAGCGTTTTCCTGTTCTTTTGCAATGTCTCCTCTTTGCGTCAGGGTGTGGTAGATCCACACAGGCCTGGCTTGATATTCACCACTTGTTGATTATGGGACTTGAACATATTTAACTTCTCTGCCCATCAGTTTTCTCATATGTAAAATGAGACCACATTAACATAGCTTAGAGAGTTACTATGAGAATTGAATCTCCACATGTATAGAAGATCACATTTAGATTTGAAAAAGCTTTCTAGTCGGTGTCTTAGTTTGATTTCTTTTGCTATAACTAAATACTTGAGACTAGGTAATTTTTTTAAAGGAATGTATTTCTTATAGTTCTGGAGGCTGAAAAGTCCAGGGACAAAGGACTCCATCTAGTCAGGGCCTTCTTGTTGTGGGGACTCTCTGCAGAGTCCCAGGGTAGCTTGGGACATCACGTGGTGAGGGGTTCATGAGAGAGAATCAACCTGGCTTTTTATAACAGAACCACTCTTGTAACTAACCCACTCACACAATGAACCTATTAACCCATTAACCTGTGAATGGACTAGTCAATCCAATCATGAGGGCAGAACCCTCATGATTCAGTCACCTCTTAAATGCTCCACCTCCTGATAGAGTTTCACTGGGGAGTGACTTTCAACGTAAGTTTCAAAGGGGACAGTTGCAAACCATAGCAATAGAGTTATGTGCATGTCCTGGTGTGCCATTTAGTAGCTGTGAGACCTTAAACAAATTACTGTGCCTCAGTTTCTTCATCTGTAAAATAGAGGTAATGACACTATCTACTTCAGTGGTTTTTGATAATGATTCAGTGAGTTAATATGTGTAAAACATGTGGCATAGTAATCGGCAGATGGTATGTGCTATGTTTTAGCGTTTAATATTATTAGTATGCATGTTAATATGCAACTCTCCCAGTCTAATAAATGGGACAGAGGCATGTTTAAAAAAAAAAAAGTTCGAATCTCTGTGTTCTGACACCTTTAGCTCCAGAATTGCTGCTCCTCAGGATCTCCTTCCTCTCTAGTTGTCCCGTTTAGCTGAGCCTCTCTCCAGCTACTGTGAAGCCAGGGTCTTGGCAGCTGCTGGGCAATTAGGCCTTAAAGGCCCATGTTTAGTGGCCGAGGTAGATCAGTAGACAGGTTCAGAGGAGACAGAAGGGGTGAGAAGGACCAACGACTTCACTGACTACATTACTTCATTCCATTTATTTGTCTGGGGTTCTAGCCTCAGGACACATCAGAAAGGGAAGCCCGGGTGTGTGACTTTCAGGCCCTCTCAGGAAGCAGGCCTTCCTGAAGGGAGGAGTCCCTAAAACAGACGTGCACCTCTACATTTTGTTAGCTCTGGCACATACTATAGGAGGCTCTGGGTCAGCTTCAATGGGGATGTTTTTTTAAGCCTGCAAACTGAAATAGGTGACAATTTCCAGTCCCAAGAATTTGGCTGGCTCTGTGTTGCACACAAAGCTTCCACTTGCTGCTGAGGGCCGCTGTGCTCCGCCTTCCAGGAAGAGTTCCTTCTGGAAGGCTGTCATGGAGGGAGGAGAGCTAGGCTACCAGGCCAGCTGCCCACTACACTGGTTCAAACTGACTGTGCTGGCTCAACGAGGAAAAGACACAGTCACTCTCACCAATCAGCAGAATCAATCACGGATTGGGAGCTTACCCTGCAAAGGAACAATGGAGGGTAAAATGGAACAGAAGACAGAGTTCATGCCCTCAAGGAGTTTGCCAAGCTGGTAGAGGAAACAGAAACACCTAAAGAGTAAACTAATAATAGCAGGGTATCTGAAGTCACCAGTTTGTCCTTGAAGATATCAGTGACCTATAGCACTCTTTAAACTCCTGTGGTTCTAGTTAAAACAAACCTTCCCAGCAGAGGCATAATACTACCTGTTCTACACCAGGCATTCTTCTAAAGGCTTTTTAATATATTATTTTATTTAGTTTTCACAGTCACCTTTTGTAGTAGGTATTGATCTCCTCATTTTCAGATGAGGAAACTCAGGGTCAGAGAGGCAAAGGGACTAGCCAGAGATCTTCCAGGCAGGAAGTGATGGAGGGGATCCAAAGCCAGGTTCTCTGGCTCTAGAGGCCTCCCTTCACCTTCCAGGTTAAACTAGCTGCAACCAGGGAGGGCGGCTCTGGGAATCACACTGGATAGGATTCCTTCCTCTCTCAGGTTGGGGGTAACCCACTGTTGCTTGCTCTTGCCCTTGCTGACTAAAGCCCTCGTGTGTGTGTTGTATTGAGTGACTTGAGGGAGAATCTGTTCAGCTTGTCCACCCACCACCCAGGATAGGAATTCCTCTCAGGGAAAGGGTCTCCTGCCCCCTCACAGGTTTTGGGCCACTTCCAGATGGTTGCCTTTAGGGGAGAAAAGGATGCCAATCCCTTCAGTTGTGACTGGGACCGTGGGAGTCATACACTATAGGGGAATCAAGTGGTTCCCCACAACCATCTGATTGTTAGGAAGAGCTTGCCTAATGCATGCATCTGCAAAGAAGGATGTGACAGCTCTTCCTCCCTACTCCTGCTGAATTGCTGCTGGCTGTGCACTTAGAAGCCTTACAAAAATACGTGTTTGCACATAGTATATTTATAAGATTGTTAATAGTTAAAAATAAATGTCACTATCCAGCCATAGGGGATGCACCTAAACAACAGATTACCATGTAACTGTTAAAATCAATGCTATATAAGTGTACTTATTAACACAGAGAGATTTTTTTTAAGTATGTTGCTAAATGTCAGGATCAACTTGAAAAACACAATGAATAGCCTGATCCTATTTTCAGAAGGAAAAAATGTATATGTGTGTAGAGAAAAACATTTTTCTATACACAACATATTAATAGAGGCTATCTCTGATAGGAAGGGTTTTGTAGGTTAAGTTCCTTTTGCTTATGGGTCTTTACATTTTCTTTTTCTTTTTCTTTTTTTTTTTTGAGACAGAGTTTCGCTCTTGTTACCCAGGCTGGAGTGCAATGGCGCGATCTCGGCTCACCGCAACCTCCGCCTCCTGGGTTCAGGCAATTCTCCTGCCTCAGCCTCCTGAGTAGCTGGGATTACAGGCACGTGCCACCATGCCCAGCTAATTTTTTGTATTTTTAGTAGAGATGGGGTTTCACCATGTTGACCAGGATGGTCTCGATCTCTCGACCTCGTGATCCACCCTCCTCGGCCTCCCAAAGTGCTGGGATTACAGGCTTGAGCCACCGCGCCCGGCCCGGGTCTTTACATTTTCTACAGTAAATATACATTTCTTGTTTAATAAACCTGTTTTATTGTTTTGTTTTTGAGATGGAGTCTAGCTCTGTCTTCCAGGCTGGAGTGCAGTGGCGTGATCTTGGCTCACTGCAACCTCTACCTCTCAGGTTCAAGCGATTCTCCTGGCTCAGCCTCCCAAGTAGTTGGGATTACAGGTGCCTGCTACCATGTCTAGCTAATTTTTATATTTTTAGTAGCTACAGGGTTTCACTGTGTTGGTCAGGCTGGTCTCAAACTCCTGATCTCGTGATCTGCCCACCTTGGACTCCCAAAGTGCTGGGATTACAAGCATGAGCCACTGCATCCGGCCTAAACCTGTTATTTTTTAAAATATCTAATGATGTTAGAAATAATCTTAATTTTATAAAAAGAATCATCTCACCTTAAATATGAGAAAACAAAAGATCTGAATTTCTTCTTTCTCCCTTTTCCCCTTTGTTTTTGGTGAAAAGCAAATAGTATTCATTGTGGAGAATGATTCTAGGCCAGTAATTTACCTTAGAGTCATGGCATATGAGAGCTGGAAGAGATTTTAGGGATCATCTAGCCCAATTCCTTATTTAACAGATGAGGAAGCTGGACCGAGAGGCTTGGCTAGTTCTGTAAGTGTTCGGTAGCAAAACTTCGGTTGGAATCTAGGTCTTTGGACACAGTCCAGGGACTTTTCTACACCATCATGCCAGGCTGTTATACTTGTCTCATTGACACAGAGGGAGGATTGGAATCATTTTGTGTGGAGGTAACAACTCTAAGCGTAGGAAAGGTTTTTATGCTGACCAGTCAATCTTCCTCAGTCACTAATCTACTGAGAGACAAACATGGGTTTTAACTGATTGCAGATCCAATGGTTAGAGTTACGACATTGCGATCGGTTCTGGGAAAATATTTCTTGCAGTCTCTTCTAGAAACCTCCTACCTAGAAAGCTTATATGTGATTCCACATGAAGGCAGAGGCCAGGCCACCAGGCTTTTTTCCATGTCTCCTCCTCTTCTTCAGCTGTTGGGTCATAAATGCTGCTTGAGATATTTTCAGTCTTCTTTCCAACACTTATCTTTCTGAAAAGTAGAGTAGTGATAGTTGTTCAAAGTAGGCATACCATAAACATCGCCCTTAACCCTTTTGTCAAACCAGTTTTGAGATGCTGCACTGATCCTATTGCTTTGTCAACTCTCCTAGAGAATCCTTGGCATTAACTATATTGCTTCAGTCAAGACTTTTGGCTACACACATCAGAAACACCCCTTGAACTAGTTTAGCAAAAGAAGGAATGTATTAGCTTATGGAATCCACAGAAAGATTGAGTATCCAAACTAAGAAAAGATCAGGAAAACATGGAGCTCGGCCTCAGGAACCACAGGCACCAGAGACTTCAGGGTGCCAGGCGTTTATCTCTACCGTGCATCTGTTTCTCACTCATGGTTGCTTCATTTCTCTTTTACTGCAGACAGGCTGGCTGTCTCCATTTCCATGGCCATATTTCCATAGAACAGTTTCTTTCTTTCTTTCTTTTTTTAAGTCAAAGTTTCGCTCTTGTCCACATGCTGGAGTGCAATGGAGTGATCTCGGCTCACTGCAACCATCGCCTCCCACGTTCAAGCAATTCTCCTGCCTCAGCCTCCCGAGTAGCTGGCATTACAGGCACCTGCCACCACGCCTGGCTAATGTTTTTGTATTTTTACTAAAGATGGAGTTTCACCATGTTGGGTTTTACCATGTTGGCCAGGCTGCTCTTGAACTCCTACCCTCAGGTGATCCACCTGCCTTGGCCTCCCAAAGTGTTGGGATTATGGGCATGAGCCATCACGCCCGGCACCCATAGGACAGTTTCTATTACCAAAGATAAACTTAGCTGATCTTTCACTTGTTCTAAGTTAAGAAATCCCAATGGGAGGGCCGATGTGTGTTCCAGCTGTGACCAGGTACGGGAGCATGTAAGAACATGATGTTTCCAACATGAACACAATGTCTAGGGGAAAAGCAGGTCTTAGAAGGTTGGGAGGTAGTGGGATAAGACCAGAATATCCTTCACCCCTAGCTACTCTTTAGATATAAGTTTGATGAGGAGGCAGAACAATTAGATGATGAGTGAAAATTGTAAAGAAGTGAAAATAAAAATACTGCGAGTGGGATGTGCCTGGCCAGGGACAACCATCTTTACCATGTTTTGACATCCAATGAAAAAATAATAGCAGTGAATATTTCCCTGATTTGGCCCCCAAAGAGGCACACCTAGATATTTTACGACTTGAGTCAAGTTTGAAGAACTGTGCTGTCTCTTCCCAACCTTCTCTTCAGAGAACTAAACCACAGGGGTAGCAATCCTGTAATTTTGACCATATTTATAAATCCCTGATCTTTTATGTAGTGTGTTTTTTTCTACTCTGCGCTTAGTCTGATTGTTGCTATTTTCACAGAGGAAATCAGAGGAAAGAACCTATAATTATAGGTCAAATACCAGCTCCGGAAACAGTGAAGGCAGCAGAGAGCCTATGGCTCCCTGCCCTCTTCCGGGTTACACCCTGGACATCACCCCCTTCTTTCCTGGAGCCCAGGTCAGCTCTTTGCCTCTTTATCTTCATATTTTTGCTCTCTTGTTGGCCAGTCCAGCCTATCACGAGACAAAAAGGGAAAGTTAGAACCAAAAACCAGTGAGTTAAAACTGCACGATACTTGGGCAAGCCTGCCTCTTGGAGATAATTCAAATGGAAAAGAAAAGACAAAAAACCCACAACATTTCAGGTCATTGGCCTTTTTAAACAGACCGCCGGCAATATTTACTCCTCCTGAAATAGCACAGTCACATGAAATAAAACCGTGTTCGGTAAAGCCTGCAAAACAAAAGGACAATTTACAGGCTGGCACGCTTACTGAGGGCCCTCTGTTTCCCAGCCGGCTCCGGCTTCTGCTTCCGGGCTCTCCTAGCCACCTTCTGCCCAAACCTGCTGGAGAGCTCTGGAGGTCAAGGTCAGATTTTCTTGGAGACCTTCCCCAACTCTTATCCCCTGAAATAATTTGGAAAGGCAGGTTGAAAGTTGGGAACAGGCTGTGAAGAGTATGTGGCTGATGTGGCCTCTACCATAGAATGGGCACCTGGGAAGTCCAGGTTGTGAATGTTACAAGAGGAGCTGCTAATGGTGTCTGTCTTTGTCCAGCATGGTCAACTCTGTTTCCTGTCTGTTCTTTACTCCTTACTTCTTAATGCATTTATTAAGAAGTGACAAATGCATTACACTTCCCCTGCCCCACCCCTCCCCACTCCCCACCCCTGTCTTTTCTCCTTCTCTCTCTCTCATCTGTTTCCTCCCCTCACCCTATCTTGTATTTCCCTTTTGCCTTTTCTCCTGACCTTAGTTCTGCCAGGGGGCTTTCATGGACCTTTATTGATTAATCCAGCTCTGGCCTCAAAGGTCTAAAGTAGCTGCTAATGGTGGGGTTAATGAGTACAACCGCAGGTCAGATCGAGGGTCATGGTGAATTCCCACTGAGACTGGGACTTCACTGAGGACTCAAGGGAACCTTCTCAGTCTCATTCTTTGAATCTTTTCGTCTCCATTACCCAATATTTCTTTGTAAAAATCAAAAAACCATTTGAAATAATACATTATACCTTGTTTCTCAAAGTCTTTTTATATCCATTGATTTCATCTTTATACCAACCTTGGGAGGGAGACAAAGATGTTGAGGAATGATTAAAACAAAAAGGTTCAGCAGCATTCCCAAGTCAGTTAGAGAGCTATGTTCTCTGCTCCCGGGGTTCCTATGTGTGTAGAAAATGAAAATGAGATTCATGGCCGGCGCAGTGCCTCACGCCTGTAATCCCAGCACTTTGGGAGGCTGAGGTGGGCAGATCATCTGAGGTCAGAAGTTTAAGACCAGCCTGGCCAACATGGTGAAACCCATCTCTATTAAAAATACAAAAATTATTAGCCAGGTGTGGTGGCATGAGCCTGTAATCCCAGCTACTAGGGATGCTGAGGCAGGAGAATTGCTTGAACCCTGGAGGCAGAGGTCACAGTGAGCCAAGATCATGCCATTGCGCTCCAGCCTGGGCAGCAAGAGCAAAACTCCATCTCGAAAATAATAATAATACAGAAATACAAAAATTAGCCAAATGTGGTTATGCACATATGTAATCCCAGCTACTTGGGAGGCGGAGGTTGCAGTGAGCCAAGCGGAGATTGTGCCACTGCACTTCAGCCTGGGCGACAGAGGAAGACTGTGTTTAAAAAAAAAAAATGAAATTCATTCCAGACACCAGAGAGGGATCCTCTAACACCCAGGATGAGAAGTACTACATTATTATGCATCCCTGGTTTACCAAACACGGATACTTTGTTGACAATCAACTTCATCACCTTGAACTTCCTGAAGCAGATTTCCCTGAGTGTTTCTTTTCTTTTCTTTTTTTTTTTTTTTTGAGACAGACTATGCAATGGTACAATCTCAGTTCACTGCAACCTCTGCCTCCCGAGTTCAAGCAATTCTTCTGCCTCACCCTCCTGAGTAGCTGGGATTACAGGCATGCGCCATCACGGCCGGCTAATTTTTATATTTTTAGTAGAGACGGGGTTTCACCATGTTGCCCAGGCTGGTCTTGAACTCCTGACCTCAGGTGATCCACCCACCTCGGCCTCCCAAAGTGCTGGGATTACAGGCATGAGCCACCGTTCCTGGCCTGTGTTTCCTTTTTTTACATCAACCATCCAGTAGGTACTGGTTTCATTTTCTTTTGCATATGCCAAAGTACGTACAGTAAGTGGAAAAGTTAGCCAGAGATGCATGTAATGTACTCTTATTTTTTCAAATGATTCAAAAGAAAATTATGATTGTAAAAAGTTACTTTTAGGCCTCTAGTGACGCCTCCTCTCTTCTTCTTTCTCTTTCTGTCTATTACAAATACTAAATGCTCAGCACTGTGATGTAGGAGGTTCTGATCTATTTGTTGGAAAAGGAAACCTTGAGGAACAGCATAGCAAAAATTCGTGCTTTCGCTTCTAACAGCCAGATCCTGCATCTCTATGTCAAACGGCTACTCTCAGGCTGCCAGGATCCCCTTTGCATGAGGGCACAGAGAGCTGAAGGGTCTGGACTTTACACACCGGGAGAGCAACTCTTACCCAGGGACTGGCAGGTGCGGTGAGTCAACACCCAACTCTGAGGTCTCACTTACACTGTCACTGCCCTGTGGGATGGAGCTCAAGTTGCCCTCTGTGGGATTTCACTTGATTCCATATCCTTTTCTGGATTCCATATATTTCCCATTCTATCTTCCCACACCCCTACTGGTTTTTCCTGGGAACACATCCTAAAGAAATCACTTCCACACCAATTCTTGTCTTAAGATGTGCTTCTGAGGGAACCTAGCCGAAGACAGAGTTTGTTTTGTCTTGAATGCTCTCCTAACCCAAGTCTCTAGGATCAGAGTGAGTGAGAGATGGGGGAATGGAAGAGCAGGCCTGTTTTCAGACACCAGAAGGAGATGTAATTAAAAGCTGACGATGGTGCCTTCCCAAGAACCCAGGTGATATAATTTGATGTCCCCTCCAAGCCTGGTGTTGAGATGTAATTCCCAGTGTTGGAGGTGGGGCCTGGTGGGAGGTCTTTGGGTCATGGGGGAGAATTCCTCATGGCTTAGTGCTGTCCTATCCTAGTGACAGAGTGAGTTCTCGTGAGATTTGGTTGTTTAAAAGTGTGTGCACCTCCCCTGGCTCTCTCTCTTGCTCTCACTCTTGCCATGTGAGATGCCTGCTCCCCCTCCACCTTCCACCATGATTGTAAGCCTCCTGCAGCTGTCATCAGAAGCAGATACCAGCACCATGCTCCTTTTACTGTCTGCAGAAGCGTGAGCCAATCAAACATTTTTTCCTTTATAAATTACCCAGCCTCAGGATGTTTTTTTTTTATATAGTAATGCAAAAATGACCTAATGCCATTCTTGAGTGCAAGCATTCAAGCAGGGAGAGACAGTGTCCCCAGGTCTGCACAGAATGTATCTCTAGTACAGAGAGGAGAGGATTAATGGGAACTGACTATCATTTGACATCTCAAGGGTCTGCAGTTTGAAGAATATCAAGTGATGAAACCCATGTGGGAAAACGACATCCTCAAAGTGGGCAGAGGGAACAGTTTTGAGGCCCTTATTCCAGTGGCTTCTTGGGGGCAGATGTGCATGAGCAGACTTAGGCCCGACTGCATGAGAACCACCATCTGGGCTGCCCGGAAATAACTGGGAGAATGAATGAAGCACCGATACATATGATCACACAGGAGCACCTTGACAACATGCTAAGGCAAGAAGCCAGTCATAAAAGGCCGTATATTGTTTGGTTCTATTTATATGAAATGTCCAGAACAGGCAAAGCCATAGAGACAGAAAGCAAATTAATGGTTGCCAGGGGCTGGGAGGAGGTGGGAATTAATGGGAAGTGATGGCTTCATGGGTAGGGAGTTTCTTTTTCAGTGATGAAAATATTCTGGAACTGGATAGTGGTAATGGTTGCACAGAGTTGTGAAGCACTAAAAGCCACTGAATTGTACATTTAAAAATGGCACATTTTATGATATGTAACTACATGTGTATACCTCAATTTTAGCAAAGAAAGAACTGGGAAATTTGAGGGTGATGGAAGAAAAGCTGAGGTCCTAATTCACAAGAGGAAGCTGCAAGTTAGTAAAATATTTATTATTAATGCTACTTTCTCTTCATTTATTGCCTGAGTTGTTTCTCATTTGCCTGGTGATGATTGGGATCATCTGTGTTACAAGAGACAGTATGTAATTCAGTGCTAAGTTGTGCAGCCTACATTCTAAGTGTGGAAGGTGAGTTGTATAGATCACATACTGTACAACCTCTGTGTTTGTATGTAATAGCCCTGGCCAGTTACTTACATATTTCTGCAAACTTCAACACAGGATCTCTATAGCCCAAGATAGAATGCTAATACTTTCTTCTGATTGTTTCAGAGGAGTGCAGTGTCAAGATCTCGGCTCACTGCAACCTCTGCCTCCGGAGTTCAAGCGATTCTCCTGTCTCAGCCTCTCAAGTAACTGGGACTACAGGCATGTGCCTGACTAATTTTTTTTTGTATTTTTAGTAGAAACAGGTTTTTACCATGTTGGTCAGGCTGATCTCAAACTCCTGGCCTCAACTGATCCTCCCGACTCAGTCTCCCAAAGTACTGGGATTACAGGCATGAGCCACCACCCCCAGCCTGAGATCATGTCTTTTTAAGCAAAGGGATTCCCCCTTTCTTTATTGCCTTAAGTCAGGCAGCTATAGGTTCTTCCTGATGCTGTGACTTCCCTACCTGACTCCAAACTGGGGCTTGGCACCAGTGGCCACCCTGTGAAACTGGATAGGGTTCTGTTCTGTTTGCTATGGATCTCCCCAGATTCTTCTCCAAATGTCAGAGTTGGTACATAGGTCCAAAGATTTGCCTCATTTCTGAGGCAACAGAAAAGCAGGTTTGACTTCTGGAAGTCATTGTGGCATCTGATTTTTCTTGGTCACAATACACTCTTGGAGTAGGCTAATCATGATAATACATTTGATATAAAACTATAGTGAAATTGCAGTCTAAGCACTAAAGCCAGTGCAAAAGTCATTACAAGTTTTCTCCTTCAGTGAAAGAAAAAGAAAGTTCCAATGAAAATGTTGGATTGAGCTCCATCCATCCAGTTCTTCTTGAATTTCCTAAGCTTTTAGGACTAAAAATAAATCATTTATTGACAGTATTAGTTCCTTTTCCTCCGAACAGCACGGTCTGAGAGAGTTATCTTCCCAGCATTCTTCTGTGTGTTATGCGGCGGGTCCAGCCCTCTATGCCTCACCTCTGCCCTTCCACCCCATGGGAGAAATCAGCACAGGTGGGGCTCTCCTCCACAGCCTGCATTTCATAAGGGGGTCTGTATCCAGACAGCTGGGTTGGTTGTTTACTTGAAGGCTTGGATGGATAGGCATGCCACTTTCTTACTCCAGAGATGGTGGACTCTCTGCTCCCTGCTACTGGCTGTGAGTCAGAGATGGCCTAAAGTCTAAACGTTCCTGCTGTGTAGGTACATTTTCAATGTCCCTGAGCTTGGGTCACATCTGAACTCAGAGTTTCTGCCTCCTGAGGGAGAATGTGTGTTTGTGTGGTTGTGGGTGTGTGTTGGTGGGGTTTGTATATGTATATTATGGGTTGGAGTATTTATGTGTATGTATGAGTGTATTTTGGAAGTTGAAGAGGCTAAGTGTATACATAAAAATCGATATTTATTGTGAAACAAACAGTAAAGAAAAATATAAGTTAAAAAACCCACAAAATATCACTTTAGTGGACGTTTTTCCATGTATTTCTACATATACACACATATACACACACAGAGATGTAATTTTCCATAAGTGGTGTCAATATATTGGAAGACTGTTTTCTAAGCTAATAATAACAATGGAGAGTGAGTACTTGCTATGTGTTGGTACTGGGCTGGTCCCAGGTCCCTTGATATAGATTAATCTCACTTAATTCTCATGGCCAGATACTATCATTATCCCCATTTTACAAATGAGAAAACTAAGCCAGAGAGAGGGTAGATAAGGTTAGTCTCAGTTGAGTGGCCACACACCTAGTAAGGGAACGGAACTGGGATTTGGTCTCATCTGACTCTGGGGACTCTGTTCTTCACCACTACCTGATAGAACCAGGTGGCAATAGGCCGCACAGCTGGACAAGGGTCATTCTTTCATAATTTACTGAGTGCCTGTCATGGGGGTAAAAATATGAACGAGACACAGGTCTTCTTGAGACTCGAAGCCTTTTGAGGGCGGCAAATATGTAAATAAATGATTGCAATTCAGAGTAATTAGGCAAATTAAAAAGAGAACAAAAGGGAAGCCATTAATACTACCTGGGGAAATTGTAGAGATAACATTTTAACTGTGTCTCAAAGCAAAAAGTGGAGCTGTTTATCAAGGAGTTAAGGTTGAGCGGGGTGGGAAGGAAGGAGAAAAGGCCACTTTAGGCTGAGCAAATAACATGTGCAAGGGTACTGGAAATCTCAAGCGTGTGGGGTAGTTGCAGGTAAAGAGTAAGGGAAGGGAGGCTCACAGATGGGCAGGCAAACTGAGAAGGGTCTGGCTGCTCCACGGAGGTTGTTGGCCCCTATGGTAGAGGCGGAGGGGAACCACTGGAGGTGCTTGAGCAGGACGGTTACGTCGACTCTGTGGTGCTTCAAAAGAACAATTAAACAGCCGTCTGGAGGAAGATTCAGAGTAGAGTAGAGAAAGTGGTGATGCATACAGGCAGTAATGCAAGGGTTCTCAGTCCTGACTGCCCATGAGAATCCCTGGAGGAGGATTAAAAAATACGCAAGGGCAGGCCAGACCCTCAGAGATTTGGATTCAGATAGTCTGAGTTAAATCTGGGAAAATGGTAGTCTTAAAAAACTCCCCAGGTGACTCTAGTGTGCCACCAAGGTCGGGACCACATCACTACATGGCAGTGTTTAAGAATACAGGCTCTTGTCTCCACAACTTACCCAAAAGCAGGAGATCTTGGGCAAGTTACTTAGTATTTTTAAGCCTTTGGTTTTCTCACCTATAAAATGGAGATGATAATATCTACCCCACTGATTAGTAATTATGATATAATATTTATTGTAAAACAGTCAAACAAAAAGGAAAAACATAAGGTATGTGTATGGTTTTACTATCCCCTTGAAAACTCATGTTGAAATTTAATAGCCGTTGTAACAACAGTTTAAGAGGTAAAACCTTCATTTTTTATTTGTTTGAGATGGGGGTCTCACTCTGTTGACCAGGCTGGAGTGCAATGGTATAATCATGGCTCATTGCAGTCTTGACCTCCCACATTCAAGCAATCCTCCCATCTCAGCCTCCTGAGTAGCTGAAACCACAGATGCACACCACCATGCCTGGGTAATTTTTAATTTTTTTTTTTTTTTTTTTTTTTGGTAGAGACAGGATCTTGCTACGTTGCTCGGGATGGTTTCATAGAGATAGAAGCTTTAAGAGGTAATTGGATAAGTTATGGTTCTACCTTTGTAAATAGATTAATGCTGTTATCATGGGAATGGGATATTTATTACAGGAATAGGCTTCTGATAGAAAGATAAATTCAGACAAAAAAAAAAAAAAAAGAGATAAATTCAGTCCCCGTCTTGCTCCGTCTCACAGACCCTCTTGACCTTCTGCCATGGAATAATGCAATACAAGGCCCTCACTGGATGCTGGTGCCATGCTCTTTGTCTTCCCAAACTCCAGAACCATGAACCAAATAATTTTCTATTCTTTATTAGCTACCCAGTCTGTGGTATTCTGTTATAGCAGCAGAAAACAGATGTAGTTGGTATATAAGGATTTGAGCCCTGTTTCTGACACAGAGTAAGCTCTCAATATATAGCAGCTATCATTATTACATTGCAGTGACTTAGGAAAGAGATGATAAGGATTGGAACCACGTCAGAGGCAGGGGAGATTGCAAAAAGATAATCAAATTATCCAGATAGTTCAAGAGTGAAAAGATGGGCCTTGATGAACAATTAGGGTGAGGATAGGTGAGGAAAAGAGAGTCATTGAAGAGAACTTCATGATTTCAAGCTTGAACAACTCAAGAGGTGTTGATGCCATCAATGAGTTTGGAGGAACGGGGATAGGATATAAGGCAAGGGGATAAGAGGTAAGTATTGGGATGGAGAAAATAAGTTGGATTAGATGTATGGAGTTGGAGGTACCTGTGCGTCATCAGGTGGAGACATCCAGCAGGAAGTTGGCATGATGGTCTGAGCTCAAGAGAGAGGTCTGGGCTGGAGATATTTTTTGGGGGGAGCCATGAACATATGAGTGGAAAGTTCAAGCTATCAAAGTAGATAATGTTTCTTAAAGAGAGTCTATTAGTGATAATAGATGACGGTTGAGTTTAGAACATTGGAAATGCCCAAATATAAGGAGCGGATGGAAGGAAAAGGAATCTGCACCCCCTGCCTCAGGAATAAGGTAGAGGATAGAAAGAATAACAGGAATTATGTGGAAAACTAAGAAACAGCTATTATCCACAGGAAAAGTAATAAGCCTGGGATAGAAAAAAGTCTAGTCCGGAGCATTGAGCAAAATAACAATTTTTTTTTTTTACTTAGTCACTTTGATTCTATTTAATAGGATGCTCTTAAAAGACTTTAAAATTTTTTTCATTTTTGTCCATTGCTTCTATAGGACATCTATTCCTTCCATATCTGAATGGCAGATACTGGAGCAGAGGCAGTGGCAAAAAGCCTCAGTCACATCTTGCCCTATGGGAGTCCTTTGCAGGGATGGCATGAGTTACTGTAGGAGGCGGAGGAGCAGGCATGCCCTTTATACCCTAAGAGACCCTTGCTTGAAGCTGACAGGATCCAACCTGGGAAAGGCCTTTGCTGCCCATCATGCCTCTCAGACTTTCTGGGACTCAGAGAACCTAGCTGACCGTTTTCATCTGTACCAGTAAGCCACTTTTCTACCCTGCTCTCAGCCCCATCATCTTACCCCTCTCCATGAGGACATATTTTCAGGGTAGCTCATTCCTACCAGAAAGTTTGGACAATCAGGCCACTCACTGAGCTCAGAGAGATCTCAGAAGTGGCAGCCTAGGAATCAGTACTGTATAAGTGGCTTGGGCACCAGGGGTCGTGGGAGACTTTATGAAGTTCATGTCTGATATTAATGGTTCTTAAAGATTGATCCCTGGGCCAGCAGGGGAATCTGGGAATTTATTAGAGATGCAGATTCTCAGGACTCACCCCAGGCCGAATGAATCAGGAACTCTGGGGTTAGGACCCAGCAGACGTGCTTTTAATAAGCCCTCTTACATTTGAGAACTACTGTCCTGTGTAAACAGGACTAGAAATACCAAGGTTAGGAATCTGTTTCATTTTTTCTCTATATCTCTCCCTAGTACGCGATTCTTCAGGTAGTAGACTTAATAAATGTTGTTCAGTAGGTGTTTACCGAGGATGTAGTGTGTGGAAAACTCTTTGTAACACTGAAACCAAACACACACACACACACACGCACACACACACTCTCTCTTTCACACACACACACACACACACACACACACACACACACAGAGTCATTTGCACATACACACAAGACTTTTTCTTTGGGAGCCTATAATTACATATACAAAAATTAGGTCAAAGATAGATCAAGGCCAGGCGTGGTGGCTCACGCCTGTAATCCCAGCACTTTGGGAGGCTGAGGCTGGCAGATCTCCTGAGGTCAGGAGTTCAAAGACCAGCCTGGCCAACATGGTGAAACTCTGTCTCTACTAAAAATACAAAAATTAGCTGGGCGTGGTAGCTCACACCTGTAATTCCAGCTACTCAGGAGGCTAAGGCAGGAGAATCACTTGAACCTGGGAGGTGGAGGTTGCAGTGAGTCAAGATCTCACCATTGCACTCTAGCCTGGATAACAGAGTGAAACTCCATCTCAAAACAAACAAACAAACAAAAAAAAACAGATCAAGACAAGGTATAAGGAATATAATGAGTAGGCTATAAATGATACCACAGGGAACCAATCAGCAGAGCCAGAATGTGGGACATTCTACAGGACAATTAATTTAGGGGGGAAAGTAGAGGAGAGACTATTCTAGCTTAAAAAGAGTTACAGGGTGGCCAGACATGGTGGCTCATGCTTTGGGAGGCCAAGGCAGGTGGATCATGAGGTCAGGAGTTGGTGACCAGCCTGACCAACATGGTGAAACCCCATCTCTACTAAAAATACAGAAATTAGCTGGGTGTGGTGCCATGTGCCTGTAATCCCAGCTACTCAGGAGGCTGAGGCAGGAGAATCACTTCAACCAGGGAGGTGGAGGTTGCAATGAGCCAAGAGAGCACCATTGCACTGCAGCATGGGTGACAGAGTGAGACTCTGTCCCAAAAAAAACGAAACAAAAAGAGTTAAAGGGCTGGGCATGGTGGCACATGCCTGTAATCCCAGCACTTTGGGAGGCTGAGGCAGGAGGACTGCTTGAGAACAGGAGTTAGAGACCAGCCTAGGCTGGGCAACATAGCAAACCCCTCGGCTGGGTGGGGTGGCTCAGGCCTGTAATCCCAGCACTTTGGGGGGCCAAGGCAGGTGGATCACTTTAGGTCAAAAGTTCAAGACCAGTCTGTCCAACATGGTGAAACCCTGTTTCTACTAAAAATACAAAAATTAGCCAGGGGCATTTTTGTGTGCCTAAAATCCCAGCTACTCTGGAGGCTGAGGCAGGAGACTCTCTTAAGCCCGGAAGGCAGAGGCTGCAGTGAGCCAAGATCATACCACTGCACCACAGCCTGGGCTACACTCCAAAAAATCCCCATGTCTACAAAAAATACAAAAATTAGCCAGGCATGGTGGTGCATATGTGTTGTCCCAGCTACTCAGGAGGCTGAGGTGGGAGGATTGCTTGAGCTTGGGAGGTTTGGGTTGCAGTGAGTAGTGATCATGCCACTATACTACACTCTGGGATGCACTTCAGCCTGGGGGACAGAGCAAAATCATCTCTAAATAAATAAATAAATAAAGCCGGTGAGGAGGCTCACACCTGTAATCCCAGCACTCTGGGAGGCTGAGGCAGGTGGATAATGAGGTCAGGAGTTCAAGAGCAGCCTGGCCAAGGTAGTGATATCCTGTCTCTACTAAAAATACAAAAATTAGTCAGGCATGGTGGCAAGTGCCTGTAATCCCAGCTACTCAGGAGGCTGAGGCAGAGAATTGCTTGAACCCAGGAGGTGGAGGTTGCAGTGAGCCAAGATCATGCCATTCTACTCCAGTCTGGGTGACAGAGCAAGACTCCGTCTCAAAATAAATAAATAAATAAATAAATAAATAGAAGAAGAAGGATGTAAAAGAGACCTCACAGACATAACCAAGTACAATCAATAAGTAAGGGATCTGACCTTATCTGGATCCTGATTAAAACACACCCACTCTGAAAATTAACGTTTATTTTATTTTTTGAGATGGAGTTTCGCTCTTGTTGCCCAGGCCGAAATGCGGTGGTATGATCTCAACCCACTGCAGCCTCCGCCTTCTGGGCTCAAATGATTCTCTTGCCTCAGCCTCCTGAGTAGCTGGAATTACAGGTGCCTGCCATCATATCTGGCTAATTTTTGTATTTTTAGTAGAGGCAGGGTTTCACCATGTTGGTCAGGCTGGTCTTGAACTCCTGACATCAGGTGATCTGCCCTCGTTGGCCTCCCAAAATTGCTGGGATTATAGGCATGAGCCACCATGCCTGGGCCTGAAAATGAACTTTTAAAAAGAACAATTTGGGAAAGTTCAATATAGACTGATGATAAGAAGGAATTATCAATTTTGGCATTGTGGTGATGGAAGAAATTACCTTTTCTAAGATACATGCTAAAATATTTGGTAATAAGTTGACACAATGCTTATAATTTGCTTTAAAATGCTTCAGTCGAAAAGCAAAAATGTGGGGAGGTAGAGGGAGGATAGATGAAATACGTATGGCAAGCTTGATGGCTACTGGAACTAGTCAATGGGGTTCTAAGGGGTTTTTATGTAAGTCTGGAAATGTTCGTAATAAGAGGAGTTTCCTTGTTTGCTTTTTATTGTTTTTTAACACACCTGTACATCACCTATAGCTTGTCTGTTTTTTAATGAGTGGTGTAGACACTGATGATGGAGGAATTCAGACAAGGGTGTAGTAGCAAGGACTAGAGCCACTGAAGAAAGGTTTGTGGGGGAGACGGAGCTGCGCATTTCCTTCCTCCCGTCCTCCGTCCTTCCTTCTCTCCCTTCCTGTGTGTTAGCATCTCCCATACCAGGTAGACTGTGGTATTAAAACAGCATGGCAGGAGTGTGGGTATCTTTTGAGGAAATGGGAGCTTGCCTGGGGAAGTTGGTGGCCAGACTGGAGAGGAATGTGGGGAATGTTAGGTGGGGCGCCCCGCTGGACCTTGTACTATAGTCAGTGATGAGGCTTCTGTGCCCAAGAGAATGATGCGATCTGTGTTCCAGGCGGAATAATATGGATAATGCTGGCATGAGTCTGAGAGGTCTGGGAAGGGGCTGTTACCCAGGTCCAGGCATGAGGAAGTGATTAAAGCTTGTACTGCACAGGAGTGACAGTGACAAGGGACATTTCAGATGAATCAAGAATCAGCAGAATCTGCTGGCGACCATTTATGAAGCTAGTATGGGTGAGGCAAAGTAGTACTTGAACAATGGGATAAATGGCAATCCTGTTTAGTGGAAATAAGGAAACAGGTGATCTGGGAGATGAGGAGGAGGGATTGATTTTGAACGTGCAAAATGAGGTAAGGACAGAACAACCAAGTTGAGATATTTCAAACAAGAGACTGTTCCAAACAATAGGCCATTTCGGGGGTGAGATGGGGAGAGACAGACTCAAACAGATCCACTGGGGATCACCCCGGCCCCTTCCCCATATAAAACCTGATTGAAGTTTGAGGATGAAGGTCTGAACACGAATCTGGAAAAGTGAGTGGTCTAGCAAAGATGAAACTATGGGGGAGCGTGAGGAGGCAAGTTGGTGTCTCCACAGGTGCTGAAGAAACCTCGCTTTTGACATCCTGCTCTCCTGTGACTTTGCTTCCTGTTGTGGTAGGAGAACCTGCCCAGTGTTCCATGGGTCATGGCTCTTCTTGAATCATTCTGTCTACACGGAGCTGCCTCTCAGCTGAAGAACTGTGTGGCTGAAGAACGACACAGAGCATTACGCTAGGCCCCCGAGAGTGGGGACCAGCTCTGTTTCCCCTCTCCCAAGTACACAGGATATAATGTGCCCTCCCTGGAGATGTCCACGGAGTACTGCTGACCCCCCAGGTCGCTGCCTCACAGAACGGGGGGATTCTTTTCCTGTCATGACTATTTAGTTACTGAGCTAACAAACAAGAAAAAAAGAGTCACATGGGACAGGATTTCAAGAGCAGAGTTACTTCAGTTGCCTGTGGAAATAACACCAGGTTGTGCAACAAGACTTTTAGGCTGAAAAAGGCACATTAGATCTTGGTCTGATGGTCTGACCATCTGAAAAACACAGTCTGTTTTTTTCTTCTTTGGAGCTGCAGGGAGGACAGTGATGAGATCGCACCTCTCTCCTGCCCCACAGAAGATACAAAAAGAGAAAGGCTCGAGTTTTGTGAAAGGCCTGAAATGATTTGTGTTGGTTTATCTGAGTCCTCGTTTTCAGCAAATGACAGCAAGAGACCAATAAGACACAAGTGGATTTTTTTTTTCTCAACTGCCTTCCTTTCTGCTAAAAACCTCTCGAGCTCTGCCCATCCCTCTTCTTTACCCCTCCCTCTCCCTACCACAAACCCACTTCCTCCTCAGAGTCCCAGCCCTCCCACTAGCACCCACTTTCTCCCCTGCCCCTTCTGCTCCCCTCCCATGGCTGCCAGCTCAGGGGTCATGCCCAGGCAGCCTGATGCAGGCCGGGATTCTCACCTCACTCAGCAGCCTCGTCTAAATGGGTCACCTTGGGAGAAGGCAGGCAGGAGCGACAGGGGTTGTGTCCTGAGACCACAGCCAACACGGCCCTGTCTTCTTGTCCTCACTTTCAATACGGCTTCTTACTATTCCTATTCACAATGTTCAGAATGTATGAATGTATGAAGAAGGTCTACCACCAAGTGAGTACCTACTGTCTTCCAAGCATAGTGCTTAACACGTTACATGCCTTTTCTCATTAAATCACCCAGCAAACACATGAAGCAGCAGCTATCACCATCCCCTTTTTAAACATGAGGAAATACGGTTTAGAGAAATTAAGCAATGTGCCCAAGACTAGATAGCACCAAGCAGCAGCACTGGGATGCAGACTCAGATGTGCCGAGCTCTCAGCCCCTCCTAACCATCTTGACACACGCTTGAGTGCCATTTATCTTGACTTATTCCCACCTGGTGAAGTAGGAAGACCATTTCACACAGGAAGCCATTTGGGGTGAGGGGAAGCTGGTCACCAGGGACCTGAGGTCAGATTGCCCAGAAACCATGGGGATCTGGAATTGGTCATCTGCAGAGTAGTCTGCACTTTCTCAAGGGAGTTGTGGCCAGGCTCCCTCTTTGCCAGGCTTCTGGGCCGACATCCTAGTTGGTTTAGTGGTAGTAGGGCCAAGGTCATGAATCTGATCCCTTTGTGGGCCAGTATACTTCCATCCACTCCAGTGTCACAGGCAGCACTCCTAACTTTGACCAACGGTTCGCAACTGTAGACCATTGGATGAGAACAAAAATGGTTTAGGCCAGGCGTGGTGGCTCATGCCTGTAATCCCAGCACTTTTGTAAGCTGAGGCAGGGGGAATGCTTGAGCCTAGGAGTTTGAGACCAGCCTAGGCAACATGGTAAGACTCCATCTCTACAAAAAATGTTTTTTTAAAAAAAATTAGCTGGGCATGGTAGCGTGCACCTATAGTCCCAGCTACTCAGGGGGCTGAGGTGGGAGGATTACTTGTGCCTGGGAGGTCGAGGCTGCAGTGAGCCAAGATTGTGCCACTACACTCTAGCCTGGGTGACAGAACAAGACCCTGTCTCAAGAAAAAATGGTCTAACACAACTCTTTAGTTATTTTTTTAAATAAATAACCCATAAAAGCATGTGCTCTGCAGATGGATGGACAGGAGTTACAAGCCTTATATAAAAACTGCTTTCTATTTGCAATAGAAGAGACCTGATACCTCAGCAAATCCCAGTCCCTGAAAGGCCAAGCTCCAAATTTACTTCTTCTCTCCCAAAAGGTATACTGGAAAATTGTAGCGGTGTTCCAATCCATTTGCGATATCACATTTTATTTCATTGTTCTGAGCTGGTTGAGGTCACAACACACCACCTTTCTCATCAGATGTCTCCAAGACAGAAGTAAAATCTTAATGTTCAGTAACTCAGCACAGATCCAATACAGGACACAGAATACAGTGGAAATGAATAGTATGAGGAAAAGCTATACAAACTGGCCTCCTGTAGAGATGGTTACAGACGGCAGGAATTGCGAATGATCCCCAAAAGGCTCTGGGCCAGTGAAGGAGGCAACCTCCACTGTGCACACCGCACTGCAGTGGGCTTGGTGGAGAGCTATGGCCACCTGTGAACTTCGGCCTGAACTTTGGAGGAGACAGGACACATATGCATGCATGCAAAAACAGACAGAAACTGCAACCAAAACATAATGTATGTAATGGTGGAAGGGCAGAGAGATAAAGGGAAAAGAACTAAGTGGATTTAAACAATGAAAAAATTTCCGTAAGAGGGAGAGCATGGAGCTTGGAGTTGAAGATTCCAAGCTAGATGGAGATAATAATGTGAGACTGCGTGTAGACACAGGACCTAGCTCCTAGGGTGCCAACAGAGCTCCAGGCTTGTGCCCAGGAGAGAACTGGACATGAGGCCAGCTCTAGTCTATGGCATTGTATAATGCCAGTTGGTTGGGATGGTTCTACCCCCAATCTACACCAAATTAATGAATCCATCAACATTTATTGAGCTTCTACAAGTGATTAGCATTGTACAAGTCACAGAAATACAACGATGCTTAATAAATATTTTTACCTTCAAAGACTCTATGATCCAGTCTAGTTAGGGACAGAAAAGCAAAGAGATGATTATAGTATCCTGTGACTATGATAGAGATCTGCCTGGGGTGCTCAGAGGTAACAGAGGAGGGAGATTGAGCTCAGGAGGGTGTCAGGGATGGTGGCACCTGAATTATCTTAAAGGACACATAGAAAATAGATGGTAAAGACGGTGGGAAATGGCAATCTTAGAGCTCAATCTGGGCAAAGGCATAAAAGAGAGTTCCCACCTCACTGGGAACTGTAAGTAGTGTTTAGTGACAGGGAGTGTTGAGAAATGAATTTGAAGATACAGGCAGAACCAAATCTGAATTTCAATGTCAGACCAAGGATGCAGTGGGAAGCATTGTTCAGATGAAAAGTTTTAAGCAAGGAAATAATAGTGTTAGCATTTAATCCTATAGTTGTAGTGATTCATGACTATGAATCTAGGGTGAGAAGACAGAACAGCTTTTATGGCAAATAACTACCACACCCCTTCTCAATGCCTACCCTTCCTCCCTGCAAGCCCACTACTTCCAACATTTCCTTTTCCTCATGTCCCCTGTACTATTCAGCACACACTAAAAATGCTGGGAAAGGCAGCCTAATTCTACATCCACTATAGAACATCAGCAGGCCTTATGTGCACTTAAATGGCCTAGAATTCACTCCCAAGTGCCCTCTAAAGTTGCCTGGGAGACCGATAAGTGATTTGCTAGGAAGATGCCATCCAAAGTCTTACAAATATCTTTTACCTGCCATTCTAAAATCTCAGGAATATGGTAGACTCAAGAGTCAGCATATTTATAATTTTTTCTGAGACAAGGTCTTGCTCTGTCACCCAGGCTGGAGTACAGTAGCATAATCACAGCTCACTGTAGCCTTGATCTCCTGAGCTCAAGTGATCCTCCCACCCTAGCCTCCTGAGTACCTGGGACTATAGACATGTACCACCACACTCAGCTAATATTTTCATTCTTTGTAGAGACAGGTTCTCACTATATTGCCCAGGCTTATCCTGAACTCCTGGACTCAAGCAATCCTCCTGCCTTAGCCTCCCAAAGTGCTGGAATTACAGGCGTGATCTACCTTGCCAGACCTCATAATCTTTTTGATATTAGCCCAGAATAATCTGTGAATAGGTAGGATGGATGAATAGATAGATAGATAGATAGATAGATAGATAGGCAGATAGATAGATAGATAGATAGATAGATAGATAGATAGATAGACAGACAGATCAATCAGCCAGTACTAGTTTTGGCTTCACAATCATATCCTGATACCAAATTTTTATTTTCAACAGCTGCCCTCTTAAAGTTGTAAGAACTTTGACTTATTTACATCTGACTGTTTTGCCTCTAAAGTGATTAAAATGCCTATTTGATTTCCAAGATGCTTTGGGTATTGGGGGCACAGGCTAGCTTTTCAAAAGGATTTGTCTCTTTCAAAACAGGAAGCAGCATTGTCCAAGTTCATTAAAAATCAGCATCAGAGAACACTTACTGAGTGCCTAATTATGTAATCAGATTTTGGCCTGGGGCTGGGAATAAAGTTTGAAAGAGAGGAAGAGTCTGGATGAACCTAGTTGGATTTTTTTTTTTTTTTTTAAAGAGCAAGCGTGAGAGATCAAGCCAGCTGGGTCCCTATCCATGTATGCTGGTCTCTGTTAGTTCCATGTCCTTGAGCCAGGTGGCCAAGGTAACCAGACTTGATATGTCCTACTTCCCCAGATCCAGAAATTAGTTATTCTTTCCTGGGAATAGTGTCTGTCTCCTTCCAGGTGTGATTGTCATTAGTGCATCATGCCTAGTGGGAACAGACTAACTTTGAATAATAGCATTTTGAGGTGGTAAAGGGATGTCTGTAGTTTCCAAACTCAAATGAGTTAATACCCAGCCCAACTCATACTGCAATTGGTAACAATAACTGAATGACACCTGTCCTGACTTCCACCATGCTGTCTCCCTTTCTTTTTTGCCAATTCACCATCACCTTGGAGCCACAGAAATGCATAACAAACCTGAACCTTGTGTTGGGAGGTAAGCCCGTGAGTCATGGTTGAACAGCGTTTCTTTTTCTCCATGTTAGCTGCGTTTTTCCTTCACTGTGGCCCAAACAAGAGTCAACTTGGTGACATCAATTCATTATGTTATGGAGTAGGCGCTGTGTTTGGAGATGGTAGATTCTGCAATGACTTGGGTGGTAGGGTATTTTCTCCTGATAGAGTGCCCAGGAGGGATTTATGAGTTCAGAAGGCAGGAGAGTAGAGCACCTGGTTTCATTCACTTTCTGGTGGTCAGCAAAACCTTCATGCAGAAGGAAGAATTTCCAAACACTTTAAATGCCTGGGTGTGGGGAAAGCTCCCAGAGCAAGAGGAAGGCAACTCTCAGAATAAGCTGTCAGAAACTGGCAAGACAATTGATTAGATGAGGATTTGTGCCACCTTCTAAAATTGGGTGTGGCTGGAAATAGCTGTTGGAAGGACTATGGGAAAGATGTAGCTCTGCTTTGAGTTCTAGGACTATCCTGCAGGGTGGGTGTCCACTTTGCTCCTAATCTCTGTTCTGTCCTTAGCTACCACCTCTGCCCTTCTTTTTCCATATCAGCTGTATTCAGCCCTTTCATGTTTATCTCAAATGTTTGCAGAAAACTCCCTCTATCCTGTGACACTTTTTGTCCTTTGCAGAGTATACCCAGATCTCCAGGGTCAAAACTCCTTTTTTCCTTCTAACTTTTCCAAATGTTCCCACTTGGTGGCCAAATATTTTTTTGAGCAATTATTATGTGCTGTTGGGAAATTCCCAAGTTATAAAACAGTCACCCTAGCCTGACCACAGAGACATACACATGATAATGTTAAACAGTAATACAAGATCGTATAGGATTAGCTGACGACAATATACAATGCAGGGGGAAATGTTTCAGGAATTTAGAGGGTTAGGAGATCATACTGGGGCTGAAGTACACAGTGAAGTCCTCATGGAAAAGCAAGTTTTCAGTCTAGCTAGTAAGCTGGTGGGGCTAGGAAGGCTTTAAGTAAGGCAGGTTTAGGGAACATATACTTGCGGGGAGAGTTTTATGGTAGGGAATAATAAAAATAATGTTTAACAACTGAAGAGCATCTTATAATTTACAACTTTTCACACACACACACACACACACACACACACACAATTGAATTTAAGAATGGCAAGATGAGCCAGATTACAGAACCTTCTGAATACCATCTAAGATCTGGAAGTTTCAGCAATGTTGTGGTGGTCACCTACCTCCTGCCAAGCAATCTTGTACATCTTATCTCATTTAATTCAGGAAGTAGTCTTGTGAGGTAGATGTTGTTATTGCCATTTTACATGTGAGTAAATTAATGGTTATGAAACTTCTCAAGATTATATAGTTAATAATAATAATAGCAATTACATATGGTAATTACTATATGCCAGACACTATTTAAGTATTCCTACAACAACTCTGTGAAGTAAGAACTCTTGTTAACCCCATTTTTAGATGAGAAAAACTGAAGTGTGGAGATGTTAAAACACTTGCCTAAGGTATACAAATAAGAAATGTCAGAAACTAGACATTTGAATGCAGACAGTCTAGTTTCAGAGCCCAGCCTCAGAAGCCTCAAAAACAAAACTGCTAATAGAAATGTAATGTGAGCCACAAATGTGAGGCATATACATAATTATAAATGTTCTAGTAGCCACATTAAAAAATAAAAAGAAACAAGTAAAATTAATTTTAATAATACATTTTGCTTAACCAAATATCTCCAAAGTAGTTTAAAATGCAGTTTTATTTTATGTTTTTAGAGACAGTCTTGCTTTGTCACCCAGGCTGAAGTGCAACGGTGCAAACATAGCTTACTGCAGCCTGAAACTCCTGGGCTCAAGGGATCCTCCCACCTCAGCCTCCTGAGTAGCTTGGACTACCATGCCCAGCCAAAATATTATTTCAACATGTAATCAGTATTAAAAATAATTAATTATACATTATATTCTTTTTAATGTGAAATCTCTGAATTGAGTGTTTTTAAACTTACAGCACATTTCAATTCAAATGCTAAATTTGCATCAGAAATATTTGATCTGTATTTATATTTCATACTTTATGGTTGAAAAAATAGATTCACATACCCAAGTTATTCCAAACATACTTAAAAGTTTTCCAATAACTAAGTTGAGTACCAAAAATAATTTTCTTTTAACATTTGCATCCATATTGTTAAATCTGGTTTCTTTATTTTTAGAAGAATTAAGTTGACTTTGAAGCAAACTATTATCAGTTTCAAACTATGTCTGTTTAATTCAGTAACTCTTGTGTCGACGCATATTATTAAAATTGAATTCAGAAGGGTATTACATAAGTTGAAAATAAATGATATATTCATCAATAATTATAATGTATTCATATTTTTCTTAGTTTTTGCAATAAATTTGCATAATGCTCTTATAATAAACATTTGCATATTAATTTATGTTAGGAGAATTATAAGATTGTTATTGATTTATATTATGACAAATGTGAGTTTCAACATAGATTTTTGTACTTGTCTAGCTAGATCATAGAGAAGATTTTCCTTTCCTTGGAGTTTCAAATTTAGCTCATTCATAACCTGTCTGATATCAATGAGAAAACAAAATCACACTGCTGTTTTTGGTCTTTTATTACCTAATATTTGGAAAGCATTTCTTCTGTTTCAAGAAAATTTTAAATGAGAATTAACGGTACATTAAACCTTTGTAAAGATCCCTCCACTACTCAACCAATGAACATTGGAAAAAGGCACAAGATCATTACATTTATTTTCTTTTATGTCTTTCTACAGTTCTAAAGCTGATGATTCATAGCATTTGCCCATATATTTAACAACTGAATCCTGACACCGTTTAGAAAACTGAACACAAATGTCTTCAATATGCATAAGAGCAACAAAGTAATACAAGAAATATCAGTTTCTTGCTTTAAAATTACAATAAATCTGGACTTTTGACTTAACATAGCTAGAGCATCCTTCTTTGGGATAGAATCTGTGTTTTTCATATCTAGCTGACTGTTTTCTTTGACAGATATAAAAGAATCAAAAATATCTACACCAGTGAGTTCACTAAATGGGCTGCAAAGTAACAATACTTGTTTCTTTATAAGTTTGAAAGTCCCTTTAAGACAAAACACATTCAAAGTATTAATTGAGCAGTGCCTCTTATATCACATGACTTCTCAAAGTGAAAGAAAGTCCTTGTAATTTTCCAAAACTTAAATCAATTGAATTTTGATACTGCTAGAAAAATTTTGTATTCAATAGGCAATTGTTTGGCAGCTTAATCGAAGGGCTTTCATTCTCCTCCCTCTAGTTTTACTCAGGTATGATTGATAAAAATTGTATATATTTAAGATATACAGTGTGATGATTTGATATACATATATTGTGAAATGACAACCACAATCAAGCTAACCTACCTATCTCGTCTCATAGCAACCCTTTTTGTGTGTGTGTGGTAAGAACAATTAAGATCTACTCTGTTAGCAAATTTTAAGTATACACTACATTATTATTAACTATAGTCACCATGCTATACATTAGATCTTCAGAACTTATTCATCTTATAAAGGAAAGTTTGTGCCCTTTAACCAGTATGTCCCTATTTCCTTCACCCTCTGTCCCTGGTAACAACCATTCAACTCACTGTTTTTATCTTTATTTTATTATTATTTTTTTATACAGAGTCTCACTGTGTTGCCCAGGCTGGAGTGCAGTGGCGCGATCTTGGTTCACTACAACCTCTGCCCCCCAGGTTCCAGTGATTCTCCTGCCTCACCCTCTCGAGTAGCTGGGACTACTGGTGCACGCCACCACGCCCAGCTAATTTTTGTATTTTTAGTAGACATGAGGTTTCACCATGTTCACCAGGCTGGTCTTGAACTTCTGGCCTCTGGTGATCCACCTGCCTTGGCCTCCCAAAGTGCTAGGATTACAGGTGTGAGCCACCACACCCAGCCAACTCGCTGTTTTTATGTTTGACTTTTTTAGATTTCACATAAGCGAAGTCACACATTATTTGCCTTTCTGTGGCTAGCTTTTATCACTTAGTGTAATGTCTTCCAGGTTCATCTATGTTGTCAAAAATGGCACGATTTTCTTTTCTTTTAGGCTAAGTAATATTCCTCTGTGTGTGTGTGCATCATATTTTCTTTATCAATTCATCATCAATGGGCATTTAAGTTGTAAATAATACTGAGGTGAATGAAGTGCAGATATCTCTTTCATGTACTGATTTCATTTCCTTTGGATATATACCCAGAAATGGGGTTGCTTGATCATATGACAGTTTTGTTTTTCAATTGTTTTAGGAACCTCTGTGCTGTTTTCCATAATGGCTGTACCACGCTTTCACTTTTTGTAAAATATATTTTACATTTTTTCGTATATTTTTCTAACAAAATATCCATGACTAAAATGATTTCTTTTATTACCTCTCTATCTAAAAATGCCCTTTTTTTTTGAGACGGAGTTTCGCTCTTGTTACCCAGGCTGGAGTGCAATGGCGTGAGCTCGGCTCACCGCAACCTCCACCTCCTGGGTTCAAGCAGTTCTCCTGCCTCAGCCTCCCTAGTAGCTGGGACTCCAGGCGTGCACCACCATGCCCAGCTAATTTTTGTATTTTTAGTAGAGACGGGGTTTCACCATGTTGACCAGGATGGTCTCGATCTCTTGACCTCGTGATCCACCTGCCTCGGCCTCCCAAAGTGCTGGGATTACAGGCGTGAGCCACCGCGCCCGGCCTAAAAATGACTTTTTTGTGTAAGAATCTAAGTCATCTAGTAGGCCAACATTGTATGCTCAGATCCTACTAAAAATTGTTTAAAATATTTGTTGGGCATATAATTCTAATTTCAGGCAGCTAATTTTGATTTTAACTGTTGAGAGTAAATGTCTTATCAAGTTCACTACATATTTGCTGAAAATGTCTCTTACTATTGTTTACTTTTTTTTGAAATGGAGTCTTGCTCTGTTGCCCAGTCTGGAATGCAATGGTGCCATCTCAGCTCACTGCAACCTCTATCTCCTGGGTTCAAGCAATTCTCCTGCCTCAGCTTCCTAAGTAGCTGGAATTATAGGTGCATGCCCCATGCCTGGCTAATTTTTTTATTTTTAGTAGAGACAGCATTTCACCATATTGGCCAGGCTGGTCTTTAACTCCTTTCCTCAAGCGATCCACCTGCCTTAGCCTCCCAAAGTGCTGGGAGTACAAGTGTGAGCCACCGCATCTGGCCTGTTTATCTTTATTTTTTTTTTTAATAAGATAAATAGCTTTTAAATTTTGCTCTGCTGCAGCAAATTGCAATTGCCATTCACTTTGTAATTTGTGACTTGACTTCTTCCAGTCTCTTTTTTTGAGACAGTATCTTGCTATGTTGCCCAGGCTGGAGTGCAGTGGCGCAATCAATCATGGCTCACTGCATCCTCGACTTCCTAGGCTCCAGTGATCCTCTCACCTCCACCTCCCAAGTAGCTGGGACTACAGGTGTGCAACACCACGCCTGGCTAATTTTTTGGTATTTTTTGTAGATACAGGGTTTTGTTATGTTGCCCAGGCTGGTCTCAAACTCCTGGGCTCAAATGATCCTCCTGCCTCAGCCTCCCAAAATGCTGGTATTATAGGCATGAGTCACCACACCCAGCCAGTCTCTTTTCTTTTTCTTTTTTCTTTTTTTTTTTTTGAGACGGAGTTTCACTCTTGTTACCCAGGCTGGGCCTGGGTTCAGGCAATTCTCCTGTCTCAGCCTCCTGAGTAGCTGGGATTACAGGCACACGCCACCATGCCCAGCTAATTTTTTGTATTTTTAGTAGAGACGAGGTTTCACAATGTTGACCAGGATGGTCTCGATCTCTTGACCTCGTGATCCACCCGCCTTGGCCTCCCAAAGTGCTGGGATTACAGGCTTGAGCCACCGCGCCCGGCCCCTTCTTTTTTCTTTTGAGATGGAGTCTTGCTCTGTTGCCCAGGCTGGAGTGCAGTGGCACAATCTCGGCTCACTGCAACATCCAGTGAATCTTCTGGGTTTTTTGCTTGAATTGCTTGAATTTTCTGGGTTCAAGCAATTCTCCTGTCTCAGCCTCCTAAGTAGCTGGAATTACAGGTGCATGCCATGCCCAGCTAATTTCTGTATTTTTAGTAGAGACGGGGTTTCACCCTCTTGATCAGGCTGGTCTCAAACTCCTGACCCCCCCAGCCTCCCAAAGTGCCGGGATTACAGGTGTGAGCCACTGTGCCCAGCCCAGTCTCTTTTCTTTACTGTCCCAGTCATAGTACTTACTAGCTACTGAATCCCTACTCAATTCTGTACCAGTAGAATGTCTTCATTTTAAATATTAAAATTTTTCCATAATCATTTTAAACTAAAAACCTAGTTTATTATATAATAATTAAAATTAAAATAAGCATTTTAATTTTATTACCAATTTTTACTTACACATATATCATTGTAACTTGTATTGTTGCAGACAATATTCAAGTAAACATGAATATTACACTGGTGAGTAAAAAAGTAATTCAAACCAATCCATTCATTAATACTAGCTAGATCAGATTTGTGTTTATATGTATACTAGAAATTATGCATGCACCCAACAGATGCATTACAGTATAACAATATTTTCCACACTGTGTTTAATGGAAAAATGATTTGCAGTATCTCAGATTTTTTATTAAAATTAAATTTAGTTAAAATTAAATTTAAAATTCAATTCCTCAGTCACACTAGTCACATTTCAAGTGCTCAGTAGCCACATTTGTCTAGTGGCTAGCATATATATTGGACAACACAGCTGTAGAATATCTCTCAGTGGTGGAAGCTAAGCCATGATTCAGATCCTGATTCTAAGTCAGTATCCCTTCCTCAACCCCTCATTGCCTCTCAGGCAAGGAGCTCTGGCTGCTAGAAGACATCCCTGTGGCCTACCAGGTTCAAGGTCTATAAACTGGGTCAAGAGATCCAACCAAGACTCTAGGCAAGTAAGAGGCTGAAAGAAGAAGCATGGGTCTATTTAGAAGTAAAAGGAAGCAAGTGAAGCATAAACCACTTCTAATAGTTGCGGTTCAAAGACACACAAAGACTTAGGCTCAATAAAAGCAAGGAAAAGTTGAAAAGAATGGAGCTTCAAGTTCAGTTCTGAGACGATCGTTGTCCAAAAATGAGGTATGGGGACAAGGAAAGGCTGAAAGCTGAAGGTGCCACTCTATTCTTTTATTCTCATGAGTTTCTCTCCTTATTCTGCAGTTGATCTATACCTTTCAGTATCTGGTTCCTCTAGATGGCCCATCTCTTCTCTTTTATTATCTTTTAGTGTTTGTGCCTTCTAGGTGGGTTTCTGCTCTTTCACAAGTTGTATAGTTGCTTCATTTTACAAAACTTTCCCTCTCCTCCCTGGACTAGTGCCTTTAGGGACCAGTCCATTCAGAAAATCACTCCGTTATTAAAAATACTCAGAATGCATTTACTATCTAAATTGATTTTTATTCTACTTGGTATTTGTTGGATTTCCTGAATGTATGAGTTTATAGTTTTCATCAAATTTGAAAAATGTTCTGCCATTATTTCTTCAAATAGTATTTCTGTTCTCTCAGCCCTATTTTAGACCATTTGACATTTTCTCATGGGTTGCTGAGGTTCTATTTGTTCTTTTTTTTGAGACAGTCTTGCTCTGTCCCCAAGGCTGGAGTGCAGTAGTGGTGCAATCTTGGCTTACTGCAACCTCTACCTCTTGGGTTCAAGTGATTCTCATGCCTCCCACCTGGGACTGCAGGTTCATGCTACCATGTCCAGCTAATTTTTTTGTATTTTCAGTAGAAACAGGGTTTCGCCATGTTGGCCAGGCTGGTCTCAAACTCCTGGCCTCAAGTGATCCACCAGCCTCAGCTGCTGGGATTACAGGCATGAGCCACTGTGCCCAGCCTTTTTTTTTTTTCCCCAGCTTTCCTCCTGTCATATAGATAGTTACTATTACTCTATGTTCAAGTCCACTGATCTCTTCTTCTTCATTTTTTAAGCTACTGTTGAGCCCATTCAATGAATTTTTAAATTTCAGATACTGTACTTTTCAGCTCTAGAAATTCCATTGTGGTTTTTTTATAGTTTCAATTTTGTTCCTCAACATTTTTATGTTTTCCTTTAAATTCTTAAACATATTGACAATAGTTTTTTGTTGTTGTTTTGTTTTGTTTTGAGACTGAGTTTCACTCTTGTTGCCCAGGCTGGAGTGCAATGGCACGATCTTGGCTCACTGCAACCTCCACCTCCTAGGTTCAAGCAATTCACCTGCCTCAGCCTCCCAAGTAGCTGGGATTACAGGTGCCCACCACCATGCCTGGCTACTTTTGTATTTTTAGTAGAGATGGGGTTTCTCCATGTTGGTCAGGCTGATCTCGAACTCTCAATTTCAGGTGATCTACCCACCTTGGCCTCCCAAAGTGCCGGGACTACAGGCATGAGCCACTGTGCCCAACTGACAATAGTTATAGTTTTTTTTATAGTTCTTGTTACCCAATCGCATATTCTCCTATCATTTCTGAGTCTGTTTCTGTTCACTGATTTTTTAAAATCTTGCTTATGAACCACATTTTCCTTCTTCTTTGGATATCTAGTAATTTTTGATTGGATGTTGGATAGTGGATTGCTACTTGGCTTAGTATCTGGTCAAAACTAGCAGATCAGTTTGATCTTTTTTGAAGCTTCCTTTTAAGATTTGTTGGGGAAGGTTAGAGTAGCCTTTACCTTAGGACTAGTTTAGTCCTACTGCATATATATGAGGTCCTTCTGGGGTTTTTCTGAACATTGCAAGGGTTCAACAAGGTCTCTCCATTCTCCTTGGTTAGAACTTGAATGTTTCCCAGCTTAGTGGGAGCTCAGGAAATTGTTTTGCTTACAGCTCCCTAAGAGTTTGTTTGTTTGTTTGTTTATTTATTTATTTATTTATTTTTGCCCAGTGTCATGGAGTTGCATCCTATGTAGTTTAGTATTCAGCCTAAGACTCAAAGAAACTGCAGATTCCTGGAGCTGTTTCTCTGCATACCTCCGTCTTCTCTGGTACTCTGCCTCACAAATTCCAGACTCCTCAGTCTCTTAAAACTCTAATCTTTTTTGTCCTCATCATAGCAAGGTTGTCGTGTCTACTTTGGTCCCCTTCTTTGTGGTCTGGAAAGTTGGAAAGTGCCTCTAGGCAGAAAACCGACAATATTGTAGGGATCTTTTCATTTATTTCTCTTTTCTCAGGGATCACAATTCCTTACTGTATATCATCCAATGAAAACAACTGTTTCATACATTACGGCCAGTTTTCTAGTTATTACCAGTGAGAGGGCAAGTCAAATTCCAGTTAATTTTCATGTCTGGAAGAAGTTTCTTCGTAACAATCACTTTCTGCACTGCTAGAATTGATAAGTCAATACATGTATTTTCCAGAGAAGTCCAAGTGTCTTGTCTTTCTTTCTTCTCTGCTGCTATTCTCAGATTACTTCCTAGTCTCTGCTTGTTTTCCTGCAAGCCTCTAAGGAATTGCATTTCCCTTGTTTTGTTATAGCAACCCATCTGTTCCTCTAGCTTTTCCTCTGCTGGTGCTACTTCAGTGCCACTTTGCCTGTGGTGGGTAACCTCTAGGGGTAATGCTTGAGGCTCCTTCACTTCCATTATTCAGCTCCTTTTGGGGATTCCTGCTTTGGTGCATGAGGCTTGGCAGTCATCTGCTGGCTGGATCATATGCATGCTGCAAAGGATTCTCTCCATATTCAGTTTCCCCTTTTGTAAGTGCCCAAATATCAGCTCAAGCTCATCATTTCTGAAATATATAGACCCTACTTTCCTCATTCCAAAATTTAAAAAAGAGAGAGATATATATACACACATCATTTTCTACATACAATCTGGGTAGAGAATAATATAATAAGCACACATCAGTCCAACATCTAGCTGAAAAAAAAGATAAAGCATTCAGATATAGCTGAAGCCCTCAATGTATCTCTCTCATTTATATTTTCCTTCCTGCCTTCCTTCTAGGAAGTAACCAGTTTTCTGAATTTGGTTTTTCAATTCCCATTATAAATACAGGAATGTTTAGGAATCTATACATATATATAAAATTGTTTGCATATGCATGTATTTATATGCGCTATATATCCCTAAACAATAAAAAACATTTTACATATTTTTAGCTCCACTCATTCTTCCATCCGGGGTTATAGCTTTTCTAAGCTTCTGTGTCAGAATGCAACAGACAAAACAAAGAGACACTCAACAGAACTCTATTTGCAGGGGCTAAGCATTTTCCCAGTAGAGTGGTTATCTTGGAAGGGGAGAAGCCAGTATAACTGCTTGACTCAGTGTACAGCCATGGTCATCTTAGGAGAAGGGCAATTCTGGCTACAGCAAGAGTTTGCCATTTGGTTTTGTTTCCTGAATTCATGGCAGAATTCTGGGAAGAACAAAAGGGTTACAAGGAAGAACTAACTGTATAACTACTACTGATGCTACTATTGCCACAAGTACCATCATATCTGTCTCACATGCCTATTATGAGTCAGGAATTGTTATAAGTGTTTTTCAAAGCATTATCTTCTGATTCCCAAAACAATCCTCAGAGTAAGCATTCTTCTTCCAGTTAATAGACAAAGAAACTAAGGCTACAAAGACCTCAACCATACCTTTTTCCTGAATATCAGACCCTCATTCTAAGTGTTAATGAGCATCTTTATTCAGAGAGTGCACAGATATGTCAAATATGTCCAAAATTTTGCCTTGCCTGAAGCTTCTCCCCTCTTTTCCTCCCAGTTAACAGATGTGAGATTAAACCTCTTTGATCCAGGTCTGATCAATTACTGTCCTGCCCCAAAGTCTTTAATAGCTTCCCACTACTTGAAGAATTAAGTACCAACTCTTCACCGTGGCATTTAAAATTCTCTGCAGTAGGTCCCCGACCTATGTTCCTAGCTTTATCTCCTACTTTTTTCCTGTACCCCAGCCAAACCAAACTATTTGCTTTTCTCCAGATATGCCACACATGTTCCTATCTCCGTGACCGTGCTCATGCTGTTTCCCTTACCTGAATGTTCTTCTTCTTTCCTCTGCCCAGGTACCCACTGAAATTCTGTGCACTTTTCAAAGTCAGTTTTAAATTTCCAGCTCCTCCCTGTCCCTTGTTCTTCATCCCCTAATCATAATATTATTTTTCTTCCTTTAGCTCCACTTGCATTTTGTTAGTACATCCCTTCTCTTCTTGAATTATATGGTGTTCTCTGTGTGCTTCACTTTTCTTCATGATGAAACTGTAAACTCCAAGACAGCACAAGCTGTGTCCTCCTCAACTTTGCTTCCCTAGCACCCAGAAGGATAGAGAGTTGTATTAAATCATTGGACTGGTGTCATACTTTCTTAGGATCAATATGTAGATAATTCACATTGAAATATGCCCAACATGTGTAAGGATTGAAATTGCATCTTACACAAGGCTAAGGTCATTCTCCAGTCCTAGCCCATATCCTTGACCCAAAGTAAGCTGGGAAACAGTCACTGTAATTCAATGTGAGGGAGTGGGACTTATCTGCTGAGTGTAAGAAGAAGCCTTAACCAATCAAGAAGCTGGGAAAGCTGGAAGACTTTGCATAGATCTTGCCTGAAAATAGGAGAAGGTGCTCAGTTGGTAAATTGATTTTTTTCTTCCTCCATAACAGCATCATAAAAAGATCTAGGTATAGTTTGGCTTAGAAGGTGGTTAAGAATTTAGAATGCAGTGTGTGTGTGTGTGTGTGTGTGTGTGTGCGTGCGTGTATGTGTGTGTGTGCACACATGGTATGCCCAGAGTAGTCACTCAGCCCTGTGACTAGTGAGGGCTGCATTGCTCCTGATCTTTGGCTCATGGCCACAGCAGATACAAGGGGTTACCCTGGGCCTGGTCCTCTCCTGTATAGTTCTACTGACTGTTTGGCACTGGAGAACGTGGAGGCATTTGACAGGCCATCTTTTGCCCATTTGTTTCTGTCATGATTTTTTTTTTCCTTAAAGAGGAAAAAGAGGCTTGTGTTGTTTGTGTAATTTCCTTCTTTGCTTTGGCCTACGCCAGGATGTCAGCCCATTCTAGTCGTCTTCTTTCTCCAAATTAATATACAACATGTCATCACCTCTTTTTAAAAATAAAGATCCAGCTCCTCAGCTTCAACGACCTTAAAAAGCTCTTTTAACTCCACATTTCTAACCTCAGACTCATGTTTGCTTCTCTTTGCCTTCCTTCCTCTGACACCCCTCTCCACCTCCTCCTACTAAAGAAAACTGGATCAGCTTCTGGACTTTTGTTAAAGGCCCCCAGTTTATTTGGTCACCCAATTCAAAACCTTGGCATGATTTGTAATTCTTCTCTTTGACTTGCCACCCCATCTCCTCCATCTTTAGTCAAATCTTTCTAGTGTAGTCTTCTTTTGTAGTATCTCTCATATCTATTCCCAAGGCCATTTTTAGTTCAAGACACTCATCACCAAGGAATGGGGGATAGGATAGGAGGAGGGGATTGGATTTTTTTTTTTTTTTCAAAATACACATTTTGCCTCTTCCACGTCAAGATTCTCGTGTCTATTAGGGAGCCAGGAAGGCATAGCTTGGAAAAGCTCCACAGGTACCACTGACACACACTGTTTAGCAGCACTCATTCAAGCCCTGACCACCTGGACACCTGTAATTATCTCCAGCCAATCTCGTTGGCTTCCAATGCCTTCACCTGGTGATCTTAAAACACTGCTTCAACATGACACCTTCCATTCAAATAGTCTCCAGCATCTCCCCACTGACTTCAGGATCAGGCCCGAACTTGCTGACACTCCATAACCTGATACCATCTTCTTTCTCTGCCACATTCTCAACTAACGGCACTCCAGGCGTTTTCTCACCCTCTTTCCTGATTCTATACATTCCACCCAGGAGAACAAGGGTATTCTTCGAGTTCCATCTCCTATCTGTATATTGACAACTACCAGATCTCTATCTTCAGTCAAGATCTCTTTCCTGCGAGTCTGTACAACTGCTTATTCTCAAAGTGTCCAACTTATTATGTCCACCTCTTCCTCCCCTCCCAGTCTCACTACATGGCATTGCTGCCCGCCACTCACTCTGTCCAGATACCTGGGAATCATCCTTTCCTCTTCTGTATCCCATACCCCTAACCACACCCAATAGGTTACTAAGTTGTTTTATTTATTTACAGTGTCTTCTGAGTCTGATCTTGTAGTTCGATCTCAGATGCCTAACTCAGACTCTTACTATTTGTCTTCTGGCCCACAGTTCTCCCTTTCTCTGACCTTGTCCTCTGCAATCAGTTCATCCTCCACACTGCCAACAGTGTAATATTTCTAGAATGCAAATCTGATCATGCCACTCTCCTGCTTATTAAAATCCTTCAGTATCTCCCTACTGACTTGAGGATAAAGCCCAGTAACTGCACACAAAACCCTTCATGACCCACTCTGCCCTCCTCAACAGACACAGCTTCTCCCCACTGAAGAAAGCTTATACTGATTCCTTTGGTTTCCAGATGTAGCCCCTTCTCTCTGGGTTCTGCATCTTATAAGTTGTATTTCTGCTGCTTGGAGTTATCTCCTCTTTTTTTATCTTCTTCAATAACTCCTTCTGGTTTTTCAATTTTCAGATCTAAACTATCGTCCTCTAGAAAGCCTCTCTTGCTCTCCACACCATAGATTCTGTACTCTTCCTCTGTGCTTACCTCTGCCACATCATTTATGATACTACCTATGGTGGGTATGGGGTTTGGAGGGCTTTTTCTTTTCCTCTCCAGATTCCTTGAAGGAAAGAACTATATATATTTTTCTTTCTATACCCAGAACCTAGACCAGAAAATAGCCAATAATAAACACTGAATGTTTGTTGAATCAGTAAATAATTGTACCTTTTCCAGCTTTCCCTCCCACTGTTGCCTCCAAAAACCATCTTCTCCAGTCAATACATCTTTTAACTTCCCATCTACATACTTGTTCTTTCTACTTCCACACCTTCATATCATTTCTCCCTTTGTTAACTGGTGGACAGTGATACAGTGAAACAGGGGAGGAGGAGGTCAACATAATAAATCGGGAACTTTGAGTTTAAGAGGCGTGCAGTAAGCAGTTGGATAGTGCTCTCTCTTATCTTTTTCTCTACTTATGTAATTATGCCTGAACTTCCAGGTCCAGCTTGAATTCTGTTTTCACCACCTGAGCACAGATAACCACCTATGACCTCCCTCCAAGTGTACTATCTTGGCTCTCATCAAATAGTATTCTGAATTCGAAGTTATCCTTTTGTGAATGCATGCCTCATCGCATCTCTTCCCCTAGAGCTTGTGCTCTCTTAGGGTAGAGGCCACAATGTTTAGCCATGGGCCTTGCTCATAATAGGCCTTGAATAGATGTGTTGCTGTGTGTTTAGTTTATACAGTGACTAACCATCCTGGTTTGCCCAGCACTGAGGGGGTTCCTAGGTCATGGGATTTTCAGTACTAGAAATGGGAAGGTCTTTAACAAACTAGGATGAGTTGGTCACCCTAGAGCAGGTGTCCCCAAACTATGGCCTGCGGGCCGCATGCGGCCCCCTGAGACCATTTATCCGGCCCCCCGCCGCACTTCAGGAAGGGGCACCTCTTTCATTGGTGGTCAGTGAGAGAAGCACAGTATGTGGCGGCCCTCCAACCATCTGAGGGACAGTGAACTGGCCCCCTGTGTAAAAAGTTTGGAGACGCCTGCCCTAGAGTTTCTCCTAAGCAGCTTTGAATGTCCGTGTGTGCAGTCACATAGTGTTTCCTCTGGCGCACATTTCCTGCTTTGTTTCCACAGTTGGACTTTAATTGATTTGAGCTTTCACCACTGGAGGCAAGCTCCATGCAGGCTGACTTCGTCTCATTCATCACTATACTCCAAGTACCTGGAACAGGCCAAGCACATTATAGGAGGTTAATGAATTTACCTCCTATATTTTTTTTTTGATTGAATGAAAAGAAAACATTAAGCACCATTATATCTCTTGATAATCTTATTTTCCTTCTAGGTAGTAGGCTCCATAGTTCCATAAACACAAAATTTTTAAAGTGCTAGGCAAGGACAATGATCTTATGGTAATCAAAGTCTAATCCATTCTAACTTCATTTTTTAAATAAATGTCTTTATACAGAGTGAATAAAGAGAGCCTTGAATTTCCACTGATTTTTGCAAGAAAAGAATGGAGAATTCCAAAGATGCTACAATACAAAAAATTGCTCCTGAACATGGCAGAAGTCATCAGAATAAACTCCCAAGGGAAAAGGGAGGAGTATCAGATGAGAGAGACTCTAAGGGGGATCTCATTTGATCACTTTCTGCCAGATTCTATTTTTTTTTTTTTTTTTTTTTTGAGGCAGAGTTTCGCTCTTGTTACCCAGGCTGGAGTGCAATGGCGCGATCTCGGCTCACCGCAACCTCCGCCTCCTGAGTTCAGGCAATTCTCCTTCCTCAGCCTCCTGAGTAGCTGGGATTACAGGCACGCGCCACCATGCCCAGCTAATTTTTTGTATTTTTAGTAGAGACGGGGTTTCACCATGTTGATCAGGATGGTCTCGATCTTTTGACCTCGTGATCCACCCGCCTCGGCCTCCCAAAGTGCTGGGATTACAGGCTTGAGCCACCGCACCCGGCCTCTGCCAGATTCTTTATACGAATGGTGCCTAGCATATAGTAGGTATTAAATTTATGGTGGAGATTATACGTATTTATTTTATTATTTTATTTTGAGACAGAGTCTTGCTCTGTCGCTCAGGCTGGAGTGCAGCGGCACATTCTCAGCTCACTGCAACCTCCGCCTCCCCAGTTCAAGTGATTCTCCTGCTTCAGCCTCCTGAGTAGCTGGGACTATAAACACCCACCACCACAGCTGGCTGATTTTTGTACATTTAGTAGAGGCGGGGTTCACCATGTTGGCCAGGCTGTTCTCAAACTCCTGACCTCAAGTGATCTGCCAGCCTCAGCCTCCCAAAGTGCTAGGATCACAGGCGTGAGATACCACACCTGGCCGACATTATGTTTATAATTACCTACAGACACAGATTTTTGAAAAAGCCACACTGTTTGCTATAGAAGTCAAAGCATAGGGTCTGAAAACATTAATTTCCAATTTAATAATTCCTGAAAAACCTTAGTACTACCAGTATTATTTTGTCAAATTGTAGCCAACACCTTACATAGCAGACAAAGTGAGTTTACAGGATTTCCAAAGTAATTTGACCCAAAATATCAAGCCAATGAGAGAGAATACATTGCTGACATTCAGCAGCTACATATTTTAAGACAAGGACTGCCTCAAAACCTACAGATGCTGCCTTCAGATGGATGAAAGCAGAAGACCACTTATAGATTTACATAAAACACGCATATTAGAGGAACACAAAGGAACCATATAGTACCCTTGCAATCGTTACTCTTTATGATATACCCAGAGGACAGTTATGTGTTGAAATTAATCTCTACTTTTTCTTTGCCCATCCACTTCCAGTCAAATTCTGACACAAGGTGTGGCATAATATATTCTCCTCTTGCAATGAAACTTTACTTTTTGGGAACAGCTGTGTGGAATAAGTAAATTCATTGAGATATAGAAATCTTCATAGTGATGGAGAAATGTGGTAAGCGAATTTCTTGAAGAGCAGGCATTGTTTGTTCTTTTTTTTTTCGGTCTTCTTCATATGAAAACTTTGTGAGTTTTTTGTTTGTTTGTTTGTTTTTGAGATAGAGTTTTGCTCTTGTTGGCCAGGCTGGAGTGCAATGGAGTGATCTCGGCTCACTGCAGCCTCCACCTATCAACCGCCACTGCAACCTCACCTACAGTGATTCCCCTATCTCAGCCTCCCCAGAAGCTGGGATTACAGGTCCATGCCATCACACCCGGCTGATTTTTGTATTTTTGGTAGAGACAGGGTTTCACCATGTTGGCCAGGCTGGTCTCGAACTCCTGACCTCAGGTGATCCACCTACCTCAGCCTCCCAAAGTGCTGGGATTATAGACATGAGCCACTGCGTCTGGCCTTTGTTTTGTTTCAAGTCTTACTTCAAATACTACTTTTTCTGTTAAATTTTCTCTTTCTTCTCAAACCAAATTAGATCTTTTATTCTACACCATAAGGAACATTTCTGATAATTGTTTGTTCATTTGTTTACGTTGTCCCTCCTCACTGGATTGATTTTAAGGCCATCCTTATCTACCTCTTCATTCCTAGTGACTGGCATATTGCCTGACAAACAGAAGGCACTTGGAAAATATTTGCAGGGTTGAATAAAAGTGTGGAGTGTCTGCTAACATCAGACTCTTTCGTCCCACTCTGCAAGGACAAGGGTATATTGGCATGACTTGATCCCCTTCACTATGTCCTGGTTCTTTGTCTATACAGGTAAATAATTGGGTAGACCAGGGGCTATTGAACATTTTTGATTACAGCCCATTTAGATGGGGCAAAATATTTCATAGTTACGGAAAGACGATTCAGCGATAATCAGAAAGTATAAGTACAGGAGCAGGTTTGCAGGGATTAATAATATGTCTGCTGTACCAACAGCACACATTCAGTCCATCTGCAAATCCTATATACTCCTCTTCCAAAATAAATCTCCAGTCTAGCCATCCCTACTGCCACTGACCTAGTCTAAGCTCCTGGTTGACCAACACAATAGCCTGTACAATAGCCCACAAAAAATGAAGTTAATCTTAATAAGCTTAACTAAAAGAAGTTTATAGTTAAAAAGCAAAAATCACAGCAATTGAAAACTATGACTTCTAATCATATCAATATGCTCTTGTGCTCCCAAAGTAGCCAAATAGACAACACAGAATTAGAATTCTTTTTAAAAATCTGGAAAAGTAGATAGTAAAATGGTTACTATAGTGAAGCAGATTAATAAATCTACCATCTTGGCAGATTAATAAATCTACCAAGCTGCTCTTGTGACAAGAGCAGCTATGATCTACTTATTTAACATAAAAACCCTAATATAATACAATTTTTTTTAACTTTAGTCCTATGTTAGATCTCTAAACTTAGTCATCTTACATATATGCTACTTTGTATCCTTTGATTTTGCATCTTCCTGTTTTCTGTTCCTCATCCCATCGCATTGTTTCATTCTGTGTATTTGAAATCTTTTTTTTTTTCCCAATCTACACATAAATGAGATCATGCAATATTTTTCTGTGTCTGGCTTATTTCACTTAGGGTAATGTCCTCTAGGTCCATTCATGTTGTGGCAAATGGCAGGATCTCCTTCTCTTAGAAGGCTGAATAATATTCCATTATATGTATACGTATATTTATAATATATATAAAATATGTGTCTTATAGTGTATATAATGCATGTGTATATATATGTGTAAAATATATATAAATAATATCCCATTATACACACATGCACACACACACGCGCACACACACACACACACACACACACACACACACGTACATGCCATTTTCTTTATATGTTCGTCCATTGATGGATAGTTAGGTTGTTTTCATGTATTGGCTATTGTGAATAATGCTGTGCTTAACATTGGGACTGCACATATCTTTAGGAAGTGATATTTCATATCCCTTAGACATACATCCAGTAGAAGGATTGCTGCTGGAATAGCAGTTAGGATTTGGTGCTCTCTCCGGCAGCTTCTTGAAGTGTGAATTTGCTAAGCCTTAAGCAATTAAATATGTTACATCTCTGGAAACATATGTAAGAAACTGATAGCAGTGGTTGTCCCCAAAGCGGGGAACTGGATGTTAGGAAACAGGAGTAGCAGTGAGACTTTTCCTGTTGCCCTTTTACTCCTTTTGAATTGTATATAATGTGAACGTACTTAAATAAAAATGAATGAGGCACTAAAAATTGCATATTTTTGGCCAGATGCAGTGGCTCACACCTGTAATTCTAGCACTTTGGGAGGCCAAGGCAGGTGGATCACCTGAGGTTGAGAGTTCAAGACCAGCCTGACCATGATGAAGAAACCCTGTCTCTACTAAAAATACAAAAAACTAGCCAGGCGTGGTGGCGCATGCCTGTAATCCCACTTACTCAGGAGGCTGAGGCAGGAGAATCGCTTGAACCCAGGAGGTGGAGGTTGCAGTGAGCCAAGATCACGCTATTGCACTCCAGCCTGGGCAACAAGAGCGAAACTCCATCTCAAAAAAGAAAAAAAAAAAAAAAAAAAAAATTAGCATATTTTTATAAGTCAGATGCTATATTGATTTAGATTATAGTAAAGTGGCTAGTAAGACACAAACATTTTAAAGAGATGTGAAGTTTTGTTTTTTTTTTGTTTGTTTGTTTTGTTTTTTGAGATAGAGTCTCACTCTTTCACCCAGGCTAGAGTAGAATGGCACTATCAGGGCTCACTGCAGCCTTGACTTCCTAGGATCAGGTGATTCTCCCACCTCAGCCTCCTGAATCGCTGGGACTACAAGTGCACACAACTATGCTGGGCTATTTTCCATATTTTTAGTAGAGATGGGTTTTCACCATGTTGCCCAGACCGGTCTGGAACTCCTGGGCTCAAGTAATCCTCCTGATTTGGCCTCCCAAAGTGTTGGGATTACAGATCTGAGCCACTGTGCCCAGCCATGAGAGAAATTTTATTTGTGTAAGTTTGGAAAATACCACTACTCTTTGATTCTGTAGATCTGGCACCTTGGTCTGGTGTTCTATTGGAACAGTATGGGAATCATGACTCTTAAGGAATGTTGACAGTTGAAACTTTGCTTGGATGTGTTCTAGAGAATTTCACAGTGATTTGAAAAGAAAACTCTCTGTGATGTGCTTTTAAAAACCATTACACAACCATTATTTTGATGTTGTGGATATTATTGTTTCTTACATAATTTTTCTCAACAAAAGAATAAGGTCATTAAGTGTATATATGTTTATAAACTAAGGAAGTCAAGTAACGTGAGCACAAACCATCCAAGGAATTTGCTACTGATGAAGTCTTGGCCTCTAAATTGCTCTTTACCAAGGAGCTTCACATATGGGAAGGATCAGAAATTCGATGGCATGGAATCAAAGACACTCTTCCTGCTTCAGGGGCACATATAGATAAGTACTGTCATTGCAGTTTTCTATTAGATGATTCTTAGTGACCAAAACTCTGTCTAGGATCCAGATACCTTATTTACTCAAAATAGTGGATGGAAAATAAATGATATACATGTATGCATAACATTTTCATATTACCTTGAGTTTTTTCTTTCTTGTGTCATATTTAAAACTCAGGCCAGCCTTGTGAAGAAGGCTGTCATTTTTTTTTCTGATGTACAAATGCAGAAAAAGTGATTGGATAGGATTTCTATTGATAAGTAATATAGAGTCATGCACTTTGATCCTTGAGATATTGTTCCTCCCCCCCGGAAAATGTTTAGTGACTTGATCTGGAATGCCATCCTCTCTTTTCAGATTTTGACTTGATCTTTAAAATTATGCTCAAAATTTTTCCCCAAGAGGCTGTTTCAGACAAAGCCCAGATGGTTTTTGCTGGTTCAAGACTCCCGGCAATTTATTTCCAGTATTTTCTATCTATTCTATCCAGTATCTATTATTGATCATATTCCAGTGAACGTGGAATATGATTTATTGTATTGACGTATAGAATTTGCTTTATTGTACTGATTTTCTTTCTGCTATTTGTCTCCCTTTCTTATTTTATGTAAATTATTATAAATAGTACTACTCCTGACTTATAGACATTTACCATCTATTTTTCATAACTTCCAAATAACTAGAGAATAGTAGCTCCAAATTTCTGTGTACATAAGAATAACCTAGGGAAGTTATTAAAAATAGACTTCTCAGTGCTTTTCCCATAGGTTCTACTTCTGTCGGGGAGAGGAGTTGGGGGAGGTCCAGGAATCCGCATTTTCAATAAGCACCCCAGAGAATGCTGTTGCACGTGATCCAGTAACCACACTTTCAGAAACTTTGCTGTTGAGAAATAAAAATGTGATTGTTATCTTCTGCTTATATGTATTGTGTCTATCCTCTGCTCAGTGGGGGAAACAGAGGTATAAAATAAAATAACTGAGTTCTTGCTCTCTTGGTGTTGACAAACTTTCAGGGGAGAAAGAGATACTGTCTGCGACGTCAGACAGTATGTGATGATAGCTGTGAATGGTGTGGACACTAAATTCAACAGAAACACAAAGAAGGGAGGCATCACTTCTGGCTGGATTGTCATGCTTCATAAAAGATTGGGGGTTGAAGAAAAAAGTTTCAAAAAGATGGAAAAAAAGTGGATTATTTCAAGATGTTGGACCAGTGAAGACTAAGTGTTGAGGATGCAAAACTGCTTTTAGGGGATCAGTATGTGGAATGATGTGCTTGAACTAAAAAGAGTTTGTGTAGGCACATGGATAAATTTATACCTGGAAAGACAGGAGTCAGATTGCAGAGAGCCTTGAATTTGGACTCTATCCTGCAGGTACTGGGTGGTTTTCAAACCTGCAGATAAGATAAAAGTGATCTTAAAAAGACTGATCTGGCAGTGAGTTCGACAGCCCTGAGCTACGTTTGGTGGTCTTTGTATACATTGGGAGAAAGACCAGTTGTGAAAATTAGATTTAGCAGGATCTGGAGCTTGACTAGATGAGAAAGATAAAGGCATCAGAAATGCTGCTGAAATTTGAACCTCCTTGACTGGGGGGGATTGTGTACAATTTCACCACCCAGTGAATCTGAAAGAGGAAATGTTTTGAGGATAGTATGTTTGGTTCTAGGTGTAGAATTCAGCTTCCTACCAAATTTGGAAATCTTCTGTACATATCCATCAGATAGCTGCTTTCAATATACGACAGCTATTTTTATCATGTCGAAGGAAAAAGGTCTGGAGCTCGAGGGAGTGGATTACAGATTTGGGTCCACTGGCGCAAAGGGAGACAGACTGTTCAGATTAATAATTATTTATTTTTATTTTTATTTTTTTAAAGAACTTTACAAGATAATTTTCTTTTCTTTTCTTTTTTTTATAAGAAAAAGAATAAAGAAGAGGAAGAAAGAGAAAGAGGAAGAGGGAGAGAGGATGGGGGTATTGCTTTATTGCCCCGGCTAGAATGCAATCTAAATATGGTTATGCCTATAATTGTCCTTAATAATGGAGATATAAAAGAAAATGAGGGAAGAGAATAACAAATAAGGAGCCAACCAAGATTTCGTTTAAACTTCTAAGTTGATATGATGTGGTACTGATAAGAGTGTATATTTTGTATATTTAAAGTGGAGAGTTCTATAAATGTTAATTACATTTACTTGTTCCAGATCTGAGTTCAAGTCCTGGATATCATTGTTTATTTTCTGTCTCACTGATTTGTCTAATATTAATGTTGAAGTCTCCCACTATTATTATGTGGGAGTCTAAGTCTCTTTATAAGTCTTGTAAGTCTGTGTATTCCTGTATTGGGTGCGTATATATTTAGGATCTTTAGCTCTTCTTGTTGTTGCATTGATCCTTTTATCATTATATAACGTCCTTCTTTGCTTCTTTTGATCTTTGTTGCTTAATTGTAACTTCTGCTTTTTATTTATTGATTTTAGCTCTCTGGTTGGTTGGTAAATCCTTCTCCATTCCTTGTTTTGAGTCTTTGTGTATCCTTGAATGTGAGATGGGTCTGGATGCAGCATACTGATGGGTTTCAGTTTTTTATTCAAATTGCCTGTCTGTCTTTGGATTGGGGGATTTAGTCAATTTAAATTTAGAATTAATAATAATATATGTGAGTTTAATACTGCCATTTAATATTAGCTGGCTATTTTGCCCATTAGTTGATGTAAATTCTTCATTATATTGATGCTCTTTTTGATAGTTTTTTTAGAAAGGCTGATACTGTTCCTTTCTATGTGTAGTGGTTCTTTCAGAAGCTCTTGTAAAGCAGGCCTGGTGGTGATGAATTCTCTGAGTGCTTGCTTATTCCCAAAAAAGTTTATTTTTCCTTCACTTGTGAAGCTTAGTTTGGCTGGATGTGAAATTCTGGGTTGAAAGTTCTTTTCTTTAAGGATGTTGAATATTGGTCCCCACTCTCTTCTGGCTTGTAGGGTTTCTGCTGAGAGATCTGCTGTTAAGTCTGATAGGCTTCCCTTTGTGGGTAACCTGACCTTTCTCTCTGGCTGCCCTTAGTATTTTCTCCTTCATTTCAACCCTGGTGAATCTGACGATTATGTGTCTTGGAGTTGCTCTTCTTGAGGAATATCTCTGTGGTGTTCTCTGTATTACCTGGAGTTGAATATTATCCTGCCTTACTAGGTTGGGAAAATTTTCCTGAATAATGTCCTGAAGCCTATTTTCCAGCTTGGATTCATTCTCTTCGTCACATTCAAGTATACCTATCAAGCGTAGATTAGGTCTTTTCACATAGTCCCATATTTCTTGGAGACTTTGCTCGTTCCTTTTTATCCTTTTTTCTCTAATCTTGTCTTCTTGTTTTACTTCATTGAGTTGGTCTTTGACCTCTGATATCCTTTCTTCTGTTTGATCAATTTGGCTGTTAAAACTTGTGCATACTTCACGAAGTTCTCGTATTGTGTTTTTCAGCTCCATCAATTCACTTATATTCCTCTCTAAATTGTGTATTCTTGTTAACATTTCGTCAAATCTTTTTTCAAAGTTCTTAATTACTTTAGATTGGGTTAAAACAAGTTCTTTTAATTCACAGAAGTTTCTCATTATCCACATTTTGAAGCCTGCTTCTGTAATTGGAACACACTCGTTCTCCATCAAGCCTTGTTCCGTTGCTGATGAGAAACTGATCCCCCGCTGAGGGAGAGGCGTTCTGATCTTGGGCATTCTCAGCCTTTTTTGGCTGTTTTCTTCCCTTCGTTATAAATTTATCCATCTGTGGTCTTTGTATTTACAGTCTTTGTAATTGGGTTGCTGAGTGGACATCCAACTTATTGATTCTCAGCGCCGAAATCTGAGCAACCCACTGCACCGACTAAATCAGCTGCGTTAAAATTGATGGTGCTTTTCTGACTCTGCACCAAGAACCGTCGCTCCAAGGCGCGGGCAAAACTGCCTCGCCGGTCACAAGAGTCGCGCTAGCGACCCGTGGGGCTCCTCCGCTGGGAATCTCCTGGTGCGTGAGCAACAAGAATTCATGTGAAGGTGTGGCGTCCTCTCATTCTTTGCGCTTTCACTGGAAGCTACAATCCCGAGCTGCTAGTGATCAGCCATCTTGGATCTCTCTCTATTAATAATTATTAACGGCCAGGGTATGGAAAGCACTGCACAAGAAACTAAGATGACCAGTCCTTGTCCTTAAGAAATTCAAAATCTACACGGAATTTCCAAGAAAGAGATCCCAGTAAGAGCACATGGCAAGCCTGCAGATCCACACACCACTGACCAATGAATTTGTACTCTTCTGGTTGGAGTAGTTGAGGGCCTTTGGCTCAAGGAAGAGTGAAAATTAGCAGGAGTAAATTGGGAACGAGAAACTTCTTTTCAGAGGGCGTGGACTTGGAGAACTCTGAAGCAGTAGTTGCTAGACTGCCCAAACCCCACGCGAAAGTAGCTCTCTGGAGTTGTGGAGTCCAAACCACACAAGAGCTACAAATTTATTCCGCAACTATCAATTACGTGGTTTGGGGCCAGTGAGCAGCCAAGACCCGCCCAGGTGTCTAGTACCTCGCAACGATTGGACGAGCTCACTTCCTTGCCTTCCCCAGGGCTTCCTTGCCCCTCAGTCACACTACTAGTTCGCCACCCGACCTTTGCTGCGCCCTCTTTCAGTAGCGTAACACCTGGCGCTCCTTCGCGCCCTAGCCCTCCAGCGCCCCAGCAGTGGCTTCAGTTCCCTATTGGCCAGCAGAGAGGCGAGGGAAGGGAAGAGGCTCTCTAACAACCCCTCTCAAGTTTCCCGGTCTTCTCGCAGACAGTCAGGAAAGCAGTGACAGCCTGGAGCTGTCGCGCATGAGCGCAGAAGTGCCCGCTGATGGAGGGGCGCTTCCCCTCCTTCCCAGGAGATTTGCCACATTGTTGTGACGCAGGGGCACCCCGCTGGCCACCTTCACTTACGATTGGCTATGGCCGAAGCCCGTCACACAGCCCGCCCCATTCCTCTGTCTCCAGAGGCTGCACCTCACGCCGTCGCTACCGCTTAGCTGTGCGATTGGCTAAGAGGGCTGGCATGCTTTCGCGACCCCTCCTCCAGCGCTGCACCGGGAGGCGGGCGGGACCCCGCGGAAGTTGTCAGTCAAACTCCTCCTTCCTCGCCCCCCCGTGAGGCCCCTCCCTGGGCCGCGCGCCCTGGCGCGCGCACACGCGCAAACACTCCCCGCTCGCCTGTACCAACCACCTTCTCAAGTAGTAGCGGTCGCTCGCCGGGGGCTCTCCGTGGGCGGCCGACGGGCGCGTGGGGGAGGGGGTTCGGTCCGCCCAGCGCGGGAAGGAGCGAGTGTGTGCACACCGAGGGCCGGGGCGACGGGACAGCGCCCCGGGCAATGAAGGGCCGGCGCTGACCAGGAAGAGCTGGCACCGCGGCGCGGCTCCGGGAGGACCCGCGATGGCAGCGCCCCGGGAGGAGGCTCCAGGCAGGGCTGACTGCGCCGGCAGCAGTCGCTGAGGTGCTGGCCGGCCGGCTGGCGACCGGGGCAGAAGCGACGAGAGGCGCGCTGGGCGCCCGCACCCCCGCGTCCTCAGTTGTCTAAACTTCAGGCTCTCTTCCACCCGCCCTGCGCGCCTGGAGTCAACAACTTCTTCACCCCCCTCCGCCCCCGCCCTTGCCTCCGTCAGCCCCGGGAGCTCGCCGCGCACCGGGGACCAGGAACCTCCGGCGCTGAGATGTGGCCGTGAGGCGTTGGCGGGCGGCGAGGAGAAGCTCGGCGGCGTCCCGGGGCCGGAGGGCGGTGGGGCCGGGGCCGGGGCCGGGGCGCAGGGGCGCTTGCACCCCGCGCCTCTCCCCAGCCTCCTCCCGCCGTCTCCGCCGCTGCCCGTGCCTTGCAAGCAGCAGCCGGAGCTGCCAAGCGCCAGGACCGCGGAGATGTCGTCGTCGTCGCCGCCAGCGGGGGCTGCCAGCGCCGCCATCTCGGCCTCGGAGAAAGTGGACGGCTTTACCCGGAAATCGGTCCGCAAGGCGCAGAGGCAGAAGCGCTCCCAGGGCTCGTCGCAGTTCCGCAGCCAGGGCAGCCAGGCAGAACTGCACCCGCTGCCCCAGCTCAAAGGTAACCTCCGAGGGCGCAGCCCCGGGAGCGAGCGCAGGGGCTGGCAATGCTTGCCTCTGCGCCAGCAGAGCCATTTCCTCCTGGGCTTGGTGCTTCTGCTCAGCTGGGACTCGTAGTGTGTGAGCCGAGTTCCCCAGATGCCTTGGCGTCCCCTCACCCCCTCCTCCTTTCAGACAGGTTTTCTGTGGCGTCTTGGCTCCTTCCTTCTAATTCTCACCCGCACTCTTCCCGTCCTAGGGGAGGCCAACATCCCTCCCCACCTGCGCGCTTGCTTAACCTGCACTTCTTATCTTGCGTCCCGCGAGGTAGAGTCCTTCACTCTTCCTCCAGGCTTGCCCTTTCCCGGTCTTGCTTTAAAAACTGCACGAACCTTCCCCGACCTTCACTTTTCCGAGTGTCATCTCCTCTGTTCGGCCACTTTTAGCTAGTCGTTTACTTTTCCAATTATAAAGCTGTCTGCATCCACCCTTTTCTCAACCCCACTTTCCATTGATTGCCCCTAAGAGTCATCAGACCAGGAATCCGAATGCAAACAACAGTTAAGAGTTAGCTGACCTTTAGATGTATTTATAAAGAACAAGCCTAAAAATTTGACCAGTGTTGTATCTTACTCCCTGGATCGTTAGGTTTAAATGTTATTCTTTAGCTCAAAGAATAGAAAGATTTAAAATATTCTGTTGTCTGAGACAATACACATGGTCTCTTTGGAAATAATAAAGGAGTAGGTAGTGTTGCTTTGCAATCGAATGGGAACTTAGTTTGCCAGGTAGTGTGATTCCAGGGACTTTGTAGGTTTGTACAGGAATTCAAATTGGTATCCGTGCCTAATGCCTTGCAGGAGAACTTGGCACTCTTTTTGGCTCACTTTTCCTACTGGATTTAGAGGATTTTTGGTGTTATTTCCTGGTGTTCTAGTTTATTCGTTGTGTATTACTAATTTTTAATTTTATAGTTTTAATATCGTTCCTTTTTATGAGATAGAAATGATGATGGAACAAGATGATAATGCTCCTACACATTTAAGTAAAATTCGCAACCTGACAGAAATCCCTATCATCTGTTTTGCAAGGCCGGGAAACTAAAGGTTCATACTAAAATAGATAAATGTTCAGCAGATTTTTCGGTTCATTTGAAAAAGTTCCACCATCCCCTCCAAGGCCAGTCTGGTTCTGATTTGTCTTTGGGCCTGTGAATCCAGCCTTAGTTTGGCAAGGAGTCTTAAGAAAACCCCAGATCAAATCATAGTTGACCTACAACAGCTCCAGAACCCTATTCAGACCCTACTTGTCCCTGACCCTCGGGGTGCTTCTAAATCATGACATCTCACAGTTGGGATCAAATTGGCTTTTGAAAAGAGGTTTTGAGATAGGATTAGTCTGTACAATCGAATTTATCATTTCATTGCTCTTTAGCATACAACAGTTGTTAAAATTTACATAGCAAAATGGTAGACTATAATGATAGGCATTGCCAAGACTTTAATTCTTGAATGATGTCATAGCTATAAAAGAATATCATCTTTGGTGTTCATAGATTTAAAATTTTACACTTATTTAAAACATCATAGGTTTTTTTATACTACTGATTTTTTTTTTCCCCATTAAATTGTCAAACTGTAATTTGAAGGTTTGGTGCTTGATTTGCTTTTTAGTAAGATATTCTAGTTTCTTAGTATTGTACTTCTTAATATTATACTTCTATTTAATAAAAATACTTGAATATTAAATATTTGCTTTCAAGCCAGGAAATGCAGCTTTGGTACATTTTGCTTTTATTTTATTTTTATTTTTGAGACAGAGTTTCTCTCTTATTATCCAGGCTGGAGTGCAATGATGCCATCTCAGCTCCCTGCTCACTACAACCTTCGCCCTCTCAGGTTCAAGCAGTTCACCTGCCTCAGCCTCCCAAGTAGCTGGGATTATAGGATTGGCCACCAGGCCCAGCTAATTTTGTATTTTTAGTAGAGATGGGGTTTCACCATATTGGTCAGGCTAGTTTCGAACTCCTGACCTCAGGCGATTCGCCCACCTCGGCCTCCCAAAGTGCAGGGATTACAGGCATGAGCCACAGAGCTATGTTGCCCAGCCACATTTTTCTTTTAAAAGACTGACAAAAACATGCATAGTGTCAGTAGCCATCTCAGTTATATGATGAAGGATTCAGCAAGTTGAGGTGCCATATAGTATTTGGTCCCTAGTAAAGAAAAAAGTAAATTGGAGCTTTATATTAATTGTAGATGTTTGCGTAATAGTACAGTATTCACCATAAGGAAAATTATGTATTCAGGATAAATTTATGCTAATTTAATTGAGGAAAGAAGACCCTTACATGGTTTACAAACTAATAGGAACAACTTTGTTTTACCCCAGATCCCATTCTTGAAAGTAATTTTTTTTTTTTTTTAATTCAGTTCCTTCAGTTGGAACTTTGGCAGTGCACTTGATACCACAGTGTTGTGTTTTTTCTGCCAGTGGTAGTTTTTTCCATGTGTGGCCTTCACAAAAACAGTGGAAAGCCTTTAGTATGTGTATGAAAGAGAATTTTCTTCCTTCTCTGAGAATATCATCTTACTGTGGAGTGATTCAGATAGCCATGGACTCCATTACTTTTAAGTGTTTATACCAACCTGCTTATGTTACACTGTGACCACATGGGTCTGAACTGGAAAGGTACCAACTAGTTTTCCTGAAAGCATAGTAAGTCTTAACAAAATAATCTAACCTTTTCACCTGTAAGTAGTTTATTTGTGCAAAATGTTTAGTAAGTGGGTTGTAGGATTTTAATGGCAAAATGTTCAGAATAAATTGTTTTATAATTGGAAGTATTTCATAAACAAGCCTTGTTAGAAGACTTTTTAGTCTATTTAACCTATTTTGTTTAAGACTCTGGAAGGATTGGTTTGATAAAGTAGTTGATGCCTTACATTTATATAGCATTTTAGCATTTTAAAATTATTTTACCTTAACAATTTTTTAAATTATCAAACAGTATTGTTCATACCAAGTGAAACAATCCAAAGATGTGTAACCCTTAATTCCTGTGTATCTCCTGCTTTTTCACCTATACTAAGGTTAATACTGTTGTTTGACAGTCCATGGCTCAATGTATTTTTACAAACATCATATTCATTGGGTTATCCCTGCAACTTTTTGCAAGATCAGTATTCCCATTTTATTGATGAGAAAGTTGAGGCCTAAAAAGAATGAATAATTTCAGGCCTGTGATTACTTATCTGGATGATGTTGCAACTGACACTGGGACCTAGGTCAAATGATTTCAGTATTTGTGCTGTTAACCTGTTTTACGTACATTTGAAGCAGTGTGATATAGTTGGGTCTCTGGGGTTAGTCCTGGGTTAAAGGTAAATTTTTAATCTTTCTAAGTAGTTTTCCTTATCTGTAAAATGGGGATAATACCTTCAATCTCCCCAGGCCTGTGGGGATTAAGGGAAATAATTGAAGTGCCTAAAAATAGTTAAAGAATGTTAGTTTCCATTCTCTTAAATATTTGAAAATCCAGATTAAAAATATTTTTAAATGAAGGATTATTAATAGAATTACTTAAATAGTAAACTTTCCTAGTGTGTTTAAAGTATGATTTATAATCAGTTTTCAAATATGATTTATGTGAAGTGCAGCTGTAACATCTTTCAGCATGAGTGTAGAAATGGAAACAGAGTTAAGTCAGCCTCTTTAAAATATTAAAAGCTATGGTAAGACTTTTTTTTTACCAAGCAAAGAAACCAAACTAAGCAGTAGAATTGCGTAGATGTGCATTCCTCATAGGAGATAGCCAGGAAATAGATAGCAAGATCAGACTGAAACTGGCTTTGAGATTGAAATCCCCTTCAGAAGAGGTAAAACTTTCCCAAGTAGCACTCAGATTCTTTGTTGGTCCATTCTTAGCAACTGGGTCCCCACTGAAGGTATTGAAGCCAGTAATTGTGGCGTTGACTGCAGTGCCTCCGTATAGGGGGAGAAATGTGTGTGTGTTCTGGAATAGGTGATCTAAGGTAATTGTGGAACAAGAACACTGACATTATCTCAAGTTTTATAACTAAACCTTTTTGTGGAGAGAAAACAGTACTACTCACTCAACTTTTAAGGTTTATAGAACTTCTCAAAGTTACTATCAATTCCATCTAAACACAATTGGGATGGCACTAGAGGAGAGTTCAAATTCATCTGAATTTAAGAAAAGTGTTTACAAAGGGACATAACATTTTAGTAATTTTAGGACTATTTTCTGAGAAGTTATTGTCATATCTCTTATGGAATATTACTTTAAAAAAAATTTAAAACATTTTTAGGATATACTAAGAGAAATTGCTAAATAAAGTATTCACTGCTAGTCCTCACATAAAGGAAAAACTTTTCTATTTGAACCTATTTTAAGATCTTTTAGGATTCCTGTTTAGAATTATCTCTTCCTTCTCTTTATTTTATTACCTTGTCTGATTTTTAATTGTGGATTATTTTATGTGTGGATTATTTTAGAAAGTGTCTGAGTAAAGTGCTAATCCAATAAAATGTATTTGGTAAAATAGTGCAACCATTGTAGTATGTTACTATCATATAAACAGTAGATTTAAGTTGTCTTCCTGTATCAGTGATGACTCATTGCTTTCAACTTAAGTTTAGCCGTTTTCACTTGCAAGAATAACATTTTTCCCTTGATAAAATCACAAAGATGAATTAGACTTTAAGGAGTTAGCGCTGCTTTGGATTTCAAAGAGGTTTACTAACAAAAATAACACATTTAGATTTTTGTGCTTCATTTTTAAAAGCTTTTTAAATTGTATAAAGCTGGAGATAAAGACTAGTTTGTTTTTATGTGTTTAGCACTGTGGTTCCCAATCCTGGCTATACCTGTTTGTTTTTGTTTTTTTGAGACTGAGTCTCGCTCTGTCACCCAGGCTGGAGTGCGGTGATACGATCTCTTGGCTCACTGCAACCTCTGTCTGTCTCCCAGGTTCAAGTGATTCTCTTGCACGAACCACAATGCTAGCTAATTTTTGTGTTTTTAGTAGAGATGGAGTTTCACCACGGCTGGTCAGGCTGGTTTTGAACTCTAACCTCAGGAGATCTGCCTGTGTTGGCCTCCCAAAGTAATGGGATTACTGGCGCGAGCCACACCGTGCCTATACCTGGAGATTTTAAAACAAAACAAAACAAAACAAAACAAAACAAAATCAATACCTGGGCACATGCCCAAGAGATGTAAATTAATTGGCCTAAGGTAAAATCCAGTTACAGTATTTTTAAAAGCTCCCAGGGTGATTCTGATGCGCAACCAGGCTTGAGAATCGCCGGGTTAGCATTGTCTGTCTATTGATTTAATTCTTTAATTGAGACTTTGTCCTTTTCTCTCTGATACTCATGGTTCATTACCCAGCCTATTAACATTTCCTGCCCTGGCTTCACCTCCTGCTATTTACATTTGACTCTCTTAACTTTGCTGCCCCCTGTGGCTTAGCTACTTTACTGAAGGGGAGATAGTGCTGTTAGATTCTGGAGTTTTGGGTATGATGGGATGATTCTATTGGTTTGTTGTCGTTATCATAATTAAAACCCAACTGTTATTTGGTGCCAGGTGGTCAATTTTCTTTTCTCTGTGATTTTTGGAGCTGGCAAGCAAAATCGAGAAGGTATGATATAGGTTTGCTCAATTTTAATCCCATCATTCAGCATAACAAGTAGTAATGATTCCAACCACTTTTGGGTGTAAAACTAGTTTCCTCTGTATGCTTACAGCAGTGTTCTGTTTCTTGAAGATCTAGGCCTACTACTATCATTGTATATGATACTGAACAAAGGAACTATTCTTGAACCTTACAGCATTTTTGGTCATGCCTTATTTTTATTTCACATCAAGAAATGTTTCTCTCCAGAGTGTTTTCATGGCCATCATCTAACTTAATCTTGACCACAGCTTTTTATCGAAGGTAGGGCAGTGAGAACTCAGGGTTGCTAATATTCCATATTTCTATTTTGTCTTTGTCTTTTCTGGTATCAGTTTGAGTAATACTTCTGTTTGTTGATTTCTTGTTTTGGGTAGGTGTTCAATTGTTATATTGTGATGCTCTCTCTCCAGAATGAGATGGTGAATTTTTTTGTGAAAGCAAAAGTCATTATCTGTTTTTTGTAATCCTGTTATGGTACCAAATACGGTATTTTGTGCATAATAAATGTAGTCATAGAGACAGAATCAGTGTTTTGATGAATAAATTGTCTATTGGTTGTCTTCTAGTTACCCCTTCCCCTTTATTGATTGTATCTCTTTTAGTGCTGTTTGGTGCTATCTACCAAAGATTGATTCTCTTCTGTTTTGTTTTTTGGTTTTCCTTATTATTTGAGACAAGGTCTTGCTCTATCACCCAGGCTGGAATGTCGTAACACAATTGTAACTCACTGCAGCCTCAAACTTCTGGGCTCAAGCCATTCTCCCAAGTAGCCAGGACTACGGGTATGCGCTGCCACACCCAGCTAAGTTTTTTATTTTTATACAGACAGGTTCTCGCTATGTTGCCCTGGCTGGTCTTGAATTCCTGGCCTCATGTGATCCTCCGTCTTTGGCCTCCCAAAAGCTGGGATTCCAGGTGTGAATCACTGCCTCACCCAGTTTTTTTAATTTTAATACATGTATGCCTAAAACTGGCTCAGGATGATTTAAAGCAGGAGTGTCCAAGGGAGAGCATGTTGTCTTGGGTTCTTAGTTTCTGTTTTGGGTTGTGCCAGTGAAGCCCCTACCTCGTTCCTCTTTTCTGCTATTCACTAGAGAGAAACTGAAAAACCATGGCTTCAGGCTGCTAAAAGCCTAAAACAAAATGAAACAGAACAACAACAACACAAAAATAAGGTGGATTGGACAAGCTTGATTTAAAGTAAATGAATTCTGGGTCCTTAATACCTTAGCAATAAATAGTAAATGTAGGGTTAAAACAAAAGATTATTTGTATTTTGCCGATAACCAGTATGAATGACGTGTAACATTATTGATAAGTTTGTTGCTAGGAAAGTTACTGTATAAGGTTCTTGAGGAAAAGTAATACTGGGTTGACTCCTAGATATGGACATGTGTATATAAAATTATGAAATAATTTGTAGTAAAATCTGAGTTTCAGATGCAATATTTATAAGGATGTCCTTGAAGGAGGTGAAAGGAACCGGTTTGAAATATATAATAAACTCTTAGTATATTATTATGTGACAAGGAGTCTAAATGTTTTGCTGAAAGACATGACAGACTGGGATTGTGCAAAATAAACTCTACTTTTCTGAGGAGGATATTGACTAATAAGCAGTTTCAAGCCTAGTTTTTGTCTCTCTTTTTGAACTCTTATCTGAAGGATTTTATTTATGTGGACCTTTTAAGTGAATAATGAAGAGTTTTAGAGATCCTGTAATTTTGATTGGGTTTCCTGAAGAAACATACTGAAATTTTTTTTTTGGCCAGGGTTGGTGGGGGGTGGGGGTTAGGGGGGTGGTAATCTAACTTGGATACTGAAGGCAAGGGATTTCTTAGATACACACTCCTCCTACTGGAATGGTGATGCTAATTGCAGCTACTATAACCTTACTACGATGTTGTATCTCGTTGAGCTTTCCAGTGCTGAATGGGATCTCAGAAGTCATTCTGGTTTAGCCTCCATTGGGATTTGATTTCACTTTTGGTATTCTAAATAAATACCTTGCCATTAAATCAGAGAAGTTTTCTTTAAAGTAGGGAGGAAAGTACAGGGTTTTAAAACCCTTATTCGCTCCGGTTTTGCTTAATGAGTAAACTGTTTAGATAATAGCTAAAAGAAGTTAAATACCTGAAACAGAAATTTTTAAATGGCTTAGAACTTGCAGTTCAGTAGTATCAGATCTAAAATACAGCTTCAAAAATTGCATATTTTTTTTCAGCAGAATGCAGATTTTTAAAAATTATATATTTTGTCTAATTGGTTTTACCTTCGTTTCACATTGTGTCAAGGATATTCCATAATTATAGCTATTACTGTAAGTCAATGATTATTTGAATTCATTGTTAATCCCCTGCCTCTAAATTGATAAGTGAAAAAAATGAGACAGTTTTGATTATAACTCCTGAATTTTGATTAGCAAAATTGGGGAGATTTTTAAAACATAACTTTTCAGACGGACTTAAAAAAAATCTATTGAAATTAAAAGTAAAATGAGACATAACTTCTGTAGGAATATATATCTGATTTTATTAAAACAACAAAAAGCTTGTTCTACCATTCTTTAAATTGGATAGAGGCAAAATATTTCGTTTGTTGCTGTGAAATTAGACACATACTTTATTTTCAAAAATCTAGTACAGAAATCTTTTCCTCTCTTTGGTTTTCCATAGTGCATAAAAATTTGATGAAAAAGAAAATTTTGGTGAACCACTGCAGAGATTAAAACTTGATAAAGTGAATAAAATGATGCATGTTTTTTTCAAATTTAATGTCTTTAGGAGTTTATAGTTGGTGGCAAATACAGACTTATAAGTAGGCAGTTTCAAATAGCATGATAAGTGTCATGATAAGAGTAAGTTCTAAAACGTTAAGAGAGTATGTGAAGGACTCAACCCAGTTTTGGTATGGGAGGGGACAGATCGAGGGAAGTTCCCTGGAGAAAGTGACAGGTAAATGGCCATCTAAAAGGCCAGAAGGTGTTAGGCCAAGATAAGTAGGCTAAGAGGTCTACCCAAACGACAGTATATGCAGACCCAGAGTTAAATAAGCATAGTATATTTTGGGAATTACCAGCAGTTTATATAACTGTGATATAGAATATAGGTTATATTCGGTATCTCTGTGTGATATACTCTGTATCACTAGAGAAGTGGAATATTTGGGGTCTAGTGCATAGTCTTGTTACTGTGTTGTTGCTATGTTGAAGAATGGATGTAGGCATTTTATTGCATTCATACCTTACAGTACCATGAAGTGTGTATTGGGAAAAGATTAGTGAGGATACTGACACAGTAATCAAGACAAGAGATAAAGGTGCTTTTCCAAGTGGAGATGGGGTGGTATCACAGGCAAGACCTGGTGAGAGGGAACAATCAACGATGATACATGATACATTTCTTTTTTTTTTTTAAGAGTCTTGCTCTGTCTTCAGGCTGGAGTGCAGTGACGCAATCTTGGTTCACTGCAGCCTCTATGTCCTGGGTTCAGGTGATTCTCCTGCCTCAGCCTTCTGAATAGCTGGTGCTACAGGTGCCTGCCACCACACCCAGCTAATTTTTGTATTTTTAGTAGAGATGGGGTTTCACCATGTTGACCAGGACGGTCTCAATCTTCAGAACTCGTGATCGGCCTGCCTCAGCCTCTCAAAGTGCTGGGATTACAGGCATGGACTGCTGCACTTGGCCGATGATACATTTCTAACTTGGGCAACTGGATGTATGATAGCAGTTTATTGAAAGGGAGAAATGGAGACATTAGATTTGGGAGGAGAAGATAATGGTACTTTGTTAATCAGGGCGAAGTGTCTGTGGGAAATTGAAGTGAAGCTGCCTAGTAGGAAGGTGGATTATTTGGATATGGAGCAATGTGCTAGAGATAATTTGAGAGTCTTTGGCTTATACGTGGCATTTGAAGCGATGCAAATAGAAGCGACTGCCCACTGAAAATGGATAGAATGAGAAGACGCAAAGAAATACCAACACTGGGATAATGGGTAGGGGAAAAAGGTACAACGAAGAGTCAAGAGAGACAGCTGGAGTTGGGGCCAAAGAAGACAGGAAAGAGTGAAGATAAGGATGTCAGGGGATAAAGTCTTTAAAAACTGGGGGATAGTTTGGGAAAGTAGTAACAGTGGAGAACTGTGGACAAGTCCAATAAGAACTGAAAAGTTTGCTGGGCACGGTAGCGTGTGCCTGTAGTCTCAGCGACTCGGGAGCCTGAGGTGGGAGGATTGCTTGAGCCCAGGAGTTCTGGGCTGTAGTGCGCTTTTCCGATCTGGTGTCCACACTAAGTTTGGCATGAATATGGTGACCTCCAGGGAGCTGGGGACCACCAGGTTGCCTAAGGAGGTTTGAACCGGCCCAGGTTGGAAATGGAGCAGGTCAAAACTCCCGTGCTGATCAGTAGTGGGATCGCGCCTGTGAATAGCCACTGTACTCCAGGGTGGGCAACATATCGAGACCCTGTCTCTTACTAAAAAAAAAAAAAAAGAAGAAAAAAGAACTGAAAAGTTTCCATGGGTTCGTTAGTCTTTAGGCAATATTGGTGACTTGAGAGGTGTTTGGAGGACTGATAAGTTGAAATTAGATTTTTGTAAGGTGGATAGTGAGTGGAAATTGTAAAAGCTGAATGAGTAAGTATGGACAACTCTTTAAGAAAGTTTGGCAGTTAAAAATTTAACTACTGTATAGAGAATGCATTGTAGCAGAATACAATTTTTTTTTTTTTTTAGACAAAAGTTTTATTCTTGTTGCCCAGGCTGGAGTGCAATGGTGCGATCTCGGCTCACCACAACCTCTGCCTCTCAGGTTCAAGCGATTCTCCTGCCTCAGTCTTCTGAGTAGCTGGGATTACAGGCATGCACCACCATGCCCAGTTAATTTTGTACTTCTAGTAGAGACAGGGTTTCTACATTTTGGTCAGGCTGGTCTCGAATTCCCAATCTCAGGTGATCTGCCGACCTCAGCCTCCCAAAGTGCTGGGATTACAGGCATGAGCCACTGTGCCCAGCTAGAATAAGATTTTTTAGAAAGAGGCGCTGGGCGTGGTGGCATGTGCCTTGAATCCCAGCTATTCGGGAGGCTGAGGCTGGAGGATAGCTTGAGTCCAGGAGTTCTGGGCTGTAGTGTGCTATGCCGATCTGGTGTCCGCACTAAGTTTGGCATCAATATGGTGACCTCCCGGGAGCAGGAGACCACCAGGTTGCTTAAGGAGGGGTGACCAGCCCAGCTCCAGAAACAGAGCAGGTCAAAACTCCCATGCTGATCAGTAGTGGAATCGCACCTGTGAATAGCCACTGCACTCCAGCCTGGGCAACATAGTGAGACCCTGTCTCTTAAAAAAAAAATTTTTTTTTAATTAAAAAAAAATAAAAAAAAATAGGAGGGGAGGACAAGTTAGGAGATTAAGTCAGGTAAGACATTATGTGACTTGAGGTAGGGTAGTAGCCCAAGATGGAGAGAAAAAGATGCATTTGAGATATGTCTTAGATAGGACCATGTTAATGAATTGTTTGGGAGGAAATGGAAAGGCAGAGGTGTAGGAGTCAAGGAAGACTTTTAGGTGTTTTAGCTTGGACACCTGGGTGGGTAGGAATGTGTCCCACCACTAAGAAAGGAGTATACTGGAGGAGGAACCAGGAATAGAGGGAAAATCCAGAGTTGTATTTTGGAAATTTTAAATTTGAGATGCTGTTTAGAAACCCATTTATAAATATCAAATAGACGATTGCATATGTGAATCAAAGAGTGCCCATTTTGTAATTTCTGTGACTTCTAAACATTAACTATATCCTTTTTTTTTTTTTTGAGACGGAGTTTCGCTCTTGTTACCCAGGCTGGAGTGCAATGGCGCGATCTCGGCTCACCGCAACCTCCGCCTCCTGGGCTCAGGCAATTCTCCTGCCTCAGCCTCCTGAGTAGCTGGGATTACAGGCACGCGCCACCACGCCCAGCTAGTTTTTTTGTATTTGTAGTAAGAGACGGGGTTTCACCATGTTGACCAGGATGGTCTCGATCTCTCGACCTCGTGATCCACCCGCCTCGGCCTCCCAAAGTGCTGGGATTACAGGCTTGAGCCACCGCGCCCGGCCTAACTATATTCTTTATATTAACTTTTAATGGCCTGCCAAGACTTTCAAATTTGCTTATAAGAAGACGTGGATAGTTTGGGTTGCTGGCCACTTAGTCTCCTGGTTAAATTGGGATTATCTATTCTCTACTCAATAGAACGTCTTCTGTGTACACTGCATGACAAGATGTCATTAGTATGTGCATGAAGGAGATCACAAAATATGCTGGAATAAGTGCATGAATAAGGTTAAAGTGCCTGTTTTTGTCTTTAGACTATATGCTTTGAGACCCAAGAGACATATCTTCCTACATAGCATTTAGATAGTTGTTTTATATTTATTGAATGGAAGAATGAAGCAAAAGCTATTAAATTGAAAAAAAAAAACATTTTATATCATACAATAATTTACAACTTTAGGGTGATTTATAACTGAGTAATGTTTACCTGCAATGCTAAACTGGTTAGCATTTTATAGATGAAAAAAACAAAATCTAGGTAGATATATTCTTGTGCTGGTCATGTATGACTTGGTCTTCTCACTTGGTTGCCGATTCCTCTATTTAATGGAAGATCTTTGTTGCCTGCACTGAAGCAAAGTTGAGTACCTTATTTCCTTAAACTGTAACACAGAAATATTTATAATTGAGAGCCTTATTAAGAGAAATACGTTTCTTTTTGATAACTTGAAAATGAGATTTTCATAAGGTGAAGAGTGAATGGAAATTGTAAAAGCTGAATAAGTCTTTAGACTATAGTTTTCAGTCTAACTAAAGTCTTTAGACCTATTCTAACTATATAATATAGTCTTTAGACCTAGACCTATCAATCTATAGACTCTAGTCTTTTGACCTTAGACTATAGTATAGTCTTTAGATTATAGGTACGGGGCAAGTAAGCCAGTATTGAACATGGATTTTTCTAAGACCCGTTAAAGCAAGGAATCTTTGTTTCTTAAATTTCTTCTGATATAAAAATGCTTCATTGATCTTCTTTGAGGTCTTCTTTTGAGCTCTGTCCTCTCCTTTTTAGGTAACCTAAAATTTTTCTGGAAAAAAAAAAAAAAAGCATTTGTTTTATGAATGAGTAGTGAGAAACAAGACGAAGTTAATTGTTAATCATTCAGCACATTTGTGTCACAGCTAGATTTTGGAGTCACTACTCAAAGTTATAATGATCTATAATTAGCATGAAGAAATTATAGATTATCAAGAACCGATTAGAATCTACTTATTTTTGCCTCTCTTTTGGAAATGTTGGGTATATTCTGGCCCCCTTTTACACAAAGTTTTTGGAAAGTTTTAAAAATACTGCTCCACATTAGCATAGTACTATCTTTCTGATCATTTTTTCTCAAATCTGAGAGACGAAAAAAAGGTCAAGATAATGGAGACTTGGATGTAAAAGTCAATTGGGCTAATACAACTACCACTTGACTGATTTTATTCTTCCACTAAAACTTCCAGACAAGCTGAAATTAGAGTTAGATGTCATTTCCTTAAATAGTTTTCCACATGCATTTGTGCTTGCAGTGAGTGAATGAACTAACCTAATTTTGAATCCAGAGTGAACATAAAGTAGCAAATATAACAATGAAGTGCTTTTAAGATACATTTATTTACCACAGTCATATTTTCTTCATAAGACTTTGTGTGTGTGTGTGTGTGTGTGTGACATGGTCTTGCTCTGTCTCACAGGCTGGAGTGCAGTGGTGCGATCTATGCTCACTGCAACCTCTGCCTCCTGGGTTCAAGCAATTCTCTTGCCTCAGCCTCCTGAGAAGCTGAGATTACAGGCACCCACCACCACAACTGCCTAATTTTTGTATTTTTAGTAGAGACAGGGTTTCGCCATGTTGGCCGGGCTGGTCTTGAACTCATGATCTCAAGTGATCTGCCTGCCTTGGCCTCCTAAAGTGCAGGGATTAAAAGTGTGAGCTGCCGCGCCCAGCCCATAAGAAATTTTGATTATTTATGTAGAAAAGGGAAAAATAACCCGACTTTCACCTAGCTCCTGTGTATCTAGTCACTGGTTTTGGTATTTACCTATTTCGATAATCCGTTTTTAATTTGGATCATCTGGATACTCTGTATATTTTTAAGAACTAATTCTTTTTAAGATCTTGAGAAGTAAGTTCTTCTATAGAACAGGAATTACTATTTTAGGTTATAATACAATACTTGCTGTGAGTCATAAGCTAATCTCAGTTTTCATGGTTTTCTAAAATAAACTTATTTAAAGAATATGTAATGGGAATATTTTAAACTACCCCATTATATATATTTTTTTTATAAAAACTTACAGACTTACTGTTAACACAACTCAAAGGACAATCTTACAATGGTAGAAAGTAAAAATTCCTACCTAGAGGAAATCTCTCTTAAATTCTTGAGCATCTTACCGTATTTTCTCATGAGTGGGATCATACTATGTATGCTGTTCTGTAGCCTATTACTTTCACTTAATAGAATATTACAAATAGCAAATTTTGGCATGAAAAATATTACCATCAATTTAGAATTGTTTCTGGATAAACTTTTTCTTTCTGGAAATACTGAACCAACTCATATGAAACCTTGGTGATAAGTTTCTTATGTTTCAAAGGAAGGAAATAATTTCTAAGAGTACAGATATTTAATTTTATGGAGATTATATGTGGATCTCTTAGAAAATCCAATTTAAGGAATGTGCCATTTAAAAATATATATATTTTATAGAATTTCCAGGGTTCTTGGATTTCCCCACAACCACCATCCCAAAGCCCATCTGTGATAATGGTTGAAAGAAGTGGGATGTCTGTAGAGTGTAGGTCCTGCATCTAGAGACTTGAACACTTTGTTTTTGTTTGTTTGTTTGAGACAGAGTCTTGCTCTGTTGCCCAGGCTAGAGTGCAGTGGTGTGATCTTGGCTCACTGCAACTTCTGCCTCTTGAGTTCAAGCAGTTCTCCTGCCTCAGCCTCCTAAGTAGCTGGGATTATAGGTGTGAGCCACCATGCCTGGCTAATTTTTGTATTTTTAGCGGAGACAGGGTTTTGCCATGTGGACCAGGCTGGTCTTGAACTCCAGCCTCAAGTGATCTGCCCTCCTCAGCCCCACAAAGTGCTGGGATTACAGGCGTGATCCACCATGCTCGGCCCAGTTAATTTTTTGAAATAAAATAGCAGTAGTAGCGTATGTACTTATATTTGAATGACAATTGATTAAAGCATGGACATATTTATGTTCTTGAAAGTTTTAGTATTGTAGGGCTTTTCTTAAAATAATACATTTATATATTAGAACATTCTCAAACTTGTAGTATGTATGTATTCAAATTTCTTAAAATTGATGTCTACAATTTTTTCCCACCATTTTCAATTTTAATGAAACCACAGAACCTTAATAAGTCATATTTAGTCACAGTGCTATGAATCATTTGTTAATAAACGTTTTCATTGTTACTTTATTATAGTCTGCTCTCTAAAGTTTCAAATAAAAGCTGATTTTAGATTCTTAGTTATTAATGTTCTAGGGGTATTGCCAAAAAAAGCTACATGTCCTATATTCTGTGCCAGTTTCTTAAATTAGAATCTTGGATTGCATCCTCAGCGTGTCACTGTAGTGGTATTGCTGGGTTGCTATGATACAGTGCTTGTTCTATAATTTGTAGCATGAATCCTATGTGAGATCTTACTTTAGATTTCAAGTATGTTAGGAGCAGTAATTAGGGATGTTTTCCTCTAAGGAAAATTACAGCTATGAAATTATTATTTGTTACAAATGATACCTGCTACTTCAAATTATTTATTCTTAAATATAGAGGATTAACATTGAACTACTTGAAATAACTTGGTTATCACCTGAGAAGTTTAGTTTATCACTGACTTAATGAAGATGGGCAAGAAGAGGAAGGGTTTATGATAATGAACATATTAAGATTCCAGTGTTCTTTTACTTGGTATTTGATATCTTAAGAGAAATGAATATAGACTAGATTTTCTGGGAAGATGCATTTGAAACAGTACGATTAAAACCACATTACAGGAGAAAACTACAAATTATCTTCTCGTATTGCATTAAAAAATGTTTGGTGAACTGTTCTTAAAATGAACCCTCTGTGGCCATCTTAATAAGCTATTATTACTACCTCTTTTTCATTGTAAGTGTTGGTTTTGGGATTTCATTTACATGTTCCTTGAAAATTTTTATTAATTTAGCATTATAAATTATAGGCACCATAAAGACAAAACTAGTGGATTCTGTGTTGTACACACTTTGGTGGTGGAATGAAGTTTATGTGATTATTGGTTAGTGGCATTGCTGCAATTGATCTTGAAACTTTTACTGTCTCTCTCAGCAATGTTTTGGATATTTGATATGAAAATATTTTAGAGACCAGAACTAGACTAAATTTTAAAAACAGCTCTATTAAGATATAATTCATATACCATGTAATTCCCCATTTAAAGTATACAATTCCATGGCTTTTAGTACATTCACAGATATGTGCAGCTACCACAGTCAATTTTAGAATAGTTTCATCATCTCAAAAAGAAATACCATGCCTTTTAGCTATCATCCCCTATTCCTTTAGGGATTCCTTAAGCAACCATTAATTTACTTTCCATCTCTAAATTTCCCTATTCTGGACATTTCATGTGAATGGAATAATATAATATGTGGTCTTTTGTAATTGGCTTCTTTCATTCACTTCGCATAATATTAAGGATTTATTCATGTTATAGCATGTGTTAGTGCTTCATTCCTTTTTATGGCTGAATAGTATTCTATTGTATGGTTATACCACATTTTATTTACCCATTCCTCACTTGATAGACATTTTGATTGTTTCCACTGTTCAGTTATGAATAATGCTTTGAACATTTGTATACAAGTTTGTTTGTGGACATACATTTTCATTTCTCTTGGGTATACCTGTAGGAGTGGAACTGCTTAGTCATAAGGTAATTCTGGGCTTAGTCACTTGAGAAACTGCCACACTTTTTTCCGTAGTGGCTGCACTATTTTACACTCCCACTTGTGGTATATGAGGGTTTTCATCGCTCCACATCCTTACCAATACTTGTTATTTTGACTTTTTGATTATAGCCATCCTAATGGATGTGAAGTAGTATCTCCTTGTGGTTGTAATTTGCATTTCCCTAATGACTGATGTCTCTTTTAACATGCCTATTGGCCATTTGTATATCTTGGAGAAATGGCCCTTTAGATCCTTTGCCCACTTTTGAATTGTTATTTGTCTTTTTATCATTGAGTTGTAAGAATTCTTTATATATACTTGATATTAGTCCCTGTGTCTTTTCACTTTCTTGGTGGTGTCCTTTGAAGCACAAACGTTTTAAATTTTGATTAAGTCTAAATTTTCTTTTTTCTTGTTACTCATGCTTTTGGAGTCATATCTAAGGATTGTTTCCCAAATGTGAGGCTATGAAGATTTACTCCTATGTTTTCTTCTAAGAATTTTGTAATTTTAACCTTTACATTTAGGTCTTTGGCAATTTTGAGTTAATTTTTATATAGGGTATGATGTAAGGATTCAAATTCATTCTTTTGCATGCAGCTATCACATTTATCTTCTCACCATTTGTTGAAAATACTTCTTTCCCCATTAGATGGTCTTGGCTCTTTTGTTGAAAATTAGCACATGGTTTTATTTCTGGATTCTCAGTTCTATCCCGTTGATCTATATGTCTGCTCTTATGTCAGTACCACACTGTCTTGATTACTTGTTTAATATAGTAAGTTTTGGAATGGGATAGTGTGAATTCTTCCTAGTCTGTTTTTCTTTTTCAGGATTGTTTCAGCCGTTATTGGGTCACTTAAAATTGTAACGATTAGGTTATTGATTTAAGATCTTTTGTTCTTTCCTATATAGACATTTATAACTATATCTTTCCCTCAGAACACACTTAAGTTTTGGTATGTCTTTATTTTCATTTGTCTCAGCATGTTTTTTTTTTTTTTTTAATTTTGTTTGAGGTTTCTTCTTTTACCCTTTAGTTATTTAAGAATCATTTAATTCCCACATATTTGTGAGTTTCCCAAAAATGTTTTAACTTCTATTTTCTAAGAGATGAGGGTCTCACTATGTTGCCCATGCTTCAGTGCAGTGGCTGTTCACAGATGCTATAATAGTACACTGTGGCGGCTAACTCCTGGGCTCAGAGGGATCCTCATTGCCTCAGCATCTCAAGTAACTGAGCCTACAGGTACATGCTACCATGCCCCCCACTCTCCTCCCTTTTTTTTTTTTTTGAGACACGTCTCACTCTGTTGCCCAGCCTAGAGTGCAGTGGCACAATCTCAGCTCACTGCAACCCTAGCCTCCAGGGTTCAAGCTGTTCTCTTGCCTCAGCGCCCACTGTAGCAGGGACTACAGGCGCATACCACCATGCCCGGCTAATTTTTGTATTTCTAGTAGAGATGGGGTTTCACCATGTTGGCCAGGATGGTCTCTATCTCCTGACCTTGTGATCCACGTGCCTCTGCCTCCCAAAATGAGTAGGTGTAGTTTCCCCCTGTACTGTGTGTATGTCAGAAGCCTCTGATCCTCTTCCTCAGAGAGGTGCAGCTTTGAGAATGCCCAGGCACCTTGGGATGACAGTGGTTTGGGCAGGGTTCTCTTTGTCTTTTCCTGACTGTACTCCCAGTTGTTAAATTCCATTGATTTTCAGCTGATTGCTCAACTGTTTTCAATAATGCTTTGGGGCACACATTGTTCTACAAACTAATCCAATCAAATCCAGGCTCCTTTGAAGGCGTAGTTCCCAAGGTCAGTATGTGATATTTGTTCTAACCACAGGAGGCCTCCATGCTGCTGTTTGTTGTTGTTGTTGTTGTTTGTTTTTGTTTTTGGCTCTCCTGAACAATAACTGGCCTACAGTTTAGTCTGTATCCTCATTGAATTTACAGATCTCCCCATTATCTTTCACCAAAACCTCTACTGTTCTTAAGAGCACCCTTACGGATGAACATTTTAAAAAATGCCCTGTTGTAAAGAAGTCAGTTGTTTTGGTACTTCTCCCCCCAAGCAAAATCTTGAGTCAGGGCTATGAGCTGGGGGTAGGAACAATGGTATGCTTCTTTCTGAAAGTCTGCTTTAGGAGCTGAGCAGTTGGGGGAAGTGGGAGCAGTAGCCTAGGGTCTTTTTGGCTTGCCTCTTCCAGAGTGGAATCAATACTTTATGGGCCAGAGCTAAGGTAATTGAGGCCCCAGTAATTTTAGCAGTGCTGCACAAAAGGCAGAGCCTCTGTGGCATGTTTGGAGGTTGGGCAGAAGAAAGGAGGCCTGCCTTTCAGATGCACTTGTCTAGAACTTATCCTCAGCAACAATAAGTAGCTGTGGAAAGGATGAGAAATGCTGATGGGTCCTACTCCTTACCTAAAGATGTCTGGGAGCTAGATGTGGAGGGATCCATGTGTTCTTGGCTGCACCTCTTTGATGTGGAGTTTCTCTAGCTGAACCAAGGGGGAAGGAGCTGTCTTGGTTAATAGTCATGTGCTGCATAATGATGTTTTGGTCCATGATGTGGTATATAGGATGGTGGTCCCATGATACTACAATGGAGCTGAAAAATTCCTGTCCCCTAGTGATGTAGCTTTAGCTCATAGCACATAACTCACGTGTTTATGGTGATGCCAGTGTAAATAAACCGATTGTACTGTTATATAAAAGTATAGTACATACAATTATGTGCAATACGTAATACTTGATAATAAATGTTACTGGCTTATGTATTTATTATACTATTCTTATTTTATGGTGTACTACTTATTAAAAAAAAAAGCTGTAAAACAGCCTCAGGCAGATCCTTCAGGAGGTATTCTAGAAGGAGATGTGGAGATAACAAAGACAGTGATGTGGATGATCCTGACCCTGTGTAGGCCTAGCTAATGTGTGTTTGTGTCTTAGTTTTTAACAAAAAAGTTTAAAAAGTTAAAAAGTCCGAAAAGTAGAAAACGTGTAGAATACTGATAGAAAAAATATTTTTATACAGCTGTACAACATGTGTTTTAAGCTATGTTATTGCAAAAGAGTCAAAAAGTTAAAATTTTAAAGTTTACATAAAGTAAAAAAGTTACGGTAGGGGGAGCATCAGGAGCCTGGGCTTGAAGGGGGAGACTATACCTATCATTTTAAGAAAATGGCAGACAAGGGGATGGGTGCAGTGGCTCACACCTGTAATTCCAGCACTTTGGGAGGCCGAGGTGGGTGGATCACCAGGTCAGGAGATGAAGACCATCCTGGCCAACATGGTGAAACCCCGTCTCCACTAAAAATAAAATACAAAAATTAGCTGGGTGTGGTGGCACATGCCTGTAATCCCAGCTGCTCGGGAGGCTGAGGCAGGAGAATCGCTTGACCTAGGGAGGCGGAGGTTGCAGTGAGCCGAGATCATGCCACCGCACTCCAGCCTGGCAACAGAGTGAGACTCCGTCTCAAAAAAAAAAAAGAAAATGGCAGAAGACAAACCAGACATGGGGGAAATCGCCAACTTCGATAAGGCCAAGCTGAAGAAAATGGAGACTCAGGAGAACACCCTGCAGACCAAAGAGACCATTGAGCAGGAGAAGCAGAAATTTCCTAAGAGCCTGGAGGATTTCCTGCCTCTGTCATCTTTGAGACCCTAGTTCTGATACGGAGAAAGAGCCACCTGCGAGATGGACACGAGTCACAAGCTGCACTGTGAACCTGGGCACTCTGTGCCGATACCACCAGTCTGTGGGTCTTTAAAGGGACTCCCAATTGGACTGTCAGATTCTCTGGTTTGCCCCAGAATATTATAGAAATAATTTGTATGAATAATGAAAATAAACACACCTCATGGCAAAAAGAAAAAAAAAAGTTACACTAAGCTAAGGTTATTACTGGAGAAAGAAAATGTTTTAAATACATTTAGGGTAGCCTAAGTGTACAGTTTATAAAGTCCGTAGTAGTGTACAGTAATGTCCTAGACCTTCACATTCACTCACCACTTACTCACTGACTCATCCAGAGCAACTTCCAGTCTTGTAGGCTCTATTCATGTTAATTGTCCTATACAAATGTGCCATTTTAAAATCTGTTATACCGTATTTTTTTACTGTACCTTTCTATATTTGAATACACAAATACCATTGTGTTACAGTTGCCTATGGTATTTAGTACAGTAGCATGCTTATAGGTTTGTAGCCTAGGAGCAGTAGGCTCTACCATAAAGCTTAGATGTGTAATAGGCTGTACCATCTAAGTTTCTGTAATATATTTATGATACTCACACAATGATAAAACTACCTGAGGATGCATTCTCAGAATGTTTTTCTATTGTTAAGTGATGCATGACTGTCCTACTAGCTCTTGCTATTCTAACCGAATTTTCTTTTTTTTTTTTTTTTTTTTGAGACAGAGTTTCGCTCTTGTTGCCCAGGCTGGAGTGCAATGGTGCGATCTCGGCTCACCGCAACCTCCGCCTCCTGGGTTCAGGCAATTCTCCTCCCTCAGCCTCCTGAGTAGCTGGGATTACAGGCACACGCCACCATGCCCAGCTAATTTTTAGTATTTTTAGTAGAGACAGGGTTTCACCATGTTGACCAGGATGGTCTCGATCTCTTGACCTCGTGATCCACCCGCCTCGGCCTCCCAAAGTGCTGGGATTACAGGCTTGAGCCACCGCGCCCGGCTTCTAACCGAATTTTCATAGCTTATTCCTTAGTAGATGTTTTTTGCTATTTGCCCTTAGGACCATTTCAGAGACTGTAAATGTCTGTTTTAAACATAATTTCTATCAGTTTCCCTGGTGAGTAGGTCTGTGGAACTTCTCTCCTTGTCTTATCAGAAGTTGATCTCCCACTGGACTAGTATTTTAGCTTTTTTTGTAGTAGTAATTAGTACCTTAGCCTTATCTGGGACTTCATAGCTTTCAGGTAGGTAATCATGCCAATACATCTGAAAACCTAAGAGGAAATGGAAAAATTCCTTGAAATAAACAACTTTCTGAAACTGACACAAGAAGACACAAAAAGCTGAATAATTATGTATCTATTTGACTAAATCCTAGTTTAAAACCCCAACAAAGAAATTACAAGAAAAGGAATTATAGACCAATATCCCTTATGAACATACATTTTTAAATTGTATATAAAATCTTAACAAATTGAATTTAGAAATATATAAATAGAATGAAATATTTTGATCATGTAGGATTTATGCCAGGAATGCAAGGCTGGTTTTACATTCAAAAAATGATCTGTTAAATAAATAGAATAAAATAAAAATGATCACTTCAATATAAATAAAGAAAATAGAAAGTTCCTTGTCTGTATAGTTGCCTTCTCTTTAGTACTTTTCTAGGCAAATTCTAGCCACTTCAGTAGCCCTGATCGCTAGTCTTTATTTTGCTCATTAAATCTGCTTGTTCTTTTTTTTTTTTTTTTTTTTTTTTGAGACAGAGTTTCGCTCTTGTTACCCAGGCTGGAGTGCAATGGCGTGATCTTGGCTCACTGCAACCTCTGCCTCTTGGGTTCAAGCAATTCTCCTGCCTCAGCCTCGCGAGTAGCTGGGATTACAGGTGTGCGCCACCACGCCCAGCTAATTTTTTTTTGTGGTTTTAGTAGAGACGGGGTTTCACCATGTTGACCAGAATGGTCTCGATCTCTTGACCTCGTGGTCCACCCGCCTCGGCCTCCCAAAGTGCTGGGATTACAGGCGTGAGCCACCGCGCCCAGCCCTGCTTATTCTTTTAGGGTTTCTTTTTCTTGTGCTTTCTCTGTCTGGAGAACCCTAGCAGATAGGGAGCTGGTGCAGTTGTGGGGCTTTGTTTTTCTTCACACAGGGATCACAGTCCTGTATTACCTGTCTTCTAGCATCTGAAAACAATTGTTTTATGTATTTTGTTTAGTTTTTAGTAGTTTACACTAAAAAGTACATAGGGAGGGTTAGTCTGCTGGAAGAAGTCTTGCCCACACTTTTTGTTTTCTTACCCAGTACCCATTGGGTAAGTGATGTATGACATTTCATGTATAAATTCATGTACACTGTTTATTCATACTTAGATTTTTCTGTTTACCAGTGTGGTTGAATATCTTTTCATATGATTATTGGTCATTTATGTTTCATGTGATTTTTTTTTCCCATAGATTTTGGGTTTTTTCCTTAATGATTTGTCGGTGTTCTTTTGTACCTTCTGTATACCAGTTTCTTTGTCCACATTTAGTTTTTTAAAATTCTCTTGCAACTAATTTTTGTGTGTGAAGGAAGGATCTAATTTTTTTTTCATATGAATAGTTGGAATAATTTATTGAATTTTAAATATTTCCTACTAACTTAAAAAAAAACCCAACTCTGTTATATACTAACCTTTTGTGTGTATACACTGCTATGTTTTTAAATGCCTTATTTGTTTTCCCCAGTGGTCTATGAATTCCTGTACAACACCATATGGTTTTAATTAGTAAATGTGGTAAGATGACTCTTCCCTTCTGCATCTTAAAAATCATCTTGGCTATTCTGGGCACTTTGTTTTTCCAGATGCATTTTTAAGAATAACTATAATGGTTCTACCAAAATACTCTATTGAGAATTTAACCTGAATTGCATTCCTTGTGTAGATTCATTGGGGAAAACATTGATTCTTCTCATCCACGAATTTAGTATATCTCCATTTATTTATCTCTTTCATGCATTTCAAGAATGTTTTATAATTGTATTCATAAGAATATAATTCTTGCTTGTTTTTTGTTAGACTTCTCAGATTTCTTGCCCTTGGAACACAGTCGCCATATTATGAGGGAGTTCAGACCACATGGAGAGACTGTATGTTGGAAGTTCTGGTAGTAGCCCCAGCTAGTCTGTCAGTCGAAAGCCATCAACTACCAGACATGAGTGATTTAGCCTTCTCAAAATCCCATCCTCTTATCATTCTAGTCCTTTAGCTGAGGCCTTAGACATCATGGAGCAGAGATAAGCTATCCCTGTTCAGTCCTTTCTGAATCCCTGACACAAAGAAATTGAGAAAGGTAATTTTTTTGTTTTGTTTTTTAAGATGGTTTCTTGCTTTTTTGCCCAGGCTGGAGTGCAGTGGCATGATCACAGCTCACTGTTGCCTCGGCCTGCTGGCCTCAGGCAGTCCTCCCACATCGGCCTCCAAGTAGCTGGAACTACAGGTATGTGCCACCAAGTCTGGCTAAATTTTCTTTTTCTTTTTTTTTTTTTTTGTATTTTTAGTAGAGATGGAGTTTCACCATATTGGCCAGGTTGATCTCAAACTCCTGACCTCAAGTGATCCACCCGCCTCAGTCTCCCAAAGTGCTGAGATTATAGGCATGAGCCACCATGCCTGGCTAAGTCTGGCTGATTTTTAAATTTTCTGTAGAGACAGGTTCTTGCTGTGTTGCCCAAGTTGGTCTTCAACTCCTGGGCTCAAGCAGTTCTCCTGCCTCAGCCTTCCAAAGTGTTGGGATTACAGGCGTAAGCCACCACGCCCAGCCTAATAGTTTTTTTAAGCCACAGAATTTTAGGATAATTTGTTACTAAGAATAGAAAGTGAATACCCCAGGCATCATTAGGCTTATGATTTGGCTTGTTTTATAAGTCTTCCTATGGGAACACATAATTAGAATATTCTAATATAGTATGTGGGAAATAGTTTCTCATCCTGAATTAATAGGTATTTATTACTGTCTTATGAGCTTGGGGGAATTTATATTTATATTATATATGGTTTTAAAAGTTTGTAAGGCAGAGGAATAGACTCAGACATTGAAAATTCATCATGAGCTCTATGCTTCTTGGGAAACTGGATTTATTCTCCGTTGAGGGTGAACTAACATCCCTGTGTGGTTGCGAATGAGGTTTCATTTTCCATGACATTTCTGTAGTCAGATAAACGTAATACAGAGTTAAAACACCCAAACTTGTCTTAAAGACCTCTTAATCTAGTTGTATGATCTTTCTATGTAAGTTTCATAAATTGACATTAAAGAATATAATGTAAAACTTCTTTGCAACATTTTCCTAAAGATTCTAATTTAATTCAAAAAGTTCTTACAAAGTTTGCTAATATTGAATGAGTCATTCAAATAAGCCAGGCTATATACTCAACTATGTAGATTTTATTATTTCTCTGATATTTTAGATTTATATAAATATGAAGTATACATACAAGTATATCTCATTGTTCTGTGCTTCACTTTATTTCATTTCCCAGATATTGTGGGTTTTATTTTATTAAAACAAATGGAAGGTTTGTGGCAAACCTGCATTGAGTAAGTCTGTTGGTCCCATTTTTCCAATAGCGTGTGTTCGGTTTGTGTCTCAGTGTCACATTTTGGAGATTCTCACAATATTACAAACTTTTCATTATTATTATATCTGTTATGGTGGTCTCCAATCAGTGATCCTTAATATTACTACTGTAATTGTTTTGGGGCACCATGAACCACACCCATATAAGATGTCAAACTTAATCAATAGGTGTTGTGTTCTGACAGCTTCACCAACTGGGCACTTCCTGGTCTTTCTCTCTCTCCTTGGGCTTCCCTATTCCCTGAGACACAACAACATTGAGAGTAGACCAATTAAATAACTCTGCAATGGCTGCTAAGTGTTGAAAGAAAGAGTCTCACATCTCACTTTAAATCAGAAGCTAGAAATGATTATGCTTAGTGGGGAAGGCATGTCGAAAGCTGTGATTGGCCAAAAGCTAGGCCTCTTGTACCAAATAGCTAAGTTGTGAATGCAAAGGAAAAGCTCTTGAAGGACATTAAAAGTGCTTTTCCAGTGACAGCATGAAAGACAGGGAAGCAAAACAGCCTTATTGCTGATATGGAGAACATTTGAGTGGTCTAGATAGAAGATTAAACAGCCATAACCGGAGGTTGCGGTGAGCCGAGATCGCGCCATTGCACTCCAGCCTGGGCAACAAGAGCGAAACTCCGTCTCAAAAAAAAAAAAAAAAAAAAAACAGCCATAACATTTCCTTAAACCAAAGCCTAATCCAGAACATGGCCCTCACTCTTCAATTCTGGAAGCCTGAGAAAAGTGAGGGAGTTGCAGAAGAAAAGTTTGAAGCTAGCAGAGATTGGTTCAAGAGGTTTAAGGAAAGAAGCCGTCTCCATAAAATGAAAGTACAAGATGAGGCTGCGTGCTGAAGTAGAATCAAATCAATACAATGTATCCATATTTTTGTAATATGTAGAATATAAAACAATAAACTTTTTAAATTGAGACTGAATCTCTGTCGCCTAGGCTAGAGTGCAGTGGCGCTAGCATCCCCCCACCCTCAGTGTTCCAGGGATTCTCCTGCCTCAGCCTTCCCAGTAGCTGGGATTACAGGCGCCCACCACCACATCCAACTCATTTTTCTATTGGTAGTAGAGACGGGGGTTTCATCGTGTTGGCCAGGCTGGCCTCAAACTTCTGACCTCAAGTAAGGCCTGCCTCAGCCTCCCAAAGTGCTGGGATTTCAGGCATGAAACACTAGACTGGCTCATTTTTTGAGTACCTGTTATGTGCCAGGCATTGTGTTAGATACTAGAAAGGGAAAGAGAGGTAGAGAGAGAGAAAGACAGAGATAATTAGATAAATAAAACTTGGTTCTTACATTGATTGATTGAGATGTTGTCTCTGTTGCTCAGGCTGAAGTGCAGTGGTACGATCTCGGCCCACTGCAACCTCTGCCTCCTGAGTTCAAGCAATTTTCTTACCTCAGCCTCCGGAGTAGCTGGGATTATAGGCATGTGACAGCACACCCGGCTAATTTTTGTATTTTTAGGTAGAGATGGGGTTTTGGCATGTTGGCCAGGCTGGTCTTGAACTCTTGAGACCCGCCCACGTTGGCTTCCCAAAGTGCTGGGATTACAGTTGTCAACCACTGTGCCTGGCTGTTGGTTCCTGCTTTTAGTTGAGGGGTGTTGAATATGTAAAATGTAATTGCCATATAGCACAGTAAATACTGTAATAGAGATATGCACCAAAAACACATTAGGGTAAGACTGGATAACCTAACCAGTTTAGCTTCGGTACCATAAGGAAAGCTTTTGAGAAGTGTATTCCAGCCTGGGTGACAGAGCAAGACCTTGTCTCAAAAACATGAAAAATTAAAAAAAAAAAAAAGAAGGGACTTATGCTGAAACTTTGTAAGTAGGTAGAGTTCCCAGGGTGTTTCAGGTTGGAATGTGGAAAGAAGGGCATTCCTGACAGAGGAAACATTGTGCAATCTTCAGGGAACTGCAGAGAGTATGGTGTAAAGTGGCATGCTGGAAAGGGTTGAGAGATGACTCTTCACAGTAGACAACTGCACTTTATGTACAGTCCAGAGGAGTTTGAACTTTAATTATTGGGGTATCATTGGAAAACATGGAGCTTGAAGACACCAATTCTCATTTCAACAAGATTTTGAAGTTGTTTGGAGGGTAAGTCAGGAGTCATAGTGGTTATGGGACCAGATAAGAGGAGCAATTAGAGTATCATTGCTGTACTTCAGATGAGGCATGGTGGGAGTCTGAAATGGGCAATGGGAATGACAAGAAAAGGATAGATTCCACATATGTTAAACAGACGGAATCAATAACATTTAATGATTAGCTGGGCGTGATGGCACATGACCTTCACTACTCTGGAGGCAGAGGCAGGAGGGTCACGTGAGCCCAGGAGTTTGAATCTAGCCTGGGCAACATAGCAAGACTACATCTATTAAAAAAATTTTTTTGATGATTGATTGTGAATAATGAGAGAGGAGTCCAGTATAAATCCCTGAATGATGGGGTTAAATGGGTACATTTCTCACTAGATTTCTGGAAGAAGTTTTATATATGTGAATAGCTTCTACAGAATTAATAAATATATAAAAGTAACTTCTGAGTAGGTTATTTCTAAGTTTTTCTTCATTTTTATTTATAGATGCCACTTCAAATGAACAACAAGAGCTTTTCTGTCAGAAGTTGCAGCAGTGTTGTGTACTGTTTGATTTCATGGACTCTGTTTCAGACTTGAAGAGCAAAGAAATTAAAAGAGCAACACTGAATGAACTGGTTGAGTATGTTTCAACTAATCGTGGTGTAATTGTTGAATCAGCGTATTCTGATATAGTAAAAATGGTAAGCCTCTAGACTTATGTTCCTCAGATTTATATAAATTTAAGATCTGAGGTATAATTATGAATTAATGAAACTGATTTTAAATAATGTCCAATAATTAATACATCCCCCACAATTTTAAAAAATAGTTCCTGGGATTTCCAATCTCTGTTTTAAAAGATAAAGATAGCCCCTATCTCCAAGATTAAAATTCAGATTCTTATGAGATGAAGAAATTATAGGAATACATACACAGTTAAACTCTGAGATCTGTATCTGTGATCTGTAGATAATTATTTTTGATGACGTACAGACACATATGCAGCCACACACGCAAGTATTCAGTAGGGGTATTTTATAGAAGACAAAATGTATATTGGGCAAAAAAAGATCACATGGAAATAAACCAAAAAAAAAAAATAGTTCATTTGAAAGATTATTCATTCATTGCTTATACAAGTTTGGGAATTGAGAAACACAGTGGCTGGTGACTCTCATATTGGATGTTGCAGATCTAGAGCTTACGAGAAAAATATAGGCCCAGGTTATACAGATTGGTAGATGATTAATGTCATGGAGGTGAATAGTTACTGAGAACTTATTTATTTATTTATTTATTTATTTTGGAGATAGTGCCTTGCTCTGTTGCCCATGCTGGAGTACAGTGGCGCAATCTCAGCTCACTACAACCTCTGCCTCCTGGGTTCAAGCAGTTCTCTGCCTCAGCCTCTCTAGTAGCTGGTATTACAGTCTGCCACCACCACGGCCAGCTAATTTTTGTATTTTTAGTAGAGCCAGGGTTTCACCATCTTGGCCAGGCTGGTCTTGAACTCCTGACCTTGTGATCCACCTGCCTCGGCCTCCCAAAGTGCTGGGATTATAGGCATGAGCCATCATGCTTGGCCGTTACTGAGAAATTTTAAAGGGGAAAGAGAAGATCAGTGAAAGACTAGGGATCTTCACATTTAAGCAGTGGGTAAGGGCGTCAGGTATAACACTTTAATTGAAACTGAGGATCTGTAAGAGGTTAATATAAATAGATGGATTATTTGATGTGAAAAAAACTACAGCCAACTTTATTGAAGTAAGGTTGTTCAGGATGCTTGCTGTTTATTAGTAATTCAACCGTATTTTCCATCAAACAGTAGGATTTTGCTTAGTATTTGTGGGGTTTTTTTTGTATTGTATACTAACAAAATATAAAAATGTAGGCTAGTGCAGTGGCTAGCTTATGTTTGTAAACGCAGCACTTTGTGGGGCTGAGGTGGGAGAATCACTTGAGGCCAAGAGTTCAAGATCAGCCTGGCCAGCATAGCAAGGCCCCATCTCTACAAAAAATGCCTAAAAAGAAAAAAAAAAAATTGGCCAGGCATGGTGGCATGAGCCTTTAGGCCCAGCTACTCAGGAGGCTGAAGTAAGAGGATTGCTTGAGCTCAAGAGTTCAAGACTGAAGTGAGCCTGGGTCGACAAAGCAAGACCTTGTCTCTAAATAAATAAATAAATTCAGTGGGACAAATTAGAGAGTCGCTGAGTATGTAATTTAAACATATCAGGGTATGGAAGGTAAAAGCAAATATAACGTACAGTTGCCTTCATTTCCCTTGCCCACATATGTTCTCAGCAAAGAACCAAATGTGTTAGTAGGAAAGTAGGCCAGGGCAGTGGCTCACTTACGCTTGTAAATCCAGCACTTTGGGAGGCTGAGGTGAGAGAATCACTTGAGGCCAAGAGTTCAAGATCAGCCTGGCCAGCATAGCAAGGCCCCATCTCTACAAAAAGTACTGAAGTGCCTTGGCCTCCCAAAGTGCTGGGTTTACAGGCATGGGCCACCATGTCCAGCCTCAAAAAAATGTAAAGATTAGCTATGGAGAGAACATTAATCAAAATGAAATTGGCTTCTTAAACTCCCACAAACAATAAAAGGAAGTGATAGTTTGATAACATAAATATTGATGGACTTCTTTGAGTTTTTACTTTATCATTTTTAAAGTTCAGGGAGAAAAAGCATTGTTTCCCACGGTTACTGATTTCAAATGGCTTGTATTCAGGAATTTTTAAAGTTGTGAGAAGTAATCTCTAAAATTGTTGACAGATAATTTAAAGTCTCAAATATTTGAGTCAAATCTGCTATATACTAATAAATTCTGGGATCTGATTTCTTTGCCCAGGTAACAAGGAGTGTGTTTGTTGCTTTTAAAAATTTTTTATTTTGACTTTTGTGGGTACATAGTAGGTATATATAGATTTTATAAAAATTTATGAGTACTTAATATGTGAGTAAGACTTGAGTCATCTTACCATTTAGACTCTTGAAGCCCTTCTAAATATTTGTTATATAGTTAATTTTATTGTTGGCTACAAGGGTAACTTTTTCTTTTACTACTGACAACAGTAATAAATAAGATCTCGAGGACAAATTCTATGCTCTTGTGAGATTTTTTCCAAATTCTAATTGATGGCTTGCTGCTGCTCTTTGTGAAATTAATGTCCATCAAACTGTTAATTAGCTTTGCCCTCAAGTACTGGCTTTGAGTTCTGGCTGATCAAATTTTAGGTTATTACTTATTAAGTCTTATGGTTATAGTAATTGACTATTAGCAGTTATTTGTATAGCAAAGATGCCACTTCATAAGAATAGTTGGGAATTTGCCTACACTATTGAACACTCCTTGTCTTATCCTCTACCTCTGGAATAGTTTATCTCAGATGATCAGCCCCTTAGTAGTTTGGCCTTAAATGTTTATTAAACGACTTGGTCTATCAGTCTGTTCATTATTCTTAAAAAAATGGTAGATTGGGTTCACAATCTATCCTTTGCTAGAGAAAAAGGATACGTATTTGCTTTAATACTAAGATAATGTAAAGCATGAAATTATAAAATATTTCACTGGATCTAAAATGAAGAATCTCAAAGCACCTCCTGATTTCAAGGAGGTTAATACGTTTTTTAAAAGTCTCAAAGTAGATGAAATACAGTAAATTAAATCATCAAGAGGTATTATAAACTGTGTTTATAATAATAGTGAAGGCATTCTACCCTTGCCCACCTCTCCCTTAGCATGGTATGTATGTATAAGAATGGATATATTGGCCGGGCGCGGTGACTCAAGCCTGTAATCCCAGCACTTTGGGAGGCCGAGGCGGGTGGATCATGAAGTCAAGAGATCGAGACCATTCTGATCAACACGGTGAAACCCCGTCTCTACTAAAAATACAAAAAAATTAGCTGGGCATGGTGGCACATGCCTGTAATCCCAGCTACTCAGGAGGCTGAGGCAGGAGAATTGCCTGAATCCAGGAGGAGGAGGTTGCGATGAGCCGAGATCGTGCCATTGCACTCCAGCCTGGGTAACAAGAGCGAAATTCCGTCTCAAAAAAAAAAGAATGGATATATTTGACCAAGCTCTGAGTTATAAGGCAAGTATAGAATATGGGCCAGGTAAGAATATGGGAGGAATTGTAGAAAGTTGAAATGAATCAAATTAGACAGGTAGAATTAGTAACTTTCTCCCTCAAATTCCGTTTACTCCCTCCCTCTATATTCCCCCTTTGTCTTTTTTCTTTTCTTTTCTTTTCTTTTCTTTTCTTTTTTGAGACAGGGTCTGGCTCTGTCACCCAGGCTGGTGTGCAGTGGTGTGATCTTACTCACTGCAACCCCTGCATCCTGGGCTCAAGCAATTCTCCTGCCTCAGCCTCCCCAGTAGCTGGGACCACAGGTGTGCACCACCATGCCCAGCTAATTTTTGTGTTTTTGTAGAATGGGGTTACCCCATGTTGCCCAGGCTGGTTTTGAACTACTGAGCTCATATGATCTGCCCGCCTTGGCCTCCCAAAGTGCTGGGATTATAGGTGTGACCCATTTCGGCCTGGTCCCCTCTTTATTTTTAAGCAAAATTTGGAAAGAACAATTTTTAATTTAAGGAAGATGAATCCAGAGGCAATCTGTAATCTTTAGGAGCTTAGGTCTGAGGAAGTCAGAGTTACTGGATAGAGGAAAGAGAGAAAAAAACACCTGCCTTCTTTGTATCTTGAAGAGGTTTATAGATTTTGAACTAAGCTTACGGCTATAACTTTTTTCTTAAAGTAATCTTTAAAATATTTCATTTTGCATGATTGAATTCAATTACACATACAACAAAGAACATATATTTAAAATTATTGTTTCTTTACAGATCAGTGCTAACATCTTCCGTACACTTCCTCCAAGTGATAATCCAGATTTTGATCCAGAAGAGGATGAACCCACACTTGAGGCCTCTTGGCCTCACATACAAGTATGGAACATAATTACGTATTAGCAGTATTTTTATATTTATGCTATCTTGCAGAAATCATGGTTTTCTCATTTAGATTCTGAGTGTCTATGTAAAATATTTGACTTTTACAATTTTCTTAACAGTATTTTCTTTCATGCAAATACAGTTTTTCAGTGGTTTTTCATTGTAATAAAATACACTTACAGGTATTTACCATTTAAATCATTTAAAAGTGTACAATTCAGTAGCACAAAGTACATTCACCATACTGTACAACCTATCACCACTCTTTATTTCTAGAACTTTTTTATCATCCCAAATGGAAACCCCATTGGCATTATCACTCACTCCCTGTTCCCCTCTCTTTACAGCCCCTGACAACTACCAGTCTGCTTTCTGTCTCTGGATTTGCTTATTCTGGATACTTCATATAAATGAAATTATATAATATGTGGGCCTTTGTTTCTGGGTTCTTTTAGTTAGCATGTTTTCAAGGTTCATAAATGTAGCCTGTATCAGTACTTACTCCCTTTTTGGATGAATTATTCCATTGTATGGATATATCACATTTGTTTACCACTTATCAGTTGATGGACATTTAAATTATTTCCACCTTATGGCTATTGTGAATAGAGCTGTTACGAACAGTTCTACTTAGAATTTTTTGCTTGAACCCATAATTTTTTTTTAAAATATATATATATTTTATTGCATAGTAGGTTCTGGGGTACATGTAAAGAACATGCAGGATCATCGCATAGGTACATAGATGGCAATGTGGTTTGCTGCCTCCATCCCCATCACCTATATCTGGTATTTCTTCCCATGTTATCCCTCCCCAGCTCCCTACCCCCCATTGCCCCTCCCTTGGTCCCCCCACAGACCTCAGTATGTGATGCTCCCCTTCCTGTGTCCATGTATTCTCATTGTTCAGCACCTGCCTATGAGTGAGAACATGCAGTGTTTGATTTTCTGTTCTTGTGTCAGTTTGCTGAGAATGATGGTTTCCAGGTTCATTCATGTCCCTACAGAGGACATGAACTCGTTTTTTATGGTTGCATAGTATTCCATGGTGTATATGTGCCACATTTCCCTGTCCATTCTATCATCGATGGGCATTTGGGTTGGTTCCAAGTCTGTGCTATTGTAAACAGTGCTGCATATGAACATATGTGTGCATGTGTCCTTATAATAGAATGATTTATAATCCTTTGGATATATACCTAGTAATGGGATTGCTGGGTCAAATGGAATTTCTATTTCTAGGTCCTTGAGGAATTGCCACACTGTCTTCCACAATGGTTGAACTAATTTATATTCCCACCAACAGAGTAAAAGTGTTGCTATTTCTCCACATCCTCTCCAGCATCTGTTGTCTGCAGATTTTTTAATGATCACCATTCTAACTAGTGTGAGATGGTATCTCAATATAGTTTTGATTTGCATTTCTCTAATGACCAGTGATGATGAGCATTTTTTCATATGTTTGTTGGCCTTATATATGTCTTTGAACCCACAAATGTTGATATATTATGTTTTTCTTTTCTTTTTTTTTGAGATGGGGTCTGGTTCTGTCACTCAGGCTGGAGTGCAGTGGTGTGATCTTGGCTCACTGCAACCTCTGCCTGCTGGGCTCAAGCCATCCTCCCACCTCAGGCTCCTAAGTAGCTGCGACTAGAGATGTGTGCCACTATACCCGCTAATTTTTGTAGTTTTAGCAGAGATGGAGATTCACTGTGTTGCCCAGGCTGGTCTTGAACTTCTGAGCTCAAGCGGTCCATCCACTTGTTTCCCAGAGTGCTGGGATTACAGGTGTACACCACCATTACAGGTGTACACCATACCTGGCTCAAAATACTTTCTAATTTCCTATGTGATTTTTCCTTTGACCCATTAGTTATTTAGGAATGTATTAATTTCTACCTATTTGTGACTTTCCCAAATTTTCTTATTAGTTTCTAATTTTATTCCAGTATGTTTGGAGAATATACTTTTTTTCTCAAAGTTTTTCTTTTTTACTGCCTGTATAATTGCAGGATGGAAAATATATTTTGTATGATTTCGATTCTTTTAAACTTACTGAGACTTATTTAATGGCTTAACATAGAATCTGTCCTGGAGAATGTTTTATGTGTACTTGAGAAGAATATGTGTTCTGTTACTGTTGAGTACAGTGTTCTTTAGAAGTCTGTTAGGTCTAGTTGGTTTTTAGTGCTGTTTAAGCTTCTGTTTCCTTGTTCATCTTCTGTCCTGTTATTTAAAGGGGGACTGAAGTCTCTATTATTGAATTGTCTGTTTCTCTCTTCACTTCTGTAAGTTTTTGCTTCATGTATTTTAGGACCATATTGATAAGTGTCTGTATGTTTGTAATTGTTATATTTTCTTCATAGATGGCCCTTAAAAGGTCCTTTGTCTCTAGTCACAATTTGTGTTAATTTTGTCTGATACTACTATAGCCATTCCAGCTCTCTTTTGGTTATTCTTGGCATGATATATCTTTTCCAACCTTTTACTTTTAATCTATTTCAATCTAAAGTGTGTCTCTGGTAAACAGCATGCAGTTCGATCACGTTTTAAAAATAATTTCTACAGTCTCTGCCTTTTTTATTAGAGTGCTTGACCATTTGTTTCATATAATTGCTGATAAAAGATGGGCTTTACATCTGCCATTTTGCCATTTGTTTTCTATGCCTTATGTCATTTTTATTCCTCTACTTTTCCATTGCTCTCTTTTGTGTTAAATAGGTATTTTCTAGAGTGCCATTTTCATTCCCTTGTTTCTTTAACTATATTTTTTTGATTTTCTTTTTTTTTTTTTCTTTTTTTCAGTAGTTGTCCTGGGGATTACAGTTAGCAATTTTGAAACAATTTTTGAAACAATTTAGTTTGAAACAATCTAGTTTGGTTTAATACTAACTTAATTTCATTCAATATTATACAAAACTTTGGCCTAGTATACATCCATTCACTCCCCACTATTTTGTGGTATTGTCATACAAATTACACCCACCATGCCTACCAACACAGTTTTGCAATCATTGCTTTATGCAGGTGCCTTGTAAAGGTGGAAAATATTTGAGTTACAGATAAAAATACATTTAGGCTGTCTTTTATATTTACTTCTATATTTATCTTTACATGTGCTGTTCATTTTTCTTTGTGGATTTGAGAAACTGTATGGTATCCTTCCATTTCTTTAAAAGCCTGAAGGAATTTCTTTAGTATTTCTTGTAGGGCGTTTTGGCTAATGACAAATTTTTTCAGTGTTTATCTAGGAATGTCTTAATTTTCTCTTCATTTTTGAAGGAGAGTTTGTTGGATATAGAATTCTTGGCTAACAGTCTTTTTCTTTGAACACTTTGAATATGTCATCCCATTTTTCTTCTTATATCCATGGTTTTCTGATGACAAGTTAGCCATTAATCTTATTGAGGATCTCATCATGTATGTGAAAAGTCATTTTTCTCTTGCTGCTATAAATGTTATCTCTTTGTCTTTAAGTTTTGTCAATTTCATTATGATGTATCTAGGTGTGGATCTTCTTGACTGTTCTACTTGGTGTTTATTGAGTTACAATTAGAATTCATTATGTAAACTAATATTTTTCATAATCTTTGTGGTATTTTTGGCCATTATTCAAATATTTTTTCTGCCCTTTTCCCTCATATTGTGGGACTCCCATTTATGTGTATGTTGCTATAATTGATGGTGTCCCACAGGTCTCTGGAGCTCTGTTCAGTTTTCTTCCACTTCTATATAGATCCTGGATATTTATGCCAATTAATTTGCTGATTTTTTAAAAATTTGGCAAGTACTTATATTTTTTAGTGACCTTTATATTTTCTGTTACTATAAAAGATGAGAGAGGACAGGTGTGGTGGCTCACGCCTATAATCCCAGTAGTTTGGGAGGCCAAGGTGGGTGGATCACCTGAGGTTGGTTCGAGACCAGCATGACCAACATGGAGAAATCCCGTCTCTACTAAAAATACAAAATTAGCCAGGCATAGTGGCGCATGCCTGTAACCCCAGCTACTCGGGAGGCTGAGGCAGGAGAATCGCTTGAGCCTGGGAGGCGCAGGTTGCGGTGAGCCTAGATTGCTCCATCACACTCCAGCCTGGAAAACAAGATTGAAACTCCATCTGAGGAAAAAAAAAAAAAAGAAATATTTAATTTTATAGGCAGTGTCCTTATTTTCTAGCTCCTGTAATTTAATGTTTTGCATCAGTTATGTAAAGCAGTAAATAAATCTCAAAGTTTATCAGCTTAGGAAACCAAATCATGAATACATAGTTTCTGGGTTTACTTACTTATTTTGAGACAGTCTCACTCTGTTGCCCAGACTGGAGTGCAGTGGCACAGCACACTCATGGCTCACTGAAGCCTTAACCTCCAGACTCAACAGATCTTCCTAACTCAGCTGGGACGACAGACAAACGCCACCAATGCCTGGCTAATTTTTTTATTGTTTGTGTAGACCAGGGGTCTTGCAATGTTGCCCAGGACGGTCTCAAAACTCCTGGGCTCAAGTGGTTCTCCCACCTCAGCTTCCTAAAGTGTTTTGGGATTACAGGTATGAGCCACCATGCCCAGCCTATAGTTTTTTAAAAACTATATTAAAAAAAATTTTTTATCAACTCACGACGTTATATAATGAGATCTGAAATCTCCCTACTAAGTTGGTAAGGAAAGGTGTGTTTTTAATATGAAGTGATAATTTAGGGTAGTATTTTATAGGCATCATCTTAGCCTTTATTTAACTTTCTCTCATAGTTGGTATATGAATTCTTCTTGAGATTTTTGGAGAGCCCTGATTTCCAGCCTAGCATTGCAAAGCGATACATTGACCAGAAATTCGTACAACAGGTAAGGAACTCTTTTGTGTTAGATTCTCTTATATTCATCTTAGCAGTGATTTATTAACTTATGATTAAAAGTCTTTCAGAACTTTAATGGTTTATTTCAATTTGACAGCACTTAATATTACTGCCAAACAATTAGGATAAAAGTGAAGTAGCTCTGAGAGTACAAGAATATTTTTATCAAGGGTGAATGTCTAATGAAGTCAATCAAATTATCCTATTTAATCCTAAATTCTCATAGTTATTTTATAAATACCAGAAAAACAAGCCTTTCTGCAGTATCTGAGAAAATTTGGTTTGACCATTCAATCCAAGGACAAATCTTTTGTTTTACATTTGTAAGTCTTTGAACTTGACATATATTTTAAGCATTGAGACTTTGAAATGACAGGGGAGAGAAGAGATAGAATAATTGTGAAGAGTCTGGGCTTCAGGCTCCTGTCCTGTCATTAAGTATCAATTACCTTTCCCTTTTTCTTTCCTTTTGCACCTAAGCATCCCACCACCCAATTCCTAAACCACAGATAAAATACAATCATTAAGAACATAAGGAGGTAGAGTTAATTGTGATGCCTTTTTTCTTTTTATAAACTGGCTATATTAGCTGTTATTTTTGGAACCTACATATTCACAGTTTCCAAGAATGTATTCATTTTTATTTTCAAAATCTTTTCAGAACTTTAAAGCCCTCTTTTTTCTTTTCTTTTTTTTTTTTTTTTTTAAGAGGGAGTTTTGCTCTGTCACCCAGACTGGAGTGCAGTGGTGCAATCTCAGCTGACTGCAACCTTCACCTCCCAAGTTCAAGCGATTCTCCTGCCTCAGCCTCCCAAGTAGCTGGGACTACAGGCACGTGCCATCACGCCCCACTGATTTTTTTTTTTTTTTTTTTTTTTTTTTTGGAGGTGGGTATTTCTAGTTGAAACAGGGTTTCATCATGTTGGCCAGACTGATCTTGAACTCCTTTTCTCAAGGGATCCGCATCCCTTGTCCTCCCAAAGTGCTGGGATTACAGGTGTGAGCCACTGCACTGGCCTAAAGGCCTCTTTTTAACTATATGGAATTGGCTGGCCTCAAAGAAAATTGTGAAGTAGACCAAACCTTTCTAGTTTTTCTCTTTGAAATATTTATCAGTATGCAAGGCCTCTTTAGGAACTTGATGCTGAGGCCAAGATTAAAATCATTGCAAGGACCTTTCCTACCCTTCAGACCACCTTTGTATGTGCTCTATTATAAAGATTCTACCAATGTAAGTTTGGCATATTAGAGCTCATTTTTGGTTATTCGTAACTACCCTTGACCTCATATAAAGTATTCTGACCAGTTGCTGTGAAGGAGTGATAAATGAAGAACATAGCCTAAAATATTTCCTTTAACCACTGAAGTAGCTCTTTATAAACTATAAAGAAGTATTAGGTGTGTATTAACAGTAACATGTACATTTTACTCATGAGTAAAAATCAGATTAAATGGAGTTACGTTATTTTGGTAATTGCAAATGAATGCCTATTTCCTTGTGCAGTTCTTATGTGGGATACATTAGGGAGCTCTAGTAATGCCTTATGAAACTGTATTTAATACAGTAACAGGTTGAGGGGAACAGTTGCCTTAGTGCTTTGTTAGTCTAGAACTGGAGGTATTTCGGCTGCTGTATTATTTTGTGGTGTGAGGGGAGCAAGAAGAAAACTGGTGGGGCAGGATCTGTTTTCTACCTTCTACTTTAAATGCCTGAATTATCTGAGAAGCTAAGGCCCAATAATTGCTTTTAGCAGTTTATATGGCTGTGCTTTCACAGATCACTTCTCTGACGTATTCTTAGGTGTTGCTTTAATAAATAGTATGTATGAGAATTCTTTGATTTTTGTATTTCAAAATGATTTGTTAGGTGGTAAGTTTTAAGATGTAGAAGAACAGGAGAAAATTTTATTAAAGTTGGACATTCTTTATTTCAAGAGAAGAAAACAATTGCATGATTCCAATTTATGTTCGAATCAGAGAATTTCAGAAGAAAGAAGGAAACTAAGATTTTTTGAGTACTTTTAATGTGCCAGGTATTATTCTTTTTTTTTTTTTGAGACGGAGTTTCGCTCTTGTTACCCAGGCTGGAGTGCAGTGGCGCAATCTCGGCTCACCGTGCTTTTATATAAAGAGCTAGACCATGTCTAATTTCACACAGCTAGTAGCTGGGGATAATCAGTATTTAAACTAGGCTCTCTGACCATGATAGTGCATTTTCTTTATAACAGAATAATTGGTTGGTTTCTTTTTTTTTTTTTTTTGAGGCGGAGTCTCACTCTGTTGCCCAGACTGGAGTGCAGTGGCACAATCTTGGCTCACCACAACCTCCACCTCCTGGGTTCAAGCTAGTCTCCTGCCTCAGCCTCCTGGATAGGTGGGATTACAGGCACCTGCCACCACACAAAGCTAATTTTTGTACTTTTTTGGAGATGGGGTTTCGCCATGTTGGGCAGGTGGTCTCGAACTTCGGACCACAGGTGGGTGATCTGCCCGCCTTGGCCTCCCAAAGTGCTGGGATTACAGGTGTGAGCCACTGCATCTGGCCAGAATAATTGGTTTCAATGTTCTTCATTTTATCAATGAAGAAACATAGGCTCAAAGATTATGAATCACTCTTAAAAGCATTTAGTTATTAGTATCAGAGCTAGAATAAGAAACATAACTTCCTGATTATCATTTTGTGTGTGTTTTACTATTTTTAAATTGTTTATCTAAATTATAATATTTGAAAATGCATTTCTTTAAATAGATTCAAAACTGAAACTTAGCTAACAACTGTTCTCTACTCTTTTCCTCCTGAAGTTCAACTCGTATTAAATTATATTCTTGAATTAGACTTCACAACCTTAACAATTAAGGGCTCCTTTTATTAATTTGAAAGCATTTCTTCCAAGTAAACCCAGCATTAGAAACTTGAATTTGAGTGTCTGAGTAGGTAAGCCCCCTTCAGGAGCCAGAGTCTTGGCTCTTTGCCCAGGCTGGGGTGAGGTGGTGTGATCATAATTCACTGCAGCCTCTAACTCCTGAGCTCAAACAATGCTCCTGCCTTAGCCTTCCTCAGTAGCTAGGACTACAGGCATGCACCAGCAAACCTGGCTAATTAAAAAACAAAAATTTTTTTTTTTTCACCTGGCGCCTTGGCTCACACCTGTAGTCACAGCGATTTTGGAGGCCAAGGCAGGAGAATCGTTAGGCTGAGAGTTTAAGACCAGCCTGGGCAACATAGCGAGACCTATTCTTTACAAAAAAATCATGAAAATTAACTGTCCCTCTATGTTGCCCAGGCTAGTCTCAAACTCCTGGCCTCAAACCGTCCTCCTGCCTTGGCCTCCCAAAGTGCTGCAGGACTATAGGCATAAGCCACTGTGCCTGCCCACCTTCCCATTGCCCCTTTTTTTTTGTCGGGGGGGGGGGAGTCTGTCTCTCAGTTTAGAGTGCAGTCATGTTATCATAGCTCACTGCAGCCTCTACCTCCTGGGTTAGCGTTTTTGTTTTTTTATTAAGACATTGTTTTGCTCTTGTTGCCCAGGCTGGAGTGCACTGCAACCTCTGCCTCCTGGGTTCAAGCAATTCTTATGACTCAGCCTCCCAAGTAGCTGGGACTATAAGTGTGCTGACATGCCTGGCTAAGGTTTGTTTGTATTTTTAGTAGAGACGGGGTTTCACTATGTTGGACAGACTGGTCTCAAATCCCTGACCTCAAGTGATTGTCTGCCTTGGCCTCTCAAAGTGCTGAGATTACAGTCAAGAGCCACCACGCCTGGCTGCCATTTTTAATTAGAATAATTTTATCTGAATTTATTAGGTACATTAACAGAAATTCTTATACTCCATAGATATTTTTTGCTGGAGTCTCATCAAGGCCTTAACAGCCCTCCAAACAAAGAATGGAAACTATAAGTATGTCACTTGTTTGGGGAGTATATAAATATGACTTAAGTCATCCACTCTGGTTTCAGATGCATGTGTTAGCAATTATATATAATTCAAAACAAAATAGAGAACTTCTGATGAGGTTCAGAGCTTGCCATCTTTATTGTAATTTTAAACATGAAAGTTCAGAACATAAAATTTCCTTAACAACTTCACAGATATTTGTAATCTAGAGAGAGTATTTTATATTTTTCTAAGAAAATCCAATGTTAAAAATACAGTATTGCTTTTTTTGACAGAAGAAATTAAATTTCTTTACCATTTTAAATGGAAATTTGAGATTTTGACTTGACTTTTTCGAAGGTCTCTTCTCTCAGTCTTTGCTAAAAAGTTGTACAGAATATCAGAGTGTCAATTGGCCCAGTTTAGGTACAGGAGAATGCTGATTGCTGAACTGGTTTAAATTTTTTCAACTATTTGCTAAGCTGAAAACTACAGGCTGGGCAGTAGTGACTCACGCCTACAATCTCTGGACTTTGGGACTCCACGGTGGGCAGACTGCTTGAACTCAGGAGTTCGAGACTGGCCTGGGCAACATGGTGAAACCCTGTCTCTGCCAAAAAATGTCAAAATTAGCTGGGGGTGGTGGCATGTGCCTGTGGTCCCAGCTATTTGGAGGCTGAGGCAGGAGGATTGTTTGACCCCAGGAGGTCAGGGCTGCAGTGAGATGTGATTGCATTACTACCCTTCAGTCTGGGCTACAGAGCAAGACCCTGTCTTTAAAAAAAAAAAAAAAAAAAAAAAAAAAAAAGTAGTCCTCATCTTTTATTCCAGTGTTCTTTTATGTATGATTTCTACTCTATTAGTATGTATCTGCCAATATTTTATTCTAATAACTGAATATTAATTTTTCAATTGTTGGCCTGGTAACTATCTTGAATTTATTGTAAATTCACAAAAAGAAGTCTTATTTGTGTACATCTTTCTAGTAAACTAGAAATATACATTTACATATGGATATTTTAAAAAACTATTTGATGACTTGCAATCTAAAAACTTAAGATTTTCTATGTAGTTGGGACTATCGAAAAGCATTAAGAATCCTAAATTTTAATGCTCCAAAATTGTAAGCCTGTTTAGTATTCAAGAGTAGGATTGAATTTTAAAATCAGTGGGAAGGTAAAGAAAAATCTACTTTTTGAAATATTTATACTTATTGTGAATGTCATATTTTGAAGTGACATAAGTGAGAAGAAAATACTCTCTAAGCTTCTTTATTACTTAGCAAGAGTAAAGTCAAGTGTGGTAAGTCAGAATTCTAAAAAATTTTTAAAAGATTTCATGGATCATCTTTATTTATTTATTTATTTTTTATTTTTTTTGAGACGGAGTTTCGCTCATTACCCAGGCTGGAGTGCAATGGCGCGATCTTGGCTCACCGCAACCTCCGCCTCCTGGGTTCAAGCAATTCTCCTGCCTCAGCCTCCTGAGTAGCTGGGATTACAGGCACATGCCACCATGCCCAGCTGATTTTTTTTTTTTTTTTTTTTTTTTTTTGTATTTTTAGTAGAGACGGGGTTTCACCATGTTGACCAGGATGGTCTCAATCTCTCGACCTTGTGATCCACCCACCTCGGCCTCCCAAAGTGCTCGGATTACAGGCTTGAGTCACCGCGCCCGGTGGATCATCTTTAAAATCAAAATTAGAATAAAGCTTTAGCTCAATTGTTTTTTAAAAGTAATTTCTCAGATTTCTTTTAAAGCTCCTGGAGCTTTTTGATAGTGAAGATCCCAGAGAACGTGACTTCCTGAAGACTGTTCTGCACCGAATTTATGGGAAATTTCTTGGATTAAGAGCATTCATCAGAAAACAGATTAACAACATTTTCCTCAGGTAAATTAATCATTTATTTGTAACACCTTTTCCTCCTACATATCTTCTTGTATTCAAGTTCTTTTTTGTTTTTTGAGACGGGTCTCACTAGTCATCCAGGCTGGAGTGCAGTGGTGAGATCATAGCTCATTGTAGCCCCTATCTCCCAGATTCAAGCAGTCTTCCTGCCTCAGCTTCCCAAGGACTACGGTGTGCACCACCACACCTGGCTAATTTTTTTTTTTTTTTTGCTTTTAGTAGAGACAAGGTCTCGCACAGCCCAGGCTGGTCTGGAACTCCTGAACTCAAGCAGCCCTCTTATATGGGGCCTATCATTTGCTTATAGTCATCCCTCGGTATCTGTTGGGGGAGGGATTGGTTCCAGGGCCCCAGCTAATACCAAAATCCAAGATGCTCAAGTCTCTTATATAAATGGCATAGTATTTGCATATAATATTCACACATCCTCCTGTATACTTTATCTCTAGATTTATAATACTTAATACAGTGTGAATACTATGCAAATAGATGTTATTCTATATTTTAAATTTGCATTTCAAAAAATATTTTTGATCTGTAGTTGTTTGAATGCCAACTACAGATCTAGAACCTGTGTATACAGAGGGCCAGGTGTACTTTATAAATATTAATCTGTTAAGTAGTTGCTTCAGATTGGGAGATTTCATAACAACTCCCACACTTAAGGTTTGGTTTGTTTTAATTAATTGAAGATCTGACAAAAATTGGATTACTATTCCTACATTGCAACAATTAGAGATGAGTAATATCTGCCTCCTCTGGAGAGAAAATCTTTCTCAAGTTCTCTGTCATCTCACTTCTTAAGCCCATTTCAAATACCTGCCCTATTCTATTTATGTCCTCCTGCTTTAAAGGCAACCCTAATCTTGAAAAGCTATGCAGCCCATATACTTAGAGGTTGAGAGAGATTTCTGAATAAAAATGGCTTTACTACATATGAATCTTTTTCTATTGGATTTCCCTGTAATTAGAGGTTTCTTATTTTGAAAAGTATTTCCTTGAGAAAACTTACCTTTCTTATAAATTACTAAGTTGAATATTCCAGGTGAAATGATATTCTGTTATCTTCACATATGGCGAGTTTTGGCAAAGGCATATGTAGTCAGTAGGAAACATCTTCTTTTGTAAGATTCATATGAATTAACTGATTTGGGGCAAAACAGCTTATAAGAAAACCCACAGCATGCTTGTGTGTTTCTAATAGCTGTCCTTTGGATTGATTTTTTTCACCTTCCTGCCTGTTTCTCTTAGTTTTCTGAAGTTTTGATTTTCATTATTTCTGTTTTGATTTTCATTATTTCTATTTTTATTTTAAATTTAGGTTTATATATGAAACAGAACATTTCAATGGTGTTGCTGAACTTCTTGAAATATTAGGAAGGTAGGTCAGGTTTTTTTGTTCTTTTTAAGAATTAAGTACCTTTAATGTTTTATGTATTAAATCTTAGCTGGGGTTGGAGGAATTATTTCATATTTTAGAGTTTAAACATAGAGCACATAGTTTCTCAGCTGAATTCTTTTTTTTTTCTTTTTTGAGATGGAGTTTTGCTCTTGTTGCCCAGGCTAGAGTGTAATGGCATGATCTCGGCTCACTGCAACCTCTGCCTCCTGGGTTCAAGTGATTCTTCTGCCTCAGCCTCTGGAGTAGCTGGGATTACAGGTGCCCAGCTATTTTTTTTTTTTTTTGTATTTTTATAAGACACAGTGTTTCACCATGTTGGCCAGCCTGGTCTCAAACTCCTGACCTCAGGCAATCCACCCACCTAGGCCTCCGAAAGTGCTGGAATTACAGGCATGAGCCACCATGCCCAGCCTCAACTGAATTCTTATACCTTTTGCCATAACACTTTGCCTTCCTTATTCACTACATATCAGTATTAACGAGAATTTTAGACTGCTCTGTTACTATTTAGAGAATGATTTCAGTTTCCTTTATTAATAGTAGAAAATGACTGTGGAGCAACTACTTCTTAATTTCAGATTATCCAGCAAAGTAAAAAAAAAAACTACCCATGTACTTCAGAAAATACTGAACGTTCTAACAATATTGTGATATTTACTCTCCTAGGGCTTTGGGGGAACAATAAAGGTGACAATGCATAAAGTGACAGGTTTGACAAAAAATGATGGAAGATAGAAATAACTGGGGAATTAATCGATAGTCCTAATTTTCTTTTGGGATCATCACATGACTTAGAGAAACAGACTTCATAGAAATAGTCTTCCTAAAGTAGTTTGAAGATGAACAGTCATACAACACCAGGATTGAAGCAGAGCACTGTTCCTTATGTACTCATGGATATGACAACTTTTAGAAACAAAGTAGTAACTACTTAACCCTTCCCCTGCCTTTCTTTCCCTCCAGTATTATCAATGGCTTTGCATTGCCACTGAAAGCAGAACATAAACAATTTCTAATGAAGGTTCTTATTCCTATGCATACTGCAAAAGGATTAGCTTTGTTTCATGCTCAGGTAAGTTTCAGAAAAATTTCAAATGAAATGAATATTATTTCAAAGGCAAATATAAAGGCAGAGAAATGGAAAAATACTGAGGTGACAGTTTTAAGTATAATTAAGCAATTTGCTTATAAAATTACCCAAATTTTTATCATTTTTAAATATTTCATTATTAAGACCAATTATTTCTGTATTTACACTTACACTTTAAGTGTAAGATATACACTTATATTTAAGTCCAGGCCTTGACCTAATTATGTGACTTTGAATAAATCCCACATATCTACCAAATGTTTCTTCTAGCTGCAATAACCTAGACTTAAGAGAGATTTTGGTCTCTTCTATTAATATTTAGAGAATAACATATCAGCATAGGCATACATGTAGAAACATGCTGAAAAACTAAATTGTTAGCTCCAGTCTTATTTCAGTTAACTTTATAGTCAGAAATTACTACTAAAACTTTTTTGAACTTGAAGTTACTTTCAAGGCTAAAAAGTTAGACAACTGTGAGTATATTTTCACAATTGAGGTATTTCACAAGTGTGAGTATATTTTTATATCTTGAAATAATTTGTCAAAATGAGGTAGTCTAAAAAATATTGGCTAAATATAAAAAATCCTACTTATTAAATGTTATTTCATTCAGTAATATTTGTAAATTGTCCCTTACCTTTTAGCTAGCATATTGTGTCGTACAGTTCCTGGAGAAAGATACAACACTAACAGAGCCAGTAAGTGTTCTATTTATTTTCATGTTTTTGGTTTCCATTAATAGCATTTCATTGTAGCTTTTTATAGCTTTTATAGTTATTAAATAGAAGTAAGAATGTACCTTAAGCTAAAATCATTTAGAAGAAGAAATGTGAGATTAATTCTGCATTCAAAGAAGGAGTTAGGAAGGGAGAGTTCTCATGAGTTATGTCTTGAATAACCAACATATAGACTATTATTAATATGTAATAGTTAAGATGTGTGATGGTAGGATCAGATGACCACAGTGAAACTTTATATGCATAGTGTCTTCACCAATAATCTTTTAAATCTTCATTCACCTTTTGGAATTAAAATATACTTTGAGGGTCCCAAAACTACTATTCCCTTGAATTTTGTTTTGTCTTTAGTAATTGAATTTTTGCCTCTCATTAATGATAAACCACTTAATAGAGATAGAAAACCTTTCCTTGCCTTGGGTGATTAAGATTTAAGATGTAATATTGGAATAAAGGTTGATTATGAACCAACAAGGCAGTTTAGTCTTTGAATTCTACTGTTACTTGCCTGTAGAATGAAAATTCAGGAGAGAATGAAAACAATTAGTTATGAAAATTTACAGAGGATTCAAGAAAAACAAAAGATGAAGTAAGGTGAAACAAAAGTATAAAAGCATAGAAAACATTTTAACCTTGGTGAAGTATTTTGAGAGAATGCTTTCTAGGCCTGTTAAATTGAAATACTTACCTAGTATTAGATTGGTGCAAAAGTGATTGCAGTTTTTGCCATTACTTTGGCAAAACCCACAATTACTTTAGCAGCAACCTGATATGTAGTTAGGCAAAGGGATTGAAGGATCAAAACTAAAGTGTATATACTTCCTATATTATGAACTGTCTCAGGCTATCCCTAGGGATGCTTGAAAAAATTAAATACTTAGTATTCTCCCTTTCACTTGAACTTTGTGTAATGGAACAAAAGACATTTTTCCACTCCTTAATTTTTTTGAGTTTTTTGACTTTTAGATTCACAGTCTTTTCTAGAAACAGCTGTAAACAGTTTTAAAAGATAATTCAGAAGAATTTGAAGCCATATATTTACACGTGAAACCATATAAATCTCTTAAGTGGATTAAAACTTGGCTGGGTGCGGTGGTTCACAACTGTAGTCCCACCGCTTTGGAAGGCTGAGGCAGGGAGATAACCCGAGGCCAGGGGTTTGAGGCCAGCCTGGCCAACATGGTGAAACCCTGTCTCTAGTTAATATACAAAAATTAGCTGGGCCTGGTGGCATACACCTATAGTCCCAGCTACTCAGGTGGCTAGGGCACAGGAATTGCTTGAATCCAGGAGACATAGGTTCCAGTGATCTGAGCTCGTACCAGTGCACTCCAGCCTAGGCAACAGAGTGATACTCTGTCTTAAAACCTTAATCCATGATATCCATGATAACTCCCGTTAGAATTGAGAAAAAGAAAACCCTTAACTATTAATATGTTTTGAGAAGTCATGGTTCATGCTTGGTAAATAGTATACAAATAGAATTTTACTAAATTAATTTGGGGTAGATAAGGAAGATAGGCAATTGCTTTTTAAAGAATGAAAGAGGCTGGGCATGGTAGTTCATGCCTGTAATTCTAGCACTTTGGGAGGCTGAGGCAGGCAGATCACCTGAGGTCAGGAGTTCAAGACCAGCCTGACCAATGTGGTGAAACCCCATGTCTACTAAAAAATAAAAAGTTAGCTTGGTGTGGTAGTGTGTGCCTGTAATCCCAGCTACTTGGGAGGCTGAGGCAGAGAATTGCTTGAAGCCGGGAGGTGGAGGTTGCAGTGAGCTGAGATCATGCCAGTGTACTCCAGCCTGGGTAACAGAGCAAGACTCCATCTCAAAAAATAAAAATAGTCTCTTGTGTTTCATGTATTTTGGTTATGAAGATTGTGCTAGCCATGAAATAGACTGGGAAGCTGTCTGGTTTTTGTTGTGCTTCATAATGGTTTAAATAACAGGAATCATCTGTTCCTTAAGGTTTCTCCCTAAAATAACCTCCCTCTGTCACCCCACCAAGTTATATTTTCCTTTATTTTCTTAGAAGTAGCACTTAGTATTAAAATTGTTTTATTTATGTATTTAATTGATCACTTGCATTGGTCTTCCTCCATTAGAATGTAAGTTCCTTGAAAACCAGAGACCTTATCTGTCTTGTACATTAGTGTGTCCCTAGCATCTAAAACAGTATCTGGTACATAATGGCACTCAGTAAGTATTGAATTAATACAATTCTAAAGCTGAGCAGAAAGTCTTCTTAAACACATATATTAAGCAGTATTGATTTTCTTTGGAATCAGTGTTGATAAAATCACAGCTGTGGAAAATACCCTGGGATTAACTAGCTTCATCGTTTAATTCATACTAAACTTTTTCTTTTTTGCAGGTGATCAGAGGACTGCTGAAATTTTGGCCAAAAACTTGCAGTCAGAAAGAGGTGAATTTTGTTCACTAAATGTAGTGCATTTTGCTAGAACTTGTCAGTCCCAGGGTTATAAACCATTTTGCTTTGGGCTGGCTGTATTGCTGCTGCTAAAGGGCGGGAGAGATGTACAGAGACTTGGTAGAAGACCTGTGGTAGAGTAAATTCTGTGCCATCCAGACATTTTTTTCCCCATTGTATACTCTGTAGATTAACCTTCTCATATGTATGGTTTCAATATTAGTTTCACATAATTTATCATATTTCTTAAAATAATTTTTTTTTAACCTAGGTGATGTTTTTAGGAGAAATCGAAGAAATCTTAGATGTCATTGAACCAACACAATTCAAAAAAATTGAAGAGCCACTTTTCAAGCAGATATCCAAGTGTGTATCCAGTTCTCATTTTCAGGTACGATGTTTTCAGTGAAGCCGTTTTTATTTTACACTATTACTTCTTTCCTATTTTAGTTTTGACATTTCTCTAAATGTCTTTTTAGGTTGCAGAAAGGGCACTGTACTTCTGGAATAATGAATATATTCTTAGTTTGATTGAGGAGAACATTGATAAAATTCTACCAATTATGTTTGCCAGTTTGTACAAAATTTCCAAAGAACACTGGAATGCGTAAGTATCTTTTATATTGGTCATATTTTTTTTTAACCTTTTTGTCATTGATTTCCTAATTCAGACATGAAACCTATTACAGATTTAGAACTTACTCCAAGGTTAACATCACAGTTTCATTTTGTTTTGTATTTTATATATAATAAGTTATAAATATGTGTGTGTGTGTTCTTCAGTATGTGGTCCTAATTTCAGTTTATTTTTTAAATTTTTTGGAGATAGACAGAGTCTTGCTCTGTTGCCCAGGCTGGAATGCAATGGTGTTATCATAGCTCACTGTAGCCTCAAACTCCTGGGTTCACAGTCCTGCCTCAGCCTCCTGAGTAGTTGGGACCACAGGTGTACACCACCACACCCAGCTCATTTTTATATTTTTGGGCAGATGAGGTCTCACTATATTGCCTAGGCTGTATTGAAACTCCTGGGCTCAAGCAGTCATCTCATCTTGGCCTCCCAAAGTGCTGAGGTTATAGGCATGAACCACTGTGCCCAGCCTTAACATCAATTTAAAATTGCAAATCTCCCTGGAGGTTGAACTATCTGGTATGTCATTCTGCACCAGAATGTGGTCAAAGCCTGTTGGGGAGACCAACTGAACATTTTTGGAAGATGCACAGACTACTCTGTTGATGCAGAGTTGTGTTGATTTGCTCCCAGTATACAGTCTCACCTCTATAAATAGCACTGTCCCAGGGGAAAGCTGAAGTGCTAAGGGTAATATATATTCTAACTTCTTTAACATCCTTAAACTGCTTTCTACTTCAAGTTTTCTTAATTGGATCTTTGTCATCTTCTTTTAATGTTGTTACTCAAGATTTCAGACATGAGATTGTAGAGTAGAAATAAAGATAACTGTGAACATTTTAAAGTTTAACGTACACATTAAAGTGGAAAGGATTTGTTTTCTTAGATTGTCTCTACCACCACTTGCTATATGACCTTGAGCATATTACAAACCTCTTGAACCTCAGTTTTATCATCTCTAAAATGGATTAAATGAATTAGCCAAACTTTAACCCATTTTCCAGATCATAGTGTTACATTTCCTCTCTGTTAGCAGTATTATAACTCAGAACTGGCTCATTTTTATTTCAGGACCATTGTAGCACTGGTATACAATGTGCTGAAAACCCTAATGGAAATGAATGGCAAGCTTTTCGATGACCTTACTAGCTCATACAAAGCTGAAAGACAGAGGTATTTGATATTTTGAATTACAAAATTATCTATACATTTTATGATAGTTGAATGTGATTCAGTTCAGGAAGGTATCTTTCCTAAGTTCAAATTTTCATATTTAAGAAGTTAATTACCTCATAGTAAACATTACAATGTGAAAGTGTTTTTTTAACACATAAGTCATTTCCAGATAAAGTAGCCCCAGTATTTTTATAAATTTGTTAAAGCAGAAAAAGCAGTAACATTTATTTTTGAGGGTGGTTACATAATTTACATCCCCTAATGGTTAGATTATGATTTTAATGTGGATCATAAATCCTGTTTATCTCATTCTGAGCCTTAGATTTCCTCAGTCTGTTGGCATCTGCATATGAAATATAAATTTATGCTGAATTTTAAATATCAATTTGATTTTTTTATCCCTACATTTACAAAAATCCTTTTTGTCCACATGGGCTTCCAAAGTGAGCTTTACTCTTCAGCTGTTCTTTTTTAGCAGTAGGTAATTCTTAAGTTGTAGATGATCAGAGGTGGTATTTTAAAGTCAGCATAGTTCTCCTCTGGGAGGAGAGAAGTCACATAATGATATATTTATGGCTTAGGGTACTATTAATATGTTGTTTTTGCAGTAATATGTATTTTACAGTATAAATGTTAGCACATATCAGCCTTTAGGAACATGGCTTAGTGATTACCTCTTTTTTGAGAATTTCATAAATTACTATAAAATAATCTTTCAAGAATTACTTCCTTCTCATATATTTATTTCAAACTCAAGAAGGGCTGTCTTAAGTGGTTAGTGACCACTGTACCTGAGCCCACCCAGCATGTTACCATTTACTTCTAATAAGCATATGACCTGTTTTGTTTAGAAAAGCTGATCTATTTTGACAAGTTCCTAGTTATGGTTATCTTAAAGTAGAAAATGGATAGCCTTTCTTCAAAGCCATCTAGTCCATTATTAACTAACTCAGTGCATTATTTCCTTTAAATAGCAGCATTCAGGCAGGAATAGATATTAAGTCCACATTCTGAGCCTCAGGAAGCAATGGGAGGAAAAATAAGATGAAGAGGATCATAAGAAACGTGTATTTGAAAAATATGTATTTCACATGACTAAGAATATAATTATTATTTCTTATCTGCATAAATCAGCAAATCCTTTAAAAGGATTTGTCCTTTTAACTTGTAACTGTAGAATTACAAGCCTATGTTCTACATGTTCATGTAGCCTTTCAGAATAGTCTGGTTCAAGTTATTCAGAAATGTTTTCCTTAGAACTGATATTAAGTAGTTGAAATGACATATGAAATATTTTGACTTGTCATTTTGTTTTAGAGAGAGACTACTGAAAATAAAGTTTTCATTTGACATGTAAAAGACAAGAGAGAGTAAGATACAAACTGGTTAGCGGTTAGAGATGTGGCTGTTAGTGGCAAAAGGATGTGGCTTCTGCCTGGTGTGGCGAAGGACGTGCTTCCTACTGACCTAGCGGCCTGCCCCTTCAGCCTTTGTAATAGTGATGGGACTACTACAGCAACCGCAAGATGTTTACGTGAGAAAATTAGCATATAAGTACTCTGTTGACTATAAAGTACAGTGTCAATGGTAGTGATAATGTGTAGGGGACACAAAGCAAATGGTAACGTCTGGTTGGTACAGGAGATGCACAGACTCAGTACATGTAGGAGAGTGACAGGAAGAAGTTAGGTGCTCCAGCAAGTGGACTTAAGCTTTAGCAGAGAGATTTAAGTGAAATGTGGGCAAATCATGTGTTCTCCAGTAAACTGTCAAACAGCACCTCTTTTTGGGTTCTGAAATAATTTGTGATCACAAAATTTTGATTTATCTACAGAGAGAAAAAGAAGGAATTGGAACGTGAAGAATTATGGAAAAAATTAGAGGAGCTAAAGCTAAAGAAAGCTCTAGAAAAACAGAATAGTGCTTACAACATGCACAGTATTCTCAGCAATACAAGTGCCGAATAAAAAAAAATCCTCCCACCTCTGCCAGATAGGCAGTTTTGTATGCTTTTTTTGAAATATGTAAAAATTACAAAACAAACCTCATCAGTATAATATAATTAATTAAAAGGCCAATTTTTTTCTGGCAACTGTAAATGGAAAAATATATGGACTAAACATAGCCCTGTGCTGTATCATGGCCACAGTATATTGTAACCTTTGTCTAATCATTGGATTTATTGTGTCACTTCTGAAGTTTCACAGAAACGAATTTTATCATCTATGATATGAGTGAGATAATTATGGGAGTGGTAACAATTATGACTTGAATTCTTGATTGTGTTGCACATAGGTATGGTAGTCTGCTCTGTATATTTTTTCCTTTTATAATGTGCTTTTCACACTGCTGCAAACCTTAGTTACAGCCTAGGAAAAAGAATACTTCCTAAAATAAAACTAAGGTATCATCCTTACCCTTCTGTCTCACCCAAAAATATGATGGGGGGAATTACCTGCACTAACCCCTCCCTCAATAAAGATATTACTGTTTATTGGAATTTAGGAAAAAACCTTAAATCTCCAGGCTTTTTAAAGCACAACATATAAATAAAAGCTGGGGAAGTAAACCAGAATCCTTCAGATTTTTCCTTACCAATATCGCCCTTCCTCTGCAATTCCCCACAGTGGTAACAGACGGGTAGAGGCAGGTCAGGTAAATTACTTAGCCTGCCTCTCAATTCATTCCTCCTTTTCCTCTCAAAGGCTGAAGGCAGGGCCTTTCCAGTCCTCAGGACCTGCCCTTCACCTAGTCCCTCCTAACCCAGGGATGGAGGCTTTGAGTCCCGTAGTGTGGTGATACAGAGCACTAGTTGTCACTGCCTGGCTTTATTTAAAGGAAATGCAGTAGGTTTCCTCTGTAGAGCTCTGAAAAGGCTGACTATATAGAGGTCTTGTATGTTTTTACTTGGTCAAGTATTTCTCACATCTTTTGTTATCAGAGTACCATTCCAATCTCTTAACTTGCAGTTGTGTGGAAAACTGTTTTGTAATGAAAGATCTTCATTGGGGGATTGAGCAGCATTTAATAAAGTCTATGTTTGTATTTTGCCTTATGTCATCTTTGCTTCTTTTAGCTCTAAGCTTAGGCATACACTGAGAAGCCTGCCCCCCTTTTTTACATACATACATACATATATTTATAGAAACTTTTAAGACAAATTGTGGGATGAAGTCTAATTTAAAAATAGGAATATTGTGTGTCAAGGTTGAGTGTTCTAGCCTTTTACGAAAATACCTGTTTTACAGAATATTTGTAGAAAATTCTAAGTTCTAGGGTATCCCTCCATCATCTTTATGTCCTTGTATGTTTAGAGGATAGGTTTAATTTACTTTGAAGCTAGTTTTTCATAATCCATAATAAATAGCAGGGAGACCAGGGGAGCCTGTGGCACAGTTAGAAATCAGACATTCTTGGCCAGATGTGGTGGCTCACACCTGTAATCCCATCACTTTGGGAGGCTGAGGCGGGTGGATCACCTGAGGTCAGGAGTTGACCAGCCTGGCCAACATGGTAAAACCCTGTCTCTACTAAAAATATAAAAATTAGCCAGGCATGGGGGCGGGCGCCTGTAATACCAGCTACTTGGGAGACTGAGGCATGAGAATCACTTGAACCCAGGAGGCTGAGGTTGCAGTGATCCAATATTGTGCCACTGCACTCCAGCCTGGGTGACACAGTGAGACTCTTCAAGAGAGACAGAAAGAGAGAGAGAAAGACAGACATTACTGTAATAAAGTGTTATCCACTACTGATGTTTACTTCCGCTTTCTTTAATATCAGTTAAAAACTCTAGCATAGGGTCTGCACACTACTCCCAGGTCATCATGAAAGCACTGTACCAAAAGGAAGATAACCAAAATTCTTCCTTTTAGTACAAAGGCTCCTATTTTATTGTTCTCAAGTAATAGGTATTTTAGAGTCACCTTGTCATGGCCATCAGGTTAAGGTGTTACACACAGGACCAGCCAGTATTGCTGACAGATGTCGACAGCACAGCTGGGTGATTAAAAGGATGATCCTACACACAAGAGAAGGAAAAGGCGAGCACCTGCCTTTTCAGAAAGTGAAGGTTAGGTCTAAATGTCTATTCTGTAGAAGGTTTAGGTATATTTCTTTTACTGAAGAGAAGCCAGAGTAGATTTTGAGAGGTTACAGCCAATAAAGGTTTTTTTCTCTGAAAAGGTAAAAATCGTTCACTTCCTAATTATGTACTTACATGAAAGCACATTTAGTAGGTCTCTCAACCTTTTTTTTTTGAGATGGAGTCTCACTCTTGCCCAGGCTGGAGTGCAGTGGTGTGATCTTAGCACACTGCAACCTCCACCTCCTAGGTTCAAGCGATTCTCCTGCCTCAGCCTCCCGAGTAGCTGGGATTACAGGCACGTACCACCACGGCAGCTAATTTTTGTATTTTTAATAGAGATGGGATTTCACCATGTTGGTCAGGCTGTTCTTGAACTCCTGACCTCAGGTGATCCACCTGCCTCGGCCTCCCAAAGTGCTAGGATTACAGGCATGACCCACCACGCCTGACCTCAACTTTCTACAATACAGAAAATATAGTATGTTCATTGAAACAAATTTTATTAGATATTTAAGTAATATTAAAGTCATTGGCCGGGCCCAGTGGCTCATGCCTATAATCCCAGCACTTTGGGAGGCTGAGGCAGGTGGATTACTTGAGCTCAGGAGTTGGAGACCAGCTTGGACAATGTGGTAAAACCCCCATCTCTACTAAAAATACAAAAATTAGCCAGACGTGGTGGCACGTGCCTGTAATCCCAGCTTCTCAGGCAGCTGAGGCAGGAGAATCATTTGAACCCAGGAGGCGGAGGTTGCAGTGAGCTGAGATCACGCCACTTCACTCCAGCTTGGGCAACAGAGTGAATGACACGTCTCAAAAAAAAAAAAAAAAAAGTGACATGTCACTGTTAGACATGCTTTAAAAAAACACAGCTCCCTTTTGGTCAGTACTGTTAATGTAAGCTTTTATGCCTGGCTTTGCATTTGCCCTGCTAAAATAAGATTTTATAAAGAGACCTAGGCTAAAACCCGAATTCTCATGCCTCTGTGGAGCAGAAAAGTGGCAGGGAATACTTCTTTACACAGTTCACTAGTAATCATTCAACCACAAAAGTTTCTTCCTGGACACAAGACAATTTAAAATGTCTATTCATACATTTGAGTTATTCCCTTTGAATTATCAGAAGCCAGATTACAAAATTTAGAAAATGCTACCAAGTCATCTTTGAGGTAGCAGGTACATAAACAATTTAAAACTCTGGAAACAATTTTTAGAATCTTAATGTAAAAAATAATCTAGACTTTTTAAAAAAAATGCATACTCATCCCTGTCAAACGCTAGGCTAAAAGCTTTCAGAGTCATACTGTGTGTGCCCCTCCCTCAGATGATGGGTGGTTTTGTAAACACAGTAAAGAGTTAACCAAGCTTACTCAGAGGGCACCAGGCCACTCTTCGTGGACACTTGCCATCAGTTGCCATGCCCAATAAACCCTTCCCTGGAAGCACAACATACCTTGAGAGTCAGATCCATCCATCTTGGGAGTCCAGACTCACACTAGCTTTTTGTTTTTGGAAGTCACCAAATGAGAGTATTGGTGCCTGATGATTTAGCAGATATTCATACTGTCACACTCATTCCTTTTGTATTAACCTTTTATTTACCTGTTAATGAAATCATCAAAATACACTGAGTAGGCACCTACTATGTACATCTGTCCTAGTGCTCTTGAACGTTAATCTAAACTCATACATCAACAAACATTCTAGCCAGACAAGTAGGTAGCTAGTCAGTCCATTAAGAAACTTAATTACTAGTTTCAAGTAGATTTAAAGTCTCATTTAACCTTTAACAAATCAAAGAGCATATCACAGGCTGGACATCAATGGCAGATGATGCCAAAGTTATAGGCTTTTGCCTTTGTGTACAGTGCATACACTCCAAAGCATGACCTGCGCATCTTGATAGTCAGGATTTTTGGAAAAAGAAAATCACACTCTTCTGTCCACTTTTAAAAGGTGAAAAGTAGAGCCTTCATTACCGTATTAGAGCTTAACCTAATAAAATACAATGAACCAAACAGGAAGAAAGGCATCTTCCACAAACTCTATTCAAAAATCATTGGCCAGCTCTTTAAAAAGTTCATTAATAATTTAAATATTTAACTAACTTTTAGATAATCCAGTAGGTCTTTTCTATTAGGCTCTACACAGTCTCTTTGGGAGCCAGGTTAGAAGTTGCAGTTTGACATGTTGTTCCTCCCAGCAAGGCCCCATTTCTTCAAGTGAGTACAGGATTGTTGATAGCTCAGTTTATAAAGTGGAAGTGATGACAACTCCCATTGATGTGGACAGTTCTGTAAACATTACAAGGTGACTTCAGCTTATGTGGTTTGTTGCCTGACCTCTTCTTTTAAGGTATCTCTTTCTAATTTTGATCATCCATTTTATACTCAGTTTGGCAAACTCTGCTGCTTTAAATAATGCCAAGAAGGCCCCACAGAGAAGAGCAATTGTGTTCCAAGGATTGGCAGTGATTATCTGTGAAGCAAACAGAAACAAACATAGGATTACTGGTTTGCTTCAGTCTTGATTAAGTTACAGTGTTACTGTCAAGAGCCCTTCCCAAATTATTAGGACTGTAAGAAAATTACTTATGTTCTGAAACTGTGAGAACTCTATACTTCATTCAGACTATACTTTTAATGTCTATAGCTCAGTTTGAGGAGAAAAATACTATCCCCTCCCTATGATGAAGTGATTCTGAAAGAAAGCTGTTTTTCAAAAAAGCTCTGCACAAATAAGATATGCAATATTTAATTTTGTGGCCTAATCCGACCATATGTGACCTTGCTTTGAGACAAATTTCCCTGCAACTATACTCAATCCATTAAGAAGGTCAGCTCCTCTTGTTCCCATCTCATAGTTACCTTAGTTTCAAGTATTTCCTCGTTTCTAGTCCAATGGCTGTCTTTCTTCCCAAACTCAGAGGAGGATTCCTGCCTCCAGGCCTCTGCTCTTACTCCCCATCTGTGATGCTTTCCTCCTGTCTAGATTTACTCATCCTTTAAAGTCTCAGAGCTTTCCCTTACCACTAAGCTAAAACCCTTCCTGGATTTCAGCAGAGCTATTTATCCTATGAACTCCTATCATTTAAACTAGTCTGGAATCAATAATTTAAAGCAAGAGGATTGTTCTCTCACTAAATGTTAAACTCTTTAAGGCAGAGGTCTTATCTTGGATTTCTGACTTCTACCACCATCTGGTAAAAATAAAATGCTTTTTTTTTTTTTTGGACAGAGTCTTGCTCTGTCCCTAGGCTGGAGTACAATGGTGCCATCTCAGCTCAGTGCAACCTCTACCTCTGGGGTTCAAGCGATTCTCCTGCTTCAGCCTCCTGAGTAGCTGGGACTACAGGCCGCACACCACCACACCCAGCTAATTTTTTTGTATTTTTAGTAGGGACGGGGTTTCATCATGTTGGGCAGCATGGTCTCGATCACTTGACCTCGTGATCCACCCACCTTGGCCTCCCAAATAAAATACTTATAAGCTCAATTTAGCAGGGTGACCTCAGTATGCTCTTCAATGTTCACATATGCAAAATGGTGACACCATCACTGTTTATAGGACTCTTGTGAAGCTGAGTAAAAGCATGCATCAGGTACTGGGCTCCACTTGGCCCATCATAGGTACCTCATACTGAACATAGAAGGTTAAAAAATGGTTCATCACACATTTACACAACAAGCTGCAAGCTCATTTCCCCAGTCTTGATTCAGTAAGTCTCTGCACATCCCTCTGCATACACAGCCTTGCCGATCCATAATTAATAGTTGTAGTTAGTGGGTGATAGTGGAACAAGCACATCCATATCACAGAATCCCTGCTTGGGGTTGGAAACTAACATGTTTGGGTCTCAGCTATGAAACTGTTTTCCATAAGCCACGATCACGTCAGGACATATTGTGATGACCTGAATGCCAGTTAATGCTAGATTTGGGCCTGGCTCTGGTAGACGGTGTGTCATGAATGTTACTTTAGCAAAGCTGTCCAGTTATTCCTGCCCTTCCAAGATCATGAGTCAGAATTTGACATTAGAGGATGTGGAGCTAGAGATGGCTAAAGAGAACCCTCCAGTGATAGTCCTCTGCAGGAACACCACACTGAACTATCCATGTAAAAAGTATCTAAATAAGAGCCAAAAAATCAGGTGAGAGATCACAGTATCTGGCTTAATATACTAACAGGAAAAGACACACTGAAGAAGACAGAAAGGAGGGTCTCACATTTTCTACACACCCCTCTTCCAACCCTAGGCAGTGCAGCAGAGAGAATCTGTGAGCTTGGGAGAGGGAAGTGAGTCTAGGACTTTGCATCAGAACTCCACAGGGGAACACAGCACCAGGCAGAATTCTGAGGTCCTGATTCCAGGCTAGAGCCCGTGAAAAGAGTATTAGGCCCACCCCAGATCAGAGCAACATCTGCCACTCTAGTGGGAGGAAACCAAGTCTGGACCCACTTTACAATAAAGTGGCTTTGGGCCCCAAATAATTTCAATGGCAGCCAGGCCATAGCAATCACAGCCCTAGTGCTGCACTGGTCTGGGAATCTACAGGTTTGAGATATGATCCACAAGCTGCCTCAAATCCAGGCAGTACAGCATGGTGAAACACTCCTGCTTGGGCAAAGGAGAGGGAAGACTACGAGAGACTCTGCCTTGGAACCTAGTACCAGGCCTGCCACAGTAAAAAACACAGCACCAGGAAGCATCCTGAGTCCCCTAATTATAGGCCATTGCTCCCAAACAGCACTTTTAAACCCACTATGGCCAAAAGGCGGTCTGCCACCCTAGTGGGATGGACCCAAACCCCAGCCAGCTTCATCACTGGATGACTAAAGTGGCCTTAGGCAAACCCCAGTATTGCATTGGTCTAGGAGCCATGGGAGTACCGGCCTTACCCCTCCCCAACTCCAGGCAGCCCAGAGCAGAGAGGAACTCCTTCCCCTTGAGGAAAAGCGATCAAAGTCAGCAAGGGACTTTGCCTGGGAACCCCCAGGCATTCTCTCTCCTCCCCACATACAGCAGAGCTGGGTATCTAGAAGTCTGCAAGATAGTCACAGTATAACTTGGCTTAGACTGCCCTCTAGTGCTGAAACAGCTGCAGTGACCACACATTTAGGGAACTCATCAGTCCCTTTTCATTTTGTAGAAAACCCTCTGAAACAGATGGGTATACACAAGGGCAGACTGTGAAGACTGAAATAAATAACCTAAGTTATCAATGTCCATGAGCACCAGAAAAATTCAGAGAAATACGACCTCATCAAACAGACTAAACAAGGTGCCAGTGACCAATCTGGAAGAGACAGAGATGTGTGACTGCTCAGGGAATTAAAAAATGCTGTCCTGAGGAAACTCTAAGAACTCAGTGAAACACAACTCAATTCAGAAATTTATCAGAGAAATGCAACAAATTAAAATAATTTTTAAAAATTCAAATAGAAATCCTAGAGCTGAAAAGTACAATTAACAAACTGAAAAATGCCTTAGTGTCCCAAACACAGAATGGATAAAGCAGAAGAAAGAATTAGTGAGCTTAAAGGCAAGTTATTTGAAAATACACAAATGAAAAAAAAAAATGAAAAGAACGAAGAACATTCACAAGGTCTAGAAAATAGCCTCAAAAGGGCAAATCAAGAGTCAATAGTCTTAAAAAGAGTAGAGAAAGAGATAGGGGTAGAAAGTTTAGTCAAAGAAATAATAGCAGAGAAGTTTCCAAACCTAGAAAAAGATATGAATATCCAGGTACAAGAGGTTCTAGAGAAGGATATGAATATTCCAGGTACGTGAAGGTCAAAGAATACCAAGTAGATTCAACCCAAATAAGACTACACTAAAGTGTATAATAATCAAACTCTCAAAGGCCAAAGCAAAGAAAGGATCCTAAAAGCAGTTAAAAAAAAAAAAAAAAAAAAAAAAAAAAAAAGGAGCTCTGATACATCTGGCAGCAGACTTCTCAGTGGAAACCTTACATGCCAGGAAGAAGTGGGATGACATATTCAAAGTGCTGAAGCGGGAAGAAAAAAATACTGTCAACCAAGAATATTGTACCCAGCAAAGCTACTGAATCCTTCAAACATGAAGTAGAAATACTTTCCCAGACAACATCTGAGGAAATTAATCACCACTAGAACTCTCTTATGAGAAAATCTAAAGGCATTTCTTCAATCTGAAATAAAAGGACACTAACATGCAACAAGAAATCATCTGAAGGTATAAAACTCACTGGTAAAAGTAAGTACACAGACAAATCAGAATCCTGTAACTGGGGTGTATAAACCATTCATATCTTTAGTATGAAGACTAAAAGATGGATCAAAAATAACTGCAACAATTTGTTAAGAGACAGGCAATATAAAAATATAAACAGATATAATAAAAAGTCAAAATAGAGTTGAAATGTAGTTTTTGTTTTCTTTTTTTGAGATGGAGTCTCCCACTGTCACCCAGGCTGTAGTGCAGTGGTGTGATCTCGGCTCACTGCAATCTCCGCCTCCTGGGTTCAAGCAATTCTCCTGTCTCAGCCTCCTGAGTAGCTGGGACTGCAGGTGTGTGCTGCCATGCCCAGCTAATTTTTTTGTATTTTTAGTAGAGATGGAGTTTCACCAAGTTGGCCCAGATGGTCTTGATCTCCTGACCTTGTGATCCACCCACCTGGGCCTCCCAAAGTGCTGGGATTATGGGCATGAGCCACCATGCCCAGGCTAAAGTGTAGTTTTTCAAGTTTTTCTTTATTTCTTTGTGCTCAAAGTTAAGTTGTCCTCAGTTTAAAATAACTCATTTTAATTGCAGGGTGTTTTTTATAAGCCTTATGGCAACCATAAAGCAAAGATATATAATGGAGAGAATAAAATAAAAATCAAGGAATTTAAAGAAACAATCATTTATCCACAAAGACAATAAGAAGAATGAAGTTACAAAACCAGAAAACAGAAAACAAAATAGCAGTAGTAAGTCCTTCTCTATCAATAATATTGAATGTAAATCAACCAAATTCCTCAACTAAAAGACATAGTGGCTGAATTTATTTAAAAACCAGACCCAACTGTATGCTGCCAGACAGTATATACTTCACCTATAAAGACACACAGATTGAAAGTGAAGAGATAGGCCAGGCACAGTAGCTCACACCTATAATCCCAGCACTTTGGGAGGCCAAGGTGGGTGGATCACTTGAGGTCAGGCGTTTGAGACCAGCCTCGCCAACATGGCGAAACCCTCTTTCTCTACTAAAAATATAAAAATAAGCCAGGTGTGGTGCCTGTAATCCCACCAGTCAAGGGGCTGAGGCAGAGGAATTGCTTGAACCCGGGAGGTGGAGGTTGCAGTGAGTCAAGATCATGCCACTATGCTCTAGCCTGGGTGAGACAGCAAGACTCCATCTCAGGGGAAAAAAAAAATAAAGTGAAGGGATAGAAAAAGACATCCCACACAAACGTTTTAAAAAAAAATGTGTAACTATACCTACAGCAGATAGAATAGACTTCAAATCAAAAGCTGAAAAAAGAGACAAAGATCATTATTATAAGGGAGTCAATTCAACAAGATGTAACAACCATAAATATATATGCACTCAACATAATCAGAGCAACCAAATACATAAAGCCAATATTAATAAATCTAAAGGGAGAGACAGACTGCAATCAATAATAGTAGGGGACATCACTGTCCCACTTATAGTAATGGACAGATTATCTAGACAGAAAGTCAACGAACATTGGAATTAAACTATACTATAGACCAAATGGACCTAACTGACATTTACAGAACATTTCATACAACTGCTACAGCATACATATTTTTCTCATCAGGACATGGAACATTCTCCGGGGAAGACCATACGCTGGGCCACAAAACAAGTCTCAACTAATTTAGAAAAATCAAAATCATATCAAGTATCCTGTCTGACCACAATGAAATAAAAGTAGAAATCAATAATGAGGAATTTTGCAAACACGTGGAAATTAAACATGATGCTCCTTAGTTACCAAAGGTCAATGAAGAAATTAAGAAGGAAACTTTAAAATTTACTGAACAAATGAAAATGGAAAAAAATATACCAAAGCCTATGAAATTAGCAAAAGCAGTACTAAAAGGGAAGTTTATAATAAATGCCTACATCAAAAAAAGTAGTGATTTCAAATAAGCTAATGATCACCTTAAAGAACTAGAAAAGGACAAACCAAACCCAAATTTATTAGAATAATCATCAAAAGAATAAATGAAACTAAAACTCAAATGAAAAGTTAGTTGTTTGAAAAGATAAACAAAATCAATAAACCTTCAGCCAGACTATGAAAAACAGAATAAAGACCCAAATAAATAAAATCAGACCAAAAAAAAAAAAATTACAGTTGATGCCACAGTAATACAAAGGATCGTTAGAGACTTATGAATAACTATACGCCAATAAAGGAAAACCTAAAAGTGGAAAAATTCCTAGATACAGAGTCTACCAAGATTGAACCATGAAGAAATAGAAAACCTGAATAGACTAAAATGAGAAACAAGATAGAAGCAGTAATAAAATGTCTTCCATCAAAGAAAAGCCCAGCATCTGATGGCTTCATTGCTAAATTGTTATCAAAACATTAAAAAAAAAAATAGCAATTCTACTCAAACTATTCCAAAAAATTGAAGAACATTTCCAAACTTGTTTTGCAAGGCCAGCATTACCCTGATACTAAAACAAGACAAAGGCACAATAAAAAATGAAAACTACAGACCAATATCCCTGATCAACACAGATGCAAGTCCTCAACAAAATAACAGCAAACCAAATTCAGTAATACATTAAAAAGATCATTCACCATTATCAAGTGGGATTCATCCGAGATGCAAGGATGATTCAACATATGTAAACCAATAAACATAATACATCTTATTAACAGAATCAAGAACAAAAATCATGTAATCATTTCAAAAGATGGTGAACAAGCATTTGAAAAAATTCAACATACTGTCATGATAAAAACTCTTAATGGGCTGGGTGTGGTGGCTCACAACCGTAATTCCAGCACTTTGGGAGGCTGAGGCGAGCAGATCACTTGAGGTCAGGAGTTTGAGCCAGCCTGGCCAACACAGTGAAACCTCATGTCCACTAAAAATACAAAATTTAGCTGGGCATGGTGATGTGCACCCATAATCTCAGCTACCTGGGAGGCTGAAGCACTAGAATCACTTGAACCTGGGAGGCAGAGGTTGTAGTAAGCTGAGATCATGCCACCGCACTCCAGCCTGGGCAACAGAAACTCTGTCTTTAAAAAAATAAATAAATAAAACTCTCAAACAACTTAATAAACTGCGTATAGAAGGAACATATCTCAAAATAATAAAGATCATATATGACAAACCCACAGCTAATATCATATGGGGAAAAACTGAAAGCCTTTCTTCTAAGATCTAGAACAAGACAAGGATGCCTACTTTCATCATTTTTGGTCAACATAATATTGGAAGTCATAGCCAGAGCAATTGGACAACAGAAAGAAAGAAAGGGAATCCAAACTGAGAAGAAGTCAAACTGTCTTTCTTCTTTGCAAATGACATGATCTTATATTTTGAAAAACAAACACTCCACCAAAAAACTGGTAGAACTGATAAATTCAGTAAAGTTACAGGACACAAAATCAACACCCCCAAATCATATTTCTATATGCTAACTGTGAACAATCTAAAAAAGTTATAGCAATGCAAGAATAGAATAATAAAGGAGCGATCCCATTTACAATAGCTATAAAAAATATAAAATACCTAGGAATAAATTTAACTGAAGAAATAAAAGATCTCTATGATGAAAATTGTAAAATATGAATGAAAAAATTGAAGACACAAAAAATGGATAAATAGCCTCTGTTCAGGGATTGGAAGAACTAGCATTGTTGACATGTCCACACTACCCAAAGCAATCTACAGACTGAAGGCAATTCCTATAAAATGCCAATGGCATTCTTCACAGAAGTAGAAAAAAAAATCCTAAATTCTGTATGGAACCACAAAAAAAAACACTAAATAGCCAAACCAATCCTGGGCAAAAAGAACAAAGCTGAAGGCATTACACTACCTGACTTCAAAATATACTACAAAGTTATAGTAAACAAAGTAGCATGGTATTGGTATAAAAACAGATACACAGACCAATGGAACAGAACAGAGAATCCAGAAATAAATCTATGCATATGCAACCAACTCATTTGTGACAAAGACACCAAGAAAATACAATTGAGAAAGCACAGTCTCTTCAATAAATGGTGCTGGGAAAATTGGATATCCATATGCAGAAGAATGAAACTAGACCCTATCTCTTACTATCTAGAAAAGTCCAGTCAAAATGGATTAAAGACTTAAATCTAAGACTTGAAATTATAAAACTAGAAGCAAACACTACGTTAATGCTTTAGGACATTTGTTTGGACCAAGATCTTTTTGGTAAGACCTCAAAAGCACAGGCAACAAAGGCAAAAACAGAAAAACGGGATTACATTAAGCTAAAAAGCTTCAGTTCAGCAAAGGAAACAACAAAGTTAAGAGACAACCTACAGAATGGGAGAAATTATTTGCAAACTATGCATCCAACAAGGGATTAGTAACCAGACTGTATAAGGAGCTCAAACAACTCAATAGTAAAAAAGCCAAATAATCCAATTTTAAATGGGCAAGAATTCTGCAGAGACATTTATCCCAAAATACGACATTCAAATGGCCAAAAGGCATATGAAAATATGCCCAACAACACTAATCAATCAGGGAAATGCAAATCAAATCCAAAATAAGGTATCACCTCCCCTCACTTAAAATGACTGCTATCAAAAAGACAGTAACAGATGCTGGTGAAGACATGGAGAAGGGGGAATGCTTGTATACTATTGGTGGGAATGTAAATTATTAAAGTCACTATGAAAAAACAGTATAGAGGTTCCCTCAAAAAGCTAGGAAAACTACCATATGATCTAGCAATCTCATTGCTGGGTGTGTATCCCCCCCGCCCAAAAAAAAACACAAAAAACAAACAGACAAAACCACCAAAATCAAAAAAAAAAAAAGAAAAGAGGAAAGAAAGGAAATCAGTGTATCAAAGAGATATCTGCACTCCCATGTTTACTGTAACAGTATTTGCAACAGTCAATATATGGAATGAACTCAAGTGTCCATCAACACTTAGGATGAATGGATAAGGAAAATGTGGTATATATACACAAGGAATATTATTCAGCTATAAAAAGAATGAAATCTTGTCATTTGCAGCAACATGAACAAAACCAGAGAACATTATGTTAAGTGAAATAAGCCAGGCACAGAAAAACAAGTATCACATGTTCTCACTCATGTAGGAATTAAAAAAATTAGTCTCATGGAGGTAATGAGTAAAATGGTGGTTACCAGAGGCAGGGAAGGGTTGGGGAAAGCAGGAGATGAAGAGAAACTGGTTAATGGGTACAAAAATACAGTTAGATGATATGACAGTACAGTAGAGCAGTTATATTTAACAAGAATGTATTATATATTTCAAAACAGCTAGAAGAATGTTCCCAATGCAAGGAAATGATAAATGTTTGAGATGACGGATAACCCAGCTACCCTGATTTGATCATTAGACCTTGTATGCATGTATCAAAATATTACATGTGCCACATAAATATGTATATTGTGTATCAATTTTTTAAAAATATGGCATTAATGCTTTGCTAATTATTTATTTGTGCTGTTCTGCTTTGACTTACTACAAGTTGTAGGTATTTATCCTACAGAGAACCATTTAGAAAAAGAACAATGTGCAAATGCAGTAACCTGTATAGTAGTAACTTAATGCTTTCTACTCAGTTTATTCAATGAACGTTACTACTAAGCAGCTACTCTGCACTAAGCACTCTGCTATATACCAGATAAATTATGCTGAGCAAAATGAAAGTTTCCCTCCTTCACAGAGAAGGTCTAGTGATGAAGACAAGACCAAAACACAAAGAATATATATAAAACTAGTATCATAAATTACGAACTGATTTGTGCTATGAAAAAAGATGAGGACAGGTAGGTAGACTTACCAGTCTCTAAGAATGAGCCAAAATGCTTCAGGGAAGGGGGTTTTGCTGTCATAATCTTAAATAATACTCACATCTTGGACTTTCTGGATGAAAGGATCTTTCCATTCAAAGACCACAAAAAACAACTGAGCACTTTTTTCGGCAGCTGGCCTCTGGTCAATGTAGTTAACCACACTTGTCTAGATATGAAGGAAAAAAAGCAGTGTTACCACCTCTGTGCACCCTTCCCTCACCTGTGCCCAGGGAAATGTGAGAGGTAGGAAGGGGATCGTAGACTGTGGTTCTCCTCACACTATCTTCTGGAGAGAAAGTGGCAAAAATCTCATATATACAAGATCCTGAACACTGGTAGCAGAGCCAAAGCTTTACCTTGGTTTACATAGTTCTCTGGGGAAACGGGATCTTGGATATACAACAGGTGTTTTGGATTGTCACTGAAACTTGTCACTAGGTATCTGTACTCACAATTAAACCATATTCAGGATGGGCATGGTGGCTCATGCCTATAATCCCAGCACTTTGGGAGGTCGAGGCAGGCAGATCACCTGAGGTCAGGAGTTCGAGACCAGCCTTGCCAACATGGTTAAGCCCTGATTCTACTAAAAATACAAAAATTAGCTGGGTGTGGTGGTAGGCACCTGTAATCCCAGCTACTTGGGAGGCTGAGGCAGGAGAACCACTTGAACCTGGGAGGCAGAGGTCACAGTGAGCCAAGATCGTGCCACTGCACTCCAACCTGGGGGATAGAGCAAGATTCTGTCTCCAAAAAAATAAATAAATAATAAGCCATATTCAAACTACCATGTAAGTCTCACAATTAAAAGCAATAAAAATTCCAAATTTCAAAATACTTGGTTTTCAAACCAAGTATTTGTCTGAACTTTCAACCCTTGTTTCAACCCTTGAATTTTACAGGGACAAAGCACAGCTGCATAAATCCACAGAGCTGAGCATTCCCTGTAAAGACTTAGTAGATGTGCTTGGGGAGATCTGGTTGTCAATTACTAAAGAGGCTGTGTGGTGTAACGGAGAGCAGACAGGTTACAGAGGCAGAAACCAGCTCCACCCAGAGGCTCGGACCCATCGTCAGAGCTGAGCCTCAGCTTTGCCACCCGCAAAATGGAACAAAACGCCTATGTCACTACAGTATGGGGCACACCTGTGTGAGAGCGTTCTAAACTCTAAAACGTGATTTAAAAACACATTTTTAGTTTTGTTCAAAAGCACTCATGACACCATCAAGACTTCCAATGTAGACAGTAATAAAAGACATTAAAATTTCTTAAATGTATAGGTTCACTAGGGTTTTCACCCTTTGGTTTCAGGTCACAGTGGGAGCTACCAGGACAGCGAGGGTAAATGGGGTTGCACTTAATTGTAAGGTAAATGAACACAGTCTCCTTTCTCAGAGCTGTTGTGTAGTCAGATAAGTCCTGAATCAAGTAAGACAGAAAAGGCCAGATAAGACAGATAAGACTTGAATAAGGACTTGAATCTTGGAGCAAATTTGGAAGTAAAAATCTTGGAGATGACAGTTATCTTACAAAATAGGAATATTTTAAGGTCCAATCACCAAGGGGGTTGTCATTTCCCAAAGCAGGAAAAATAGCCTTGCTTCCTTGAAGAAAACTGGCTTTGAGCCTCTTCCAAGTATCCAGCCTGAGGAGCTACGGCTCATGAAAGGGCCCTGTTTAAGACTAACCCAACACAGTCCCCTCCTGCCTAACTTCTGGCCAGTGACGGCCTAGTTGGCTGGAGTGTGTCCTTCTGCTTGAAATGCACATCATGAGCCATTGGGATGCAGGAGGAAAAGACTAGCATTTTTTAATATTTATTTTTATCTCATCCTTCTAACATTTCTGTTTTTGAATGTTAAAATGTATATAACATTAGAACACTAATAGTGTGTTCTAGAGATGTCTCCTCATACTAGAGTATCCTCATACTAGAGATGCAGTAGACCCTTGAACAACACAAGTCTGAACTGGGCGGGTCCACTTACACACTGATCACCTGCAAAGTTATATGTATATGGAGTATATGCTCAAAAAGTTTTTACTCACGGGAAATCTGATAAAAAAGTTTTTAGCCCACTGGCCTAGAGGCCAGGAGATATGCCTGATATCTCTTGCTATGATGCTCGTTGAGAGCTGAAGAGGACCTTAGGAAAAGGATCAACATGCGCACTTGGGACCACTATGTCTTACTCTCAATTCCCTGCAAATAATCAATCTGCTATGCCACTGCCAGTCTCTCAGTGCTGCCAGATGCAAGACGTCAGACACGGCTGGGCGAGTTACTGAATCTCACTGCAAGCTGCAGTGATCTCTGCTCCACGCATGCATTCTGTGAAGACTGGCCGGTATGTGCACTGCCTGCAGAACAGACTCCCTGGCATAGCATAATAAGCCCCCCATGGGGGTCCCTTCTCATCCCAGCCAACGCCTAATCACCCTCAAGGCCCTGCTCAAAGGACCCTTCTCTGCAAAGCTTCCCTCTGCTTCAGACTCAAATGTGGAAAAGTCACCAGCAGTTTCGAGCAAACCCAGAGCCACCTACCTCCTGCCGGAACTCCACTGCTTCCCGCCCATCCTCCTCCTTGGTCTTCACCAGTGACATCTTGACCCAGGTGCGGAAGCCCCCAGAGAACTTCCAGCTGGAATAGGCACTCTCACAGGCCTGCATGAAGCCTACCCTGTTTGGGCTTGGAGGGAGGAAAGAAGGAAGGTCCAGGTCAGCCCAGCTTTGGCAGCGGCAGCAGGACAGCGCATGCTGGGTTCTTTGCTGGGACAGCAGGATGCTGCCCACTCCCTGCCTCCTCTCCAAATTGTGTTTGCCTCAATAGGGCTGTTTGTCAGTCACCAACAAAAGCAAGGCCCGTCCCTGTTTTCTCTCCATTTGGTTTCCAAATGAAGGGGGAGTTGTCACTGGCCTCCAAGGCAGGAGCATGATCCCTGAAGCTCCCAATGGGAGAAATCCTCCTCCCTCTTCCCATCATTCCTATTAACTGCTACCAAAGCTGTTGGCAATGAAGTTGGCAGAAGCTCACCAGAACATGGCTCTCACGGCTCCTCAGAGAATTCTGGACTTGAGCAGAGCCTGGGGAAACCCTCACTGGCCCATCAGTTCCCTCTGGAAGGCCCAAAGAGGGGAAGAGGATTCTTTGGGGAGCATTCAGCCAGGTGGGACACCTATAACATCAGCCCCAAGACAGTGCAGATACAGCAAAGTCAAAGCAAACATAAAAACAAGTAAAAACTGCAGCAGTGTACTGAGGAAGCTCACAAAAAGAGCGTGGAGTGGGGTCTGGATCCCAGGGAAAGTCTTCCAGGAGGAAGGCAAGAAAAGAGAGAGGGGATTATAGGTAGTAGAAAGGGTGGAAGATGCTAAGGCAGAGGCTGCAAGCTCTGGGGTGGAAGAACAAAGAAGTGGTGGTGTGGAATGGAGAAAGCTTGCTGTATGTGCAGCTGGGAAGCAGCCTCCCTGCTTGCTCTGAATGGAGCCTCTGGGCAGGACCTGGTAGGAACTAAGTCCCTCTCAGCTCAGGCACGTGAAGAACATGCTCCTGCCCTCTAGGCTCCACAGTGTGACCCCAAAGCAGTGTGTATGGAGCAGACAGGAACTTCCTGATAGTCAGTGGACATTCATCAATGTAAATTAAAGACTAAGAGAGGTGGCAGAGCTTACATCCTCATACTAAAGATGCAGTAAACCCTTGAACAACACAGGTTTGAACTGGGTGGGTCCACTTACACACAGATTTTCTTCCACCTCTGCCACTCCTGAGGCAGCAAGACCAACACCCTCCTCCTCAGCCTACTCAACATGAAGGCAATGAGGATGAAGCCTTTACAATGATCAGTTCCACTTAATGAATAGTAAGTATATTTTCTCTTCCTTATGATTTTCTTAATAACATTTTTTTTTTTTTTGAGACAGAGTTTCACTCTTGTTACCCAGGCTGGAGTGCAATGGCGTGATCTCGGCTCACTGCAACCTCCGCCTCCTGGGTTCAGGCAATTCTCCTGCCTCAGCCTCCTGAGTAGCTGGGATTACAGGTACGCGCCACCATGCCCAGCTAATTTTTTGTATTTTTAGTAGAGACGGGGTTTCACCATGTTGACCAGGATGGTCTCGATCTGTTGACCTCGTGATCCACCCGCCTCGGCCTCCCAAAGTGTTGGGATTACAGGTTTGAGTCACCGCGCCTGGCAACATTTTCTTTTCTCTAGTTTATCACAAGAATACAGTTTATGATATATATATAACACAAAATATGTGTTGTTTATGTTATTGGCAAGGCTTCTGTCAATAGTACGCTGTTAATAGTTAAGTTTTGGGGGAATCAAAAGTTATACACAAATTTTTGATTGGACAGGCAAGAGTGGTTAAGTTTGGTAACTCCAAACCCCAAGTTGTTCAAGGGCCAGCTGTATTTTTTCAAGCAAACACATACTGAGCCCTCACTAAGGGCAAGACACGGTTCCTGTGCACGCTGCGGAGAAACCAAGGAACCCGACAAGAACTTGCCCTCATGGGGGCTTACAAATCAAAGGCAGCTTCCCTTACTCTTCAGCAGCCCCAGGCAATGGGCCAGACCACATGATCTCTCCGGAACCAGCCAGCACTAAGTGCATGGAGAGCCAGCGTGCTCCTCCACACCAGACTTGCTTAACTTTGGTAAGATGTTGAGTGGACTGGTTGAGCTCATGAGGTCCCTTCCTGGGCCAGTGGGTCATCTGAGAATTCCCCTTCCCTTCCCTGCCCTTATCCCTCCGTCTCTAGCTTAGAGATGTGCAAGGCTGAAATGAGATAAAAAGTAGACAATAAGCCTACTCTGAACTCTAAAAGGCCACCTTTGCAGGAACTCCTGGAAAGAAGAGAAGAGGAGGTAGTCAATGGCGCTGAAGTCCTCACTACTCTTGTTCAGGCGGAACTGGAGGAAGACCAGCTCCCGCTTTTTCACTTCTCGGGGCCCCTGGACAATCAGGGCAGATTTCTGCAGAGAAACAAAGGACAGAATGTCAGTCCTGTGAGAGCATACAGAGGCCTCTAGGTCTGAGGGCAGAAGCACTGACTGGAAAGCCCATAGCTCCTCGCCCAGTGGTCTCCAAAGGGACTGCTAGCCAGACCCTCGTGTTCAGGTGACAGCAGGTGCAGGCTGGGATGCATGCTCATTCCTGGGGAGTCTTCCCTGCACCAGAGCTGAATGCAGCTCATCCTCTGTCCACTTTTCTCATTGGTTGAGTTATGGAAGCTCTTAATTTAGCAAGCATGTTCACTTTCATTTGTTCTGTGTGCAAATCTTTTCTTCCAGTCTGTCATTTTTCTTTTGTTTCCAATGTCATTTGTCATACGGAAACTTTAATGTAGGGAAACCTATAAATCCTTTTCTTTATGGCTTTGGGTTTTGCTTGCTGAGGAAAGCCAAAATTCTATCAATATTCTTCTCTAGTTCTTTACAGCACTTTTAAACCTTTTCTAGATACTACCTGGCTTTAAGCTCTGAATATGGTATGAAATAGGGATCTAACTGCTACTTCCCAAACAATGGATACAGACAGGTTTTAAAGCCTCTTCCCCTCAAAAATAACCAAATTTGGTTAGTTTTGAACATGTGTTCTTCTAAGAATGCTTTAAAACTAGCCTGCTTAGTTCCATAAAAAAATTCATTGAGACTTTTAACTGTGATGGAAACGGAATTTATATATTAATTTTAGAAAAAATATCTTTTAAATTAACTTTTTATAAATGCTCTACAAATATCTGAAAGAGTGAATACATTGTCAGTTACAAAGTTTTGTGCCCCCACATGTATACTCACACATACCACACATACTCTAAATTTATTAACTGTACTATTCAATTCTTATCCTTTCTGGTTTTTGTCTATTTGATCTGTGAATTTCTGAGAGGGGTGTTTAAATCGTGCTCTAAAATGATGGTATTTTTTTACTTCTAATGGGTTTTGCTTAAAACATATAAATGGCATGCTGTTTTGTATATAAGGTTTTGGAACTGTTCAGTCATCTTAATGGAGATTACCGAGTTGAACCTGTTGTCAATGTTAAACATCCTTCTTTCAACCTTTGCACATGGAATTCCACATTGACTATTAATATTGTCATTTCTGGTTTTCGCTGTATTTTCCCAAAACAACTTTGTCCATCTATTTATTTTTCAATCTTTCTGTGCCATTTTGTTTTAAGTGTGCAGCAGAGAGCACTGTCCCGGTTTCCATGATCCATTTATTCCTTTAGTACTAGAACGGCTTTCCCAATTCAGATTTCAGCAGAATCCACTCGCCCTACTGGAGCCTCATTTCTGGCCTCAAATGTGGTCATGTGATGAAGTTCCTAATGTGTGAAAGAAAAGGAGACTCATTCAACTCCATGCCTTTTCTTGAAAAGGGAACTGCTAGCTGGGTGAGGTAGCATATGCCTGTAGTCTCAGCTACTCGGGAGGCTGAGGCTGGAGGATCGCTTGAGTTCAGGAGTTCTGGGCCATTGTGCACTATGCTGATCAGGTGCCCGCACTAAGTTTGGCATCAATATGGTGACCTTCTGGGAGCAGGGGACCACCAGGTTGCCTAAGGAGGGGTGAACCAGCCAAGGCTGGAAATGGAGCAGGTCAAAACTCCTGGGCTGAAGAGTAGTGGGATCGCGCTTGTGAATAGCCACTGCACTCCAGCCTGGGCTACGTAGCAAGACCCTGTCTCTATTATTAAAAAAAAAAAAAAAAAAGGGAACTGCTTACCCTCCACTTCTACCTTCCCAGTCGTGGGCATGTGTACACCTGCACACACCCACACACAAACACAGCCCACATGGAACGGAACAATGCCCAGGAGACAGCACAGTGACAAGACAAAAGTCATGGCTGGATCATCCTTTGAGGCAGCACTGCCCACTATGTCACAGAGCCCACATGCCAGGACTGTTCTCAGTCCTTCTCCCTCATCTCAGCCACTGTATTTGCGGGTTTTGTTTTTATTGGTAGCTTAGCCTATACTCTGACTAATACACAATTTGTTAGCTGACACTGGAGTGTTTTATGATTGCAAAAAACCTAAAAATGAGGCATCAGCCAAACATTTGCATGGTGGGAAAATGGCAAGCAGTAAGGAAACAGATAAGGATCCTGCAGGCTGGAAAGGTGGTGCACATTATTGTGCCGGACCAGAGCATTTGGTAAAAATTAACTACCATTAAGTTGAGAGCATGAAAGAAAGCACCAGAAAATCAGCAAAATTCTTAAGATTTTACAAATATAACAGGATAAGACCCTCGACTGGGGTCACTTTTATATGGACTTGATTGGACACAAACAGCCAGAAGCCTACACATTTCTGAAATCTCACTGCAAGCAAAGGTAGTGGGAGGAGGAGGTAAGTCAGAAGCCACCCTCCAAGGTTTCAACTGTTTAGCCCTAAAGCCGCTTCCAAAACCACACAAGCAGGAAGTGAGTGGCACAAGCTGTGCAGCCCCCAGGGAGGGCGTATTTCCTAATGTCCACTTCAGGTATCGCCACAGAGCACTACCACCAAGGTAGAACCTTCCAGCAGACAAGGCCAGAGCACACAGGAGTCTCTTTCTGAGGGTAGCAACAGGTTCAAACCAAGGAGCTTACTTCATGCCAAGAAGCCCTCTTACTGGTCCCAACCCGCAGGGTTCCACCACTGCTGCTGGTCAGAGCTGCGAGCCCTTCTTCTTCCTTTTCCAAATGGGAGCTCTACTGCTCTCATCTGATTCTTCCTCCACTGCTATACGCTGGTTTGGGTAGGAAACTTGAGGGATAGGGAGGACATAACTTCTCTGTTAGTTTATAGCTTGTGGAATTCAAGGAAGTGATGGAGGAGACAAACCATTACTCAGAGCTGGAGGTAGTAGCTGCATTCAACTTCATTTCCATAAAAACAACTCTCTGTGCCCTCATTTCAAGGGTTTTTTACAAAATGTAGTCGAATTATGTAACTATTGTTAACAAGTGCAACTGGCCTACACAGGTTTGGAAATGACCCTCACTGACTCCTCGTAAGCATATGCCCTTCAACTAGGGGAGAGGACGGCATACAGAGAATAGGCACTTGGTGGGACAGACGCAGCCACAAGTGTTCATTAGTGTGTTTTACAGAGGGAAGAGAGTTGCGAATCCAGAGAGCTTCCATTATACATATAACTCCACAGCAGAACTGTTTAAAAGTTGTTTTCCTTTTTGTTTTAATTAGCTTTCATTTCCCTATTCTAGAGTCCATTCTATTTGTTCATCTTGGTCCTTTTATGTCACTGGTTTCATGCAAATGTCTGGAGACCATTAATTCTCCATTCTTATTTATGAATGAAGGATTAGGTTAACTAGTGTATGTCTGGGGTTTTGGTTTCTTCCAAAGTAGTAAATTTCAGTTTCTCTAATAGGCCTGCCTCTCCCTTGCATGGGAAAGCTAAGTATGCTCTGTGGAAGCACATTGATTATTCCAGTGTGTTTCACTTTGGAGGGAGTCCTTTCCTTTAGTTCTCTCTCCTTTTCAATTGTAAGTCTGCTCTGTTTCCTGGGCCTAAGCAGAGAACCTTCCCTTAGCTTCTGTAGAGAATGGTTCCAGGGTCTTTTACGCAGAAGCAAACATCCCCAGCGGCTCTGCATACCTGGTTAGGGTATAGGGTGCATCTGGCCCAGCCAACAGGCAGTCCAGTAATGACTACCCTGCTCTCTGAAGGTGCTGATTCCAAGCTGGGGGTTTGGAAGGAAAGACTGTACCTCTACAGCAGCTCTCTCCTGCATCTGTTTTGGGTTAGGGGTTTTCTCTAATTTATTTGTTCCACCAAGCTGTTTTTTATACTTTATACCAGCTCCTCAAAATGTCTGGTCCACTGGTGATATCCTTTTTTTGTATGCAAAGCTATTAGTGATGTTCTAGTCTGTTCTATCCCATTCCTTGCTGGAATCATTTCAGTAGGATTTTAGGAGGGAGCCTAGAATTTTGTTAATATGTGTATTAACAAAAAAAATTAGTGTGATTTTATCTTAAACCCACCAACAGTTCCCTGTTACCCAAGGGAGCAAGTGTGGCTCTACAGCATGATGCACGTGCTTTTCTCATCTGGCCATTATTCTGTCCACAGCTTCATTTCCCATCAGTCTTCCAGGGCTCCTGATCCTACGAAACATCTCCCCACCAACTGCAACTGTGCCCAGGAGCACAAGTACAATATGTCCTCTCTTCCCTTTAGGTCACGGTGGCACTTCCTCTGCCTAGAAAACCTTTCCTTTGCCATTTGATCTGGTAAACTTTAGTGTAGCCCCTTTCAATCCTTTCTGAAGCAAGGATACTAAATGAAAAAGATGAGATATAAATCAACACAAAACTCCTACCCTGCCTTCGAAACCCTGTGCAGTGCCACTCCTCCAGGTGCTCTGAGCTCCATCCCACAGTCATTGTTCCCATCTGTACTGTGCTGTGCGTGACAGTACGGCCAGGCCAGAGCCCAGGAGTACTTGTCCCCAGATCGGCGCTCCTTTACGCTGGCATATTTATTTCAAACTATGAATTCCTAGGCCCCCACCTCAGAAATTTTGATTCAGTTGGCTTCACATGGAACCTGGGAATTCATATTATCAAAAAGTATCCTGGCAATTCTGTCAAGCAGACAGGTACAGAACCCACTTTGCTACATCAACCAGCCCCACCCTGTCATTCTTCCATGAGGAACAGAGTCTCACCACACTGTCAGAAATCCCTGAGCATTACTCAGCAAAGGCTGGAGGCCCCACTGTCCTTCCTGAATGCAGGCGAGCCAGTCACAGCCAAGCGTCCCCCTGGCACAGCCACGTGTCTGCTTGGGGACCAAGGCCCCACACTGAATGAGTGGAAGAAAGACTCCTGGGAAGAAGGAAACTTGGGCCCTTGGAGTGCAGGGCTAACAGAGCAGCTGCCCAGACCCAGCTCAGGCAGACAGGAATTACCACAGTCTGATTGGAGAAGGGGTCCGTGTAGTTGATCCTTTGGGTGGTGCAATTCATGTCACCCGGCTGGCCAGGGCTTGTGAGAGGAGGAATGACCTCGTAATGGTGCTTGCAGCTGAGCAACTGGGCTTGACCAGGGTACAGGGCAATACCTGGGGGCATAAACAAGAAAAGCAAGTGTCAAAAATCACAGTCCTGACCACATCCCTGATAGCATCTCATATGCACCAACAACCAATGTTCTGGACTCCCTGGATGACTATAGGGAAGGGAGAAGAAAAGGGTTTCAGAGGGTGGGCAGCCACATCCCCTGGCCTCAGAAGTCCCACTCTAGCAGAGGGCATGAGCCCCTCCTCAGTAAGCCCCTGGCCATCTGGGATACAGCCACCCTGATGCCCACATCAAAAACCTGCTCTACCTCAGAGCCCTGCTTCACACCCTCCAAGGGAGGATCCTTTGACTGAGCCTTGCTGTGCCTTCCCTCCGGGCCAAGTCCCACCTGCAGAATCGGTGGGAGGCTCTAAGCTGTGGAATTCCTCAGAACTCATTTTGTCTCTTAGACTGGGAGTCCCCAGTGTGCAAGTCACATCCCAAGAGTCCTCCCTCTTCTCAGCCCAGGCACCTCTAATGACAGCAGCTGTCCAACCTCAAGGGCAGCAATGCTAAGACAGCAGCACGTGGCATCAGAGACAGACAGACTTCAGAGACTAAGAGACCAGACAGAAAAAGTAAAACCCACAGATACAGAGACTGAAGCAGGCACACAGAGAAGAGGGACAAACACAAGACAGGAAGGGACAGGCAGAGGAGCCATGACCAGCACACCTGACTGTTGGAGGCTGGCAGGAAGCCCCAGAGAGGGGGCACCTGGACTCTGGCTCTGCCGTGTGAGCAGGTCCTCCAGCAGGTCATGCAGGGGCATCTGTGGACAGAGCGGGTGGCACACACTGGGTGGCCAGGGCCCAAGTCACACAGCTCATGCTTTCCCATTTACTCTACAGCCCCCAGAACATCCAGTGCCAGCCCTGTAGCCTGGAGCAGACGGCCTGCTCTGTAGCAGAGCGGATTCCCCCACTCAAGGACCAGACACCCGAGTGGGGCAAGAAAGGTATACAGGGTGTGGCCTGGGAGTCACTTTTCAGGCAGGGTTCCTGCCTATCTTGAATGGCCTCACCTCCCCTGCCACCTCCCCACTCTACAGTCCAGCCTTGACTCCTGCTTCTCCTTATCCCTGTCCTCTGGCCCCAGACAAGTTAGTCTCATTCTCTCCAGAGAAGCCCTCTGCTTTCCTACACACCCTTAGCTCTGCTGATCCTCATCCCAAAGACAGTCTCTGCCTAGCTATGTGCTTTTCAAAGCCCAGCTCAAACCTTACCTCTCTGCCAAGCTTTCCCTGACCCCTCCAGTAGCCTGTAGTAGCTACTCCAGGCTCTGTCTATTTCTCTCCTCAGCACATAGTATGTTCTCAGTGGCAGCTCTTTGGGAATGAACTCTATACCTAGACTATTCTTGGGCTCCTCTGCCCTGCCCATAGTGCCACAAATACAATGGCAGCTCAGGGAGTATCTGCCAGTTGACACCCAGATGTGGGGCCCTGAAGCCTGGTCCAGGGGCAGGCTCTACCTGGGGCATCATAGCGATCCACCTCCTTGTAAGACACAGACATGACAGGGTGCTTGAGTTTCTCACGAAAGTCTGTGATGGTCTGATAGACCAGGAAGACAGCCACAGCCATGAGCAGCAGGTAGATGAAGATGAGCAGTACCGAGAAGACGTTCTTCAGGCAGGCCTTGCTGAAGCGGATGCTGCTGGAGGCAGACTCGCTGTCCAGGCCTGACAACAACAGAACACCATGTGACTCAGGACACAGGGACAAGGCACAGCCAGAGATGGCCAGCAATCTCCAGAACCTTGCCTACCTCACCAAGGAGGTGAGGTCACTTGCACGCCCAACCTTTCCTTCTCACCCCACAAATCATAACAAAAGGTATGTAAACATTTACTATATAGCGTTTCTGCCAGGCAGAGGACACCAAGCTGAAGGAGACTTATTCACTGTCTTTAAGGAGTTTACTCTCAAAAGATAAAAGGTAAAAAATAATAAAATTTTTAAAAGCAAAACAAAACAAAAATGAAAAAAAAAAAAAAAAAAAAAAAAAAAAAAAAAGAACAGGAAAAGGAGTTGCCTCTCTAGAGGAATAGGAAGTTACAATCCAACAAGTGAACTGTCCTCAAGCTACCTCTCTGGCCTTACCCCTTACCACTCCACTTCCTCAATTCTCCCAACTCTAGCTCTACTCATTGACTTTCCGTTCTTCTGGCATGCTCTTCTCAACCCAGGAGCCTCTCACATTTACCATTCCCTCTGCTTGATTTTTTCTTTTGCAGCTGAAGCCTCACTCATCCTAAGCCCCAGAAGGTATCTACTTGGCATCTGGCTTCCAACAGTGACAGAGTAGCTTGGTCACACCATACTTCCATGGAAGCATTTTAATTAAGAAAGACATTTTCTTGGCCGGGCACAGTGGCTCACGCCTGTAATCCCAGCACTTTGAGAAGCCAAAGTGGGCAGATCAGCAAGGTCAGGCGTTCAAGACCAGCCTAACCAACATGGGGAAACTGTGTCTCTACTAAAATTACAAAATTAGCCAGGCATGGTGGTGCATGCCTGTGATCCCAGCCACTCAAGAGGCTGAGGCAGGAGAATTGCTTGAACCCAGAAAGTGGAGGTTGCCGTGAGCCGAGGTCACACCATTACACCCCAACCTGGGCAACAGGAGTCAAACTGTCTCCAAAAAAAAGAAGGCATTTTCTTGAGGAAGCATCTCCTTACCCCTAACCTTTATTTAGGGACCTCTTCCTCGGTGTTCCCAGAGAGCCCCATATGTCCCCTACTTCATCACTCTGCAATGTCATGTCTATACATCTTTTAATCCCCTAGGCTGTGAATTCCATGAGGGCAGGAATGGGGCCAGTCATATCCATAACGGAATCTTTAGCCCTTCATGCTGTGCCTGGAACATTCTGCGTTTACATAGTGACTGATTAAACACATCCTGATGCCATTGGTATAACACAACTCTGTCTCCCCTACCTCCCTGAGGCTAGAAGCTAGATTAATCTCATTATGCATGGAACTGTATCCCCTATGCCCAAATTCATGTTGAAGCCCTAACATTCAATGTGACTATATTTAGAGACAGGGCCTTTAAGGATACAATTGAGGTTAAATGTGGCCATAGGACGGGGCCCTAATCCAATAGGATCAGAATCTTTATAAAAGGAGGAAGAGACACTAGCAGCCCATGCATACAGGAAAAAAGAAAAGACACAATGAGAAGGCAGCTGTCTGCAAGCCAAGGAGAGAGGCCTCACCAGAAACCAATGCTGCTGGCACCTTGATATTAGACTTCTCCCTTCCAGAACTGTGAGAAATAAATGTCTGTTGTTTATGCCACTCAGCCTGTGGCATTTTGTTAACAGCAGTCCAAGCTGACTAAGATACTCCCACAGGGCTCCTTGTGCCCTCTCTACTCCTCAGCTGAAGATGGGGCTCCCTAAGAAGAAGCCCTATGTCCTCCACAGCCCAGCTGAGCACAAGGCTGAGAATAAGGGAAGCATCTGAACGTAAGCCCCAAAAGGCATCTGGCTTCCAACAGTGACAGAGTAGCATGGTCACCCCACCCTTCCTCAGAAAACAATTATAAACTTTGGACAACATATTTTAAATTATTTGAAGGCACTGGAGAAATGATCAAAAGCAGGGAGAAATTGAAAGAGAGTCTACCCTTTAAAGAGAAGATTGAGTACTTGGTGAGATTTATAAATCTGTAGCTTTTTGTCTAAGAATACATGCCAATCCCTGTAAGGCATGGTTTAGAGTGACAGGACAAAGTTCAGGACTGGAAGGGCAGCCAGAAAGTTAAGAAGAAACCGTGAAAGGGAGGGAGCCACATAGTGGTGAATCTCCCAAGTCTGCAACTAAATATATGTTCAGATGCTTGGCTGGAGAAGTCACAGGGGCCAGTAAAAAAGTAGCAATTGGAAACTGAAGGAACTGCATGGAGATTTTAACTACGGCTAACGCAGTGGAGATAGGAGTTCAGAGCTTAAATCTTGCCATATTAACTATATGCCAAAAAGAAAATCCTTCTGAAATCGTAACAGAATCCAGAATCTCTACATCATTCATAATGTCCAATGTTCCATCAAAAATCACGAGACATGCTAAGAAACAAGAAAACATGACCTGTACCCAAGAAAAAAAGCTATCTAAAACCAACACCAAGATGACCCAGTGCTGCAATTTGGCAGAGGTACTTTATAGCACTTAAAGGAAAATACCTGGATAAGGAATAAAGACAAGATCAATAGAGAAACAGAAACTAATAACAAGAGCCAAATACATAGAATTTCAGTTTCACAGGATGAAAAAGCATTCTGGAGATGGATGGTTGCACAGCAATGTCAATGCACTTAATATCACTGAATTATATACTTAATGGTTAAGATGATGAGTTTTACATTATGTGTATCTAACCACTGTAACAATGTTCCATTAAATTTAAAAAAACAGATGGAAATTCTAGATCTGACAAGAAATAAATGAAAGAAAAAGTTCACTCTATAGGCTTGATAGCAAAAGATGGCAGAAAAAGAGCCAGTGGGCTTTAAGTTAAACAGCAACTATCCAATCTGAAGAAAATATTAAAGGAAAAAAAAAACCCTAATGGAGCCCAGATAATTGTTACAGTATCTAGCAGTGTAATGACATGTAACTGGAGACAGAAAATGCCTCACAGAAAGTATCTGAAAAAAACAATAGCTCAAAACTGGAGGAAGACATTAACTTACAGATCCAAGAAGCTCAATAAATGCCAACCAGGATAAGTAAAAAAAGACCATCCTGAGGCAAATCATAGTCAAACTGCTAATTAAAGAAAAGAGAAAAATCTTGAAGGTGGTAAGGAAAAAAATTTTTTAAAAAATGTACGTATATATGTGTGTAAGTGTACATATACATATATCACATATAGTGCACTGATACTAATGACAACTAATTTCTGAACAGAAACAATGGAGACCAAAAGACAATGGAACATCTTCAAATGCTGAAAGAAAAAAATTTTGTCTACCAGTATAATTCTCTATCCAGTAAAACTTCAAAAATGAAGATGAAATATTTTCAAACACAATGGCTGAGAGAATTCATCACTAGCAGACCTGTGTTACAATGCATGCTAACAAAAATTCTGAAAGCTAAAAAGAATTGACACTAGATGGTAACTCTCAGATGTAAAGAGCAGTGAAAGTGTTAAGTGAGTAAAACAAAAAACTGCTCAAAAAAAATTACAACCGCCTACAGCAGAAATTACTCAACAGTAAAGTTTACAACTTGCAAAAAAAGAAAAAACAGAGAAACAAAAAACCCCAGAAAGACAAAAACAGCAAAATGGCAGAATCAAATCCAGCCATATCAATAATTACATCAAATGTAAATGGACTAAATAGTTCAATTAAAAAGCAGAGACTGTCAGCCTGGTTTAAAAACCAAACCCCAAGGGTGAGCTCAGGGAATGTGGGGGAGGGCTCTTTTATCTTCCCCCTTGTCATTTGAGGTTTTGATCTCTGGGTAAAGAGGCCGTTTATTTTTGCAAACACAAAACATTTTTGCTTTCTCCAGTTTTCTGTTAAGGTGGCGAAAGAATGGAAGCTAATAAAGTTCTACTGACTTTTGAGACACTAAAAAATAAAATAAAATAAAAACCCAACCATATGCTTTGATAGGAAATGGATTTTAAATACAAAGACACAAAAGAAAATCTACTCATAATTATTTCATTTTGCTTCATTTAAAAGCACAACAGCAGAACTGGCACAAAACTATCAGTCTCCTGGGTTGGTAAAGACAAGGAAGTAATTCATTCTTTACTTCTACAAGATCAAGCACCACCTCTACATGCAAGATTTTGTACTAGGTGTTGCAGGGAGATATCAAGAAAGGAGGACTGATGGACTGTAACCCAAAGTACTACAGAATTTGGAAAGGTGAGAATATAAAACATAAGGTTTCCTTCAACTGGAGGAAAAATCGGAAGCACAGGGAGAGTGGCAGTTATCAGCAAAGACTGTAGAGGGGGTCATGTTAGTTCTGCACCTAAACTACACGGAGAATCTTAAGAAAGAAATAATTTGGTTTTCATTATTCATTTATTTTCCAAACTGAAAAAGTAGATATACTGCACAGTGGTTAAGACTTAGCATGAGCTTTAGAGTCAGAGTTGTGAGCTCCAGCTGCAGCTTTGCTACTAACTACTCCATGGTCCCAGACAAGTTACTCAGTGCACCCAAAGCCTTACATTTTTCATGTAAAATTGGAATAATCCCATTTTACAGGACTTTTGAGAGAAGTAAATGAGAGAATGCTGCAAAATGCATTACATAGTGCCTGCTCAATGGTAACAATTACTGGTACCAAAGAAACCGAAATATCCTCTACCCTTCAAAAAATGAAGTGCTCAATTATGAAAATAGAAAAAATAAAGATCACAGAACTATAATCTCTTTTGAAAAATAAAACTGAAAAAATATATGCTGAAAATAAAATGGAGGGAGGGCAGAATATACTGTCTTTCATATAGTAGGTATGTAATGTTTCCATGTTTGTCAAATGAATAAATAACCCAAATAATAGGTGAACTAAGTCTTGCCACACTAATTCAATATGTCAGAGAATACTAGTGCAATCAGGCATGTACAGCTATAAATCAAGTAATGTTCCTTGCTGTTTTATTGGCAAAATACTTTAGAAAGTTTTTACTTTACACAGAAGTGCAAATTTCTAGAACTGTCAGTGAGGCCCCTTTAAGTTGTAGGGAACAGGTTACTGTGGGCAGTGGAGGTTTATTCTATAGGTACAAGAAGTGAGAACCAGGGAAACCCAATGGGTAGCTGAGAGCTAAGCTACCAAGGTCCAAAGCAGCTCTAGTTGTCCAAAAGAAATTAAAGCAATTCTTTCCCATCTCAGTTTCTTTTGTGCCTGATTCCACTTTTGCCTCTACCTACTGTTATTAGACACTGTGTCAATTTCTGCTCCTTCATAGCTTTGCTATCCTTCTTTCCATGTTTCTCTCATGACCCTGCTGCACTTTACTAAGTCCTTCTCCATGAGTCTTGCATTCAAATTCTCCCCCAGGGAGTATCCTACATATGGTGTTCCGCTGGATACCTCACAAGACACTGACCTCCTTTATGCCCAGCCTATGGATGGCTTCCCTTTCTTGGGTGCTGACCCCTGAGCAGTCATCTGTAGCTGGGCTGCAAGACCACAGGATCTATGCACAGGAACCTACCCATAGTTATTTAGCTTGGAAAGTACAACCAACTCCCATGGTCCAAATGGGACCATGGGTATATATGAGCTGCTCATAACTGCAGCAGCAATGAGTACCAGCTTACTACATTCTAATGGGGTTTGAAAGGATTAAGATAAAACTGAAGGAAGTCTGAAGTGACTGATTTGGTGCATAACATCTGAATCTAATTTTTAAGAGTTGATAGGGACCTGAAAGGCCATCTGACCCAACTCCACTCTTTGTACAACAATCCATATCCCACAGCCAGTAACTGACACAATCAGATGAGAGTCTTAGAGTCCTGACTCCTAGCCCAATGCTCTTTTCCTACACAACTGTGAGGATTATTATTTAAATCAGTCATTAATAAAAGAAGATCTAATTGAAAGAACATAACTTCACAACAAGTAGAGAAGTCTGAAATTTTTTTTTTTTTAAGAGACAGGGTGTCACTCTGTCACCCAGGCTGGAGGGCACTGGTGTGATCATAGCTCACTGCAGCCTTGAACTTCTGGGTTCAAGTGGGGTCTCGTTCTGTCACTCAGGCTAGAGTGCAATGGCATGATTTTTGCTCACTGCAACCTCCACCTCCTGGGCTCAATCAATCCTCCCACCTCAGCCTCCCGAGCATCTCGGACTACAGGCATGTGCCACAATGCCCTGCTAATTTTTGTATTTTTTGTAGAGATGGGGTTTCACCATGTCACCCAGACTGGTCTCAAACTCCTGGACCCAAGTGATCCACCCACCGCGGCTCCTCAAATGCTGAGATTACAGGCATGAGCACCTGACCTGGAAAACTTTTTTTTTTGAGTTAGAGTTTCACTCTTTTTGCCCAAGCTAGAGTGCAAGGATGTAATCTCGCTCACTGCAATCTCCACCTACCGGGTTCAAGCAATTCTCCTGCCTCAGCCTCACTGAGTAGCTGGGATTACAGGCACATATCACCATGCCTGGATAAGTTTTTGTATTTTTAGTAGAAACAAGGTTTCACCATGTTAGCCAGGCTGGTCTTGAACTCCTGACTTCAGGTGATCTGCCTGCCTTGGCCTCCCAAACTGCTGGGATTACAGGCATGAGCCACTGCACCCAGCCCGGCAAAATTTTAAGACAAACTGTACTACATCCACGCTGAAGAATAATTGGCATTTGCAGACAGGTGTGTCCACTCTGCATTAAACCAGATAAACACGATTTGAAATGTTTTGCCTTCATGATAGCCTCAGTTAGGGAAACAAATGAAGTTCTCCCTACGTGTTTTTTGAAAATTCTAAAAATAGGCATAAAACAAAAAGGTCACATGCTAATTCTAGCACTGTAATTCATCTGGTAGAGGTACTTAGAAAAAATTACTCCTGTGGGAACATTGACCGAAAGTCTTATCTTCTGTTTTACTCACAGAAGCCAGGTTTAGCTTCTTTACAGGACTTTTCTTGATCCACAAATAGGCGTGTGATCTAAATAAAAACTGTAAAACTATTTACTTATCCTCCACACTTGCTATTAGTAACACTCCAATTCTGAAACTAGACACTTTATCATAAAAAAAAAAAAAAGGTGCTGGATATTTGATAAAATGTCCCACGCACTCTGTAGTGAGAAAATGGAATGCTGGCTTTTTGTAGCAAACTGGATGAATGTGCTTTAAAAGTGTACATCCTTTAAATGAATGCAAACTCGGGGTAGTAGGAAGACAAAAATAATGCACAAGATTTTGCTGGGAAAGGTAGTTTATATGCTTTGTAAAACCCATGACAGAATTCCTTCAAAACTCCAAACTTGCCCCAGAATGCTAGTCTATCCACTAAGGGGATCTGTGACGGGCAATTCAGTTTCTGAAAATACCATGGAACCTCTATTCAGAGGAAGGGGCTTAGCTGTTTGCTGTAATCCTGTGAAACTCCACCTTGCAGGAAGCATTGGGCTAAGAGGCATTCTGAATTCTTTGCCTACCTTTTTTTGTTTAGTGTGGTAAGTTCTGTTTCTTCCTTTTTAGATGTAATTTACATAGCATACAATTTACCCTTTTAAAGTAAATACATTCAGCAGTTTTTAGTATATTCACAAGATGTATAACCACCACCACTAATTACATACAATTTACCCTTTTAAAGTAAATATATTCAGCAGTTTTTAGCATATTCACAAGATGTATAACCACCACCACTAATTTCGATGAAGTCATACTTTCATAATACACTCCACACCAGGCACTGGAGTTACAGTAAAGGAGAAGACAAAATCTGTGTGCCTCATAGAACTTGCAGGGCAATGCCAAGGAGTGGATAACAACTAACTGAATAATTGAACTCAATAAATGTGACCTATCAACTGTGCTAAGTGTTACATAGGAAAGCGTATCACAGGGAGAAAAGGACCTCATCAGGGAAGTCAAGGAAGGCTCTTACTCACCCTCTTTGTGGTGTTAGCACTTGGCACAACAAATGAAGCAGTCCACAAGTGATCTGCTAGAGCGAAGGGAGAACTCGGAGCAGGAAAGCTCTCATGTAGGAACAACTGAGCCAGAGTCAGAATACTTTTGGAGCAGATGACCTTGGGAGATAGCAGGTGACAGACCAGATCACCCTGGGAGATAGCAAATTTGAGCCCTGCCACTCATGAGCTCTGGGCATGTTCCTTAATGTCTGTGCCTTGGGTTCCTCAGCTATAACCTAGGACTAACCAACCAATTGCCTCACAGAGTGGCTGTGAAGATTATGGGATAAAGTGTATACAAAAAGCCCTATAGGCCGGGTGCAGTGGCTCATGCCTATAATCCCAGCACTTTGGGAGGCCAAGGCAGGTGGATTGCCTGAGGTCAGGAGTTTGAGACCAGTCTGACCAACATGGTGTCCGTCTCTACTTAAAAAAAATGCAAAAAATCAGCGGGGCATGGTGGCAGGCACCAGTAATCTGAGCTACTTGGGAGGCTGAGGCAGGAGAATCGCTTGAATCCAGAAGGCAGAGGTTGCAGTGAGCGACAAGAGCGAAATCTGTCTCCAAAAAAAAAGCCCTATAGGCTGGGAACAGTGGCTCACACCTGTAAGAGACCAAGTTCTCTCAGCACTTTGGGAGGTCAAGGCAGGCTTGAGCTCAGGAGTTTGCGACCAGCCTGGGCAACACTGCATAACCTTGTCTCTTTAAAAAAATTAACAATTAGCTGGGTATGGTGGTGCACGCCTGTAGTCCCAACTCCTCGGGGGGGCTGAAGTGAGCCACGATCACACCACTGCACTGTAGCCCAGTCCACAAAGCAAGGCCCCATCTTAAAAAAAAAAAAAAGAGCCCTACACAGGCCTAGTACATGAAAGCACCCCCAAAATGGCAACCATTATCATTACCATTATTTTCATTACTATTATAAGACTCAAAGGGGCTGAGTGCAGTGGCTTACATCTATAATCCTAGCACTTTGGGAGGCTGAGGCAGGCGGATCACTTGAGGTCAGGAGTTCGAGACCAGCCTGGCCAACATGGTGAAACTTCATCTCTACTAAAAATACAAAAATTAGCCAGGAGTGATTTCAAATGCCTGTAATCTCAGCTACTCAAGGGGCGGGCTGAGGCATGAGGATTGCCTGAACTCAGGAGATGGTGAGTGCAGCAAGCTGAGATCGTGTCACTGCACTGTAGCCTGGGTGACACAGCAAGACTCAGTCTCAAAAAAAAAACAAAAAAAAAAACAAAAACAAAACAAAAAAAAAAACTATACTCAAGAGGCAGGAAATGAGCTCTGAGAGTTGTGTCAGTCCATCAAATTTGAGCCAGGCCGGGCGCGGTGGCTCAAGCCTGTAATCCCAGCACTTTGGGAGGCCGAGGGGGGTGGATCACGAGATCAAGAGATCGAGACCATCCTGGTCAACATGGTGAAACCCCGTCTCTACTAAAAATACTAAAAATTAGCTGGGCATGGTGGCGCGTGCCTGTAATCCCAGCTACTCAGGAGGCTGAGGCAGGAGAATTGCCTGAACCCAGGAGGCGGAGGTTGCGGTGAGCCGAGATCGCGCCATTGCACTCCAGCCTGGGCAGCAAGAGCGAAACTCCGTCTCAAAAAAAAAAAAAAAAAAAAAAAAATTTGAGCCAACTCACTATTACGACAGCGAAATGAACTGAGATCTGAATCTTCTGTGGTTTAGAAAGTGAGCCCAGCTCATCTGTTTCCCCCAAAGCAACTGGGAAGGCTCTTGCCAGTTGATGAACTACCCAAAATTTGCTCTGCCTGAGGCCTGGCTTCCTATTCTCACTGATCTCAGGCTTTGCCGCTCCAGGAATCTGAGGCAAAAGAGAGGCTGCTAAGGTCCAAGGTCATCAGGGCCACCTCCTAATTTACCTGGACACTTCTTTATGAAAGGAAACACAAAGGCAAGCCTCATCACTTCAAATCTGGCCTCCTTCCTCGTCTTCCTCCTGCCTCCAACTATGCTCTCTGGTTGGGGGCAAGAGGGTAGTGCAAGGTGTGGGAGGCAAAATAAAGGCTCCCAAAGATGTCCAAGTGTTAATCCTTACAGCCTATAAATACGTCAAGTTGCATGGAAAAGGGGAATTAAGGCAGCAGATGAGGCGAAGGATGTTAATCAACTGACTTTAAAGCAGAGAGATTTTCCTGGGTTATCTGGGTGGGCCCAATGTGATCACAAAGGCCTTTTAAACATGGAAAAAGGAGGCAGGAGAGTCAGTGTCAGAGTGATATGATGTCAGAAAGACTTGACCAGCCACTGCTGCTTTTGAAGCTGGAAGAAGGGGCCACAAGCCAAGGAATGCAAGAGGCCTCCAGAAGCTAGAAAAGGCAAAGACCGAGTTCTCTCCTTGAGCCCCTAGAAAGGAATTCAGGCCTGCCAACAGCTTATATTTCACTCAGTGAGCTCCATTTTGGACTCCTGACCTCCAGAACTGTAAGATAATAAATTTTTGTTTTTTGAAGCCACTAAGTTTGTGGTAATTTGTTATAGAAACAATACAAAACTAATATACAGAGCTTTCAGATTGTTCTCCCTGAAGCCTTAGGGCTTTAGAGGCAATGCCTGATATCAGAGGGAATGTTAGCCATGCCACTATCTTTTACATATTGGGCTTTAATAAAAAATGCTTAAAATAATGTTTTGCATGAGCATTTTTGGTTTTTGTCTGTTTGGTAGAGACAGGATCTTGTTTTGTTGTTGAAGCTAGTCTCAAATTCCTGACCTCAAGAGATCCTCCCATCTTGGCTTCCCAAAGTATTGGGATTACCACCACTTAAAATAGTGTTTAAAAACCACTGGTGTAGTAGAGAGAGTTTAGGGTTGGGTAGAGCTTAATTCAGGCTGTATTTTCCAGCTGTATGACCTCCCCGTGCTTTATTCAACCTCCCTGACCCTGGAGGCCTCATCTGTAAAAGAGGGATAACCACCTCACAGGGCTGATATGAGAATTAAATGGGGCAAATGGGGTAGGACAGATCTTGGCACAGGGGAAGCAGTCAGGAAATGCTAGCTGCCCTTCCAGCCTCCTTCCTTCCATGTAATATATTTTTTTTTTTTTTTTTTAGACAGAGTTTCAATCTTGTCACTCAGGCTGGAGTGCAGTGGCATGATCTCGTCTTATTGTGAACTCCACCTCCTGGGTCCAAGTGATTCTCCTGCCTCCATCTCCCGAGTAGCCAAGATTACAGGCATGTGCCACCACACCTGGCTAATTTTTGCATTTTTTAGTAGATATGGGGTTTTACTATGTTGGCCAGGCTGATCTTGAACTCCTGACCTCAGGTGATCCACCTGCCTCGGCCTCCCAAAGTGCTTGGATTACAGGAATGAGGCACCATGCCCAGTCCCTTCCATGCAGTCTTCTCTAAGGAGCAGGCTGAATCACATTAGTTCCTGTACTGTTCCCTCTCCCACAAATAGATGGCACCCACCCAAGAAGCTGAAGTCAGGCTGGGGCTTCATTCATTCACTCAATACATCTTTATTACGTGGTCAAGGCTAGGGTGGTGAGCAAAACAGACTGGTCTTCTGTCCTCAGGGAGCTTCATTCTAGTAGAATAGGGGTCTCCAAACTCCAGGCCACAGACCAATATTGGGTCCATGGCCTGTTAGGAACTGGGACACACAGTAGGAGGTGAGCAGTGAGCAAGTATTACTGCCTGGGCTCCACCTCCTGTCAGATCAGCTGTAGTATTATATTCTCACAGTAGTGCAAACCCTATTGTGAACTGTGCATACAAGGGATCTAGGTTGTGCACTCCTTATGAAAATCTAACTATGCCTATAATCTGAGGCAGAACAGTTTCAGCCTGAAACCATCCCCAAACCACCATTTGTGGAAAAATTGCCTTCCACAAACCAGTCCCTGGTGGCAAAAAGGCTGGGGACTGCTATAGCAGAATAGACAGACACTAGTCAGACAAACAAATGCACCACTCCAACAGCAACAGCTGGAAAGGAGAGGCACGTGGACTACGAGACAGTGCTGGAAGGTGGGAGGTAGTCTGGCCAGAAGGTTAGAGAAGGCTCTGTTGAAAAAAATGAGAGAACTGAAAGCTGAAGAATGATTAGGCATTAACTATGTGAAGAAGGAAAGTGAATTCCAAGCAGATAAATAAACAAAAAGGCCCTATGGTAAAAGGGAATGAAGCCTAAATTTAAAAAGATCAGCATGGCTGAGGGCCAGAGAAAAAGGAGATGGATAAGGGGAGGGAAGAAAGGGAGAGCTACTCTGAAGTTCAGCTGAATAAGTGGCAATTCCATTCCAAGAAACAGGAAATACTGGAAGAGGACCAAGCTGGGACTGAGAAGATCATGAGGTCAATTTTGGACACGTGGAGTTGAGGGAACCTTTGGGAAATCCAAGCAGAACTATCACCTGGGTACGTGGAAATACAGGATGTGTAAGTTTAGAGTTTGTTAACCTCTGGGCTAGAGATGTAAACATGGGAGACACATGTGAGCACGTGTGGCTGAAGCAGGGGAGCAGGCCTGAGGGGAGCTGCCTATGAGAGTAAGAGAAAGGGGCCTGCAACCAACACTGAATGCCTAAGAGCTGGAGAGAGTAACCGTAATGGAGCCTGGAAGGAGTGGCCTGAGAAATGCTCCATTACAGAAGCTAAGGGAGCAGCGTGTATCTAGGAGGAAGTAGCAGCGTCAAACATTGCTGTAAGGCTCCATAAGATGCAAGTGACTGATAGGACTCTGCTTACCCAACTTAGCAGCATTACTGGATAGATCTGGTATCTGAAAGGTGGGGCCTATTAGATCTTCTTTGACTTGGATATTAGAGGCTCACCTGTTATCAGCTTCAAGGGAAAGAGGAACAGAAGAACCAAGATCCAAGCATTTGCCATTGTATGCCATGACCTGGCCTCAGGAACTGGCTCAAATTGGAGTTAAGAACAGATACCAGCCCAGACACAGCCTCTGTTCCAAAGCTGGTTAAATATGTATAGCTTTAAAACTAGGGCAATTCTTGAGATCTGACACCAGGGTGCAGGGCACGGGGCTCCTCCTCTCCCACAGTTGGCAAGGCGCCTGGACTGGGGTGTCCAACTGCAGCAACAGCATAGCAAAGCACCAAACCCACTCACCTGGTAAGACACCTGGACCTTGGACTTTGACTGTCTCCTCTTCCTGCTCGTCTGCCAGCTCTGAGTTCTCAACCACCTGGTCCAACTCCTCACTCAGCTAAAGGGAGAAGCAAAGAGAGCAAAACTTAGTCAACTATGTCAGCCTTGCTCTTCTAGACTAGAATAGGAGAGATATCCAAGATGGCTGATCACTAGCAGCTCGGGATTGTAGCTCACAGTGAAAACGCAAAGAACGAGAGGACGCTACACCTTCACATGAATTCTTATTGCTCATGCACCAGGAGATTCCCAGCGGAGGAGCCCCACGGGCCGCCAGCGCGACTCTTGTGACCAGAGAGGCGGTTTTGCCGGCACCATGAAGCGTCGGTTCTTGGTGCAGAGTCAGAAAAGCACCATCAATCTTAATGCCGCTGATTTAGTCGGCGCAGTGGGTTGCTCAGATTTCGGCGCTGAGAATCAATAAGTTGGACGTCCACTCAGAAACCCAATTACAAAGACGGTAATTATAAAGACCACAGATGGATAAATCTACAACGAAGGGAAGAAAACAGCCAAAAAAGACTGAGAATACTCAAGATCAGAACGCCTCTTCCTCAGCAGGGGATCCTAGTTCCTCATCAGCAACGAAACAAGGCTTGATGGAGAACGAGTGTGTTCCAATTACAGAAGCAGGCTTCAAAATGTGGATAATAAGAAACTTCTGTGAATTAAAAGAACTTGTTCTAACACAATCTAAAGAAACTAAGAACTTTGAAAAAAGGTTTGACGAAATGTCAACAAGAATACAAAATTTAGAGAGGAAAATAAGTGAATTGATGGAACTGAAAAACACAATACGAGAACTACGTGAAGTATGCACAAGTTTTAACAGCCAAATTGATCAAGCAGAAGAAAGGATATCAGAGGTCGAAGACCAACTCAATGAAATAAAACTAGAAGACAAGATTAGAGAAAAAAGGATAAAAAGGAACGAGCAAAGTCTCCAAGAAATATGGGACTATGTGAAAAGACCTAATCTACGCTTGATAGGTGTACCTGAATGTGACGAAGAGAATGAATCCAAGCTGGAAAATACGCTTCAGGACATTATTCAGGAAAATTTTCCCAACCTAGTAAGGCAGGATAATATTCAACTCTAGGTAATACAGAGAACACCACAAAGATATTCCTCAAGAAGAGCAACTCCAAGGCACATAATCATCAGATTCACCAGGGTTGAAATGAAGGAGAAAATACTAAGGGCAGCCAGAGAGAAAGGTCAGGTTACCCACAAAGGGAAGCCTATCAGACTTAACAGCAGATCTCTCAGCAGAAACCCTACAAGCCAGAAGAGAGTGGGGACCAATATTCAACATCCTTAAAGAAAAGAACTTTCAACCAAGAATTTCACATCCAGCCAAACTAAGCTTCATAAGTGAAGGAAAAATAAAGTTTTTTGTGAACAAGCAAGCACTCAAAGAATTCATCACCACCAGGCCTGCTTTACAAGAGCTTCTGAAAGAACCACTACACATAGAAAGGAACAAACAGTATCAGCCTTTCTAAAAAATACCAAAAAGTAAAGAACATCAATATAATGAAGAATTTACATCAACTAATGGGCAAAATAGCCAGCTAATATTAAATGGCAGTATTAAACTCATATATATCATTATTAATTCTAAATTTAAATTGACTAAATTCCCCAATTCAAAGACAGACAGGCAATTTGGACAAAAAACTAAAACGCATCGGTATGCTGCATCCAGACCCATCTCACATTCAAGGATACACAAAGACTCAAAACAAGGGATGGAGAAAGATTTACCAACCAAATAGAGAGCAAAAATAAATAAATAAAAAGCAGAAGTTACAATTTTTGCCTCTGATAAAATAGTCTTTAAAGCGACAAAGATCAAAAGAAGCAAAGAAGGGCATTATATAATGATAAAAGAATCAACGCAACAAGAAGAGTTAAAGATCCTAAATATATATGCACCCAATACAGGAATACCCAGACATACAAGACTAATAAAGAGACTTAGACTCCCACACAATAATAGTGGGAGACTTCAACATTAATATTAGACAGATCAATGCGACAGAAAATTAACAACGATATCCAGGACTTGAACTCAGATCTGGAACAAGTAAATGTAATTAACATTTATAGAACTCTCCACTTTAAATACACAAAATACACACTCTTATCAGTACCACATCATATCAACTTAGAAGTTTAAACGAAATGTTGGTTGGCTCCTTGTTTGTTATTCTCTTCCCTCATTTTCTTTCATGTCTCCATTATTAAGGACAATTATAAGCATACCCATATTTAGACTGCATTCTAGCCCAGGCAACAAAGCAATACCCCCATTCTCTCTCCCTCTTCCTCTTCTTTATTCTTTTTCTTTTTTTTTCTTAAAAAAAAAAAAAAAAAAAAAAGACTAGAATAAGAAAGCAGAAGCTGCTTCTCACTTGTCACCAAAAACCACATGATGTATAGTGCATTACAGCAATTTTATAGATGAGGACACCAAAGTTCAGAAAGCTCAAGAAACTTTCTGCCTGCTACGTTCCTAGGACTACTGTAGGAAGTACCACAAACTGAACAGCTTAAAATAACAGAAATGTCTTTTCTCACAGTTCTGGAGGCCAGAAGTCTAAGTCAAGGTGTTGGTAGGGTTGGTTCCTTCTGTGAGTGGTGAGGGAATCTGCTCCATGCCTCTCTCCTGGCTTCTGGTGACAGCCAACAATCTTGGCATTCATTGGCTTGTAGAGGCATCCAATTTCTGCTCTCTGCTGCCATCTTCACAAGGTGTTCTCTCTCTGTGTCTTCACATGGTCATCGTCTTTAAGGACACCAGCCATGTTGGATTAGGGGCCCACCCTACTCCTACATGTCCTCATCTTAATTAATTACACCTGCAATGACTCCATTGCCAAAGAAGGTCACAATCTGAGGTACCTGGGGTTGGGACTTCAACGTATCTTTTTTAAGGAAACACAACTCAACGACCACAAAGCCAGGGAAAGATACAGCCAGCAGTCAAATCCAAGTTGGTATGGTTCTAAAGCCTATGGTCTTAACCACTTCCCAAAGGAAGAGGAAATGTGGCTTAGAGTCTGCTGAAAGAGAATAGGGAACAGTGAAGGTGGTGTCAGAGCTCTCTCTGGCACTCTGGCCGAAGTCCACCAACTTGGGCTGCAAATAGCAGAACAAAGCAGGAGGAGCAGGCAGTCCATCACAGGGCTAGGTGCTAATTATAATCAGCAACCTGGTAGCCAGCAACCACAACCTCAACCTCACTTCACCAGTGGTCTCACCTGTCAAATGGGGAAATTATACCACTGAGAAGGGTAGAAGGATGGAAAGGATACCATGATAATCAACAAGTCTCTGCAGGATGGAGGAGGAGGGTAAGAGAGGTCAAGACTACAGCTTAAAAGGGATGTCATTCCTGAATTGGAAGGGAGAGGTGACAGCTTTCCCAAGCATTTTTTTCAGGCTCACAGTATCAGTGTTTAAGGTTTCAAGACATTTTCATTAAAAACTCACCTCCAAGAGAGGAGTGAAAAACAGCTCTTATGCATCTGTTTTTCTATCTCCCTCCCCACGACTCCACTCCAGCCCCTTATAATCAGGCAAAACCACCAGTTTAAAGCCCTCCAAGCACAAAAGAGAAGGCTGAGTTTGGGGCTTGGCATGGTGGCTCATGCCTGTAATTCGAGCACTTTGGGAGGCTGAGGTGGGCGAATCTCTTGAGATCAGGAGTTCGAGACAAGTCCGGTCAACCTGAAACCCCATCTCTATTAAAAAATACGAAAATTAGCTGGGCATAGTAGTACACACCTGTAGTGCCAGCTACCTGGGAAGCTGAGAATCTATTGAATCTATTGAACCTCAGAGGCGGAGTTTGCAGTGAGACAATATCACACCATTGCACTCCAGCCTGGGCGACAAAAATGAAACTCCATGTCAAAAAAAAAAAAAAGCAAAAACGAAAGCAACCAGTGGGAAAGGGGCAGGGAGGCTGGTGAAGGCACCAAGAGATATAAGCCACTAGTGGGAGCACAGATAAAGAAGTCCCCAGAGGTTTTACTGGCCAAAGGGAGAGGAGGATGTTAGTTCTAGGTCACAGGCGTCCCCAAACTGCTGCATGCGGCCCCCTGAGGCCATTTATCCGGCCCCCCACCGCACTTCAGGAAGGGGCACCTCTTTCATTGGTGGTCAGTGAGAGGAGCACAGTATGTAGCGGCCCTCCAACGGTCTGAGGGACAGTGAACTGGCCCCCTGTGTAAAAAGTTTGGGGACGCCTGTTCTAGGAAGTCTCAAAGTTCCCTAATTCAAGCCTCACCCAGCTTCACCCTGATCCAGGTGCTAACACTCTCCCAGGGAGTTCCCTGATTACCCGAAGACATAATGAGCCTATCTCCTTGCCTGCCCGTGGCCAAATTCTCAGTATATCCTGCCCTTCCTAAGGCAAAATCTCCCCCTCAATAAATAAACCTACTCACAGCTAGGTACACTTACAGAATGTTTCAGGCAAGAAAGATGCTGGACATTCTCTGGGTGGCCCCTTTCTTTGAAGAGGGAAGACACAGGCGGTATAGAACAGGTCTCTGAAGAAGGCAAGGGGAAGGGACCCTTCCAGTGCTTTCCATCTTGGAGATGCCTCCAAAGAGAAACTGAGGCCACCTGGGCCTCGGCCCTGCAAGCAGGATAAGTGCCTATTATTTCAATAAATATTTTATGATTCCTGCTAGGTGAGGAGATATGGCTGGCTATGTGTGGATGGTGAGGCTCATGTTCCTGCTTAGCTAGGACCCCAAAGCACCCTAGACGAAGGAGCTGCCCACACCCTGTTAACAAGAGCTATCATTCACTGTGGTGTCACTATCTGCCAGACAGTGAGCCAAGTACTCTCCACACCAACTTATTTAATCCCCAACCAATCCTAGGAGGTAGAGACTTTCAGACAAAGAAATTGAGGCTCAGAAACTTATGTGACTTGATAAAAGTCACACAAATGGCGAGAGACAAAGCCAAGACAGGAATGTGGGCTTTCTGACTTGAAATCCCTAGTATTTGTCCACTGTGACTATCAACCAAAAATCTTTGAGACACCTCATTCTCCAGGATTCCCCCACTGTTTAGGGTGCAGAATCTAGGGGCCATGGAATCCACAACATTGGTTAAAATCCCTCAGACTCCATTCAGACAAAGAAAACAGAAGGAATAAAGGGGATGGGAGGAGAAATACAGAAATCTGTCCAAGGCCAGATTCCAGACAAGATCCTATACTAAAAAATGGCAGGCTTTAGGCAAATCTCATCTGCCTTCAACTTGGCTTCTCCCTCCACTGTAGGACTAAGCCACCTGCTTTATATAGTCCACAAAGCCCTTCTGTGAATCACAGTCTTTTTACAAAGGGAGATATGTACAGCAGTAACTATTGACTAAGGCAGAAGGCAGCAAGTTCATATGAGAAGGCCAAACAGAACGCCAGACCAGTCTGGAAAGTCAACCCCCACGGAGCACATGGAAACTGAAGTAGCCTTTGACTTATGGGGGCGT